>NC_056682.1:118122001-118734046 GCF_018350215.1 Panthera leo | reverse complement strand
CTTCAGTCTCTTCCCGGACTTTGCTTCAGCAATTATTCTCTAGTTCAGAAAAATGCTATCAAATTACAAAAAGAAGGATCATCTGTAAGTCCACTATTCTAAAAAAAATACATCTAGAGTTGTCAAGTGAATGTTCCTTATTACCCATCAAATTTCATTTTCCTTAAGATGATTATGTTGTTTCTTTCTGACCTTTTCTGAAGGATTGGTTGTAATAATTCCAATTTCATTCATGATTTTTTTCTGTTTGGGTCATCTCCCTTTTCTTTTTGAGAAGGCTGGCTAGAGGTTTATCAATTTCATTTATTTTTTGAAAAAACCAACTCTTGGGGCGCCTGGGTGGCTCAGTCGGTTGAGCGTCTGACTTCAGCTCGGGTCATGATCTCACAGTCTGTGAGTTCAAGCCCTGCGTCAGGCTCTGTGCTGACAGCTCAGAGCCCGGGCCCTGTTTCAGATTCTGTGTCTCCCTCCTCTCTGACCCTCCCCCATTCATGCTCTGTCTCTCTCTGTCTCAAAAATAAATAAACATTAAAAAAAAATTAAAAAAAAAACCATCTCTTGGTTTCATTGATCTGCTCTACTGTTTTTTTAGATTCTATATTGTTTATTTCTGCTCTGATCTTTATTATTTCTCTTCTTCTGCTGGGTTTGGGGTGTCTGCTGTTCTGCTTCTATTTCCTTTAGGTGTGCTGTTAGATTTTGTATTTGGGATTTTTCTTGTTTATTGAGATAGGCCTGGATTACAATGTATTTTCCTCTCAGGACTGCCTTCGCTGCATCCCAGAGCGTTTGGATTGTTGTATTTTCATTTTCATTTGTTTCCATATATTTTTTAATTTCTTCTCTAATTGCCTGGTTGACCCATTCATTCTTTAGTAGGGTGTTCTTTAACCTCCATGCTTTTGGAGGTTTTCCAGACTTTTTCCTGTGGTTGATTTCAAGCTTCATAGCATTGTGGTCTGAAAGTGTGCAAGGTATGATCTCAATTTTTTTATACTTATGAAGGGCTGTTTTGTGACCCAGTATGTGATCTATGTTGGAGAAGGTTCCATGTGCACTTGGGAAGAAAGTATATTCTGTTGCTTTGGGATACAGAGTTCTAAATATATCTGTCAAATCCATCTGGACCAATGTATCATTCAGGGCCATTGTTTCTTTACTGATTCTCTGTCTAGATGATCTATTCATTGTTGTAAGTGGAGTATTAAAGTCTCCTGCAATTACCACATTCTTATGAATAAGTTTGCTTATGTTTGTGATTAATTGTTTTATATAATTGGGGGCTCCCGTATTCTGCGCAGAGACATTTATAATTGTTAGGTCTTCCTGATGGATAGACCCTGTAATTATTATATAATGCCCTTCTTCATCTCTTGTTACAACCTTTAAAGTTTAGTGTGTCTGATATAAGTATGGCTACTGCAGCTTTCTTTTGACTTCCATTAGCATGATAGATAGTTCTCTATCCCCTCACTTTCAATCTGAAGGTGTCCTGAAGTCTAAAATGAGTCTCTTTTAGACAGAAAATAGATGGGTCTTGTTTTTTTATCCATTCTGATACCCTGTGTCTTTTGGTTGGAGCATTTAGTCCATTTACATTCAGTGTTATTATTGAAAGATATGGGTTTAGAATCATTGTGATGTCTGTAGGTTTCATGCTTGTAGTGATGTCTCTGGTCCTTTGTGGTCCTTGCAACATTTCACTCACAGAATCCCCCTTAGAGTCTCTTGTAGGGCTGGTTTAGTGGTGACGAATTCCTTCAGTTTTTGTTTGTTTGGGAAGACCTTTATCTCTCCTTCTATTCTGAATGACAGACTTGCTGGATAAAGGATTCTTGGCTGCATATTTTTTTTTCTGTTCATCACATTGAAGATTTCCTGCCATTCCTTTCTGGCCTGCCAAGTTTCAGTAGAGAGATGGGTCACGAGGCTTATGGGTCTCCCTTTATATGTTAGAGCGTGTTTATCCCTAGCTGCTTTCAGAATTTTCTCTTATCCTTGTATTTTGCCAGTTTCACTATGGTATGCCATGCAGAAGGTCAATTCAAGTTACATCTGAAGGGAGTTCTCTCTGCCTCTTGGATTTCAATGCCTTTTTCCTTCTCCAGATCAGGGAAGTTCTCAGCTATGATTTGTTCAAGTATACCTTCAGCCCCTTTCTCTCTGTCTTCCTCTTCTGGAATTCCTATTGTACAGATATTGTTCCGTTTGATTGCATCACTTAGGTCTCTAATTCTCTCCTCATACTCCTGGATTTTTTTATCTCTCTTATTGTCAGCTTCCTCTTTTTCCATAGTTTTATCTTCTAATTCACCTATTCTCTCCTCTGCCTCTTCAATCTGAGCTGTGGTCGCCTCCATTTTATTTTGCACCTCATTTATAGCATTTTTTAGCTCCTCATGACTATTTCTTAGTCCCTTGATGTCTGTAGCAATAGATTCTCTGCTGTCCTCTATACTTTTTTCAAGCCCAGCGATTAATTTTATGACTATTATTCTAAATTCATTTTCCGTTATATTGCTTAAATCATTTTTGATCAATTCGTTGCTGTCTCTACTTCCTGGAGTTCCTTTGAGGAGAATTCTTCCGTTTCGTCATTTTGGATAGTCCCTGGGGTGGCGCGGAACTGCAGGGCACCTCCCCTGTGCTGTCTGAAATAACTTATGTTGGTGGGCGTGGCCACAGTCATACCTGATGTCTGTCCCCAGCCCACCGCTGGGGCCACAGTCAGAGTGGTGTGTACCTTATCTTCCCCTCTCTCAGGGTCAGGACTCACTGTGGAGTGGTGTGGCCTCTGTCTGGGTTACTTGCACACTGCCAGGCTTGTGGTGCTGCTTTGATGGGATCTGGCGTATTAGCTGGGGTGGATCCGCAAGGTGCACAGGAGCGGGAGGAGCAGGCTTAGCTCACTTTGCCTGTCGGTGGTCCCCTGTGGGAGGGGCCCTGCAGCACCGGGAGGGAGGCAGACCTGTAGGAGGGATGGATCCATAGAAACACAGTGTTGAGTATTTGCCCGGTGCAAGCAAGTTCGGTGAACTGGTTCCCTTTGGGGTTTCGGCTGGGGGATGGGAGAGGGAGATGGCGCTGGCCAGCACCTTTGTTCCCCGCCGAGCTGAGATCTGTCTCCTGGGGCTCAACAACTCTCTGTCCTGGCATCCTCTCGCCCTCCCCGCTCTCCGAGAGCAGAGCTGTTGACTTATAACATTCCAGATGTTAAGTCCTGCTGGTTGTCAGAACTCAGTCCTTCCGGCCACTCTGCTTTTGCAAGTCAGACTCAGGGGCTCTGCCTTGCCAGGTGGGCTGCCCCTCCACTGCCCCGGCTCCCTCCCGCCAGTCCATGTTGCGTGCACCACCTCTTGGCCCTTCCTACGCTTTTCCGTGGGCCTCTTCTCTATGCTTGGCTCCAGAGAGTCTGTTCTGCTCCTCTTCTGGTGGTTTTCTGGGTTATTTAGGCAGGTGTGGGTAGAATCTAAGTGATCAGCAGGATGAGGTGAGCCCAGAGTCCTCCTACGCCGAAAACTTCTCAAAAACCTTTCTGACCTTTTCTAAAATATGTGCAAAAAATCTGTTTAGAGAAGTAACCACATTAATGTTTTCAAGAATGGAATCATTCTGTACTTATTGATATGCAATTTGCTTTTTATGCTAACAAATCAATATGTAGATCTGCCTTCCTCCCCTTTTTTTTCTTACTGGATGCCTAATATTCAATTATATGGTTATATTGTGGTTTATTCAATCATTCCTTTATATGGGCATTTCAATGGTTGTCACTGTTTTAATATAGCTTATAATACAAAAATCCATCTATATACACCATTCCATGTGCATGCCTTTATTTTCATAGAGCGGATTGCTAGAAGTCAAAATGTTGACCCAAACAATATGCTTGTTTTGAATTATAACAAGTACTACCAAATTACTTTCCAAAGAAGTTGTACCAATCGTACTACAGCCAAGAGTATGTGAGTGTCTACTTCCTTATCCTTCACCAATCCATGATGTTATCAATATTTCTATATTTAAAAATCTTATAGGGAAAAAATATTATTTTAATCTGTAGTTTCCTGCTTGCCAAAGGATTGGCCATCCTTTCATTATTATGTAATATTTTATGTATGTATGTATGTATGTATTTATTTATTATCTTGCAAGACACATTGTATTTAATGTTGAATACTAGTCCATTACATCAATATATCTAATTTTACATTACCAGTCAACCAAATGGAAGCTATATGAATATTAAGGGGTTACAAAGACACTATCAGAAAAAAATGAAGTTGCAAACACTACAGAGTAATAAATAATCCAACATCATGATAAATTATTATGTAATATTTACATCTTATGTTTTAAATTGTCCATTTGGATTAAAAAATCCTTTGCTTCTTTGCTCATTTTTTTCATGTGGATTTTTGATCTGTTTAAATACTAAAAAAAATTTTTTTAAATGTCTATTTATTTCTGAGAGAGAGAGACAGAGCATGAACAGGGGAGGGGAAGAGAGAGAGGGAGACACAGAATCTGAGCTGTCAGCACAGAGCCTGAGGTGGGGACTTGAACTCATGAACTACAAGATCATGACCTGAACCAAAGTCGGACAACCAACCAACTAAGCCACCTAGGCACCACAATCTGTTCAAATATTTTGCTCACTTTTTTTTTTTTTTTGTTTTCTAATTTTGGAGTCTTGAGAGTTCCTTATTCTGGATACAAGTCCTTTATGAGATATTTACATATACATAGTCCCAGTTTATGATTTGTTTTAGTAGTGTCTTTCACATAAAAAAATGTTTGTAATTTTTATGAAGCCCAATTTATTATTATTTTTTTTACAGATTATGCTTTGATGTCATATTTAAGAACTGTTGGACTAACCCAGAGTCACAAAGATTTTATTTTATACTTAATTCTAAAAGTTTAATAGGTTTACATTTTAAATTATGTCTCAGGTCTTATTTTGAGTTAATTTTTATATAAGGTATAAGGTATTGGTCTATGTTTATTTTTTGGCATAAGCATAGTTTTTTGTTCCAGTACCATTCATTGAAAAGATTATTTTCACTCCACTGAATTGTCTTTGTAGCTTTTTGGAAAAAGCTTGTTTGATCTTATTTGCATGGGTCTTTTTCTAGACTATTCAATTCCATTTATGTACGTGTCTGTCTTTAATTGTTATTGTTCTAAGCTACTATGGCTATTTCTTATACGCTGATATATATAACTGACATAGTCACTATCAAGAACTGTGAAGGGTCTAACATTTTAGTCTTCTTAGTTTGCCATACTAGCCTGCCAAACTAGTATGCCAAACTAGCCTGCCATAGTTTCATGGATACTAGTAGAAGATACAAGACTTCGAGGTCAAGGATGAAGAAAAATTTGTTACTCATAAAAATGAAAAGTTTATTACTTATTACTGTCATAGTGATAGCCAGAGTATGAGAATTTTTGTGCTGGTTTTCTGAACGCCAAATCTTAAAAGATGGTTCAGTGAAGGTCAAGAGACATCTGTACACAGTGGATTAAATTACAAGAATGTGAACCCTGATTTAGGAGATCTAAATATTTTACAATGGACAATTGATATCGGTCCATAGTGAGATGTTATCTTCATTTTTCAAGGCTGTTCTTTATACAAATATCCTTGGAACAAATGGCATACAGTGCTTCACTTACAAGACCTACAGAATCATAAGACCCATGGAGAATGGTCTTCCAACAGTCATGATTTCTCCTTTCCAGAAATACTCTATGTTTAATTGATATATCATGCAAGCCATGATACCTAATAGCCACATTTAAGAAGTTTAAAAAGAGGGCACTGTGTGGCTCAGTTGGTTGAGTGTCTGACTCTTGATTTCGACCCAGGTCATGATCTCATGGTTCATGGGGTTGAGCCCCACATTGGGCTTTGTGCTGACAGCATGGAGCCTACTTGGGATTCTCTCTCTCCCTCTGTCTCTGCCCCTCCCCTGATGTCTTTCTCTCTCTCTCTCTCTCAAAATAAATAAACTTCAAAAAATAGTATAAAAAGAAACAAGTGAAATTAAATTTAATAACATCTTATTTAACCAAGTATATCTAAAAGTTATGATTTCAACATGTAATCAGTGTACAAAAACATTACTGAGATTTAAAAACAATTTTTTAAGTTTTATTTTAATCACCTGGTGCTCATCACAAGTATACTCTTTAATCCCCATCACCTATTTCACATATTCCACACCCATCTCCCCTTTGGTAACCATCCAGTTTTCTCTCTATAGCTAAGAGTCTGTTTCTTGGTTTGCCTCTCTCTTTTTTTCCCCTATGCTTGTTTGTTTTGTTTCTTAAATTCCATATATAAGTGAAATCATATGGTATTTGTCTTTGACTGACTGATTTCACTTAGCATTATACTCTCTAGCTCCATCCAGGTTGTTGCAAATGGCAAGATTTCATTATTTTTTATAGCTGAGTAATATTCCATTATATGTGTATTCATATCTTCCTTATCCATTCATTAATCAATGGACACTTGGGCTTCTTCCATTATTTGGCTATTAATAATGCTGTTATAAACATAGAGGTAGATATATCCTTTTGAATTAACGTTTTTGTATTCTTTGAATAAATACCCAGTAGTGCCAATGCTGGATCTTAGAGTAGTTCTATTTTTAACTTTTTAAGGAAACTCCATACTGTTTTCCAGAGTGGCTTTACCAGTTTGCATTCCCACCAACAGTACATGAGGGTTTCTTTTTCTCCATATCCTCACCAACACTTGTTTCTTGTGTTTTTAATTTTAGCCATTCTGACAGGCGTGAGGGAATATTTCATTGAAGCTTTGATTTTGCATTACCCTGATGATAAGTGATGTTGAACATGTTTTCATATGTCTCTTGGTCATCTGTATGTCTTCTTTAGGGAAATGTGTGTTCATGTCTCCTTCCCATTTTAAAGTTGGATGATTGGCCTGAGTGTTGAGTTTTATAAGTTATTCTTATATTTTAGATACTAACCATTTATCGAATATGGTTAGGTTGCCTTGTAGTTCTGTTGATTGTTTTCTTCTCTGTTCAGAATTTTTTTATTTTGATGTAGTCCTAATAATTTATTTTTGCTTTTGTTTCCCTTGCCTCAGTGAACCTATCTAGAAAAATGTTGCTATGGCTAATGTCAGAGAAATTACTGGCTTTGCTCTCTTCTAGGATATTTATGGTTTCAGTTCTCACATTTAGGTATTTAATCCATTTTGAATTATTTTTGTGTATGGTGTAAGAAAGTGGTCCACTTTCGTTCTTTTGCATGTTGCTGTCCAGTTTTCCCAACATTATTTGTTGAGACTATCTTTTTCCCATTGGATATTCTTCCCTGCTTTGTCAAAGATTAATTGACCGTATAATTGTGGGTTTATTTCTGGTTTCTCTATTTGGTTCTATTAACCTATGTGTTTATTTTTGTGCCAGTGCCATACTGTCTTGATCACTACACCTTTGTAATATAACTTGAAGTCCAGAATTGTGGTGCTTCCAGCTTTGCTTTTCTTTTTCAAGATTGCTTTGGCTATTTGGGGTCTTCTGTGGTTCCATATAAATTTTAGAATTGTTTGTTCTAGTTCTGTGAAAAATGCTACAGGTATTTTGAGAAGGATTGCATTAAATGTGGAGATTGTTTTTGGGTAGCATAGCCATTCTAACAATATTTGCTCTTCCAATCCATGAGTATGGAATGTCCTTCCATTTCTCTGTGTCGTTTTCAATTTCTTTCATCAATGTTTTTTAATTTTCAGAGTACAGGTCTTTCATCTCTTTGGTTCAGTTTATTCCTAGGTATCTTATTATTTTTGGTACAACTGTAAATGGGCTTGTCTTTTAAATTTCTCTTTCTGCTGCTTCATCATTAGTGTATAGGAATGCAGCAAATTTTGTAGATTGATTTTGTATCCTACAATTTTACTGAATTTGTTTACCAGTTCTAACAGTTTTTTGGTGGAATCTTTTGGGTTTCCTATGTGTAGTATCATGTCATCTGCAAATAGTGAAAATTTAATTCTTCCTTACCTATTTGGATGCCTTTTGTTTCTTTTTGTGTAGGATTGTTGAGCCTAGGACTTCCCTTACTATGTTGAATAAAAGTAGTGAGAGTAGACATCTTTGTCTTATTCCTGACCATAGGGGAAAGGATCTCAGGTTTACTTATTGAGGATCATTTTAGCTATGGGTTTTTTTTTTTTACATATGTCCTTTATTATGTTGAGGTATGTTCCCTCTACACCTACTTTGTTTTTATCACGAATGGATGTTGTACTTTGTCAAATATTTTTCTGCATCTATTGAAATGATCATAAGGTTCTTATCCTTTCTCTTACTGATGTGATGTATCACATTGATTGATTTGCAAATATTGAACCAGGTTTGCAACCCAGGAATAAATCCCACTTGATCATGGTGAGTTTTAAAATATTTAAAAATACTGTTTTGGTGTAGTTTTAAAAATATCGTTAGATATGGTTTGCTAGTATTTTGTTCAGGATTTTTGCATCTATGTTCATCAGAGATACTGGCCTATAGTTCTCTTTTTTTGTGGTGTCTTTAGCTGGTTTTGGAACCAGGGTAATGCTGGCCTCATAGAATGAATTTTGAAGTTTTCTTCCATTTCTATTTTTTGGAATAGCTAGAGAAAATTAGGTATTTACTCTTCTTTATTTTATTAAAATTATTTTAAATGTTTGCTTATTTTTGAGAGAGAGAATGTGAGCTGGGGAGGGGAAGAGAGGGAGACACAGAATCTGAAGCACAGAGCCTGATGTGGGGCTCGAACTCACGAAATGCAAGATCATGACCTGAGCCAAATTTGGATGCTTAACTGACTGAGCCACCCAGGAACCCCAGTATTAACTTTTCTTAAATGTTTGGTAGAATTTGCCTATGAAGCCATCTTGTCCTGGACTTTTGTTTGTTGGGAGGTTTTTGATTACTGATTCAGTTTATATGCTGGTAATTGGTCTGTTCAAATTTTCTGTTTCTTCCTGTTTCAGTTTTGGAAGGTTATGTTTCTAGGAATTTATCCATTTCTTCTAAGTTGTCTAATTTGTTGACATATAGTTTTTCACAATTGTTTGTGTTTATACTTGTATATCTGTGGTGTTTGTTGTTTTTTATCCTCTCTCTTCAGTGATTTTATTTATTTGGGTCCTTTCTCTTTTTTTCCTGATAGTCTGGCTAGAGATTTATCAATTTTATTTATTATTTTCAAAGAACCAGTTTTTGCTTTCATTGATGTATTCTATTGTGTGTGCACGTATTTTGTTTTGTTTTGTTATAGTTTTTATAGCATTGATTTCTGCTCTAATCTTTATTATTTCCTTCCTTCTGCTGGTTTTAGGTTTTATTTGTTGTTGTTGTAGTTGTTTTCTAGCTCTTTTTGGTGTAAGGTTAGGTTGTTTATTTGCGATTTTTCTTGCATCTGAGGTAGGCCTTTATTGCTATAAACTTCCCTCTTAGAACAGCTTTTACTACATCCCAAAGAATGAAACACTGTTGTGTTTCTTTTTTATTTTTTTCATGTATTTTTAATTTCTTCTTTTATTTCCTGGTTTACCCATTAATTTTTAATAGCATGCTGTTTAACCTCCATATATATGTTATTTCCAAATTTTTTCATGTAGTTTACTTCTAGTTTCATAGCGTTGTCGTCAGAAAAGATGCATTGCATGACTTCAATCTTTTTGAATTCGTTGAGGCTTGTTTTGTGACCTAATATGTGATCTGTTCTGGAGAATGTTCCATGTGCACTTGAAAAAAATGTGTGTTCTGCTACTTTAGGATGGAATGTTCTGAATATATCGGTTAAATCCATCTGTTCCAGTGTGTCGTTCAAAGCCATTGTTTCCGTCTTGATTTTTCTTTAGATGATTTGTACATTGATGTAAGTGGGGTGTTAAAGTCTTCTACCATTATTGTATTATTATCGATTAATTTCTGTATGTTAACTCTTTCAGGTATTTGGGTTATTCTTTGTTGGGTGCTTAAATATTTACAATTGTTATTGTTGGGTTGTCCCCTTTAGTATTAAATAGTTTCCTCCTTTGTCTCTTGTTATAGTCTTTGTTTTCAAGTATGTTTTGTCTAAAATAAATATTGCTACTCCAGCTTTCTTCTGATATCCATTTACATGATGAATGTTTCTCCATCCCCTTGCTTTCAATCTGCAGGTGTCTTTACATCTAAAATGAGTCTCTTGTAGGAAGCATATAAATAAGTCTTGTTTTTTAATCCATTCTGTCACCCTATATCCTGACTGGAGTGTTTACTCCATTTACATTCAAAGTAATTATTGATACATATATACTTATTGCCATTTCATTACTTGTGTTGTGGTCATTTCTGAAGAGTTTCTCTGATCCTTTCTTGCCTTTCTCTCTTTCATGGTTTGCTGATTTTCTTTAGTGATATATTTGGGTTTCTTTCTCTTTATTCTTTGTATATTAGTGGCTTTTGATTTGTGGTTAGTATTACATTTGTATATAAGCTTTTCTGCATATAGAATTCTGTATTAAGTTGATGGTAGTTTAAATTTCAATCCATTTTTACTCCTTTCCTTTCCAGATTTTAAGTATAAGCTGTTATATTTTATATCCTTTTAATTTGTGAGTTCCTTGACTGATTTTTTGCAGAAATATTCATTTGTACTGCCTTTGTGTTTCTTATTTTCATACTGTCATATTTTGTCTTTATTTTCTAGTCAAAGAGTCTCTTTAATATTTCTTGCAGGACTGGTTTAGTGGTCATGAATTCCTTTAGTTTTTATCTGTCTCAGAAATTATTTTTCCTTCTATTCTGAATGACAGCCTTGATGGATAGAATATTCTTGGCTGCAGATTTTTCCCATTCAGCAGTTTGAATTTTATCATGCCACTGCCTTCTGGTTTGGAGAGTTTCTGCTGAACAATCCACTGATAGCCTTATAGGGTTTCCTTTGTATGTAACTCTCTTGTTTGTCTTGATGTTTTTAAAATTTTTCTTTATCACTACTTTTTGCCATTTTAATTACAATGTCTTGATTTGGATCTGTTTTTGTTGATTTTATTGGGGGTTCTCTGTGCCTCCTGGATCTGGATATTTTTTTCCTCCCTCAGATTAGGGAAGTTTTCAGCTACTATTTCTTCAAATAAATTCCCTGCCCTCTTTTTTCTCTCTTTTTCTTCTAGGACTCCTATAATACAAATGTTATTACATTTGATAGAGTCTTTGAGTTCCCTAAATCTATTCTTATTTTGCATAATTCTTTTTTCTTTCCTCTCTTGTTCAGCTTGATTACTTTCTGTTACGCTGTCTTCTAGGTCATTAATTCGTTCCTCTGCTTTTTCCAGCCTGCTCTTCATTTCAATAAGCATGTTTCTCATTTCATTTATTGAACTCTTTATCTCTGTTATGTTATCCTTATCTCTGTGTTGATGGTCTCACTGATGTCCTCCACTCTTTTCTCAAGTCCAGGGAAATATCCTTATGATCCATGCTTTAAATTCTCCATCAGGCATGTGACTTATATCTGTTTCACTTAGATCTCTGGCCATTGCCTTGTCCTGTTCTTTCATTTGGGACAAATCCCTCTGTCTTCTCATTTTGTCTGAGTCTCTGTGTCTATTTCTATGTGTTAGGAAAGTTACGTTGTCTCCTGTTTTTGAAGGTAATGGCTTTATGAAGAAGAGGTTCTGTAGTGCCCTATAGCATAGTGTCCTCTGTTCCCCTGGACCTGGCACTTCTGGGAGTGTCTCTAGTGTGTGCTGTGTGCACCCAGCTGTTGTGTCCTGGATTCTTTATCTTTTAGGCTGGTTGTCTGAAGAACATCTCTTTGTGTTTTGTGGGCAGTGTTGGTGCCTGGCCTGAATGTGGTGCATTTTAACTAGGTGTGCTCTGGTCTGCTTATGAAATGAGACCTGCTGCTGCAGCCACCTAAACTGAGTCCTTGCAAAACTCCTGGGTAGGGTGATGCACTGTTGGCAGGGATTTGGGCCAGACTTCTAGGGGAGGGGCCTACTGTGCTGGAATGGTGGTTCCACTGGAACGTGGGGTTTTAGGGCATTTTATTAAAATATGAAATTACTGCTCTTGTAACAGCTCAAAGTAAGGTCTTTAATCGTGTAACATATCAGAAGTCAAGGTGGAAAATGTCAGGATTGTTGCAGTATCTGCCTTTGTGATAGCTGTGTTCTCCACATTCTGGTTCTGCCTTTGCAGCAAAAGGGGGTGGCAAGTCACCATGGGTGCAGATGTGCTGTGTGAGGACAAATCCCAAGTGGAGAGTCACCTTCTGGAGCTCCAGCCTAGCCTCAGGTGTCCTCTTGTCTTGTGACAACAGGCCTCCGTGTCCTGTCAGATCGTGCACCTAGACTGATACCTGTGGTGGTGACTAGAGGCTAAATTTGATGTAAGGAGAAGGTTTAATAAAACATTGTCTCAGGAAAGAAAATAAAAAAAGGTAGGTAGGGAGTGTTGGCATTGTGCTACTTTTCTACAGGTGGCCCTGTGCTTATGCTTAGGAGTTGGGAGAGGGAAATGTGGCCAACCAGTTCCTTTGTTCCTGGAAGGGTCTTTCCATGAATGCTATCTCTCTGGGACCACTCTGAGATGAGTGAATAGCCTCCCTATTGTGTGCCCCAGTTGTTTTTCAGATTGTTTTCTCCAAGCTGTATGTCTGAGGGCTGTTTACCCTGCTTTTCTCTAAGAACAGCCCCAATGTCCTCTGAGCTCTCCCCGAGCTAAGCATGCTGACCTTTGAAACTCCAGGTTTTAAGCCTTGCTGGTTGCAAGAACTCATGAAATTCAGGCATCTTGCTTTCCAAGCCAGTTACTATGGGAATTCATTTTCTCCTTGCACTCCTCAGTGTGCTAGTCTGTCTCTCACCCTTCTCTGCCGCCACAGCTCCCTCCCCACTGCAGCAGCCTTGATCCATTTCTCTCCCAAGCCACATCTCTGTACTTCCTACCTTCTTCAGTGTGGCCTCTTCTCTTAGTTGTGGAGTTTGTTCTTCCAGTGTTCAGATTGATTTCTGGGGCATTTAGGATGATCTGATGGTTATCTAGTTGTATTCATGGGATGAGGTGAGCCTACCATCCTCCTACTCTGCCACCATCTTCCCCTTCCCATCATTGAGATGTTGTATGTTCTTTTCTTCATATGAAATCCTCGAAATTCAGAACATGTTTTATACTTGCAGCATGTCTCAATTTGATGTAAATTTCGATCAGAAATACAGATCTTATTTAGAGGTTATACAATTTACCATTGAAAAAATAGATTAACATAGCCTAGTTGTCCCAAATTTACTTAAATTTTTTCACAAACTGAATCAATTATAAGGTTTTAAATTAGAATTAAAATTAAACATTTAGTTCCTCAGGTCCACTAGCCACATTTCAAGTCCTCAACAACCCACGTGGGACTAGTGGATAGTATATTGGAAAGTGTAGCTCTGCTCCCTCAGATTCTAATATACATCCCTTCCTTGGTTCCCTTCTTACTCCATGACCACCATTTTCTGATCTCCTTGGTAAGCTCATCATTGACTTACTCATAGATGTTATGATTCCCAGTGGTTTTATTCAGTCCTCTGCTCTTTTTATTCTCTGTCCCCTGTCATTGTTTTAGCTGCCGTTTGTAGACTAACTCTTAATCTATATCTCTAATTCAAAATTCCTCCTTAGCTTAGACATGAACATCTAACTCTTTACTGGATATCACATGAATATCCCAAGGGAATCTCAAAATTTTCCAAACTAGTCACATATGTTTCATGTTCAGCTCTGCCTCTTTTGTTATAATTTTCAATAGATTCAACAACAACCCAGTTATTTAAGAAAAATAATTGGAAGTTAGTTTTAACTCCTGCTCTTGCTCACAGCCCACAGCTAACCAATCAGCGATCCTATAGGTTTTTTTCTCTTAAGTGTTTTTGAATCCTTGCCTTCTTGTGCATCACTAATACCACTGATGTATTTCAGCTTCCCCTTCCTTTTATGACTAACTGCTATTTTTCCCCCAGAATTAGTTCAAATGTCATTTTCTAAGAGGCCTCTATTTGGTTCTCTGTGTTCCTGTAGCACCATATGTAGTATTTACATCTTGGAGCGTCATATGACTTCCCAACTAGGCTGTAAGCTCTTTGAGAGTAGGGCTGTATCTCAATTTTCTTACATCCTGCTTTGCTAAATTATTGAATACTTGATGTATATCCCTTTGAAATATCAATTGGTGATAGTTATCATGCCCTCAACATCTTGACAATATTTTAAGAAATGAAAAACAGGTACTTTAATAACTGTGAAAAATGACCGTTCTCCGAGAAGTTAGTTTTGTACTAAGAGAAGTAGCTGAAAATACCCATGAAGTAACTCTTCTTGAAAATGTTAATTGATATATTATACTAAAATAGACTCTAATAACATAATTTTTTCAGGCCTAGAGCTGCCTCTAAAATGTAATATTTGGAATATGTGTATACCAGTAATATCTAGAACCACATCATTTCATTCCAGGATCCATGAAGGGCATTGCATATGTAATTAGCAGAACAAATTACCATGTGGGGCACATACTTTTACATTTGCATTGTGGGTAAGAATTATTGTCTTGATTATGATTTCCATGTATTTGGTTTTTGCTTCTTTGACTTTTACAATCTTTAATATATATATATATCTTAGTACAAGCGGATGTAGTGATTTCGGTTAAGTGTAAGATCTGCTCACCAGAAAAACACCCTGGTTTAACCTTATTGCGACATATGTTTCTCTTAAGTATTGTAAGCATGACTGTTTGCTTTATTTTTTGAAAGTTATTTCCAAATATTTTTGCAAATGTATGCATGAGAGTGGCATGAAAATTCTTGATACACAGAATAATCATGTAATGGGGTTATTTGAAAACCTGATAGTAGCACTTACCACAGTAAAACATTGAGCTTTTTGCTGGAATGTACTCTTAATTGTCTGTTTCTCAATTTCTTTTTTTTTTTTAAGATTATTTATTTTGAGAGAGAGAGAGTGCGCGCGCACGCGCGCGCGGAAATGGGGGAGGGGCAGAGAGAGAGGGAGGGAGAGAGAATTACAAGCAGGCTGTTAATTAAGAGCCTGATGTGGGGCTCGATCTCATGAACCGTGAGATCATGACCTGAACTGAAATCAAGAGTAGTAGGCTTTACTGACTAAGCCATACAGGTGCCCTGGTTTTTTAGTGTTTTCTAACTAGGTTTGTAATTAGATCTCCTTGTGAGATAATTTGTCATCTTATAAGCAGCTGTTGGAGAGTTCTGAAAGTAGAAGCAAATCCCAAGGAACTCCTAAAAAATAACTAATCCCTTACTGCCAACTTTTGCTTCTTCAGACTGAAACAAATAACCCAATGATAACAATTTAATCTTGTAGACATGTATGCATCTATTAACTGGAGACATGTTCAGTGCCCACATTACATAGCTAAGAGATTTGAAAGTGGTTGCTTCTTTCAAAGGAAGAGTGGGAGTGGGTAGTAGATAAAGGGTAGAGGGCATAAGGTGGGGAACCTGCTATTTTTGTTTTAAGCTTTTTAGCACTACTTGATTTGTAAAATATGTGCACATGCTATTTTAATAAAAATAAAACAACTTATAAAAAGAAAACTTAGAGAAAGAAATTATCAACCTAAACTGGCTATTCTTGTGTTATTTCCTATAGGCTAGATGTACACCAACTGAAAGGAAGCTTAATTGGTCCTCCCTGAGTGGGGCTTCTTTCAAAGACCCTCTTGGAGTAAGGGAACCCCAAAAGAGAGTGAAACACAGGGCATCAGTGGCTGAGGCAGGAGTCATTTATGACCAAATAACAGGGGGGAATCATTACTTATGTGAAATGAGCCACAGGTAAGAGATTCCTCAAACACTCCCAAAGAGAACAAGTTACTTTCCAATGTTGTTCTCTTCACCCTGCTTTCAAAAACTAGTATGGAAGACTGATGTTTCCTGTCTAAAAGAGAATGAAAACAGAAAATTAGTAGTTTGGGATCCATGGGTATGTGGAGGATATGGATCCTTCACTAAATCTGGTCTTGACTCTGAGAAGCATCAAAGCAGAATTTGCTTGCATCTTCAAATGTGCTTGGTCTCCTTTGCTTGCTAATTGAAGAAATAGTAAAATAAAATGAAAATATCTCTAGCTTACCCAAATTATAATTCTTACCAGTCTTTGTCTTACCAATCTTACCAAACTGTCCCTTGATCAGATTATGTAATTTGACCAAGCATGATTGATACTAGAGAGAAAATTGGCCAGAATGACTTCATGGTTTATGGGGAGAGTTGAGAAGGATAGAGACAAGGATGTAATTCCCCTTCCTCTGCCCATACCTCTGGGCATGGCTTACTGTGAACCCATTGCTTTTGGAGGCATTGAGTTCTGGGTTTTCATCAGTGAAATCCATTTGGATTGCCAGACCACCCAGAGGAGCTGTCCAAGTGGAGTAAAAGGGAAAGGGAAAATAGAATTTTGGCTGGTTTCCCTGGATTATCTAGGGAGCAGGTTGTTAAAATAGAAGGCAACTTATGTAGGTAATGACTCCCTGTTAGAGAAGGTGCCACTAGATGGATCATATCAGCTTTTCCAGATGGGTGACTGTTGTTGGCTTTCTTCCTGTCTATCCTGGAATTAGATTGTCTGAAACTGTTATTTTATTTTCATTTCAGTTTAGAGGACTTCAATTCACTAATAAATGAACATTGAGAAAGGTCATGAACTAATTAGTTTACCTAATTTTACTTGTTATTCAGTCTTATTTCTTTAATAGTTCCTTAAATAACAAAAACCTTAATTATGTTGATGAAATCGAGATAGTGTATGTCAACCACATACTCGTGATTGATGGCCAGTTAGTAACTGAGGGTATCTTTGTGTCAGGAACTAGGAATTTAGGATGCATCTTTGAACAAAACAGATAAAAATATTTTGCTTTATTTTTGCGTTTGTTGTTTTACTTAATTTAGTAATAGCTTTGACCAAAAGCTTTGAAATTCCAACTATATTTCCATTCCCTTAGACCTATTTTTCCTCTCCACACAGACATACAGACACATACACTCACTTACTCACTCACCTCTCTAAAATTTGTAGTATTTAGTGATGAGTGTTGAAATACAAATGTAGTTTTAGTAGATTTCCTTTCACTACTGCTTTTTTTCTCTCTAGTTTTTTTTTTTTAATTTTTTTTAACGTTTATTTATTTTTGAGACCGAGAGAGACAGAGCATGAACAGGGGAGGGGCAGAGAGAGGGGGAGACACAGAATCTGAAACAGGCTCCAGGCTCTGAGCTGTCAGCACAGAGCCCGATGCGGGGCTTGAACTCACGGACCGTGAGATCATGACCTGAGCTGAAGTCAGACGCTTACCCGACCAAGCCACCCAGGCGCCCCACTACTGCTTTTTTTTCTGATGCAGACCATCAAATATATCTTTCTGAATCTTTATTATGTTTGCTTATCATTTTTATTTTATCTAAGCTATTGTATTTTAGGAGTTGTTTTTAACCACCAGATCACAAAAGTTAAATGATCATCTACATGCTTTTGATTTTATGTCTTTCAACCAAAAGGGTTGTGCTTTTGAGGACAATTTTTAAGTTTATTTATATATTTTGAGAGAGAGAGAGAGCGAGCGTGTGCACAAATATGGGAGGGGCAGAGAGAAGGAGAGAGGACAGAGAGAGAAGTCCCAAGCAGGCACTGTGCATCAATGCGGAGCCCGATGCAGGGCTCAAACTCATGAACTGTGTGATCATGACTTGAGCCAAGATCAAGAGTTAGACGCTTAACTATACCACCCAGGCGCCCCCACTGTTTTATTTCTTTATGTGTTAATTAAATTAATTAAATTGGTTTTTTCTTATATAGTAATGAAAATAGTTCCCTTTTCTATCAGAAATATTATTTAATAAATACAAAATAGAAAGAACAGGTTTATAAATTCACTCTTTTGAGTATTTCATTATCTCACTCTACTCTCTGTGTCCAAACCTACTGTTAATGCTACATACATAAGAGGAGAAAATTAAAATAAAGTTAGAATTTCTATAAACCACAAATGGTACAGCAGTATAAAGAGGTGAAAAGTTGAAGCCAAGGATCTGCTGGGTATTTGGCTCCTGTGACGTAATGGGGTGAGGGGAAGAAAAAAAGAACCCAAGCCAGGTTTGGTTTGAATCCAGGGGCTACATCAGGATTTCTGTATTAGGCAGAGGAGACTGAAGGTTTACTACCAATGACTGCCTGGGGTTGTGGCCTATGCAAAGCTTGAGTCTGTGTAGATTTCTGGATATAGTGTTTGACCAGGTCTTGAGGCCAAGCTTCCCTCTGGTGTAGCTAATTGTTTTGCAGTATGCTGAATTTTTACTGCGGGTGGGGGGGAACTTGGAGCAACCAATGGGAGATTCGGTTCTGGACTGTCAAAATATTGGATGAAAGAGAGGTGAGCAGATTAAAAAGAGAGTCAACAAGAACCTTCAAGTAGAGAAAAGTAGAGAAAAAACCAAAAGTACAGAAAGTACAGAAAAAACCCCCAAAAATCCAAGTTCCAAAATGTGGAAAATTCATTTTAGGAAACACATCCAACAAAAGCAGTCAATGGAAGATGAATTCATCCTAGACAGGTCAAAATCAAAGAAAGAATTAATGAATTGCAAGGCAATACTCATGAATTTGCTCAGAATTCAGCCCAGATAGACAAAGCGATTTTGATTAATTAAAAGAAATGAAGGAAAGCTAGAGAGGCTCTAATATTTGCACTTAAATCGAACAGGAATTCCAGAAAAGTGAATAGAGAAAATAAGAAGCAATGTTCAAAGAGAAAGTGACTGAGGAATTTTGAAAATTCTCAAGACTGAAAGTGAACAGCAAAGAGCAAGTAGAATAATTAAAGTAATTCCATACCTAGTCACAGATTTGTGAAATTGGGGAACATCAAGAATACAAAGAAAAAATTTTAAAGCCTCCATAAAAGGAAAAGAAATTACCTAAGACGATTGACCATTAGCAACTTAGCAAATTAGCATATGACAGAAGGCAAGATACTAATTATCTTCAAAATGCTGGGGTAAAATAACTGTCATCTAGATTTTTATGTTTAGCTAACCTATTACAAGAGTGAGGGTGGAATATATTGGCATTTGCAGACATAGAAATAATAAGAGAACTTAGATGTTCATTGAGAAAACTACCAAAGCATGTGTTGGAGGGGGAAGAAATGGAATGGAAGAAATTGTGACAAATTTAGGAAGTGGTAAATATTCTGATAAATTTAACTACTGATAGTAAAAAAGAACTTGTTTTTTAGGGTGAATTTTTTAGAAAAGACAAAACTCTAGCAAGTAACAAGGGATATGAGGGAGAAATAGTGTTCACAGCGTAGTTGAAACATGTTCACATTTTTGTTTTGGGAAGAGACTGAAGATCCTTAATAACTTTAGATTAAAAAAAAATCAGAGTTAAGAATGTGTAACTTAAGCCATACAAATGAGCTAATAATCTCCTTTATTGTGACATCTAAAAATCCTTTTTAAAATTCTACTGCCTGAATTCAGAAATGTGCTTGGACAAGGCTTTGGAGAGGTCGAAGGTGATAAGTGAGGGCTAGGGTCATATCATGTACTGTGCCAGCCCTACTCTGGCATATGGCATATTTCTAACTCCACATTGGTGAATTGCACCCAGTCCAGGTGAAGTAGTTCTTGGCACAAATCCTGCCTGGCCTAAGGACATAAGTCTGGACCAGCAGGAGGCCATTTGGACCAACTGAATTTCTGATATGCCCCTTAATTAAAAAGAGATTATTACCCATACAAGTTTGCCCACTGGTGAAGCTTTTGGGGTCTCCAAGTTAGATCTGTTGTCTCTTCTAGAAAATGTTAGTGATCTTTTTTCTACAAATGCTATTTTTGCTGACTTTGGATTATTAAACCCTATTTGCTTTACCCAGGTAGTGTCTGTGGTCTGAGATTTCTGCCAATTCGATATCACTAATGACTAGTTTCCAACCAGCAAAGGAAATCTGTAACTACCAAACCAAAAAGAAAATACTGTGTGTGTGTGTGTGTGTGTGTGTGTGTGTGTGTGAGAGAGAGAGAGAGAGAGAGAGAGAGAGAGAGAGAGATGGGAGAGGAGTATAGAAAAATTTTATTAATCCAACAGAAATCAGGGATAAAGAGGAAAAATAGAATGAGATAGAACATACCAAGAATAGAAATAAGGTCTGATATATAAAAAAATTACTGGAAAAAAAATTCACTCATAAAAAAAGATTATCACTTTGGATACAAAGCAAAAACAGCTAAATGTTGCCTATAAATGACTGATTTGACAAAAGACACAGGAGGATTGATAGTAGAGAGAGGGGAGAGGATATATCAAGCTAATAATGACCAACAGGGAATGGTGGAACAATATTAATATCCAACGGAATAGAGTTTAAGGTGAAAGTATTAAAGTAAGGTACCATATGGTTATAAAAGAAATGTTACAAAAATGATATACTAATCATTTATTTGTAAGTGGTGACCACATAGCCTTTCAATACAGAAATTAAACATTGAGGGAAGCTTGAGAAACTGATGAATTAATTCACACTTAAATAAAAAAAAATTAGGCTAAACAAGAGTTAAAGGACATGGTTTGGTTTATTATAGGGCTTTGTTCCTTAGAATAAAGAATATATTTATTTTTCAGCATGCATAGAACCTCTATAAAAACTACTTATTTTTATTCTGCAGAACCTCTGTATTATACAAGGTTTAACAGTTCTGTCCTGCTACTACTGCACTTTGTACTGCTGCTAACAACTCATATTAATTCAGCATGTGATTACTGTATGTAAAGCATGTGCCTAATGTACATTTCCTCCTTTAGAAAAAGAGGACAATGTTTTATATGTGCATATTTTCTAATTCGAAGGACAAGGAAAATCAATGCTGACAAAATATTTTTTATTATTAAAGTTATAAAGACTATCATTTTTAATGTTTAAGCTACCAGGGATAGTGGTACTTTTTAAAAAGCTGTCTGCCTCAAAAAGACATCACTATACACCTATCAGAATGGCTAGAATTACAACTAGTGATACCACCAAATATTGGTGAGGATGCAGGGAAATTGGATCATTCATGCATGGCCATTGGGAATGTAAACGGCATAGGCACTCTGGAAAATAGTTCAGCAGTTTCTTAAAAAATACAACTCAGCAATTGCACTTTTGGGCATTTATCAAAGAAAAGTTCACACAAAATCTTGTACATGAATGTTCTTAGCAGCTTTATTCGTAGTAGGCAAAAACTGGAAGCAACTCAAATGTCTTTTCAACAGGGGAATGGTTAAACAAACTGTGGTATCTCTATGCCATTCAATACTAGTCAGCAATAAAAATGAACCATATTCAATAATTTGGATGAGTTTCAAGGTAATAATGCTAAGTGGGGAAAAAAGCCAGTCTCATAGGCTACATACCATTTGATTCCATTCATATAACATTCTTGAAATAAGAATGGAAGAGTGGAAGACAGATTGGTGGCTCCCAGGTGTTAGGGATGGGAGGTGGGAGTGGACTGGGAGGTGCTATAAAGAGGTGCTATAAAGAGGCACCCAGGAGTGGTGCCTGGGTGGCTCAGTTGGTTGGGTGTCTGACTTCAGCTCAGGTCATGATCTCACAGTTTGTGGGCCAGAGCCCCATGTTGGGCTCCGTGCTGATTCAGATTCTGTGTCTCCTTCTCTCTCTGCCCCTCCCCACTTGCACACGCATGCGCTCTGTCTCAAAAAAAAAAAAAAAATGAAAACATTAAAAAAAAGTTTTAATTTTTTAATTAAAAAGTAATTAAATTAATTTTAATTTAATTTAAAATTTAATTTTGATTTTAATTAATCTTAATGGTGATAGAACAGTTCTGTATCTTGGTGGTGGTAGTCACAGAAATCTACACAGGTGATAAAATTGCATAGAACTGCACATACCTATGAGTACATCTAAAACTAGTGAAATCTGAGTCAGTTCTGTAGATTGTACTGATGTAATTTTCCTGGCTTTGGTATTGTACTGTAAAGATGAAAGATATTATACTTGGGGGAATCTAGATGAAGGGCACATGGTACCTTCTTGTACATTTTGTTAATTTCCTGTGAATCTACAAGCATTTCAAAATTAAAAGTTAAAAAAGAGGTCTACTTAATGTTTAGCAGTTTCATAATGATTATCCTAATCTATGTGTTAAAATTTGAAAGCCCTGAATTAATATTTAATGAGATAGTTTTTCTATGAACCTGGAAGGTGGACTCTTCATGCTCCAGGTAACACAGTTGTAAATGTTTTGTTTAGAAAAGGGGAGTTTGTTTTTGTTTGTTTAAAGAAAGCCATATAACCTACAAAAAGTAATTAACTTAATTTTTGTGGATTGCCAATTATGTAGGACTTTAATGTGGGACTGTGTCTTATTTATCTTTGTTTGCTTCCATGGCCCATAACAAATGAGACACAGTAATCATTTTGAACACTCAATACATGTTTGCTGATTTCTTAATTTTGCTGGGCTATATTCTAGCTATGTTCCTAAATTTGCTGTGCTGTATTACTCTAGATGTATAGTAGCTCCCTCTTTCTTTGCTGTTCATGAAACAACAATTGGACCAATTTACTCAGAAAGGCATTTGTGTGGGCAGCTGATTTTTTAGGTGGGGGTAAATTGAGATGGTTGACAGGACACAGTTCATGCAGCTTGATATTAAATGTTTAAAATACCTCTTCCTTAAAGTTCTTTGGTGACTTCTCATAGACCAGTTATTTTTGTAGGCTGTAGCCTTCTGCCATGTTGTCTTATCCTTTTCTTTCCATACATTCTTTCCTCTTCTCTCTTTTATACTTTTTCTTGCCAATACATTTCTTCATTTAAAAAAAAATGCTGACTGTTTTTCTGGTTTCATTCTTTCTCTCCAACTTATACTTCCGGAGTCCACCTTTCATTCCTAACAGACCATTCTTCCTTAAGTGGGGTTTAAGCACTAGCCATTAATAATGCTTTCAACCTAACTGTAGCAATTGTTAAAGCTGTCTTTAATACTTTTTGGAACAGTTTGGGAAATAAGTAAATACAAAAAAGAAAGTTGTGTATATACCACACAGACATACACACATATGTGCATGAAAGACTCATGAAATGTTCATTGCAGCATTATTTGCAATGGCCCAAACATGGAAATAACCAAATGCTCATCAACATTAAAATGAATAAATTATGGTATTTTCATACAAGGACCTAAAATACAGAAATGAAAATGAGTTAAATACTACTACTTACAGTGACATGGGTGAAACTCACAAATGCAATACTGAGCAGAATAAGCTGGACACTAAAAAATATATACCGTTTGATCTACTTTAAATAAAGATAAGAAATAGGCTAAACAAATTAATAGTGGTATAAATCAGGAAGAGTGGTTTCTTTCTGGGAAGAGGTGCATTGTAATTTGGAAGGGGGATTTTGACAGTCCTGGTAATATTCTATTTCTTGATATTCATGGAGGTTGCAAATGTGTGTTCACTTTGTGAATGTTCATTGAGCTGACCCTTGTTGTTTGTGTATTATGTACGGTATACTTCACTTACCTAGTTTATTTTTAATAAGGTGAGTTAAATATTCTAATTTCCATTTCACAGTTGAACTATCTAAACTTAAAAGGTTGAGTTATTTGCCATTGAGAAGTGGAATGCAGCTCCAGTATTTCTGTTCCATCACTACTCCTTTCAAAAAGTATTTACTTAGCGTCCATCTGCATGATTAGAGTTTTTCTGACACTCTTCATTCTTTGCTTTTTCTCTAAAAGGCCATGGCCATATAGAAAATATTTTAAGCTTTGCAGGACATATGGTCTCTGTAGCAATGACTCAATTCTGTCATTGCAGTGTGAACACAGGTATATGCAATTCATAAATGAATGGTGTGGTGGTGTTTTAATAAATATCGACAATAAGACTTAAATTTTAGATAATTTTTACATATCATAAAATGTCATGTCTCTTCTGTTTTTTTTTTTCAACCATTCAAAAGTGTAAAAACATTCTTAGTTCTGAGCCATACCAAAGTGGGTGCCAGGCTGGATTTGGCCTGTGGGCCTCAGTTTTCCAGCTCCTGTCCTAGGAGGTCTCTTTGCGTGTTTACATAAATTGTAGTTTATGTCCATAATTTATGTATTTTTTTATATACATGATCAAGCAAGCAGACCACTCTATATTGTGAGGTCTTTTAAATTATAAAATTTCCAGCTTATTTAGCACATCACTAATTTCATGGCTCATAGGTTAAACTAGAAAGTTCTCTGAGGAATAGTTTTGTCCACAGTCTCTCTCTTGTGTTTTCTTTCATTTCTTCCCTTTGCATTTAATGAGAATACACAAAATGTTCTGGGATAAGAACAAAAGGATTTATCAAATGTTAACAGCTGTTGAACCATCTGTTATTGAAACAGAGTTTGATTAGCACCCTAGGGCAATAAAGCCATTATAGCTCTGGACGTACAGGAGAATGGGGAAAGAAAGCTTCCCTAACCAATGATGGGTATCACTATTGCTAGCAGACTGCCCCTCCTTTAGAAAAGGATGTAGATAACAAAAGAAGCATTAATTTGAAGACTCTTGATAAATTATCATACTTATGAGCTTTTATATTTGTTTTGGTGAAAAATATGAAAGCAAGGATGGCATATGAAAAGAAAGAGCTTGGGGAAGTTACTTGCAAATTTGTGAAAACAAAATTTGATTGTCTGTATGTCATTGATTCTCAGCTAGTTTCCTGTGCCATGCACGCTATAAATTCTCCCAAAATGTGGTCCTGGATTTTGCTCATTGAGAATAGAAACTATTTTAGCAATGTCTAACAGATTGAACCCGCAGCTGTGAGCATCATAAGATGTGAGGAGTGGGGTGCAACTTGCCACAAGGAACATAGAAGAGGTGCTGTATATCACCAAGTTGGCACCAAGGAAAAGTTGATGGTTACTGGAACAAATTACCTAGTGAGTTTATGGAATGAAAATCAAGGCAATAAACATATCAACTCGAACAGTTAAAATAGTGCTGAAGGTCATCCAAGAGAACACTGTAATAATATGTAGATACAACTACATAGATACAACTGCATTTCTTTAAATATGTAGCCAAAAATTCTAGTATTCAAAGTGCACCATGAGCACAATTATGATCTAAACATGTGTTTCTCAACATGGCAACTATTGGGAGTTTGGGAAGAGTAAATTTTTTTTGTTTGTTTTTGGTAAGGATAGCCTCACATGCTTTGCAGGATGTTTATCATTCATGGTCCCACCCACTTGTAACAATAGCATTGTTAATTATTGTGACAACCAGAACATCGTCACATTCTTCCCAGTGTGGTATGGTATCATCACTCCTGGCTCCAAACACTGGTTTAAATGATACAATTCTTCTATGTCACCAACCTTACTCATTCTGGACCTTTGTTAGATTTTTTGTTGGATAGAGGGTTTCCACACAACCAGAGTTTGCAAAAATAGACATCTTGGCAATATTAAATAAAGATAAGAAATATTTCTTTTGCCTTTCAGATAACAAAACAAGAAAGACATATTCAATAAAATATGTGCTCTTCCTAAAATTAATGTACATTATTCTTTGTTCTTTCTTTATATACAAGGCTGATACGGTTAAAATTTGTGTATGGCTATTTCTAATAAGCACAGATTTTCACTAATTTCAATACATCAGTCTTACTTTTTCCATTTGGATGATACATATTGCATTTGTCCTCTGTTTCACATGCCAGCACTTCAGATATTTAATTATGGCCTCTATATGTAAATGGCTTTTAGTTATTCAGTTCACATGTAAAGTAGACTGTGTATGCCTCATTGTTTTTGTTGTCCTTTCAACACAGTGTTATCCATGTCCTTTGTAAGGTATGGTGCCCAGAACTAAATCAATTAATGTTGCTGTCCACTGTCAGGTTACAGTGGGTATTGAGTACTATGACCTCCTTTGATTTGGATGTTAACTTCCTGTTAATGCAAATGAAGAAGTCTATTGTCTATTTTAGATTTCATGAGTAATTATTACTTAATATTGTACTTTTCGGCATGTAAAACTTTTTTGGTTATTTTGCTGGAATTGTTGTTAGTATTTATTTATTTATTTTTAAAGTTTATTTTACTTTGAAAGAGAGAGGGAGGGCACAAGCAGGGAAGGGGAGAGAGAGAAAGGGAGAGAGAGAATCCCAAGCAGGCTCCTTGCTATCAGCTGATAGCATGGAACCCAATGTAGGGCTCGAACTCACAAACAGCAAGATCATGACCTGAGCCAAAACCAGTAGTTGGATTCTTAATCGACCGAGTGACCCAGGCCCCCCATTAGTCTTTTATATCTTACACTTAAGTTATTGTGGTTATGTTCCTATGTTTCAAACTTTATATTTTACTTTTGCATTTTTTCTTGTTGGATTTTAGTTTAATAAGACTTAAGAAGAACAGTTTGAATCCTGATTACATCACTTATTGCATTAGCCATTCCTCTTACACTTATGTCAAACAATTTTCAGAAGCATGATTTTTATGTCATTATCTAAATTACCAATAGGAATGTTGAACAGGGCAGAGGCAAGGATAGAGTTCTATAGCAAGCCACTAGAGAGCACTCTCCAGGTTGATATCGATAGGGAAAAATCTGTTATAAGATGGCCAACAGGACTGACAGGGTAATTCCAGTCCCTGACCTAAGACTCCCCTTCCGGGTTCTTCTTCCCACCCTGCTTGTCTCTGCCAAGTTACTACTCATGAGGAATGCGGAAGTAACAGATTATAAATTGTTCCCTCTGCTTATGCTCCAGGGTCAGACCTCTGGAGAGTGATCTTCTCTGAGCCTACTGGTGTAAAATAAACCTCCTGACTTCCAAGATCTCCAGATCTCTGAGTGCCACTTGGTTCTTCTGCCAGGTGATCTAGACCAGTTTCCGTAACAATACTTATTAATCAGCAATCTAGTTACTATTCTTAATAGCAGTAACCCTACTAGCTATTTTATCCAGTTCACACCTATGAGTCTTTTGACCTATCTAGTGACTTGAAATAATTACAGTATCTATCTGTTCATGGTATGGATAAGTACTTTGAGTTTATAGTTGAGTAAATTGAAAATCATATTGCAGGATGTTTGTATCATAGGATTATAATTTGTGTTTGTGTATATATATGCTTATCATTTTAGTATGACAAATATTGTTCTCAGCTTCCTTCCCACCCTTTGGTGGCTTCTGCTTTCTCACATTTTTTTCTTCTCCCTAATAATCCAACAGGGGTCTAAGCTGTCAGGTACTTCCCGATAGTGATGCAGAAGTGGGAAAAGGAATGAGGTAAAATAGAGAAACAGTCCAATCTAGGAATGAGGGAAGAGATACTTCAGAGGA
Source organism: Panthera leo (assembly GCF_018350215.1). Classification (NCBI taxonomy): domain Eukaryota; kingdom Metazoa; phylum Chordata; class Mammalia; order Carnivora; family Felidae; genus Panthera; species Panthera leo. The sequence goes on along the minus strand of NC_056682.1, from coordinate 118,706,571 downwards.
TTGTTCTCAGAAGTTGGATGAAACCCCTTCATTTGTACTAGACGTTGATGGAAGAGAAAGGGGGAATTTTAAGAAATACTGCTATGAAGCATGTGTCCTGTTCAATATATTTGAGAAATAAAAGAACTTGATACTAGCTTTTGGTTGCTGAAATTTGTTTCTTCCTTGAATTTGGATTGTGTGGGTTTTTGGCTTGAACAAAGAGAGGGTGAGGGAGAGGAAGGAGAAAGAAGAAAAAGGATGAGGAGGAGGAGGAGGGGAGAGGAGACAGGAGGGAGGGAGGAAATGGATGGAGAGAGGAAGGGAGGGAAGGAGGAAGGGAGAGAGAATTTATATGTTATAGAAAGTCTGGGAGTATTGACACTGAAGTGTTAACAGTGATTTCCTCTGAAGAGTAGGCTTGGGGAGGAGGTGGAAAATTTTAACCATCTATAGCTGTTAGTTTGATGCTTTTCAGTGGGTATTTATTTAGATTAGAAAAGTAAGAAATAAAAAAACCCCTAGGTACTCTTTTTATTTACAGGTTATTGAAGTGAAATTTCTATGTAGTGACATGTAGAAATCTTAGTTGTACAATTTCATGAATCTTGGCAGATACATGTCATTTGTATAAACACAAACCTATCAAGATACGAAGCATTTCCATCATTTTCGAAAATTGCCTCCCCTAAGTATTCTTTTACTATCTTCTTTTCTGATGGGGCTTCCATTATTTTCTCAGTGGTACTTGTTTTACTCTTCTGATTCATGGCAATCTGTTTCCCTTGGCCACATCAACCTACGCTAAAAATAGGAACTCTCAAACATAATAAAGCAGTATTTCTTTGGGGCTCTTCCAGCTATTATAAGGGAATGCTAAACCCACTCAAATACATCTGATGTCTAGTAAAATAGTATGTTAAGTAATCAATAGACAAAATCAATAGCATTCATATCAACCCATAATAATATATTAGGATACAATAGGAATAGAGGATCCTGTTAATGATAGAAAATGAACTGAAATAGAATATCTAGGCATGAACTTAAGAAATATTCAAGCCTATATGAGGAAAACTATGAGACATCTCCAAAATGCACAAAAATTAGATTTTTTATCCATTCTGATACCCTATGTCTTTTGGTTGGCGCATTTAATCCATTTACATTCAGTGTTATTATAGAAAGATATGGATTTAGAGTCATTGTGATGTCTGTATGTTTTATGCTTGTAGTGATGTCTCTGGTACTTTGTCTCACAGGATCCCCCTTAGGATCTCTTGTAGGGCTGGTTTAGTGGTGACAAATTCCTTCAGTTTTTGTTTGTTTGGGAAGACCTTTATCTCTCCTTCTATTCTAAATGACAGACTTGCTGGATAAAGGATTCTCGGCTGCATATTTTTTCTGTTTAGCACACTGAAGATATCATGCCAATCCTTTCTGGCCTGCCAAGTTTCAAAAGAGAGATCAGTCACGAGTCTTATAGGTCTCCCTTTATATGTGAGGGCACGTTTATCCCTTGCTGCTTTCAGAATTTTCTCTTTATCCTTGTATTTTGCCAGTTTCACTGTGATATGTCGTGCAGAACATCGATTCAAGTTGCGTCTGAAGGGGGTTCTCTGTGCCTCTTGGATTTCAATGCCTTTTTCCTTCCCCAGTTCAGGGAAGTTCTCAGCTATAATTTCTTCAAGTACCCCTTCAGCCCCTTTCCCTCTCTCTTCCTCCTCTGGGATACCAATTATGTGTATATTATTTCTTTTTAGTGTATCACTTAGTTCTCTAATTTTTCCCTCATACTCCTGGATTTTTTTATCTCTCTTTCTCTCAGCTTCCTCTTTTTCCATAACTTTATCTTCTAGTTCACCTATTCTCTCCTCTGCCTCTTCAATCTGAGCTGTCGTCGTTTCCATTTTGTTTTGCATTTCGTTTAAAGTGCTTTTCAGCTCCTCGTGACTGTTTCTTAGTCCCTTGATCTCTGTAGCAAGAGATTCTCTGCTGTCCTCTATACTGTTTTCAAGCCCAGCGATTAATTTTATGACTATTATTCTAAATTCACTTTCTGTTATATTATTTAAATCCTTTTTGATCAGTTCATTAGCTGTTGTTATTTCCTGGAGATTCTTCTGAGGGGAATTCTTCTATTTGGTCATTTTGGATAGTCCCTGGAGTGGTGAGGACCTGCAGGGCACTTCCCCTGTGCTGTGGTGTATAACTGGAGTTGGTGGGTGGGGCCGCAGTCAGTCCTGATGTCTGCCCCCAGCCCACCGCTGGGGCCACAGTCAGACTGGTGTGTGCCTTCTCTTCCCCTCTCCTAGGGGCGGGATTCACTGTGGGGTGGTGTGGCCCGTCTGGGCTACTTGCACACTGCCAGGCTTGTGGTGCTGGGGATTTGGCGTATTAGCTGGGGTGGGTAGGCAAGGTGCACGGGGGCAGGAGGGGCAGGCTTAGCTCGCTTCTCCTTAGGTGATCCACTTCAGGAGGGGCCCTGTGGCAGCGGGAGGGAGTCAGATCTGCTGCCGGAGGTTTGGCTCCGCAGAAGCACAGAGTTGGGTGTTTGAGCGGAGCGAGCAAGTTCCCTGGCAGGAACTGGTTCCCTTTGGGATTTTGGCTGGGGGATGGGCGAGGGAGATGGCGCTGGCGAGCGCCTTTGTTCCCCACCAAACTGAGCACTGTCGTCCGGGGGCTCAGCAGCTCTCCCTCCCTTTGTCCTCCAGCCTTCCCGCTTTCTGAGCAGAGCTGTTAACTTATGACCTCCCAGACGCTAAGTCACCCTTGCTGTCGGAACACAGTCCGTCAGGCCCCTCCGCTTTTGCCAGCCAGACTCGGGGGCTCTCCTTGGCCGGCAGGCTGCCCCTCTGCCCCGGCTCCCTCCCGCCAGTCCGTGGAGCGCGCACCGCCTCGCTGCCCTTCCTACCCTCTCCCGTGGGCCTGCGCTTGGCTCCAGAGACTCCGTTCTGCTAATCCTCTGGCGGTTTTCTGGGTTAGTTAGGCAGGTGTAGGTGGAATCTAAGTGATTAGCAGGACGCGCGGTGAGCCCAGCGTCCTCCTACGCCGCCATCTTCCCTCGGATTCACAAAAATTAGATTTGAACAAATGGAAGGAGACACCATATTCTTAGCCGGAAAGACTGAATGATATAAAGATGACAACTCTTCATGAGTTAGTTTATATATTTGTCATTATTTAAATGAAAACTGGAGATATACTAGTTTATTCAAATTTTTATGTGAAAGAATGCCAAGCAAGAATAGCCAGGGAAATCCTAAAAAAGGAAGAAAAGTGATTGGGATGCTGTTTTTAACAGATGTAATTAATGCATTAATTCGGCAGAGTAATGTAATAGACAAATTAATGTAATTAGACTAATAGAATAAAAAAATCCAGAAATAGTCCCAAGTGCATATAGAAATTGATACAAGATAAAGATAGCATATCCAAAGATGAATACTTTAAGAAATGATAGTGGCATAACTGAATAGCTACATGGAAAATGATGAAAGTTGATCCTTCCTTGAACCATTTACCAGGATGAATTCCAAATGTATCAGAGAGGTCATGCAACTACCAGAAAAAAAAATTCAGGAATCCCTTCATAATTTGTAAGTGGGAAAACTTGATAAAAATTCAGAAATCTAGAAGACATAGGGTAATGACAGATACATTTGACTGTGCTAAAATAAAAAAAAGTTTTGCATGGAAAAAAGCTATAAGAAAATTAACATATAAAAACATAAACTGGGAAAAGTATTTGTGAATTATATTACAGAGGGTTACTATCTCTAATACAAAAAGAGCTCCTAAAGATATAGCAGAATGAGACTAGTAACACTGACAAAAAATGGCAGAAGTTAACTAATAAAAGTAATAATAAATTCTAATGGTCCTAAATGAAATGAAAAGATATTCAACTCACATATAATGAGAAATGCAAATTAAAAATTACACTGACATATAATTTTTCAATCTTTGTAAAAACAGTGATAAAGAATCTGAAAAAGTATTCCACTGGCTGATGGAAATGAAGAAACCTGTATGGAGGGGGATTGACAATAGCTAGCAAAGTTATAATTGCATTTTCTCTTTTACCTAGTGACCTCACTTCTAGAAGATCATCCAAATATATGGGCATTGCAAAAGTACAAAAGGACATATGCACAACACTATTCATTGCAGAGCTATTTTCAATAGAAAAATACTCGAGTCTAATATCTATGAATAAGAAATAGTTGAATAAACTACTATGCATCCATATAATAAAGTACTATGTCCTTGTGAAAAAGAATGAAGAATACATCTATATACTGCTTTGAAATGAGCTCCAGGGTACATCATTACATTAAAAAAAATCAAGGAGAAAACTAGGTATTATGTCTACTGTTATCTAAGGAAGTAATTTTTTCTTTGGTGTGTATTAGAAAAAGAGTAACTCAAACAAAAGGAACAAGTGTTATTTATAGAGAAGCGTTTCTCAACAGCAACAATATTGAAAGTTTAAACTGAATAATTCTTTGTTGTAGGACTATCTCTCTCCTGCATTGTAGGATGGTTAACAGCATCCCTGGCCTATACCTACAGAGGTACCTACTTAGTTGTGCAACCAGACATTGCTAAATGTTCCTAGGGGGCACTATTTTGGGAACTGCAATGATTGTGGAAGGGACAGAGAGGAGGGGTAGAAATGGAAGCTGGAGTTCTCAGAATATATCTTTTTAATTTTAGTTTTTAGATTTGACTTTGGAAACATGAGTATGTTTTACATAACTATATAATAAATTAATCTAAAATTAAAAGGAGTTCCTAAAAATTGGGAGCAAAATGAAACAAATTGAATTAGTAGGTTAATGACACAGAGAGTAGATACTTCAAGTGACTTTAAAACATAGTAGTTTATACGACTCTAGTGAACATGGGCTAAGGAGAAAAAGATATGCAAAGAAATATTAAATTGTTTTTTCAGTAATCAGTGATGATATTGTTCAAAACTAATTAATAAGTAATTATGTTAATGCTGTTAGGAACCAATATTTTTAGCATAAGAGAAGAGACATATAAAAGTACAAACAAAAAATTAACTGAAAACATCTTAACCTAAACTTGGATTGGAAATATTAATACGAATTCATGATGATATATTTTCTCTTCAAACAAGGTGTTTCCTAGCTCTGTCTGCTAAAAAAGTCCTGAGGCAACACTTTATAATACCCAAGCTGATTCTTTAATTTTTTTTCCATAAAAAGAAAACAGAGTTTTTGCAAAAATAAGTGTTTCCAGGTCCAGAGCAGAAGATATACAAGAGGAGTCAGAAAGATCTTGTTATACCAGAAAATGAGGAAGCTACCACCTACTATTATGGGTTATGACAGAAATGGCACAGGAGCCAAATTAAAAAGGCTTCCTCATATAAGGATTAAGGACTGTATTCGAATACAAGACATCAAATAAGATAAATTTCATGACTTAATAATGATACTCAAATAAATGGATAAAGAAGATGTGGTATATATGTAGAATGGAATTTACTCAGCCATAAAAAAGAATGAAAATCCTGCCATTTGCAATGACATGGATGGAGCTACAGAGTATTATTCTACATGAAATAAGTCATAGAAAGACAAATACCGGGGGCGCCTGGGTGGCTCAGTAGGTTAAGCCTCCGACTTCAGCTCAGGTCACGATCTCACGGTCCGTGAGTTCTAGCCCCGCATCGGGCTCTGGGCTGATGGTTCAGAGCCTGGAGCCTGCTTCCGATTCTGTGTCTCCCTCTCTCTCTGCCCCTCCCCCGTTCATGCTCTGTCTCTCTCTGTCTCAAAAATAAAATAAACGTTAAAAAAAATTAAAAAAAAAAAAAAAGAAAGACACCGTATGATTTCATTCATGTGGAATTTAAGAAATAAAACAAACTAGCAAAGGAGGAAATAAGAGAGAGGGGCAAAACCAAGAACCAGACTCTTTTGACCATAGAGAATAATCTGATGGTTACCAGGGGGGATGTCGGCGGGGGGGGGGGGGGGGGGGGGGGGGGAGGGGGATGGGTGAAATAGGAGATGGGGATTAAGGAGGACACTTGTGATGAGCACCAAGTGTTGTGTGGAAGTGTTGAATCGCTATATTGTACACTTGAAACTAATATTACACTGTTTGTTACTAACTGGAATTTAAATAAAAACTTAAAAAAAAGCCTCATTGGTTACCTTTGAAGGTTACAGAACCAACTCATTATTCTGAATCCTGGTAAAGAAGGGAATGTATCAAATATGTCTTTCTTGTATGAAGAACTTTAGGGTAGCCATATAGGTGATAAGGGGATCTTTATTGAAGCATTCCAGCTCATAAATGAAGAAATCAAATAATGAGAACATTACCACTTTCTGATTTCTAAAAAGTAATAGACCTAGGCAAAGGTCAATAATAGCTGCTAAAAACATTTTAATGGAAATCAGGGTAGCTCAGTTGGTTATGTGTCCACCTTTGGCTCAGATCATAATCTCACAGTTTGTGGGTTTGAGCTCTGTTTGAGCTCTCTCTCTCTCAAAAAAACAAACAAACAAACAAACAAAAAAACTAGATAAACATAAAAAAAACTCCCTCACAAAAAGAGGGACAATCGAATGTTGCATACTTCCTAGTAGAAGTACACAATATCAACTATGCCTTATTCTTTAAAAAAAATTTTTAATGTTTATATATTTTTGAGAGAGAAAGAGCATGAGTGGGGGAGTGGCAGAGAGAGACAGGGAGTCACAGAATCTGAAGCAGGCTCCAGGCTGTCAGCACAGAGCCCGTCACTAGGCTCGAATCCACGAACTTCGAGATCAAGACCTTAGATGCAGGCCGACGCTTAACTGACTGAGCCACCAGGGTGTCCCTGGACAGAATATCAAACTGAATCTGATCAGACCTCTATATCTAATTATCCATAGGAGACTGAATAATATGTTGACACTCTGGGTGTCAGCAAAATCTAGAATGTGGAAAACTCTGTAGGAACAACAGACTTGTTTCTTAAATTTAGAAAAAAAAATCTCAAGGCAAAATGTGTGAACTAAAGAGATTTAAGAACATGTTAACCGGGGCACCTGGATGGCTCAGTCTGTTAAGCTTCTGACTCCTGATTTCAGCTCAGGTCATGATCTCATGGTTTGTGGGTTTGAGCCCCACGTCGGGCTTTGCACTGACAGTGCATAGGCTGCTTGGGATTCTCTTTGTCTCTCTCTCGCTGCCCCTCCCCTGCTCATGGTCTCTCTCTTTCTCTCAAAAGTAAACAAACATTGAAAATTAAGTATTTAAGAAGCATGTTAACCAAATGCAACATATGGGCATGGTTTGGTTCTTGATTGAATCAAATCAACTCTAAATAAAGCGTTGATGAAACAATTACATTTGAACATTGACTAGGTATTTGATAATATTAAAAACTTGTTAATTTTAAGAAGAGTGGTAATGGTATTTTTTTAATTAAAAAAAGAATCCTTTTCTTGTAGACAATATTCTAAAACATTTATGGGTGAAATGAAATGTCTGATATTTGCCCCCATTGGAAGGGGTTACTTAGTCCTGCCTCATTGGCTTTCCAGAATTTGTTTAGAATTTGCTGTTGGTCTCTTAACAGCTCAGGCAAGCTTAAGAGGCAACATATTGGTAAAGATTGTACTCGTTGGAGAAGATGAAAATGAAATTGCTTAATGGATCTTTCTGCCTTTCCTTTATTATTCATTAACATTCCATTATCTACCTCCAGCAGGAAATAGACATTCCTTGATTATTGCTTCCCTGGAATTAGTTGAAAACATTCACTTGTTTTCATGTTTCCCACAATCTCAGCACATCCTGGGGCTTAAACCTTTCCAGGGCTATTTTAAGGCTTTATGTCACTTCTGTGATATTTGTGTTTAAAACTTTGAGATCATCATGTTTTTCTCTACTATTCTCTCGTCAATACATTTTATATCTGCAGTTTGACTATATTGGACCATTTCCCATATTTCCTTCTTCTGCTATTATTTATTTCAAAATTAAGAGGCCATTCCCTATATCAGTTTCTATCATATCTATATCCCAAATGAGTCCAAAATAAGATATTAGTATTTTTTCAGTTTTGTGCATGAGGATATTGTCAGAGAGACAAGAAGGGAGAGAGAGAGAGAGAAGGAGAGAGAGAGAGAGAGAATATTTCTGAAGCAGAGTGTTTTTTTGTGAAGAAGAATTTGACTTTTAGCAGATATCTGGATTAATTGGTGCTACGATCTCTTGCCTTTGTGCTTGATTTACAACCTTTGTGAGGGAAGTCAGTCCTTTCTTCTCTGAGGGGATCTGTAATGATATCATTATTCTCTTTTTCCCTCATCTAAATGCTCTCCACTAAACTGGCACAGTAGGGCTTATGAATGAACAAACCCTAGTCCTGTATGACATCTAGGTAGCTGCTGTTCAGTTTTCATTTCCAAAATCATGATCTTCATTCAATAGAAGCAGACGAAGCACCACCTGTGCCCCTTTTGTTTCCTAAGTGGGGTTTCAGGGTTGCTCAGGTTAAATTCCTCTACCTTCTGATAATGTTGTTTCTCACAGTGAATCAGCAGAAATGAGTTCACTTCCAATATGGGTTTTATATTTTGCTTGACTCACTTTAGAGCTATTACTTCTCTATTTAATTTTTAGAAATAATTATTATATCTCCACCATGAATCTTATTCTGTAATATTTCAGTGATCTAACTAATTGGGATCATTTAATTCCTTGTGTCAAAATTTTGAGTTGATTTAAAAATTTTAATAGCCTTCATTCCATATACTGTTATAGAGAGACAGCATATTTTAATAGACCCCTCTCCCCCCACAAAAGAAGGAAACAAAAATATGTGTCAAGGGACACCTGGGTAGCTCAGTCGGTTGGTCGTCTGACTTCAGCTCAGGTCATAATCTCATGGCTCGTGAGTTCGAGCCCCACGTTCGGCTCTGTGCTGGCAGATCAGACCCTGGAGCCTGCTTGGGATTCTGTCTTCCTCTCTCTCTGCCCCTCCCCCACTCATGCTCTGCCTCTCAGTCTCTCAAAAATAAATAAACGTTAAAAAAATGTGTCAAAAATTCTGGCTGTAGAACTTAACCAGTAGTGTGACTTACTAATACATCTTAAGCTATACCATTACTTAATATTTGATGGCTTATAGAAAATGTGCCACTACTACTCGGAAATGATTCTAAGAATGAAGAACTCATGATGAGAATACACTGAGGGAGAAACAGAGGCATCACAGGTAATGGAAACAAAATTGGATTAAGAATAACAAGAATTGGGTACAAGTACTGACTTTGACGACAGCTGGCTATTGAATGTGTGCATATGTGTGACTTATTTTACTTATAAAGTAAATGGATTGTCCCAAGTGATTCCTATGGCTCTGTTTTATGTATTATGATTTTAGGTTTTAAGTAATATACATGACCATTGAAAATGTTGAAATTGCAGTCATTCAAGAAGCCAGCTAGTTAGCTCAGAATGATTGATGTCTAAAAGATTTAATGTAGATTAGGGTTGCAAGTGTGTGTGTGTGTGTGTGTGTGTGTGTGTGTGTGTGTGTGTGTGAGAGAGAGAGAGAGAGAGAGAGAGAGAGACAGAGAGAGACAGAGAGAGAGAGAGACTGAGAGAGACAGAGAGAGAGTAAGTGTGAGAGAGAAAGAGATTAAAAGAACCTTGAAAAGGATGACTATTCCTGTAAAATGCAAAATGGAAGTAAAACTATGCAAGTCTAGTTTGACTTTTATAATTGAGTTACTTTGCTTATTCACTGAAATTGGAAAATATATGGATCCCATCTAAAATGATATGAATGTCTCCAAATAGTTTTTATCAGATTAATTTTTATTGGTTTAAAATTCAGCTTGGTGGGGGGGGGGGAATGAGATGAATGGGAAGAGGAGAGTGTTAAAATTGTGGGGAGAAAACCGATGCTACATTCAGAACCACCATTTAATCAGTTCATTCATCTCTATCCCCAGCATCTGTCACAGTGGCTGGTTCATAATGGGTGCTCAATAAATCTCTGTTGGATTAAATTGTGGTGATAAACATCAACAAAAATAAAATATAGGTCAGCTGCTTTTTTATTTGATGTCTATACTCAAATATTTTTGTGTCTATAGTACATGTGGTTACATTTTAGCTTTTTGGTTCATAGTATTCCCATAGTATTTGGTTCATAGTATTTAAAGTTTTTAAGGTTTGTCTTGAGTAAAGTATGTTGTCTTGAGTGGGTGGTTGGTATTGTAGTCTCATTCATCTAGTGCTTTATATAGGTTAATCTTTACTTTTATTTAAAAATATAAAATGCCATGGTAAATAACAAAATTAAATAGTGAGAGAAATATTTCTTACAGTGTTTTTAACAGGATAAACAAATTTCCCTTCATCCACAGACTTTAATTTGCATGTGTTTAGTACTACGTTTGTGGTAATTGAAGTTGGAAGTCCTTGGATATATTTAGCAGTCTGGACTCAGTCAGCTTAGAGTAAATGCTTCTGTATCTCTTACTGGCTACTACCTGTGGGTAGTAGTAAGTCCTCTGACTTTATTCTATCTTCTGTTGAAGTTGTTCCTCACAGATTTATACTTCTTTATGTTTCAGAATTCTTTCATCTTTTGTGCATCATAAAACTGAAATGTAGTCCTTTTTTTTTAAAAGTGTATTTATTTATTTTGAGAGAGAGAGAGTGCAAGAAGGGGAGGGGCAGAGAGAGAGAGAGATAGGGAGAGAGAGAGAATCCCTATCAGTGTGGAGCCTGATGTGGAGCTTGAACCCATGAACCATGAGATCAGACCTGAGCCAAAACCAAGAGTAGGACATTGAACCGACTGAGACACTCCCAAACTGAAATATAGTCTTAAGATAATTCTCTTCTTTTCAAGTAGTCTGTTTTGTTTGTTGACCTTAGTTTAGAGTCACTAACACAATATTTACATTTAATAGAATTGCTCACTCATATTGCTTACTCATTTTTATGCATTAAAAAAATTTCTCTAAGTTAAAAATTAAGTTATTGAGTACAGAGATTGTGTATCACATGAAGTTTTTATATTCTCAATAGCACTTATCAATTGAAATTCACTCAGTTTATAACTGATATTTGTTGATTTTATAAGTAAAAATGGTTTTAGGGTTCCCTGGTTCCCTTGCTCCTCTCTTTTATGAACCTGTTTAGCAGCCTGTAATGGATATTATCATTGGCTTTCAATACTGCTGATTTGACAGATTTAGAGATAGTACATGATGTCTCATCCACTTTCTCTATGGCTGCAGAAAGGATAGACACACAAATTCGTTATACTCTTAGTGACTCATTAAAATTTCTGTAAACATAATACTAGAAATAATAAAACCGTGAAAGCATAAGTCTGGCAATTATTTTGAAAAGTTTAAATTTTTTTCCTATATTTGGCTATGTCGTAATGTCATTGCAGAGAGAAAACATATATTTCATTCTTCATAGTTTACAGAGATTAAATCTTGTCTGCAATAACAATGTTATTTTTTCCTTGTTAGAACACTATTATCAGAAGAATGTCTGGTTTTAGTTAAATATATGGTAAAAAACAGTCTTTTAGAAAATGCATATTTTACCCTAACTGACTTCTACTTAATTTTCCATCTGTCGCATAGTTTACCTAAACACAACTTCTGGTTTCTTTGAAATATTTGAAAGTCTCAATATTGTATTGGTTTGTGGAATATATGTATTAATTAAGAAACTTGCAAGTTCAAGACAGCATGTCATGCTTATTAATTATATATCATTTTACTTGCTTCAGTATTGCTGTGAAAAAACTGAAAGTGAAGAATAATTGAAATACTAATATATTTTCATAATTTTTGGATATCTGTTACAACTTAGGTAATTTTCAGTAGACACTGCCAACAATTCTCATATTATAAATAGTATTTATCAAAAATCATTTCATGTAAACAACTATTAGACATGATTTCCTTATTAGGTGCTGGATCTTTAAAAACATGTGGTCTGAAAAACAAAAATTAAAAACATGTGGCCTGGTAAGTTTTGAGAATCTAATTTGAGAAGACCTGATGAGAAAGTTATACTATGAGGATGATGATGATTATCAGGATAAATTGGGCTATCACTGAGTCTCAGATGATTTCTATGGCCTCAGGTTCTTTTAGGTATATATTTTTCAGCTTTATTGAGACATAATTGACATATAACATTAAGTTTAAGACATATGTGATGTTTTGATGATTTGATACACATATATATTGAAAAATGATTACCACAATAAGGTTAGTTAACACCCTCATTACCTCATGTAATTACTCCCCCCCTTTTTTTTTTCAGTGCATAAAGGTGTTTTTATTAAAGCACAGGGACGGGACCCATAGGCAGAAAGAGTTGCACTATGATTGTGAGGAGAGATTGATTATATACTTTTAAGTTGGGGTGGGGGAAAGATAAAGGAAGTTTCTAAAGGGATTTTCATATATTAAAGATGATTTATAGGGGTGCCTGGGTGGCTCAGTCGGTTAAGCATCTGACTTCTGCTCAGGTCATGATCTCACAGGTCATGAGTTCAAGCCCTGCATCGGGCCCTTTGCTGACAGCTTAGAGCCTGGAGCCTTCTTCAGATTCTGTGTCTCTCTCTCTCCCTCAGCCCTTCCTCTGCTCATACTCTGTTTCTGTCTCCCTCTCTCAAAAAAAAAAAAAAAAAAAAAAAGATGACTTACAGTATCCTGGAGGTCTGGCTATTGTCCAGCTAAGAGTGTTTTTTTTGCCTCTAGCAAAGCATTAGCATTAAGGCAGTTGTGAGTTCCTGAGAAATGTCATATTCTGCTTATCTCAAGTATTTGTCAATGGGCTGCAAGTTGTAAGAAAATTTAATTTAAAATTTTATTTACATTTCTTTTGCCTTTGTTCTCCTCCTTATCACTATTAGTAGAAAGGGTAACTGCTGGAATCTTCACTTCTATAGACTTTATGGGGCTGGATGAAATGTGGAGGGTGGAGCTTCCTAGTAAGACTGCATGCATTTTTGCAGCTGAGAAACCAGGACACCAAGAAGGGGTGAGACATCAATGCCCATGGTTTACAGATCAGTGGGATATTTTTCAAAGGAGGCAGATTGAAGGACTGTTAGCCTGTACTATTGCCATTGCACTGCCATGTGTGGAGGCCGCTTTTAGGCAGCCAACTCGAGCAATGGAAACCCGAGTAAGGAGAAGGGCCCACAGTGACCCCCTGGCTGAATACAAACAGGCCCATTAGGTGACCTACCTCAAAATATCCATAAGCCCTAGCTGACCCAGACACAGGTACCAAAAAAGGAAAATTCCATACATTCCCATCCATACCTCTTCACTTTCTCCCTTAACTACAGCCCCAGCACTGCTTCCTGGCAGACAGTCTCTCCTTTGCTGTCCTAGCCTCCACTCTCTTGCAGTGTTTTCCATAAACTTCTATCTCCTTTGTTCTGCCTTAGGTGAATTCTTTTACTGTTCCTACCACCAGCCTCCACCTGATTGGGTTGCCCCACACTATGCACTTACTGATAAAAATCATTCCTTCTCTTCTGTAAACATAATTCTGTGTAAAGACACAAAATTATTTTCCACTACAACGAAGGACTGTTCTGCTTGAAGTATAAAAAGAGGCCCCACTGTGTAGTTTTTAAGCATTTCCCCCCCCAAAATTTTTACTTAAATTCTTTTTAGTTAACATATAGTATAATATTGCCTTCAGGAATAGAATTTAGTGATTCATCATGTACCTATAACATACCTATAACAGTGCTCATCATAACAAGTGTCCTCCTTAATACTCATCACCCATTTAGACCATTCCCCACCCATCTCCCTCCATCAATCCTCAGTTTGTTCTCTATATTTAAGAGCCTTTTATGGTTTGCTTCCCTCTCTCTTTCCAATTCCCATGTGGTCATCTGTTTTGTTTCCTAAATTCCACATATGAATGAAATCATGTGGTATTTGTCTTTCTCTGACTGACTTATTTCACTTAGTATAATACATTCTAGCTCAATTAGCTCATATCATTGCTAATAGCAAGATTTCATTCTTCTTGATGGCCAAGAAATATTCCATTGTACAAATATACCACCTCTTCCTTATCTGTTCATTAGTTAATGGACATTTGGGCTCCTTCCATAATTTGGCTACTGTTGACAGTGCTGCTGTTAACTTTGGGGTGCATGTGCCCATTTGAATCAGTATTTTTGTATCCTTGTGATAAATACCTAGTAGTGCGATTTCTGGATCATAGGGCAGTTCTTTTTAAAAAATTTTGAGGAAACTCCATACTGTTTTCCAGAGTAGTTTCACCGGTTTGCTTTCCCACCAAGAGTGTAAGAGGGTTCCCCTTTGTCCACATCCTCGCCAACATCTGTTGTTGCCTGAGTTGTTAATTTTAGCCTTTCTTACAGGTATGAGGTTTGTATCTCATCATGGTTTTGATTACCCTGATGATAAGTGATGTTGAGTATCTTTTCATGTGTCTGTTAGTCATCTTGGATGTCTTCCTTGGAAAAATGTCAATTCATGTCTTCTGCCCATTTCTATACTGGATTAGTTATTTTTAGGGTGTTGAATTTGTTAAGTTCTTTATAGATTTTGGATACTAACCCTTTATCAGATATGTCATTTGCAAATATCTTCTCCCATTATGTCATTTGTCTTTTAGTTTTGTTGATTGTTTGCTTCACTGTGCAGAAGATTTTTATCTTGATGAGGTCCCAATAGTTCATTTTTGCTTTTGTTCCCCTTGCCTCTGGCGACATGTCTAGTAAGAAGCTGCTATGGCTGAGGTCAAAGAAGTTGCTGCCTGTGTTCTTCTCTAGGATTTTGATGATTTCCTGTTTTACATTTAGGTCTTTCATCCATTTTGAATTTATTTTTATGTATGGTATAAGAAAGTGGTACAGTTTCATTCTTTTGTATGTTGCTGTCCAGTTTTCTTAGCACCATTTGTTGAAGAAACTGTCTTTTTTTCCATTGGAAAGTCTTTCCTGCTTTATGGAAGATTAGTTGACCATATAGTTGTGGGTTCATTAATGAGTTTTCTATTCAGTTCCACTGATCTATGTGTCTATGTTTGTGCCATTACCAAACTGTAATGTACAGGAGTGTAATGTAGGTAGAAGTCCGGAAGTGTGATGCCTCCAGCTTTGGATTTATTTTTCAGGATTGCTTTAGCTAGTTTCATGAAAATTTTAGGATGGTTTGTTCTAGTTCTGTGAAAAATACTGGTGCTATTTTGATAGAGGTTACATTAAATGTGTAGATTACTTTGGTAATATAGAAATGTTAATGATGTTTGTTCTTCCAATCCATAAGCATGGAATTTTTTTTCCCATTTCTTTGTGTCCTCTTCCATTTCTTTCATAAGTGTTCTATAGTTTTCAGAATACAGATCTTTTACCTCTTTCATTAGGTTTATTCCTAGATATCTTATTGTTTTTGGTGCAATTGTAAATGGGATTGATTCCTTGATTCTCTTTCTGCTTCTTTATTATTGGTGTATAGAAATACAACAGATTTCTGTACATTGATTTTATATCCTGAGAATTTGCTGGATTCATGTATGAGTTCTAGAAATTTTTTGGTGGAGTCTTTTAGGTTTTCTAGGTAGAATATCATGTTGCCTGCAAATAGTGAAAGTTTGACTTCTTCCTTGCTGATTTGGATGCCTTTCATTTCTTTTTGTTGTCTGATTGCTGAGGCTAAGACTTCCAGTACTATGTTAAATAGTAATGGTGAGAGTGGATATCCCTGTCTTTTTCCTGACCATAAAGGAAAAGCTCTCAGTGTTTCCCACTGAGGATGATATTAGCTGAGGGTCTTTCATATATGGCCTTTAGGATGTTGAGATATGTTCCATCAATCCCTATTTTGTTTAGGGCTTTTATCAAGGAAGGATGCTGTGTTTTGTCAAATGCTTTTTCTGCATCTATTGATAGGATCATATGGTTCTTATCCTTTATTTTATTAATGTGGTGTATCACATTGATTTGTGAATATTGAACCAGCCCTAGAGCCCAGGAATAAATCCAACTTGATTGTGGTGAATAATTTTTTTTAATGTATTGTTGAATTCGATTTGCTAGTGTCTTGTTGAGAATTTTCACATGCAGGTGCATCAGGGGTATTGGCCCGTAAGTCTCCTTTTTAGTGGGGTCTTTGTATGGTTTTGGAATCAAGGTAATACTGGCCTCATAGAATAAGTTTGAAGTTTTCCTCCTATTTCTATTTTTTGGAACAGTTTGAGAAGAATAAGCATAACTCTTATTTAAATGTCTGTTAGAATTCCTCTGGGAAGCCATCCAGCTGTAGACTTTTGTTTGTTGGGATATATTGGATTATTGATTTACTTTCTTTCCTGATTATGGATCTGTTCAAATTTTCTATTTCTTCCTGTTTCAGTTTTGGTAGTTTGTTTCTAGGAATTTGTCCATTTTTTCTAGATTGCCCAGTTTGTTGGCATATAATTGCTCATAATATACTGTTATAATTATTTGTGGTGTTCGTTGTGATCTGTCTTCTTTCATTCATGATCTTATTTATTTGGGTCTGTTCTCTTTCTTTTTGGTAGGTTTGGCTAGGGGTTTATTAATTTTATTAATTCTTTCAAAGAAGCAGCTCTTAGTTTTGTTGATCTGTTCTGCTATTTTTTTTGTTACTATATTATTTATTTCTGCTCTAATCTTTATTATTTCCCTTCTTCTGCTGGCTTTAGGCTTTATTTGCTGTTGATTTTCTAGCTCTCTAAGTGTAATGTTAGATTGTGTATTTGAGACTTTTCTCGTGTCTTGAGATAGGCCTACATTGCAAATTTCTTCCCTCTTAGGACTGCCTTTGTTGCATCCTGAAGATTTTGGAGTGTTGTGTTTTCATTTTCATTTGCTTCCATATTTTTAATTTCTTCTTCAATTTCCCGGTTGACCCATTTATTCTTTAGTAAGATATTCTTTAATCTCCATGTATTTGTGGTCTTTCCAGATTTTTTCTTGTGGTTGATTTCAAGTTTTATAGTGTTGTGGTCTGAAAATATGCATGGAATGATCTCAGTCTTTTTGTACTTGTTGAGGACTGATTTGTGACCCAGTATATGATCTATTCTGGAGAATGTTCCATGTGTACTTGAGAAGAATATGTATTTTGTTGCTTTAGAATTAAATGTTCTGAATATATCTGTTAACTTAATCCAGTCCAGTGTGCCATTCAAAGCCATTGTTTCCTTGTTGATTTTCTGCTTAGGTGATCTGTCCATTCCTGTAAATAGGGTTTTGAAGTCCCTTTCTATGATGGTATTCTTATAATGAGTTTCTTTATGTTCATGATTAAGTGATTCATATATTTGGGTTCCTCAAGTTGGGGGCATAAATATTTACAATTGTTAGATCTTGTTGGGTAGATCTCTTAATTATGATATAGTGCCTTTCTTCATCTCTTGTTACAGTCTTTATTTTACAATCTAGTTTGATTGATATAAGTATGGCTACTCCAGCTTTCTTTTAACCTTCATTAGCATGATAGATGGTTCTTCATCCCCTCACTTTTAATTTGCAGATGTCTTCAGGTTAAAATGAGCTTCTTGTAGACAGCATATAGATGGGTCTTTTTTTTAAAAATCCATTCTGATATCCCATGTTTTTTGATTGGAGCAGTTAGTTCATTCATATTCAGAGTGATTTTTGGAAGGTATCAACTTAGTGCCATTGTATTACCTGCAGAGTTGGTGTTTCTGGTGATATTCTCTGGTCCTGTCTAGTCTTTGTTGCTTTTGGTCTTTTACTCCCCGCTCAAAGAGTCTATTTTAATATTTCTCATAGGTCTTGTTTAATGGTCACAAATTCCTTTAGTTTTTGTTTGTCTGGGAAACTCTATCTCTCATTCTATTCTGAATGACAGCCTTGCTGGGTAATGTAGTTTTGGCTGCATATTTTTCCCATTCAGCACATTGACTATATCATGCTATTCCCTTCCCACATGCCACATTTTTGTGGAAAATCTGCTGTGACCTGATCTGTCTTCTCTTGTATGTTACAGACTTTTTTCCCTTGCTGCTTTCAGGATTCTTTCCTTGTCTGTGTATTTTGTGAATTTGACTATGATATGTCTTGGTGATGGCCAGGTTTATTGAATTTAAGGGGAGTCTCTGTGCTTCTTGAATTTCAATGTCTATTTTTCTTCTCATTAGGGAAGTTTTCAGCTATAATTTGCTCAAACCTTCCGTTCCTTTTTCTTTCTCTTCTTCTGAGACTCCTATGACTGCTAGTATGTTTTAGGGAGTCACTGAGTTCTCTATGTCTACATTTGTGATCTAGTGCCTTTCCTTCCCTCTTTTTTTTTTAGCTTCATTATTTTCCATAATTTTATCTTTCATATCACTGATTCATTCCTCTGCTTTGTCCATCCTCATCATTGCGTTCATTCAATTTCCATCTTGGTTATAGCATTTTTTGTTTTGGCTTGACTAGTTTTTAGTTCTTTTATATCTGCAGTAAGGGATTCTCCAGTGTCTTCTTTTTTTTAAGTTTATTTTTATTTATTTTGAGATATATATAAAGAGAGCATGGGGGGGGGGGAGAGAGAGAGAGAGAGAGAGAGAGAGAGAGAGAGAGAGAGAATCCCAAGTAGGCTTTGCATTGCTAGCTCAGAGCCTGATACAGGGCTTGAACTCATGAACCATGAGATCATGACCTGAGCCAAAACTAAGAGTCAGACACTTAACTGAATGAGTCACCCAGGTGCCCCTCACTAATGTCTTCTATGCTTTTTTCAAGCCCAACCGGTATCCTTATGTTTATTATTTTAAATTCTGGTTCAAACAACTTATTTGTATCTGTATTGATTAAATAATTGACCATGAAGGCTTTTGGGTGGTTCAATTGATTAAGTGTCTGATTCTTGGTTTCAGTTCAGGTCATAATATCATGGTTCATGAGACTGAGTCCCACATTGGGCTCCACACTGACAGCACAGATCCTGTTTGGGATTCTCTGTCTACCTCTCTGCCCCTCCCCCCTCAAAATAAATAAATAAACAAACAAACAAAAAATAAATCCCTGGCCATGACTTCTTCCTGTTCTTTCTTTCGGGGTGAATTTTTTCATCTTGTCATTTTGTCTGGGTCACTGTTTTGTTTTGTTTGTTTGTTTTCTGATTGTTAGGAAAGCCTGTTGTATACTGCTCCTGAGAGTAATGGCTATATTAAGGAGTCCCCCTAAAAAACAAACAAAAAACCCAAAACAAAACAAAAAAAGGAAGCCAAATCCTAGGTGTGCTTGTGAAAAGAAGTAGATCTAAAAAAAACAAAATAAAAAAAGTAGCTAGATCCTTTTTACCCTAGAGCTGAGGCTTTGCAGAACTCTATGATCAATAGATAGTGTGTCTGAGGGGTTTGTGCTCATCTTCTGGGGAGGAGCCTGCTGTGCCAATTATCGATTATCAGGTGGACTTGCCCTAGTGGAGATGCACCTGCAGGGTTAAGGGGGCAGAGCTTGGTGTAAGCAGCTCCAGCTTCTATTGAGTGATGCTGTTTTTTGCTCACTGAAGTCAGTCAGTGCTAATGAGGTGTGGAGGAAATGGCATCGCCCCACTCTCTTGTCCCAGCGTGGGTAGTTAGCACCTACCAATCTTCAGGAAGCCCTCATAGAAGAGCAATCACCTCTCTTGTGTCCCTGGCTTCTGCCAGATCCCTGCTTTTACTGTTCCTGTGTCCAAGCTCTCTGCCTGCTGGGCAGCACAGTACTCCTGTGTTTTATTTTGTGCCCAGGGCTGGGTTTCAGAACTCCACATTTTAGAGATTAGTATGGCATGGACCCATGCTGAACCTCTGGGGGAGGGTCTTCTTGCTGCACTGTGACTGGTGATGGTTTGTCCCAGAAATCAATTGTGCAATCACACAGCAGTTTGGAGTTTATGGTAAAGCACAGCAAAATGCTGCACCAAGGTTTGCTGCCCTCAGTCAGTGTCTTTGTTACTCTACTAGGGAACAAGACAACACGTTAATGTGGCCGATTCTTTTGTCCCTGCACTCCAAGAAGAGGGACTGTTTCTCTCCCTGCAACCCAGGGGATCCTCAGACCACTCTGTCCACTCTCTGGTCTCCACCCTCCTTCCCCATTGGAGCACTGCCAAGCCAGCCAGGCATGACCCTGGCAATGGCACAGACCTCCAAAACTTCAGACTTTTCACTCTGTTGCTTACAACAACTTGTAGTCAGTCGCTTTCCTTTTCCTGGTCAGTTTTGGAGAAGTGTTTTTCTTGTGCAGTCTCCTGCATATGCTTCTCTCTCTCTCTCTTTGTCTGTCTCTTTCTTCTCTCTTTAACTCTCATTCCTCTGTGTGATCAGGGTTCCCTCTCCTTTGCAACACCTGCAGTTCTTTTCTCCCCCAAATCAACTCTCTGCAGCTCCTACCTCCCTAGATGTGGCCATTTTTCTACTGCTAGTTGTGCAGTTTTGCTCTATCACTCCTCAGATTGATTTCCTGGGTTTTCAAAATGATTTGATATTTATCTAGCTCTGAGGAATGAGGCGAGCTTAGGGGTCCCCCTACTCCTCTGCCATCTTAATTCCTCCTCCTCCACATACCTTTTTGTTTTGTTTTATGGGGAGAATATTTAAGATCTAGTCTCAGCAACTTTCAAGTATATAATACAGGTTTGTAACTATAGTCACCATTCTGTACAGTATATCAGAACTTATTCATCTGATATCTGGAAGTTTGTACTCTTAATCAACATCTCCCCATTTCCCCAGTCCCCCAGCTTGGTTAAATTTGACTCTGCTACTTACTACCTCTGTAATTTTGAGCAAATTACTTAAGTTTGTCAGTTCTGTATGTGTGTTTTTTTCACTTGTAGAACTCTTGAGTGGATATTAAAAGAATTTGGGGACAGTCCTTGCTATGCAACAGACACTAAATAGATATATATTTTTTTCTTTCTGGTCTATGCTACTTCTTTTTTTGAAATCAAACTCTTATTGTTCCTTGGGTGATACTGAAATATTAATTATTCATCTTGAACACTTGTTGTATGTATGACACTGTGTTAGTGCTAAATATTTGGTGTGAAAGTGAAGCCTTTCTTTAAACTCATCATGGGTTGTTTTCACATACCTTATACTCTTTGATTTATCTATTTATCTAGACAATTATGGTTATTGAAAATTCAGCCTTTGAACAAGTTGCAAAGTCATAAGAACTTTAAGCTGAGAAGACTTACAAACTTAATGAGTCTATTAGAGACTTGTGAATTTAAAATATTTTATTCTGTAGAATTTTTTATCTCACTTATTTGGATTGTAATGGAGCAAACGTGTTATCCTGGATTAGAAAATGAATTGTTTTCAGGCATTTGAGGACAATGAGTTCCATAGATATATTAGAATCTTCAGAACACTAGGGGCACCTGGGTGGCTCAGTCGGTTAAGCATCCGACTTCGGCTCAGGTCATGATCTCGCGGCCCGTGAGTTCAAGCCACGCGTCGGGCTCTGTGCTGACTGCTCGGAGCCTGGAGCCTGTTTCAGATTCTGTGTCTCCCTCTCTCTCTGACCCTCCCCTGTTCATGCTCTGTCTCTCTCTGTCTCAAAAATAAATAAACGTTAAAAAAAAATTAAAAAAAAAATCTTCAGAACACTTAGGTTAATGATAAAGAGATGAATTGAGAAGGAGTCAAGGTGGGGAAGATCACCAAAGAGTTAGAAACCATGGATCTTTTTTTTCCCAGTTTTCTTACTCCTTTTCATCCCCACTTATGCCCACCCCCTCAGCCCACTATTTTTCGTGGACGCATATCCTTTTGTTCCATGAGACATGTCTCCATGATAGATGTTGGTGGGAAGAGAGAGGTCACAGTATGGGAACATCATTACCAAACAGACACATATCCAGACTATTTCCTGTCTTTCTTTCTTTCTTTCTTTCTTTCTTTCTTTCTTTCTTTCTTTCTTTCTGTCTTTCTTTCTTTCTTTCTTCTTTCTATCTATTTATTTTTAGAGAGTGAGAGGTGAGTTGGGGAGAGGGAGAGGAGAGAGAGAGAAAATCCCAAGCAGGCTCCACACTGTAAGTGCAGAGCACAAAGAGGAGCTCAATCTCATGAACTGTGAGATCATGACCCCGGCCAAAATTAAGAGTTGGACGCTTAATTGACTGAGCTACCTAGACGCTCCTATTGAGATAATTTTCTAATTATTCAGGAGAGATATTTTTGAGTAAGCAGCTCTCTAGTGTTTCTAGTCTCCAGATTAAATATACAGAGTGTAATAGCCTGGTATAACAGTTGATTTTGATTTAGTTTCCCAAGGTGAAAGCATATAAAAGAGATAATTTTAGATAGCACACCTGAGGGACATGGACTTAAATAAAATCTAATCACAGATTTTTTTTTTAACTTTTATAATTCTTCTCATTAGTAAAGAAAGATCTCAGTTTGATGGTAGTATGTGTTTAACAACTAACACTTCATAATGTAACTTTGCATAAAGAGACAGCAGGTCTCAAACTCTGAGCTCTGGCAGACAACAATAACCAGCTAAAATGTAATAACAGTTTTATTTTCACTTTTTCTACTTTTGGGAAGTGGTGTTGGATTTCCATACGTGACGGTGATATAAAGTTCTAGAAAATACATGTAAGTTAAATGGTGATTTAGTTGATTTAAAGATAAAAATTAAGGAAATAATTGTGTAGATTGTTTGAAACACCAACTGTGAAGATACTATTGACTATAACTGAACTTTAACTTGATTTAGCACTTTTACAATTAGTGTATCTTGCCGTCTCATACCTAGACTGGACACAATGCTTCATGAAGTGTCTGACCAATGAAAAATACACTCAGTCCTGCACAATATACTCCAATTAATACCATCTAAGAGTGCATTAGTTCTTTTGTAAAGCTCATTATGCCTCTGTCTCATATTGAACATGAAGTTAACTAAATCCCTGAGGTCTTTTTCATAAGAACTTCTGCCAAGTTGGGTTTTCTTCTTGTGACAGCAGTACAACTGAGTTTTTGAAAACCAGGATAAAAAGTATCACACTGTTGGGGCACCTGGCTGGATCATTCAGTAGAAGATGTGATTCTTGATCTTGGGGTCGTGAATTCAAGCCCCACATTTAGTGAAGAGCTCACTAAGAAAAAAAAATCACACTGTTTAACTCCATCTTGATTACTACATGTGAATGATTCAGCCTATTCAGATTTTTTTGGATCTTGGTTTTCTTTTTTGATTTATTAGCTGCTATCCCAGTGCCGTCTTTCTGAAAATTTAAGAATGCTTTCTATGTTTTCATACAAGTAATTTATTTGGAAAAGTTAAGTGGGAAAGAGCAAAGGGTTGAAAATTACTGTATTTCATTAGAGACTCCCTTTAGCTTGATGCCAAACTTTTTTTAAATGTTTTTTCAGTGTTTATTTATTTTTGAGAGACAGAGACAGAGTGTGAGTAGGAAAGGGGCAGAGAGAGAAGGAGACACAGAAACTAAATCAGGCTCCAGGCTCTTAACTGTCAGCACAGAGCCCGATGAAGGGCTCGAACCCATGAATCGTGAGATCATGACCTGAGCTGAAGTCGGACGCTTAATTGACTGAGCAGCCCAGGTGCCCTGATGCCAAACTTTTGATCATAGTAAAATCCCTTTAAATTTATAATTGAAGAAACTAACAATTCATTTCTTCTGTGTGTAGTTGCACATATTTTGCAATGCACAAATCTATGTGTATATTCATATAGATTCCAATATACCACTGTGTACAGAATTCCAACTTTGGCTGCTATTTTTAAATTATTGGAAATGCATTTCAGTAGTAGTTTTACTTAAGTAACATTTTCCTATTTTAATCATAAAAATGATATGGAATATTTCATTGAATGTCTTGTTAAAAATCTAAAAAAATACAAAATCAATAAGATTCTCCAGTTTTCCATATCAGAAGAAAACTTACCAATGAAAGACATTAGACATTATTTACTCTTGACCTTTCATTTTCTTAAAAAATCTTACTGATCATATGTAGGTAATTTAGTTTTGAATTTTGTTAAGAATTGCTATTAAGCTTTGACACTTTTCTGAAGCATGTTATTTCAAATAAAAATAATGTGGAATTGATTTTAAAAATTTAACACAGAGAATAGAACTTATACATGGAATTAATTAAAATCTAGAATGTCTAACTTGTTTAATAACTTAGGTAAACCTTTTGTTCTCCTTGCCCTCAGAAAAAATAAAGATTACAAGGATAACAAGTATATGTATCTATTTTTAAGGAATTGTTTGTACTAGTTTCTAGTTTTTGATTTAGAGAAAATTCTACATATGATACAAATAATCAGGTAAAAAATTTATATGACATATGAAATTGTGAAAGCTGTTTCTAAGTTTATATTTTCAAGTATTAATAGATAACATTTACTGAATGTTTGTTTTCTTCCAGGTACTTTTCTAGGCAGTTTGCATGTATTACTTCATTTAATCTCCTCAAGAATTTCATGAGCTAGCTCTTTTTCACATAGAAGAAACTGATACATGTTAAGAGTGGTTAAGTGAATTATTCAGGATCACTCAAGTAGAGTCAGTGTTGACATTCAGCTATGGGGACTCTAGAATTGATTCGCGTACCTATTGTTACATGCTATAGTAGACCATATTATCTAAAGACAATTTGCTACCAGCTTGCCAATAATTCTGAGAGGAATTTTCTCCCATTTTGTTAGAAAAGTGTTAAGAAAAAAGCTTAAAAGTGTACCTCATTTTCATGTCATGTCATAAAGAATGACAAATGAAAGCCAGTAATAGTTACTACAATAGAAGTTCTCTATAGCCAAACACCACCTCTTAGAGCTTCTTATTAAGAAGTTAGTGTCCATAGTAATTGGAGAGACCTTTCCCTGAGATTCTAGTACATCTCACTAAAACAGAGTCCACATACGTCATCTTTAACCCATGCAAATTTCCTATCTTTTATTTTATTGTATTAAAAATTTTTTTAAATTTATTTTTGAGGGAGGGAGGGAGGGAGAGAGAGAGAGAGAGAGAGAGAGAACAGAAGTGGGGGATGGGCAGAGATAGAGAGACACAGAATCGGAAGCAGGCTCCAGGCTCTGAGCTGCCAGCACAGAAACTGAGATCATGACCTAAGCCAAAGTTGGCAGCACAACCAACTGAGCCACCCAGCCGCCCCTATCTTGATTTTATAAATGCGGTAACTAAAGATTGCATAGGTTTATTGGCTTGTCTAGCATCTCTCATGTAATCACAGCTGGAATTCAGACATAGATGTGTCTGATTCTGAAACCTATTCTCATTCAGTAAGTACATCGAACTTACTCAAAGCCTACACTGGAGTTAAGGGAGGCTATAGTTGACTATTTTTCATTTTTTTCTATGGAAATGTTAAGGAGACAACAGATGTTCGCGAGGATGCAGAGAAAGGGGAACCCTCTTGCACTGTTGGTGGGAATGCAAACTGGTACAGCCACTCTGGAAAAGGTTTCTTAAAAAATTAAAAATAGATCTACCCCATGACCCAGCAATTGCACTACCAGGTATTTATCCAAAGGATACAAAAATGCTGATTTGAAGGGACACCCGTACCCAATGTTTATAGCAGTGCTATCGACAATAGCCAAAGTATGGAAAGAGCCCAAATGTCCATTGACTGACGAATGGATAAAGAAGATGTGATATATACACATACAATAGAATATTACTTGGTGATCAAATGGAGCGAAATCTTGCCATTTGCAAGAACATGGGAGGAACTAGTGAAATAAGTCAGAGAAAGATAAATATCATATGATTTCACTCATATGTAGAATTTAAGAAACAAAACAGATGAACAGAAGGGAAGGGAAGAAAAAAATATGATACAAAGAGGGAGGCAAACCATAAGATTCTCTTAAATACAGAGAACAAACTGAGGGTTGCTGGAGGGATGTTGGGTAAGAGGTTGAGCTAAATGGGTGATAGGCATTTAGGAGGGCACTTGTTGGGATGAACAATGGGTGTTATATATAAGCAATGAATCACTAAATTCTACTCCTGAAGTCATTATTATACTATATGTTAACTAATTTGCATTTAAATAAAATTTAAAAATTAAAAAAAAAGAGGAAAAAATGTTAAGGAGATGTAATTTTCCCTTATTCCCCCTCTCAGAATAATGAAAAACTCTGGTCATCAAGTATAGCACAAACATAAGAAGACCCTGGAAGGTAGAGAGAACAAGACAAATGGTTATGGACTCTGGGACCCAAGGAATTACACAGGAGTGAATTCCTTTTTTTTTTTTTTTTTTTTTTGCCTTGTATATTCCCAGCTGGGTCCTGGAGAAGCTTTAAATCTGAGAATGCCCAGACCACAGACCAGACCAGATAGGTACAGACCACAACAAAAACAAAAACGAAAGCAAACCAAAGAACTCCCCTGCAACCCAAACAAACAAAAAACCAACTCCCCACAAAACAACAAAACAAAACACAACCCAAGAAAAGCCTGTTCTCTCTAGCTAAAAGATGTGGAAAGGGTCAGCCTAGAAAGGCAGAAAATATTTAGATAATAAATGATCTGGTCCAGCCAAATAACCACAGGAAAAAAAACTGTAGCTCTATGCGTAGTCCTTCCAGTGAAGAGTGGGTGGGGTGCCTGGACTTCCACCCTTGCCTGACTGTAAATGTTGTCCTAACCTCCTGCTGGGGTGTCAGAGAAGACTGAGTGAGAAGCTGGGACTTTCATCCTTGCTGGGCACAATGAATTCCCCCTTTCTTGCTTGCAGCATCAGTGGAGTAGTGACATGGCACCACTTACCTTCCTAGCCAGGGCGTCATCGGTGGAGACCTAGTGGGAGCCTGAATTTCCACTCTGCCCAGCAGTATCAGGGAACCCTAGAACCCCTCAAGGTTCCCACAGAGGCTGAGTAGAGAACCTGGGTATTCACCCCCACCTAGCAGAACTGAGGTAATGCCCCATTTCATTCAGTGGAGTGGTGTCAGAGGAAAATTGCTAAAAAAGATTTAAATAAGACAGAGTCTCATAAAACCCCAAATGGCCAGATATCAATAAAAAATCACTCATTATGCCAGGAACCAGGAGGAACTCAAACTGAATGAGAAAAGACAATCGACACCAACATCAAAGATGATACATGTTAGAATTATTTGATAATGAATTTGAAGAACCCATCATAAAAATGCTTCAATAAATAATTATAGTTATGCTTGAAACCATTGAAAAATAGAAAGTCTGGGCATAAAATGGAAGTTCTCAAGTAATAGAAGATATAAACAAGAGCCAAATGGAAATTTTAGAGCTAAAAATTTAAAAAAGCAAAATAAAAACTCAATGTATAGGTTTAATAGGATAGAGAGGACAGACGGAAAAAAGTCAGTGAATTTGAACATAGAACAGTAGAAATGATCTGGTCTGAACAACAGAATAAGTCAGTCAGAGGAAGACAGATATCATATGATTTCACTTGTGTAGAATTTGAGAAACACAGCAGATGAACAGGGAAAGGGAAGGAAAAACAAGTTAAAAACAGAGAGGGAGGCAAACCATAAGAGAGTCTTAAATACAGAGAACAATTAGGGTTGCTAGAGGAGAGGTGGGTGGGGGGTGGGTTAAATGGGTGATGGGCATTAAGGAGGGCACTTTTGAGGATGAGCACTGGGTGTCATATGTAAGAGATGAATCACTGGGTTCTACTCCTGAAATCAAGACTATACTGTATTGTTAACTAACTTGAATTTATTTATTTAAAAACATTTTTTAAAAAGCATTTATTTATTTTTGACAGAGAGAGAGAGAGAGAGAGCAAGAGCAGAGGAGGGGCAGAGAGAGAGGGAGACACAGAATCTGAAACAGGCTCCAGACTTTGCACTGATAGCACAGAGCCCAACACAGGGCTCAAATCCATGAACTGTGAGATCATGACCTGAGCCAAAGTTGGACACTTAACCAAATGAACCACCCAGGTACCCCACCAACTTGAATTTAAATAAACGAAACAAAACAAAACAAGTTAAGACATTGTAGTTCCAGAAGGAGGTAGGAGAGAAGGTACCCATTGCAATTACATAGAAATTCAATTGAATTTGTATGTTGACTTTGTATCCTGCAACCTTGCTGAACTCACTCACTAGTTCTAGTTTTTTTGTTTTTTTAAATAGATTCCTTGGAATTTTCTCTGTAGACCATCATGTTATCTGCAGATAAGGACAGTTTTATTTCTTTCTTTCTAATCTGTATCCCTTTTGTTTACCTTTCTTATTACACTGGCTAAAACCTCCTACACTATGATGAATAACAATGATTAAAATATTCCTTGCCTTGGGGGGCGCCTGGGTGGCGCAGTCGGTTAAGCGTCCGACTTCAGCCAGGTCACGATCTCGCTGTCCGTGAGTTCGAGCCCCGCGTCAGGCTCTGGGCTAATGGCTCGGAGCCTGTTTCGGTTCTGTGTCTCCCTCTCTCTCTCTGCCCCTCCCCCGTTCATGCTCTGTCTCTCTCTGTCCCAAAAATAAATAAAAAACGTTGAAAAAAAAAATTAAAAAAAAAAATATTCCTTGCCTTGCCCCCTTCTTAAGGGAAAGCATTCAGTCTTTGACCAGTAAGTGTGATGCTAGCTGGGGGTGGGTTTGTTTTTTTTTTTTTTTTGGTAGACAGTCTTTAAAGTTGAGGATCTTTCCTTCAATTCCTAGTTTTCTGAGAGTTTTTATCATGGGTGAGTGTTGATATTGAAACTAAAAGCACAGTGCCATTTACAATCACTCAAAAAAGAAAGGAAGAAATACTTAGCTGTAAGTTTAATAAAACATCTTCAGGCATTTATTCTGAAAACTACACAATACTGATGAAAGGAATCAAAGGGGGTCTAAATAAATGGAGAGTTATGCCAATTTAATGTATTAGAAGAATCAATATCTTAAACGTGCCAGTTCTTCGCTAATTGATATACAAGTAATCAAAATCCCAATGAGACTTTTTGGTAGATATACCCAAGACGATTCTAAAATTTATATGGAAAAGTAGAGGAACTAGAACAGATAAAACAATTTCAAAAAAGAAAATAAAGTGGGAGAAAAAGTCTGCTTAATTTCATGACTTATTATTTAGTTACAGTAATCAAGACTGTGGTATTGGGAGAGGGATAGACACAGAGATCAGTGGAATGGATTAGAGAACCCAGAAATAGACTTTTCCATTTTCTAAGTATGGCCAACTGACTTTTGAAAAAATACAAAAGAAGTTCAATAAAGGAAGGATAATCTTAAAATTTTTTTTTTGATGTTTATTTATTTTAGAGAGAGAGAGAGAGAGAGAGGAAGACAGAACACGAGCTGGGGAGGGGCAGAGAGAGACACACACTCACATAATCCAAGCAGGCTCCAGGCTGTGAGCTGTTAGCACAGAGCCCAACTCGGGGCTCAAACCCACCAACCGTGAGATCATGACCTGAGCTGAAGTCAGAGGCCCAACTGACTGAGCCACCCAGGCGCCCCAGGAAGGATAAACTTTTCAACAAATGGTGCTGGAGGAATTGTCTGTTCACAGGCAAAACAAAAACAGGCAAAAACAAAACCCTTGAACTAAATCTCACGTCTAATGCAAAAATTAAGCCAAAATGCGTCATAAATATAAATGTGAATGATAATATATACAACTTTTAGAAGATAGCATAGGAAAAAAATCTTTGGGATCTAGGGCTTAGTGAAAAGTTCTTAGACATGACACAAAAAACACAATCTATAAAAGACAAAAATCAATTGATTGCATGTCATCAAAATTAAAGACTTTTTTTTCCTTGTGAAAGACCTCATTAAGAGGTTGAAAAGATTAGCTATAAACCAGGAGAAACTATCTGCAAACCACATATATTAAAAAAGATCAATTTTTAGAATATATAAAGAACTCTGGAAACTCACAATAAAAAACAAACAATCCAAATAAAAAATGGCCAAAGACATGAAAAAACATTTCACTGAAAGGATGTACGTATGGCAAATAAGTACATGAAAAGATGTTCAGCATCACTAGCCATTAGGGAAATGCAAATTTAGACTACAATGAGATATCACTGTATACCTGTAAGAACAGTTACACTTGAAAATATGACAATACCAAATGCTGACAAGGATGCTGAGAAACTGGATCTGTCATACAATGCTCATGGGAATGTAAAGTACTACAGCCACCTTAGAAAATAGTATGGCAGTTTCTTAAAAAGCTAAACATATACTTATCATATAACACAGAAATTGCACTCCTGGGCTTTTATCCCAGAGAAATGAAAACTATATTTGCACACAAATCTGTGTATAATTGTTTATCATAGTTTTATTTGTAATAGCCAAAACCTAGAAGCAATCTGGATATCCTTCAGTAGGTGAGTGGTTAGACCAACTCTGGTATATTCACACCATGGAATACTGCTCAGCAGTATTCAGCCAGAACCAAAACCAAACCAACCACAATCACCACAACAAAAACGAGCTATTGAAATGTGCATTATGCTCAGTGAAAAAAATGTCAATCTCAAGGGGTTACATATTACATGGTCCCATTTGTGTAACATTCCTGAAGTCAAAGTTATAAAGATGGAAAACATATCCATGGTTTAGGGGATTCATGGTTTAGGGATAATCAAGGGGATTAGGTATGTTGGAATGGGAGGAAAGAGGTGGATGTGACTATGAAGGAATAGCATGAGGGAGGTCTTTGTGCTGTTGGAATAGTTCTATATCTTGATTGTGTTGTTAGTGACATAAATCTATGCATGTTGTAAAATGACACAAAACTAAACTCACACATGTATCAATGTCAAATTCCTAGTTTTAATATAGGACTATGATTATGTAAGATGTAGCCATTGGAGTAAGCTGAGTGAAAGGTAAAAACCTCTCCTCTGTACTATTTTTGCAAATTCATGTGAATCTGTAATTATTCCAAAAAAAGATGTTTAAAACTTTAATCTTCAGAGGAAGCCATGCATTCATGCAGTTTCTATAATGGGGAGAGAGATGGAAAACAAATAACTAACTAGCAAGCTAGCTAACTAAATAAATAACTGACTAGTCTTATCTTTCCTTGGAATGGATAACTAAGATTGCACATGATTCCTAAAGTAATGCTTTCCTTCTAAAAATATCTTTTTAAATAAAAGTACTTAAAAAATCCTTATTACAATAAAGTGACATTAGACATTTTATGATTTTTAGAAATATAGCCACAAATTTGTAAATGTAAATCTTTGTCCTTAAATCATTTCGTGTCACTTTTAATCCTGCTTTTCTTTGGGAATCTCTTGTTTGTAGCTGTCCAGCATTTCTCAGAGTACTCACTCTAGCTTATTTTTCATATGCTCTATTGGTAAGAAGGGATATATTTTAGGTGTGAATCTTCTACAATGATGGCCTCTTTCTTTTTTTTTTTCTTCAATATATGAAGTTTATTGTCAAATTGGTTTCCATACAACACCCAGTGCTCATCCCAAAAGGTGCCCTCCTCAATACCCATCACCCACCCTCCCCTCCCTCCCACCCCCCATCAACCCTCAGTTTGTTCTCAGTTTTTAAGAGTCTCTTATGTTTTGGCTCTCTCCCACTCTAACCTCCTTTTTTTCCCCCTTCCCCTCCCCCATGGGTTTCTGTTAAGTTTCTCAGGATCCACATGAGAGTGAAAACATATGGTATCTGTCTTACTCTGTATGGCTTATTTCACTTAGCATAACACCCTCCAGTTCCATCCATGTTGCTACAAAGGGCCATATTTCATTCTTTCTCATTGCCACATAGTACTCCATTGTGTATATAAACCACAATTTCTTTATCCATTCAATGATGGCCTCTTTCTAATATGGTGGTGTTCACTCAGAGAACAAAGCAAATGTCATTTAATACTAAATAAGTTGTTGGTGACATATTACCCACAGGTAATATGCTAATTTGATAACTTCCTTAATTGAAGCAATTTTTTAAAAGACTTTAAATCCTACATTATGTTCTTTGTTTCAAGTTTATTTTTTCCAAAAATCTTTTCTTAAAAATCTTCAAGGATTTTTAACATTCAAAGGATGAATGTTATATAGGCAAATTTTAGGTCAACATAAATAAAAATTTTCTAGTAAACACATTCAAAGATAGGATATGGTCTTTGGGAAGAGGCAATTAAACTGGAGAAACTTTTAATTCCCTTTAACTTTAATATTATGTCAATAAAAATATAAAATTTATACAGTGGTTTCAAGAGAGAAATTAAAAAATGGCAAGTATTTCTTTTCAAAGAGAAATGATGCTAGCTGAAATCACATAATGAAGGTGCCATAAGTGATTGAAATAATATCCCTTGTTAATAAATATAGATATTTATTAAGGTCCTACTGTGTTCTAGGCATGACTCCAGGTTCAGGATTAGAAGATCTAGAATAAAAGAAGTCTCTACTTTCATGGAGCTAATATTATAGTGGGTGGGGGAGGGAGAAAAATACATAGACATAGAATAAATCATGGGTAATTCATGTGTAGAAAAGCATAAATCAGGAAAGAGGAGATAGGAAGCACTGGTGGGTGGAAAGTCACCTCTTTGATTAGCTGATATTTGAACCTGGACTTAAAGGAAGTGAGAGTATGTGAGCCACGAAGATGTCTGGGGGAAACTTAATTGTTGGTAGAGACGACACCTGTTTTAAGTGCCCTTGGGTAGTGCGATGATTAATTTTATGTGTCAACTTGACTGGGCTAAGGGATGTTCAGATGATTGGTAAAATATTACTTCTGGGTGTGTCTGTGAGGATGTTTCTGGAAGAGATTAGCATTTGAATTGGTAGACTGAGTAGATTGCCTACAACAGTGCAGGTGGGTATCATCCAGTCCATTGAGGGCCTGAAAAGAACAAAAGGCTGAGGAAGAATACAGTTTTTCTCTTTGCTTGAGGTGGGATGTCCGTCTTCTGCCCTCAGAAATAGTGTTCCTGTGCCTCAGACTCCGCCTGGGACTTAACACCATTGTTTTCACATTCTCAGGCTGAATTACACCACTGGCTTTCCTGGTTCTCTAGCTTGCAGACAGCAGATTGTGGAACTTCACAGGCTCCAGAATTGCATGAGCCACCTTCTGTAATAAATCTCTTATATATGTGTATATATTCTATTGGTTCTATTCTCTGAAGAACTGTAACAAATACAGGTGGAAAGGAATTAGAATGTTGGAGGAACAGCAAGGCAACCAATGTGGCTGGAGTGGAGTAAGGGTAATAAAAGAGACTGGAGAAGCGGTGGTGGAGCGAAGGACGGACAAATTTTGTAGGACACTGTAAGTCGTGGTGGGTCTTGTGGGTTTTACCGTGAATGGGACGGGAAGCTGTTGAAATGATGAGCAGAAAGTGATATCATCTTTCTTACATTAAAAAGGGTTTGTCTGGCTACGGAGCACAGCTTGTCAGGTGTAAGAGTGGAAGTAGAGAGAATATTTAGGAAAGAGGTTATTGCAATAATCTAGTAAGAGATGGAAGTGGATTGGAATGGGGTAGGAGACAGGTAGTGGTGTAGGTTAGAATTAGATTCAGCATATAATTTGAAAGCAGGTATTACAGGATTTACTGGCGATTTGGATGTGGACATGAGAAGAAAAATAAAGATACAGGTACAAAATTATTGACCTGAGCAACTGGAAGATCATAGCACTCCCATGAGTGCTATGATCTAGCATAGCTAGATCATGCTAATATTATCTAGCATTTGATAATATGTGATTGAAAGGTTTGGTGTTGAGGGATATGTCTTCTTGTTGAGTGAGCCTCAGCATATGGCTGTTCCTGCTCTTTGGCTCAGATTTGTAGACTTGATGAATATATTTACTTTTTCCTTCTTGCCAGTTGCCACCAATTATGTGCCTGGGACACCCCATAATTTGTGGAGGGTGAGTATTGGCTACTGCTTGCATAAAACATATCAGTGACAGAACTGGTTTTAAATATTAGGAGTACAACCCAAAGCACTCAAGCATGATGATTTAGAAGGCCTGTAATTTTGTAATTGCTTTTTGTATCATAAAAAATTAAAATTTTTATATAACTGCTTAACTGGGACCTCTATTTTTTCTGTTCCCCCTTTTGCCTCTGACTGACACATTCCTGCCTACCTCTACCTCCAAGGCTAACCTAAGTTATCAGAGTTTTTCTTTCCTTAAAATACACCTTTCAAACCGATAGAAAATGTCTGAAGTCTTCCTTTAAAAAAACAACAACTAGCATATGTCATCTTTCAACATGTCCAATAAAATGTTATTGTCTAAGGTGCCTAGGGTGAATGACAGCATCAATTTTTTTTTTATATGGAAGGGACTTTAGCTATTTTCTCTGAATGATGTTTTGGGTTTTTTTAGGGCACATTCTGAGTAGTATCCTGGCTGTTTTAATTTGCACAAGAGTTTACCAGTTTTTTGCATGCTTTTTATATGGGTTAATTATACTAGAAAAATCTGTGTAGGAAAAACATTTGTTCATTAGTCTCATAAGAATTGGGAAATAGTGTGGGATTTTGCTTTAGGATACAGTGAGAGAAAGAATATGAGTATAGATTCAAGGGAAAAAGAGAAGGAAAAAGAGGAACCCAGAAACAATCAGAAGAAACCAAGTTGAACATATAACTAAACATCAAAACCATAATAATTAATAAATGTATTATTGAAGTGGATTTTTATATTTTGTATTTTTATTTTTTTAAGTATATTTATTTTGAGAGAAAGAGAGAAAGCACATAGAGAGGAGGGGCAGAGAGAGAGAGAGGAAGAGAGAGAATCCCAAGCAAGCTCCACGCTCAACATGGAGCCCGATGTGGGACTCGATCACACTGTGGGTCTGTATCTCATGTTGGTGAGATAGTGACCCAAGCTGACACCAGGAGCTGGATTCTTAACTGACTGAGCCACCCAGGCATCCGTGGAGTGGATTTTTAGATGGGTTCTCAAGAACCCATTGGGAATAAGGCTCAGATTTTTTTTGCTCAGAATAAGCAAAACTCCAAGATAGAAAGATGTACAAAAGTTTTAGTGGATGAATAGAATACAGTACAGGCATACCTTATTTTATTGTGCTTCACTTCATTGCATTTTGTAGATACTGCATTTTTTTTCACAAATTGAAGATTTGTGGCAACCCTGCATTGAGCAAGTCTTTTGGCCCCATTTTCCAACAGCTTTTTTCACTTTGTGTCTGTCACATTTTGGTGATTTTCAGAAATTTTCAAATTTTTTCATTATTATTATATTGGTTACGGTTCTCTGTGATCAGTGATTATGACTTGATGAAAGCTCAGATGATAGCATTCTTTTCTTAGTAATAAAGTATTTTTAATTAAGGCATGTACTTTAAAAAAACATAATGGTATTGCACACATAATAGAGTTAATAGTGCAATGTAAACATGACCTTAATATGCACGGGGAAACCAAAAAATTTATTTGACTTGGTTTATTGCAATATTATCGTTTTTGCAGTGGTCTGGAACTAAACCTGCAATATCTCTGAGGTATGCTTGCAGCTCCCCCCTTATCCATGGTTTCACTTTCAGCAGTTTCAGTTATCTGTGGTCAACCATGGAAACAGACATTGCTCCTTAAGATGAATTTTTAGAAGTCAATAGTAGCCTAATTCTATGTCATGATGGCTACATCATTCATCTTGCTTCATTGCATCATGTAGGCATTTTATCATCTCACATCATCACAAGAAGGGTGAGTACTGTACAATAAGGTATTTTGAGAGAGAGAGAGGGAGGCCACATTTACATTGTTATAATTGTTCTATTTTATTCTTATTGTTGTTAATCTCTTCCTGTGCCTAGTTTATAAACTAAACTTTATTATAGGTATGTAGGTACAGGAAACAACACTGTATATATAGGGTTCAATACTACCCATGGTTTCGGGCATCCACTAGAGGAGATGTCTTGGAACATATCCCCCACAGATAAAGGAGGACTACTGTAAGATACAATATGTACTTTGAACTAGCACTGTTGAGAATCATGATTGTGAGTAAAATTAGCTGTTGTGGTCCAGCCACAGTGGAAAGAGCTCATTGGTGATGAATTGTGTCATTTAGATTGATGGGTGGCAGTGAGGAGGGAGAGAACTCTCCTGTTATAGAGAACTTAGAATTGCCTTTCTTTAACTTTGTCATGGCATCGCCAATACTCAGTAATCAAAAATGGGCAGAGCGGAATGGAGGTGCTTGCCTGAGTGCCATTCTCTGTGGACCCCAGTGTAGCTCAGTGGATAGTACTTGAGGAAGTACTGATCCAAAAGTAATGGGCATTCTCATACTATAAAATGATTCCCTTGTATATATATCTTTAGGCTGCATATTGCTGATTTATAACAACTTTCTCAAAGCTACTCTTTAGGGTTATTAAAAACAACATAGGGCTCTTTGAAGAAGACATGGTCGCAGGTACCACAGAACTTTGCAGGCCCCGACGATCCTGCTCCTGCCTCACCATGTTGGCTCTCGCCAAGGAACAAGTCAGTCAGGAAGCTGTGCCGCAGCCGTGGCTTTGAAAGACACCAGGAAGACACCCCTGGAACCAGAGATAGTGATTCATCAAATTAGAATTACTCTAACCAGCCCCAAAGTAAATGGAGAAAGCATGTGCTGACTTGATCAGAGGCACAAAGAAAAAGAATCTCAAAGTGAAAGGACCAGTTTGGATGCCTACCAAGACTCTGAGAATCACTACAAGAAAAATTTCTTGAGGTGAAGGTTTTAGACTTGGGGTCATTTTCAGATGAGGATCCACAAGCAATTCATTGATTTATACAGCCCTTCTGAGATTTTTAAACAGATAACTTCCATGAGTATTGAAACAGGAATTGAGGTTGAAGTCACCATTGCAGATGCTTAAATCAATCTTTTTAATAAATTGATTATCAGTTAAAAATAACTAACTTACTAAATACTCCATAGTGACTAGGTCCTCACTTCCTGAAACAAAAACAAACAAATGAACAAAAAACATCAAGCAAACCAAGATGTTCTGAGGGAGGATTCTAGGTTTACCACTTAATTTGGCGTGTAATCCTAAGCAAATTACTTAATTGCTCTGTGCTCCAGATGTCTCATCAATAAAATGGAGTTTTAATAGTGTCTGCTTCATAGGACTATTGTGAAGAATAAATGTGATAATGCATTTAAAGTGCTTAGCATGCTATGTACCTCAATAAATGTCAGCTTACATTGATAAGGTAGTTAATTGACCTGCTAACACATATCTTTCCACTTCTACAAAATAAGGGAAAAAAAACCCATCTCTGTGGCATTTAGTAGGCATTATAGGTAATATTTGTCTTCAAATTTATTATTTTAAAATAAAAAAAAACCTGTTTTTAAAATGGTAATTTATTTAGTGGCAAGAATTTAACATTTTTTGGTCTAAAATGTTCAAACTATTATAGGAAACTAGATTTTTATGGGGAAATTTTTCATTTTTTTTAAGGTGGATATCTTCTGTTTCTGAATGGTTTATGGTATATATGTTAAAAATATTCTGGGATAAGCTATCTTTCAAGGTGAAGCTAAAACTCAAAATCAGCAATAAATACTTCACATGAAATGGAAAAATTCAGGAACAACCTGTCTCTTGGTGTTAGAGGTTTCCAGTCAATTACGGGTGTGGAAATGCATGCCCACGTTGATGACTGGCCAAGGGCATCTGTGTTGTTGCTTCCTTCTCCCCCTCTAAAGTTGATGCAGGTTTTTAGTTGTTTTCCTGGCTGGCTTGTGCTGGAAAGCAGCAGGTTTGTTTTCTGTTGGCAGCCCCCCTTTTCATGCTCCCTGAGATGCAAACTTAAATTGATTATGTTGCCCCTTCACCCCTGCGGTCAGCTAGATAACAAAGGAAAGGGACTCAGGGAACTCAGAGTTAGGAATTCACATACAAGCAGCAGCACTTTTCTTTGAATTTCTCTATCAATTTATCTTTCTTATGACACAGTACACTTTGCAGAGGAATTTTATTTCACATATATCATTTCCCTTACTAGTGAAATGTAGGTGTTAGAGGCATGTAGTTCAACTCCCCCCCCCCCCCCCAACTCCAACAGAGTCTCTTCTTGTATACACCCATAACAACTGATTATCTAGCCCCTGCTCCAACACTTCCAGCCATGAGCCATCTTACCTCACAACCTGTCTTTGGGGGAGACAGGTTTCTTCCCTTTTAGTCAGCTGAAACTCCTTTATTGACCCAAATGATATAATATTTTAGTTCAAAGATTTTATTTTTGAATACATTTTATTCTAGTTCATTTCATTTTTGCATGGACATTTTCTTTACTGTTCTTTTCTTTTTTTTTTTTTTAAAGTTTATGTATTTATTTTGAGAGGTGGGGGCAGGGGCAGACAGAGGGAGAGACAGAATCCCAAGCAGGCTCTGAACTGTCAGTGTGGAGCCTAATGCGGGGCTTAACTAACTGAGCCACCCAGGTGCCCCTCTTTACTGTTCTTTTTTTTTTTTTTTTAATATGTTTGTTTATATTTGAGAGAGAGAGAGAGGGGGGAGAGAGACAGAAACACAGTGAGTGGGACAGGGGCCAAGAGAGAAGGAGACATAGAATCCAAAGCAGGCTCCAGGCTCTGAGCTATCAGCACAGAGCCCCACATGGAGCTCAAACTCACGAACAGTGAGATCATGACCTGAGCCGAAGTCACACATTTAACCGACTGAGCCACCCAGGCGCCCCATCTTTACTATTCTTAAATTCTGATCATAATTATCAATATTTTCTTGAGTATTATATTAGAGAAATATTTGAACATATTCATCAACTTGCCCATGAAGTTATTTTTTTCACAATTATTTTACTATAATTTTATAATTAAAAAAAAAATGTAAAGTAAACTCTGCTCCCAATGTGGGTCTTGAAGTCAAGATCCCAAGATCAAGAGTTGCATGCTCTACCCTCTGAGACAGCCAGGCACCCCTATTTTACTATAACTTTGAATGAAAGTTATGTTCAGGGTTTTTTTCCTTAGCATGTCTTACTTTTCTTTGTGAAATTTTGAAATGTTATATAATTAGTCATTTAATTAATGTATTATTTATTATTTGGTTACAAAGGTAATGACCATACCTCTCATCACTGGAGACTTGAGTGAACCACTCACTAGTCTCAGGACTAGTCCAGCAAATTTTTCATGCATATCATTTGAGAGTATTTGATACCACACACAGAGGATCTTAATTGTGGGTCTGGGATCAAGGAGATCCATGAATCCTCTAGAATCAAATGTAAAATTTTGGTTTTGCACAGATGAGCAGATAGATCTTAAGGAGATTTCAGAGACTTTCATCAGGCTTTTACGGAGTTCTGCAAGTTCCCTTCCCCCAAATGTTAAGAACTTTGTTGCTAGAAAGTTATAAGAGCATGTATGACTTTCTAGGCTGCCAGACCAAATATCACAGACTGGGTGGCTTAAATGACAAAAGTGTGTTTTCTCACAATTCTGGAGGCTGAAAGCCCGAGATCAGGATTTCAGCAGGGCTGGTCTCTTCTTGGCTTGTAGATGGCTATCTTCTTCCTATGTCTTCAGATGTTCTTCCCTCTGTGCATGTCTGTGTCCCAATCTCCTTTTCTTATAAGGACACCAGTCACACTGGAGTAGGGTCCATGCTAATGAACTCATATTAGCTTAACTACCTCTTTAAAGATTTGATCTCTACCTTGTAGGTATTGGGGGTTAGGACTTCAACGAATAAATTTGGGGGGATTACAGTCCAGCCCACAACAGAGTATTTGTATGAAAATTAAAAATCAAAAAGTGAAAACTGCATTCAATTCACTCTAGAGTAAGTTTTCCTAGTCAGAATCTGCTGGCACAATATTTATTAGCTTGCAATTCAAAAATAATTTCTTTTTCAAACTAGCTGCTTCTGTGTGAGTTCTCTGGATCACTGGAGCTAGAATCAATCAGCCAGCAATATTTATTGAGCACCCACTGTGTGCAAAAAGCTGTACAAAGAGCTCTAAATCTGTGGTATTGATTGTGCCTGCCAGCCAGGGCAGGGTTTTCTTGTGAAACAACTCAGACATTTGCCTTGTGCTGTAAAAGGGAGCAGGAGTATGGAGGTATGTGTTGGGTGTTTTAAGCTCTGAAATTTAAAGGTTCTTATCATGGAAAGGAAGTTTCCATAGGTATCTTTTATCTATCTTTTCTGTAACCTTATGGTACAGACATTGATGGTGTCTGTATGCTGAAAGTGATTAGATTTTGGAAATCTTTCTTAAAATATGCACAGTAAAATCCATTCCATTTACAAAGTGTACTCACAGTTGTGGTAGAGAGAAAACACTATTATTTCTAAGCAAATACGGAGGGTTTATCTCAAGGAGAAAACTGTCTTTATTTGGGAACCTCCATTAATAGATATATTTTATTACCAAGATGAGCTTTCCGGGGTGCAGTGAAACATAGATTGCTAATCTTCTCTGGTTAAGAAATAAACAGAAACTTGGAGAATTCAGAGATGAACAATCTATGAAGGAGAAAGGAGGAAAGAAAAAGGGTGGGAGGAGGGTGGAGACTCTGCAGAATGATGGGAGGCTGGAGCCTGGGAAGACACAGTCATTGAAAATGCTTCAGAGTTGGAAATGGTAGAAGGGAGGTTTAATCCTAAATTGTTGGCAGTGCTGTGCAGCGATGTGAGCCTCATTTGCTCACTCCAAATTCCAGTGGAATCTCTTGCAGGCACAGCTTTGAGTCTTTGGTTGCTGAGAGACAAGGGTGAGACCAGATGGAGTGGGAAAGAGCAGAGAAACATAATAAGAAAATAAACACATGGATCTACCTAAGCTAAGGAACAGTATTACCAATGATGTTGGGTCTGCCTTTGCAATATTGTACTAAAGCAAGCAGCAATTGCTTTAAGGCCCCCAAATTGAGAGGCCTACTTTATTTCATTTTTATTACTCAAGCCATAAGCTATTGCTTGGTCTTTGGAGGCTTCCTCTGGGGCAGTTAGTAGACAGGAGCCATCGGATATGGGTGGTGGCAGCAGCAGTGACAGAAGTAATGGGATTGTATTTCTTAGGCATGGGTGAGTAAAGATTCCTAATTTGTCTTTAGCTTGGTCCCGTAGTGCAAAGTTAGGGGCTATTTATCTTATTGAGGTAGTGCATTTCATCCTTATGATTCTGAATACACATACACAAAGTGACTGATGATGTTGGGAAGGACAAGACCTTATGCCTGCTTCTGGCAATTGCTTAAACTCATCTCTTCTCTAAGAATGCTTATATAGGCAGATTTGGGTCCTAAATCCCTAATATCTCATTCTCCATAAGCAGACTCATATTTCAAGCCTTGGTAAGAGCCTTCAGCTTAGCAATATGAATATGAGACCCAAAAGTACACCGTATGTGTCAGGAAATAGATGCCACACTCAAACTGGGTAACTGAGCATAGTTTAATAAAAGTACAATTTATAAAGCTATAGGCAAGACGTAGTGAATACTATAAAGGATAGATAGAGTGGCTCCTTAGGGCTGGTATCAGCTGGGGGTCTTTGCTCTCCTAGGTTGAAAGGGGGAAGGGGTGAGAGAGGCTCATGAACTTGGTGAGTAAGCTATAATAGAGGGTCCTATGACAGGAGCTGGCTTTTGGGAGACAGACACAGATAATCTGGGTGGCTGGCAGGGAGAATTGAAGGAAGAAAGACTCTGACGTCATTCTTCTCCTGCCTTCTGCTGTCCCACTGGTGCTTCACGTTGACTGAACCCCACTGGAAGCTTGCTGCAGTCCACACAGGCCAGTCTTCCAGGGAAGACACCAGACTGTAAGAGGATCTGGAGGACAAACAGGAAGAGATCAAGCTATGGGTATAGTTTTCTGTATTTTGAGGGGTTCAGA
Organism: Panthera leo; assembly: GCF_018350215.1. Lineage (NCBI taxonomy): Eukaryota > Metazoa > Chordata > Mammalia > Carnivora > Felidae > Panthera > Panthera leo. The sequence goes on along the minus strand of NC_056682.1, from coordinate 118,664,672 downwards.
CATTATCCAAGTATAAGCTGTGTCGTATTTGGGGAGGGGCCTGTGCTACTAACTTTAGCTCTGCTAAATGCCATTGTCTCCAAGAAGACTTCCTCATAAACCTAGCCAGAAGGAGCGTTGCTATCTTTTGAATATGTCTAGAACTATGTTTGTCCTACTCATTGAGCACAACAGATACTGCCTTGGATCTAATGTGGATGAAAACCTCTCTATTTGTGTCTTGCTTATATTTGTTTCTTCCAAAGTGCCTTGCACAATGCTGTACACTCAACTTTTTCCATTAAAAGTTTTCTGTTTTTGTTTTTTGAAGTCAGCTCCACAGGGCAGCAGGCAGAATTATTCATGCCTCCTCAAGTATGACAGGTGTTTACCTCATGTTTTCACTGTTACTAAAATGCTCCCAACTATGCCTGGATGGTAATGATGGCATTTTCAGAATGATTCATACCACTATTCTTCCATGTAGTCTCTAAGCCACAGAACAGCAAAAGAATCATAAACTTGAGATGGCATTGGGATGATTGCTTCTTTGTTCTGAAGTCTCTTATGTTTACCTTCTTCCTGCCTTGAGTTACTCCCAGACTATTAGCATCAGTTCTTTGGTCTGGTTCCTTTTTACTTGTTTCTCTTTACCTCAGGCTCCTTGCCCTAGGTAAGCAAAGTTGCTTGCTGCCTTCTCAGCATGAAGAACGTAATTTGTTCCTGGTCCTTCACATGCATCTTGTTCAAGGTCTAGAGCACTGTCTTTTTACCGGCCTGGGTTGTTAGGAGGTTAGTGTTGGCCTGAGGTTATGTGCAAGAATCTTAGCAGAATTGGAAAAAAAAAATCTACTTATTTAAGGCATGTTTCCCTAATTTTGCATTTGTGTACAGGAATTTTGGAATCTGTAAGTAGTTATTTTAGATTTTCCCTTTAAAATTTTTTTATCTTGGCTAATGGGTTTATTAGTATAGCCTATTGCATATTTTGGATCTGGATTTTGCTGTCAAGCATATTATTTCTCTAATTTCTGTTTATTTACAATTTTTATAAACAGTGATATTTTCTGTTCACATGTTAGTTTAAGCATAGAAATAGATAATTTATTATTTTTTGAATTTGGTCTATTAACCAGTACTCTCTGGTTATCATTCATTTAGCTGTTAAATCACTCACTTGTAATATTATCCCGATCACATTTCTCTATCTAATTAGTAAGTATATCATTAAAAACTTCAAATGCCTTGCTGTAACGCAGATATAACATTTTATGCCAGTCTGTCTATGAGAAAAAGATATTAGGTAATTTGCATGATTTATTCTTAAAAAGTCAGGCTGGCTTCTAGTCATTAACACTTATAAATGTTTATATACCCTATTAATGATTTATACAAGTTTTGTTTTTGTTTTTGTTTTTGTTTTTGCCAGTGGTTGAAATAAATTTTAGAAATCTGTAGTTTTTAGAAAATATATTTGGAAAAAAGGGGCAGCTGGGTGGCTCAGTTGGTTAAGCATCTGACTTCGGCTCAGGTCATGATCTCATGGTTCATGATTTTGAGCCTCACGTTGGGTTCTGTGCTGACAGCTCAGAGCCTGGAGCCTGCTTTGGATTCTGTGTCTCCTTCTCTGTCTGCCCCTCCCCTGCTCATGCTCTGTCTCTCTCAAAAATAAATAAACATTAAAAAAGAAAATATATTTGGAAAATGAAACATTTCCTTGTTCATCCTCAGTTTTCTGTCATCTGTTTCATTCACTATAATGTCTCAAACGCTGACATTTGTCCTGCATTGAATTTGCAAATACTTTTAGTATTCAGGAATAAAATCCATCTTGGTTAACTCACTTTGAACTTAAAACCAGCAAAAAACAAATCAACTAGCCTGAGAAGAGTTTTTCAACTCTCATGTCACCAATTTTGGCTTTCAATTCTTCATTCATTCATTCATTCAAAGTTTATTGAGAGAGAGAGAGAGAGAGAGAGAGAGCACAAGCAGGGAAGGCAGAGAGAGAGAGAGAGAGACAGACAGAGAGAGAGGGAGAGAGAGAGAGAGTCCCAAGCAGGCTCTGCACTGCCAGCACAGAGCCCAATGTGGGGCTCAGTCTTATGAACCATGAAATTGTGACCTGAGCTGAAATCAAGAGTTGGACACTTAACTGACTGCATCACCCAGGAACCTCTCAATCCTTTAAAAAATAATAAGGGGATTGAAATTGCTCCCTGTTAGGCTCTACAGTAGTCTACAGGTTAAGAAGAAAAAGTGGAGACTATCTAACATCCACAGTGAGGGAAAAGTAGCTAGCAAATTCATGTGCTTTGTTTAAAACTAGCTCTGAATTTGAAATTCTAATTATTTAAAGACCCTGTTATTTTCAAGGAGGAAAACAAAGAAATAAATTCATTTTCAAGAGGAGTTCCTTACTAAAATCCACATTTCTAGGACATGACATCTTTAGATTTGTTGAACAGCTGAAGGAGCAATATGGTGAGCTAATCCTTTTATTTCAGGCACAGCGTAACAAGGAGTGCAGGTGAAAACCCCATTACCCCATTACCCCATTATCTGGCATCACCTAGCTCTGTCTGCTGTAGTATCCTATGTGACCCTACATGAAGAATTAATAAATGCACAAAAATGGAATAACAAGCTAATTATCACATATCACTTACATTCCTCAAACAGGTTTGAAATAAACTTTAGAACTCTATCCTTTTTTCATCATTAAAAAAATTGTTTTTATTTAAACTTTCACCCCTTTCATCCATTTCTTCTGCCCCTTTTCCCCTGCTTCTGGTAACCACCAGTCTGTTTTCTGTATCTATGAACCTTTTTTTTTATTCCATATATACAATATCTGTGGAATAGGAGACATCATACTGTATTTGTCCTCCTCTGTCTGACTTATTTCACTTAGCGTAATACCCTCAAGATCCATCCATGTTGTTGCAAATGGCAAGATTTCATTCTTTTTTATAGCTGAATAATATTCCATTGTGTGTGTGTGTGTGTGTGTGTGTGTGTGTGTGTGTGTGTGTAACCTTTTTTATCCATTCATCTATCTATGGGCACTTAGGTTGTTTCTGTATCTTGGCTATTGTAAATAATGCTGCAATGAACATAGAAGGTATATATATCTTTTTTTTGAGTTAGGGATTTTTTTTTTACCTTGGATAAATACCCAGAAGTGGAATTGCTAGATGATATGGTAGTCCTATTTTTAATCTTTTGAGGAAACTTCATACTGTTTTTTATAGTGGCAGTACCAATTTACATTCCTACCAACAGTGCACAAGATTTCCTTTTTTTCACATCTGTGCCAACACTTATTTCTTGTCTTTTTGGTAATAGTCAATCTGACAGGTATGAACTGATATTTCATGGCGGTTTTTTTTTTTTTTTTTAATTTTTTTTTCAACATTTTTTATTTATTTTTGGGACAGAGAGAGACAGAGCATGAACGGGGGAGGGGCAGAGAGAGAGGGAGACACAGAATCGGAAACAGGCTCCAGGCTCCGAGCCATCAGCCCAGAGCCTGACGCGGGGCTCGAACTCACGGACCGCGAGATCGTGACCTGGCTGAAGTCGGACGCTTAACCGACTGCGCCACCCAGGCGCCCCTCATGGCGGTTTTAATTTGCATTTCTGTGATGATTAATGATGTTGAGCATATTTTCACATACTTGTTGGCTATTTCTATTTCTTTGGGAAAATATCTATGCAGATCTGCCCATTTTTAAAAATTTATTTATTTATTCTTGAGAGACAGAGAAAGAGAGAGAGGGAGTGGCAATCAGAGGGAGAGAGAGAGAATCCCAAGCAGGCTCCACACTGTCAGAACAGAGCCCAATCGGGGCTTGAACTCACAAACGGTGATATTGTGACCTGAGCCAAAATCAAGAGTCAGACGTTTAAGGGACTGAGCTACCCAGGCACCCCCTGCCCATTTTTAAATACAGTTTTTTTGTTTTTTGCTATTGAGTGGTATGAGTTCTTTATACATTTTGAGTATTAATCCCTTAGCAGATATATGACTTGCAAATATTTTCTCCCATTCAGTAGGTTGTCTTTTTATTTTGTTGATGTTTTCCTTTGATGTGCAGAAGACTTTTAGTTTGATGTAGTCCCACCTGTTTATTTTCATAGCTTTTGCTTTTGGTGTCAGATTCAGAAAATCATGGCCAAGACCTATGTCAAGGAGCTTACTACCTGTATTTTCTTCTAAGAGTTTTATGGTTTCAGGGCTCACATTCAAGTACTTAATCCATTTTGAGTTCATTTTTGTATGTGCTGCAATATAGTGGTCCAATTTCATTCTTTTCCATGTTGCTGCTGAGTTTTCCCAGCACCAGACTCACTTTCCCCACTGTATATTCTTGATTCCTTTGTCATCAATTAATTGTTCATATATGTATGGGTTTATTTCTGGCTCCCTGTTCTGTTCCATTGATTTATGTCTGCTTTTATGCCAGTACCATACTGTTTTAATTACCATAGCTTTTTAATAGAGTTTTTTTTAATCAGGAGTGTGTTGCCTCCAGCTTTGTTCTTCTTTCTCAAGATTGCTTTGGCTATTTGGGGTCTTTTGTGTGTTTTCAAAAATTTATTCTATCCAGGACCACCTGAGTGGTTCAGTTGATTAAGCATCTGACTTTGGCTCAGGTCATGACTTTACAGTTTGTGAGTTAGAGGCTTGCATTGGGCTCTCTGCTGTCAGCACAGAGCCCACTTTGGATCCTCTCTCCTCCCCACTCCTCTGCACCTACCCTGCTCATGTGAATGCACGTACGCCCTCTCTCTCAACAATAAATAAACATTAAAAAAATTTATTCTATCCATTTTTGTGTGAAGACTTTTCTCTTTAAAGCAAAGAGGGATGCAAAATGGGAGAGCTAATTTTCTCGGTTATTTGTTAGCAGTGTGTGCTAGAAGGTCCAAATAGTGAGGTTCTTCTTGCTTCTTTGTTTTGTTCCAATTATATTGTTTATTTTCTCCCTACCCCCCAAACAACAACAGCAACTAAGCAAAAATTCTCACAACAAACATGGCCAAATTAAAAATTAGTAAACAAAACCAAATTAAAAAACATTCTCTTTCAGTTGGAATGTTTGGTCCTAGGTGGTGAAGACCCGGAGAACAGGGCTGCTTCTAACATGACTTCTGGGGTTCCCATGGCTTTCAGCTATTCTTGCTGTGTTTATTCTGCTCTTTTGCTGTTTATGCAGTTTTAAAATGTATTCAGATGACTTTTAAGTGTACTACTAATATTATTCTTTTGTGGGTTATGAATAAAACTGTAATTGTCCCAGGATCCTGGACCTGTAGAGATAATAGCAAGCATTAGCAGAGAGATGTTCTCTCAGGTCTATTTATCCAGTATCAGTTTGATTTGATAATCTCACTATAGTATCATTTACTGGTCATAGAATTAACTACTTCTTTTTTAATTTTACCCTTCAACACTTGTCTTTCTTATTTTCCTCTCAGTTCAATGCAATAAAAATTTTAAGTCTTATTTTTAAAGTCTTTCAACTATAACCCCTAAGGCATTAAGCATGAAGAAAAAAAACTGTGCATAGAAAATTATATTATGCTGTTTCATTTCTGTGTTGTTTTGCATGTTCTAAGTTTGGACCTTTGATCCAATTAGTTGGGTTTTTTTTTGGTAAGCAATGACCCTGATAGGGGAAGCCAGTAGAGCTGTACATTCATTAAATATACTAAAATGCAGCTGCTGAATAGGTTTTCCTCAATGATTTCACCTCACGATATATACAATTATTGGAAACTGCGCTTTTTCTTATCAAACTGAAGACAGAGGAACAATTTAATAATGTTTTCAACTGTAAGAAAACCTTGTAAGCAGAGGGTGATATTTATTTATTGTTCATTTTCTGCTGAGGAAAATACAAAGGAATTGATAGTTAACTGCTGAGGGATTGAAATAAATTTTGAGATAAAGTTCTCAGCAATGAGGTTATTAAATAGCAGAAGGAAATTTTGCCTACCTTTGGGGAAGTCAGGTGGGGAGAAAGAAGGTAGAAATGGAGTCATTAAAAGATGGTATTTGGGGTGGGAAATTACATTCTATAGTTTCTATAGGGGTTTTCCCTGCAGGAGGATTGCAAGATGTGCAGATTATATTCTCTCTGGGAATTCAAAGATGATATTGGAGTGAGACTGGACAATAAACAGCATTTTAAGATCTTGGTTAATATTACAGCTCTATGATTGAGTAACCCTTTCAGTTGCAAGTCTATTCTTATAAAAATTACATTCTTTTGTTATTAAACCAAACCATTACACATGTATTGAACACTATTTTGCAGTAGGTGTTTTTTTTTTTTTTTTTTTTTTTGGTGGATGTAATTTGTATATTGCTAAATTCAGGCATTGGTGCTTAACAAATAAACTCTGGTTTGAATGTGATTTTCCAAGGCTGAAGGTGATTTAACCTTTTTGTTTCTTTTCCATAGTTATTGTATCCATCCCTTATGTAAATTCCATAGATGGCTAGGGATAAAGATGATTACTCTGAATACTCAGGGTAGATTTTCATGGCTTATGGAACTCCTTTCATCCCACTCAGACTGTCAACTTCCTACTGCCTCATTATTTTGCAGAAGTTTGAGATTACTACGTGAGGGTTAAGTTTCCTGTATAGTGTCTGAGGCAGTTTCACACAAGGCAGCCGTTGTATGCTGGTCACGTACTGTTGAAAATTCTCCAGATGAGATGGTAATCTCTAGTACTACCCTTAAACCCAGACAAATGGAGCCCCTTCTTTGGGTATTGTTATGGGCTGAAATGTGTCTTCCAACTCCCAAATTCATATGTTGAAGTCCTCAGTACCTCAGAATGTGACTATATTTGGAGACAGGGCCTTTAAAGAGGTAATGAAAGTAAAATGGGACTAGAGTTGGCTCTAATATAACCTGACTGATGTCCTTATGAGAAGAGATTAGGATACAGAAAGCATTGAGAGAGGGACAACCATGTGAAGACACAATGAGAAGGTGGCCATCTGCAAGCCAAAGAGAGAGATTTTAGAAGAAACCAACCCCAAGATACGCTGATTTTGGGCTTCTAGGCTCCAGAATTATGAGAAAATAAATTTCTGTTGTTGCAGTCACCCAGTATGTGGTATTTTGTTATGGTTGCCCCAGCAAACTAATGTAGATATTATGACTCATAATGCCCCATTATGGCCTTCCTCCTGCCAGTTGCCTCTGTAGGGACTAGGACCAAGGGGATATGCCCAATTGGGAGGTGGGCCCATTTGGCACCTATGCCTGCCTTCTAAGCTATGTGGACCTAGACCCCGAAATTCCACTAAATGGCTGGAATCCACTTTCAGGGCTTGAGAAACCTTTTACTTTGGTCATTCCTCCTGAAGGCAGCTCTCTCCACTTGTGGGTGTGTCCCTAGACCTGGGCTATAGCTATGTGGGAGGAGTGTGGGAGAACAAGAAGAGGCTGGGGATGGAAAAGAAGAAGGGTAAGCCATGTGTGGGGTCGAAGCAGATAAGGGAGATAATTTTATCAGTGCCTCTATGTACTGATGTGGAACTTTGAGGAATCTGAGAATTATAAGTTTGAACCTATCTTTCCAGATTTTTGTTGAAGTATATATTTCAAGGTAGCAGGATAGGACATTGAAAAAAATTTAAAGTTTATTTATTTTGAGGGAGAGGGGAGAGAGAGAGAGCACAAGCTGGGGAGGGGCAGAGAGAAGGGGACAGAGGATCCGAAGTGGGCTTCGTGCTGACAGCAGAGAGCAGAATGCGGTGCTTGAACTCACAAACTGTGAGATTATGGCCTGAGACGAAGTTGTACACTTATCCAACTGAGCCACCCAGGTGCCCCTGGGATAGGACATACTTTATTTACAGTTTTGTTAACTGGATGTGTCGTTTTTAAGTATTGTATGTTTTGTGGATCCCCGTTTGTATTCTTATCTGGGCTCCACAATATATTAGGGGTAGGTCTGATATCATCAATTTCTCTATTGTAATTTCCTTTTTTTCCTATATTAGAAGCAGTATATAGAAGCTGGATTTGTGGTTGACATCAATGGTATAATAAAAAAATTTATTTGATCTTAGTTTATTCCAAGTTCGGGGACAGATAAGACTTTAGATACTGAAGTCAGGGTCAGGGGGAAGGAATCTAGAGAAAGGAGAGAGGAGAAAAAAGAGGCCCAGTTTACATGTCCATATCTCTGCGTTTAGATTACCTTACATGAATTTTAAATTCAGCAGTTTTGGAATATGATTGCATGAGCTCAGGTTCAAGATGGAGTTGGGAGTGTGAGAGCTTTATTGGAGGTCTAGCCAAAGGAAGAAAAATGGTGGAATGAACAAGAGCAGGTGGGCAAAGGCTTCAGAAGACGCTGCTGCTCTGAGAGCAGGGAGAATGGAAGGAAAGAGGAGAGGGTAGGAAGGCCTCATATTATGGGCAGTTCTGAGAAATCTCAGCCAGCCCTATGCTGAGCTCATGCACAGTTTACCCACAGAGGAGTCCTGAATTGGGAAGAAAGGGCAAGGCCCTAGTACTCCCACCAGGCTCAGTCATTAGAGGGGACTTCTGGGGAGAGCATGACCTCATCTCAAATGCTGCAGTGGATCCTGGAAATGTCCCAGCTGGAGGGTATTAGCAGATAGTGCTCCTCATGGCAGGTTCTTGGAGGATCCGAGGGGTGAACTACATAGCTGCTACATTTGTTTCTTTTCTTCTGATTGCACATATAATTCATGGTTTTCATGAAAACTTTCTAAAGCCAAAATAAAAACAAAAAAATTCAGAGAAAATAAAAATGTCTCATAATCCCATCCTGTATGGATAACCATTAATGTTTTGGTAAATGTATTTATTAAAGTTCTCCATAGGAACAGAAATAACAGTGTGTGTGTGTGTGTGTGTGTGTGTGTGTGTGTGTGTGTGTGTGTGTTAAATGTATGTTTGTTGTAAGGAATTGGTTCACCTGACTATGAAGGCTGAAAAGTCCCATAATCTAGCATCTGCAGTCTGGAAGCTCAGGAAAGCTGATGGTATAGTTCTAGTCCATATCCAAAGGCCCGAGAACCAGGGGAGCCAATGGTGTAAACACTGTCTGAATCTGAATAAGGGAGAAGAATGATGGTCCAGCTGCTCTGGTCAGGCAGAGAGAGACTTCCCTCTTCTTCTGCTTTTTTGTTCTATTTGGGTCCTCAGTGGATTGGGTGATGCCAATCCACACGGGGAGGACAATCTGCTTTACTCAGAAAACTGATTCAGATGCTCATCCCATCCAGAAAACTCTCACAGATATACACAGAAATAATGTGCAATTTAATCTGGGCACCCCATGTTCCAGTTGGCACATAAAATTAACCATCATGGTATATCTTTAATTATAGGGATGCTTAAAAAATTAAATTCATATTATGTATATTATTGGCAACCAAAACTTTTTATTTAAGCTTTTCATATCTTACATGTTTCTATATGTCATTAAATAGTCTTTTCCAGCATGATTTAATGATTGCACAGTATGATAATGCCATACTTTATTAACCAGTTTATTTCTTATTTTTGAATATTTAGTTTTCTAGTTATTCCCTATTACTATTGTTATTAACTATTAAATATTAATAGTGTTTCCCATACTGTTAACAATAATATGATGAGCATCCTAGTCCACAAAAAATAATCTTGAAATAATTTGCAAAAATGGAACTTCTTGGTCAGAGGAAATTTTATGTTTAAGGACTTTGGCTAAATACTGCCTGAATGACTTCTGGAAAGGTTGTAACCACTTTTATTTCTCCTTGCATCATGTAAGAGCATCTATTTCCACTCATCTTAGTTCATCTGTGGTGCAGTATCTAATCATTATTAGCCGAGAAAAGTTAAAACATCTATTTGCAAATTCAACTGGAGCCTCTTTCCATGCTTCTTGAATTCTCTATGCCCTCTGTACTATGAAATGTGCAGTCTGAGAGGGCATTGCTCAACCCCAAGTGACTGAATACTGGCCTAATGAGTAGACTGTCCCCCGAGGCTTCTGGTGGCTTGCTCAAGATTAGCCTGCTGGTTGGTGACAGCCTGGGTATCAGAACCTAGGGTTCTCAACACTTTGTCAATGTGTTTTCTTTATATGGGAAACTACTGGATAAGCATCAAGGAAAATTTGGAACTTGGACAAATTTTACTTATTGAATACAGCCTTACAGAGTGTTTCTTATGTGCCAGACAACACTCCAAGTTCTTTGGAAATATTGGATTCATTTATTGTGGGTTTGGCTTTTGGCTTCATCCAGCAAAGCTGGGGATGGCAGGAAGGATTACTCAAGACTCCATGGAAGTCAAGAGTGGTGAGAGGGAGGCTAAGGGAAGTGTCTTGGAGCTGCTCTCAAGCCCCTGTATTTATTGAGCATACACTTAGGGAAACATTGCACAGTACGTTCAGTGGGCTACTGAACGTATAGAAAACGTGCAGAAAGACAAGTTAAGACAGGATAAAATATTGCATGCGATTACATGGTCTAAGGAATTTATGAGCACAGGGAGGACCTAACCCCTAGATATACATTAACTAGATAAGCAAAGTGAGGCCTGCTGTTTTCAACAAGGTCAGAGAGCAGTGTTCTGCTTTGTAATGCATTCCCTGTAATTTCTTAACCCAGGACATAGCTATTTGATTTCCCACAGTTTACTCCTTCTAACAACCCTATGAGCTATATTATTAAGACTTCTACTTTGTATTTGAGAAAATAGGCACAGAGAAGTTCACTAACTTGCCCAAGATCATGTGGGGTAAACGGCAGAGCAGGAATTTGAACTGAGGCAGTGTGGCTTCGAAGATCATCCTCTGTTCTTTAAATCACAAGATATAAAATGGCATGTTTCATCTTTTATCTGAAGATGTATACTTTGAGAATGTCCATGTGCATTGTCTATTGTTATGGCCATAGAACCATTTTCATTAGTTTGGTTGGAGAGGACTTATGGTATTTACATTCTACTCAGAAACTGCCAAGTATTTCTTTGTTTATTGTGGATCTGCCTCCAGCTTTATGAGGGAAGGTAACCAGTCTGTTCTACTCACTGCTGGACCCCATGCACCTGACCCCAAAACCTCGTACAGGACATAATAAGTGCCCCAAAGCATTATGTGGGTGAATGAATGTTTGGGGAGACCTCTACGATGAAGCTTTGAATGGAGACTTAAATGTGAAAAGGAACTAGACATATAGGTATCTCAGGATAGAGACATCTGGAAGAGGGAAGAACAAGTGTGAACACACTGGTCAGGAACACGCTTGACATGTCTAGCAGACATGAAGAAAGCTCTGTGGCTGCAGTGTGGTGAGTAATATGGGATGAGCTCAGGGCAGGAAGTGAGGGTCCAGGGCATGTTGAGCCTCCCAGGCCAGCCACAGTAAGGTGCTTCGATTTGAATTGTAAGTGGAATGGGAAGCCTTTGTGTGGTTCCAAGCAGGAGGACCGCACCATGTGACCTGGGTCATCACATGACTTCACTGGTTCTGGTGCAGAGAAAGGATTTCCTTTCAGAGTACCCACAGCCATTTTTCGAAATTTATTTTAGTTCATTCATGTTAAGTGAAAGAATCTGCCCTCTGATTGTGTTATGATATTTCATTTATATAAAATAGAGTTCAGAATGATCTCTAAACTTATTTTAAAAGCATGAAATAAAGTTTTCCTAAGAAATTAATCCCTGGGGCACCTGGATGGCTCAGTCAGTTTAGCATCTGACTGCAGGGCAGGTCATGATCTCACAGTTCATGAGTTTGAGGCCTGTAATGGGCTTGCTGCTGTCAGCACAGAGTCTATTTTGGATTCTCTGCCCCTCCCCTGCTTGCTTGCTCTCTCTCTCTCTCAAAAATGAATAAACATTTATTAGAAAAAGAAACTAATAACCAATTCTTTTATCCCCCTTAGAAATGCTATTGATTATCAAAGCTTTACTGAGATTAGCAAATGATTTTTAAAAACTGGATATCAAAGTATTTTTCCAAGTATGAAGTACTCCTCCACTTATCCATGGTTTTGCTTTCCTTGGTTTAGTTTTCCCCAGCCAACCATGGTCTGGAAGCAGATGATCTTCCTTCTGGGGTGTCATCAGAAGGTCAATAGCACCCTGATACTACATCACAGTGCCTGCGTCATTCACCTCACTTCATCTTATCACGTAGGCGTTTTATCTCCCATCATCACAACAAGAAGACAGGTGAGTATAGTACAGTAAGATATTTTGAGAGAGAGACCACATTCATATAACTTTCATCACAGTATAATTTTTTTGTGTTTTTTATTGTTGTTAATCTCTTATTGTGCCTAATTTATAAATTAATCTTTGTATGGGTATGTATGTATAGGAAAAAACAAGTATATATAGGATTTGGTACTGTCCTTAGTTTCATGCATCTGCTGGGGGTCTTGGAAGGTATCCCCTGTGGATAAGGGAGACTATGGTACACAGAATCAACATAAATAAAATTTAAAACATAAATAGATTGATCGCCTTCAGTATAAAGGCATTGTGTGTTAAGGCCTTTCCATTCTGGGAAAGAGAACTACATACTTCATAAAGAAGTATATGTTTATAATCATCACCTCTCAGAATTTAACATTCCTGGAGAAAGTAAAATAAGCTTATTCAGTCTAGTTCTGTTTCTTTTTCGTCACATTGTTTTACTTTCTTTTCCTACTTTTTTCCCCTTGGTTATGTAAACTGGTATTATATAAATCATATTCTATAAATAAACATTTATTCAAATGGCATTTTGATATAAAGTGCTGATAATAAATATGCTTATTTAGTAAGGTGTTTCCATGTAATTATAGTTAATTATGTGGTCAAAAACACAATACACTGACCTGTGGTTTTATATATATATGTATTTCTTATGTTTTGCTTTTTATGGATAATTCCTGTTTGAGGTATTGAATTTACTTTTGAGGGCCAATTCAAGTAATGGTTTCTTAGACTTCCCTGAGTTGCAACTTTCAGGATATTTTTGACATATTGGCAATAATACTTTTATAGAGAAGGTAATGTAAAAGTGAGGATGAAATAATACTAGCCATTAACAAAAATATGTGGAAACTATGGCCTTGTAAATCTCTTTGAGGACTGGAACATTCTTTGAAACAAAGAAACAAACAAAACAAAACAGGTTACCATATATTTAGATGTTACCAGTGAGTGAAATAGAGAAATTAATTTGAATCTTTGGGTGTCAAATTGATAGGCTGTGTCTAATTTTTTTCTAATGGATTATAAAAGGATTTTTTTTTTCCAGAAAGAGATGCTGTTTATATTTTTCAGAAAGAAGTCTGAGAAATATGCTCTTTTGTTTTCATTTGTGCTGTGAGTTTAGAATACTGGGGGTGTAAAAGTGACCAAAGATGCCTTAGGATTTACAAAAAATTTAATATATGTTTGACTCATAAGTCCATGGTGTGGTAAACCTATGCCCAGCTCAGAATACAATAATATTTGAGCTAATGTTCCAGTGTGTATTACACAGAACTATTTCTTTTTTTTAATGCTCTCCCTAGTGTTGCCAGGAGGAGAGAGTGGCCTAAGACAGGTGCTGCTGACAGGTTAGGTTGCGCGAAAACTGAACATTGACCGCTGGAGTTAGTAACCAGCAGGTCATTTGTAACTTGTCAAAAGCAGTTTTGGTGGAGCCGTGTGGGCACTACCCTGATTGCAGTGGATTTACTAGAGCAAAGGAAGAGTTTAATTGGAAACAGTGTGGTCAACTTGGAGGAGATGTGCTGTAAAAGAATGTAGAGAAATGCATAGTTGCTCTTGGGAGAGGAGAGCACACCAGAGTTTTTTTTTTAATATTTCTTTTTAAGGTAGGAGAATTACTAACATTTTGTGTGTTGATAAGAATGATCTAGGATAGACAGAAAATTAGTGATATGGGAGAGAGAAGGGAGATTTTATGTATCTGAATACGCGAGAGGGGATAGGGGCCAATGCACTGCTTGTGAAAGGGGCACCGATGGTTCATGTACATTAACAGGAAGAAAGGCAGACATAAGGCTGTGGGTTCTTGTAGGCTGTAGTGGTAAAAAGGAAAGTCCAGAGATCCAACTTTCCAAAACCCTACTCCTGTAACCTATTTGGTATATATTATTCTATCTGAGACAGGATTGATGTTTTTGTACTATAACTCTGATATGCAAAGAGAATGAAAAGTATTTATTTTAAAATGACTATTCATGAGCTTCTATCAGGGTGGAAGTGGGGGGGAACACCCCAAGTGCAGCCTCCGTCTGTGATCCTGCAGTCTGGTGGTCTGCACTATGCGGTCTTTTTGTATCAATCCCAAATGGATTTTTGTGTGCCTATTCCTGCCATGTTCTCATTAACTCTGCATTCCAGCTTCTGGTTCCCCATATACAATAAGTGCAGATGAGTGGGTTTTTGGAGCTCCAACTTAGGCTAAATCTTATGCCCTGGTTAGCTTTTTCCATACTACTAGGCTGAGCTGCAGAACTCACCGCAAGACTTTTCCTAGTGGAGCGGATGTGCATAATCAGTAGAATTGCATAATTTACAGCCAGTGGTCAAATGATACTGGGCAGGAGCCAGGGGTAGACCAGGGCATCACAATTTAAAAAATATCTATAGGCATTTCTTTTTTTTTTAATATATGAAATTTATTGTCAAATTGGTTTCCATACAACACCCAGTGCTCATCCCAAAAGATGCCCTGTTCAATGCCCATCACCTACCCTTCCCTTCCTCCCATCCCCCCCCCATCAACCCATCTTTAGACATTTCTAAAGTACTACTAGGATTGAGAAACACTGTCTTCAAGACCCGCAGAATCTCTAAGGCTTAGCCTCAGAACACTTTATTAATTCCTGCTGTTTTTGAGGTGACTCACACCTACATGTTTCTATGCTCCCTACTCCAAGGTGTGGCCCAAGGATGAGTATAAACAGGGACCCAAGCACCTGACTTTTTATTTCAACCCTTCATCTCTTGGGCTGGGAGGGGAGGGATTTTTATTTACTCTTCATGGAGAAGATCCTTTTTATGTCATATTTGTGATCTGGGAGCATAAAGCTTTCATGGTTCTGCCATAATGACAGAAGTAGTAACACCGAAGATCTAAGTGTCCTGTGCATGCACACGGACACATGTGCACACACACATGCACATACACACACAGCCTAGACTCCTTTCTGGTTTCAAATATTGGCTTCATCACTACTAGTTGTGTAATTGTGGTCAAATTAACCTTTCTTAAGTTAAGCTAACAAGATAAACTCAGGAGTGTTGTGAAGATTAATGTGAAAATTCAGTAAAACTCTTTGAATAATGCTTGAAACCCCAGAATAGTCTCTGATGTAGTAGGTATTGACTAAATGGTAGCAATTATTTTTACATTTGCATATAAATATACATATAGATATCTAAGGAAAGTAGATCCTAAGATTCATGCTTTCCTAAGTGAATGAGGTTCCAGCAGTGAAATGCAATGTTGGGGACCCTAATTGATTCTCCTTAAGCAAAAGCCGGTACATAGAGAGATGAGGAAAGACACATAAAATGGGAAAAGCTGAAACTAGATAGTAACGAGAACTTGCATAAAGTGGCATTTGAAAAGAAGAAGAGAAGGATGGTGTTCAAAGAGTCATTATTAGTTAGGAATTATGTTTCACTATCTATAAGAAAAAAGCTGCATCTAGCTCAAAGTCCACAGTTTTCTCCATTGGATCTAAATGTAGCTTTAACATTTATAGGAATGTTTGACATCCTGTAAACCAAAAGGCAAGTTATCTGGCCCCAGCACATTTCAAATTATATTGGTGAGAAAAAGCAAGATAACCACAATAAAACTACTCATAACAGGGGAGAATGGGAACTACATAGTAGCCACTGCTCATAACAATGATCAAATGATATTGGGTAGGAATATTAAGAATTTACTGCCTTGGCTGATGGTTAAGGTCCTTGATTAGGCCTTCTGGCAGATCATGGTTTAGATATCTGGGAGAAGTTCTCTAATTCACTGACCTCCCTTATCCTCTGATGGATTTTAACCTTTTTCTTGAATTATACAATTAGAATATTTGATGAACATCTGTGTGTACTACTTCAAGTATATATATGTAAAGAATTAATTCCTAGAAGTAAAAATTTTGGAAGTTAATTGTATTGAAAATTGAATAGATATTTCTGAATTGTCCTCTAAGATAGAGTTCCTCTAAAAAAAATAAAATGGAGTTTCTGTTTTAAAGTACCTCTTCAAATAAATAAATAAAGAATTGCATAGACCCGCATCTCACATAGTTTTTGTTGCTTAAAAAGACAATGGCATCATTGGATTTAAAAATATGTAAATTTTAGTTCTCACAACAGCAATATCCTATATTTGAATAAATGTTCATATAAGCGTAGATGACTCAGTTGATTCATTATGATATAGTTGATTAATTATTAGTTGACAAATGTGACTCAGTTGATTGATAATGCTTGGTACTTTGTGGGTCTGCTGCTCATGATTTGGGAATCATGACCCTAGGCCAAGAGCTTATCTTGCTACAGGCTTATGCTTTGGCCCCCTGTACTAATTGGTACCAAATTTTGCACATGGTTGGTTCTCTGGAAATATTAGTTGATTTGTGTACCTTTTCATCATCACTATTAGTTGCTTCAAATTAGCATTTCTCTCCTCTCAAACTCACCATGAGGGAGAAATGTAGTTTCTCATAGCTTTCTCCTCACTTTCATGTCCCTAAAATTAGGCTTTTGGGGTTTTTAAGGACTTGTTTGGTTTGTTTGGCTTTGGTTGTTGACACCGTCACGAAATAAGAAGAGGGAAAAAAAAATCTTCCAATTTCTGGCTGCCTCCAGTTATTAGACACTGGGATCTGGAGTAGCAGTGGCTCTAAAGGGGCAAAGACACAGATCACTAATAGGAAGAACAGGAATGTAAGGGACTGGGGTGAGTTGTATGCCAAATTGTCATGTGAAAATGTGAATAACCCACTTTGCAGTTATTCATGAGTAGTCAAAAATCTGGACTTGGGGTTCCCTCATATTAATACTGATTAAAAATAAAATATGACATGGGTCGAACAAAACAAGTTTGTGAGCTATGTTTGGTTGCAGTACACAGGTTTATACCGTCTGGGCAAGAGATCTTTAGGCTCAAGCTTATATTTAAAGTCATTTGATTTCTCTATATTGTAAATAGCCATCCAAATCTTACTACCGCTCTATAATAATATCATGTCATACATATAAAGGCATATTCCTGACAGCTAAACTCTACGTTCTATTGGGGAAGGGACCAAGATCACTTGGCTTATTACTGTGTCTGGTCCTAGCATAGTCAGTACTCAATTATATACTATAGGCCAGGCAGAACATTTGATTTTTAAATTTATTAGGTAAATATTGAGGTGGGTGGCAATCATAATATCTAATAACAAGTACCACACAAAATATAAAATTTTCCAGAAAAACTTGATAGTATTTCTTCATTTTATGCAGTGTTTGCATTTCTTCATTTTCTTTCTTCCCCTAGTATTTTACTTTGTGTATCTTGATTTCTTTCCATTTTTGCCAGGAGAGGAAAAATATTGGGTATAAGTTGCTTAGGACCCTTGAGAACAAGGAATTGCTTTTGTTGTTTGTTTTGAAAAGATTTTCTTTGTGGTCATGGAATATACATGTCATTTAAAAAAATTACAGAGATTTCAGATATTCTGCTTCATTTATAATAAACTAGCTAAATGTCTTGACAGTTTTAACATTTTGATTTCCAGGTTGCCTCTTCTCTCAAGAAATCACGCAGAAGAAGTCTTTGGTCAAATTATCCCCAGTGTTGGTTTCGAAAAATGTGGTTAACATTTGTTTTTTCTACCAAATCATGCCACCTTTACATTTTCTCATTTTTCTTTCTTGAAATTCAGTACAATTATTGGCTTGAGGGCACTCATTATTATCATTCTCCTTCCAGTAAAGTGGCTTTCCACTGCAGACCCTGGAGGTCCCTGAGCCCCTTTTGGGAAGTCCTGTGTGGTCAAAACTATTTTCATAATACTAGTTAAGTTTTTTTTTATTGTGTTAATATTTGTTCCAATAGTGCAAAAGCAAGGGTAGGTGAAATGATTGGAGTTTAACAGAAATTAAGATAGAACATACTTGTAGTAAGACAACACTAAAATAAAAACTCGTATAAGAATGTGCTACTGCATATCAAAGTGCAATGGTTGTCTCAAGGAAAAACACTTTTTTTGTTTTTAACTTACAAACTGAGACTTCCGAAATGATTTTAGTTAGGCTGGGAGAGGGAGTTTACCAGAGAAGTAGTAGAATGGATAGGCAATGTTTGGTGCAAAGTCTCACGAAGGTTAGGGCTTAGTCCAAGAAAAACAATGGACATTTATTTATTTATTTATTTACTTATCTTATTTATTTTTTAAAATTTAATTTATTATCAAGTTTGCTAACATACAGTGTATACAGGGTACTTTTGGTTTTGGGGGTAGATTCCCGGTTCATTGCTTACATACAACACCCAGTGCTCATCCCAACAAGTACCCTCCTCAATGCCCATCACCCATTTCCCCCTTTCCCCTGCCTTCCCCATCAACCCTCAGTTTGTTCTCTGTATTTAAGAGTCTCTTATGGTTTACCTCCTTCTCTGTTTATAACTATTTTTTACCCCTTCCCTTCCCCCATGGTCTTCTGTTAAGTTTCTCAAGTTCCACATGAGTGAAAACATATCTGTTTTTCTCTGACTGACGTATTTCACTTAGCATAATACCTTCCAGTTCCATCCACGTTGCTGGAAATGACAGGATTTCATTCTCTCTCATTGCCAAGTAGTAACAATGCACATTTAATGATTGTTAGCAAATTTATAGAGTTGTATAGAGTTGTATATCACCACAATTGATTTATTTTTATTTTATTTATTTATTTTCTATTTTAATTCCAGTACACTATGTTATATTAGTTTCAGGTGTACAATATAGTGATTCAGCAATTCTATACATTACTAAGTGCTCAACATGGTAAGTGTACTCTTAATCCCTTTCACCTATTTTACCCATCCCTCCCCCCTTTCTGATAGCCATCAGTTTGTTTGTTCTCTATAGTTAAGAGTCTGTTTCTTGGTTTGTCTCTTTTTCTTTTTTTTCCCTTTGCTCATTTGTTTCATTTCTGAAATTCCACATATGAGTGAAAACATGGTGTTTGTCTTTCTCTGACTGACTTATTGCACTTACCGTTATACTCTCTAGCTCCATCCATGTTGTTGCAAATGGTAGGATTTTATTTTTTATGGCTGAACAATATTCCATTGTATATGTATACTACATCTTTTTTATCCATTCATCCATCAATGGACACTTGAGCTACTTCCATAATTTGGTATTGTAAATAATGCCACTATAAACATAGGGGTATATATATCTTTCAAATTAGTGTTTTCATATTCTTTGGGTAAATACCCAGTAGTGGAATTGCTGGATCATAGGGTAATTCTATTTTTAATTTTTTTGAGGAACCATCATACTATTTTCCACAGTGGCTGCACCGGTTTGCATTCCCAACAACAACGTGAGAGCGTTCCTTTTTCTCCACATCCTCAGCAACACTTGCTGTTTCTTGTGATTTTGATTTTCGTCATTCTGACAGGTACAGAGTGTTATCTCATTGAAATTTTGATTTGCATTTCCCTGATGATGAGTGATGTTTAGCATCTTTTTATATGTCTTTTGGTCATCTGTATGTTTTCTTTGGAGAAATGTCTGTTCATGTCTTCTGCCCATTTTTAAAATTGGATTTGGTTTTTGGTGTTGAGTTGTACAATTTCTTTATATATTTTGGATACTAATCCTTTATCAGATATGTCATTTGCAAGCTTTTCCCATTCAGTAGGTTGTCTCTTAGTTTTGATTGTTTTCTTCTCTGTGCAGAAACTTTTAATTTTGATGTAGTCCCAATAGTTTATTTTTGCTTTTGTTTCCTTTGCCTCAAGAAGCATGTCTAGAAAAATGTTGCTATGGCTGATGTTAGAGAAATTACTGACTGTGCTTTTTTCTAGAATTTTTATGGTGTCAGGCCTCACATTTAGGTCCTTAATCCATTTTGAGTTTACTTTTGTGTGTGGTGTAAGAAAGCAATCCAGTTTCATTCTTTTGCATGTAGCTGTCCAGTTTTCCCAGCACCATTTGTTTAAGAGACTGTATTTTTCCCATTGCATATTTTTGCTTCCTTTGTTGAAGATTAATTGACCATATGATTGTGGGTTTATTTCTAGGCTTTCTGTTCTGTGGCATTAATCTATATGTCTGTTTTTGTGCTGGTACCATACTGTTTTTATTACTACAGCTTTGTAGTGTACCTTAAAATCTAGGATTGTGATACCCCAGTTTTGTTCTTTTTCAAGATTGTTTTTGCTACCCAGGGTCTTTTGTGGTTCCACACAACTTTTAAGATTCTTTGTTCTAGTTCTGTGAAAAATGTCGTTGGTATTTTGATAAGGATTGCATTAAATGTGGTATTTTGATAAGGATTGCATTAAATGTATACTTGGGTAGTATAGGTATTTTAACAATATTTGGTCTTCCAATCTATGAGCATGGAATGTCTTTCCATTTTTTTTTTGTGTCACCTTCCATTTCTTTCATCAGTGTTTTATAGTTTTCAGAGTACAGATCTTTTTCATTTCCTTGGTTAAGTTTATTTCTAGGTATTTTATTATTTTTGCTGCAATTTTAAATGGGGTTGTTTTCTTAATTTCTCTTTCTGCTACTTCATTATTAGTGTATAGAAGTGCAGTAGATTTCTGTATATTGATTTTGTTCCTGCACATCACAATTGATTTTTAAAATGTTTCTAATACTGCCCAAATGTTTTTCAATCTAATTTGCAATTTAGATCAATTTCACCTTCTTCAGTCACAGACAACCACTGATCTGCTTTTTGCTTCTTTAGATTTGCCTTTTCAGAATATCTTATATGAATGAAATAATAAGACATGAGCCTTTTACATCTGGCTTCTATCACTTGGCATGTTTTTGAATTTTTTATGTGTGATAGCATGTATTAGTATGTAATTCTTTTTCACTGTAGAATAATAGTCTTTTGGATATATATGTGGATATATCACATTTTTCTGTTCATCAATTAATGGATATTTGGATTGGTAACAGATTTTATTTCTTATGAGTATGAATGCTATGAATATTTACACAATACTATTTTAATTCCTCTATTGATTTTTAAAATTATATTTGTGTAATTTGTGGGGGGCCGGGCCCCGGTGCCAGGCTGAGACCTGGTCGAGCAATGTTCCCCGTTGACTCAAGCCAACCTGGTGGTTCCCCCTCCCATTCGTGTGGGAGGCCAGCCCTGGAGCCAGGCTGAGACCGGGTCGAGCAACGTTCCCTGTTGACTCAAGCCAACCCGGTGGTTCCCCCTCCCATTCCCCCACTCTCAAGGGCATATGAAAGCCTTGTCAAGGCCGAGAAAGTTAATTCCTGAAGCCTGTGGTCTGCAGGTGTTGGCAGTAATGCTACCTCCCTTTTTCTACCCCGAGTCAGATAGAAACAAACATGGGAATTGTGTTTTGCTAGCAATCTTATCAACAAGGTATTGTGACCCGTGTAGAAAATGCACAAGAAACACAGAACTAAATGTTTTGGTTGGCAGCGATTATGTGAAACCTGTTTATTCTTAGAATGGCCTGACCCATAAGAGTCTGGATATAAAAGATTGTGTACAGCAACAATAAAGCCGTCACTTGGGCCATCAGCCCAGGGGACCCTCCTGTTCCCAAACTTTCTCTTCTCTCTTTTTTCTTGCATTCCCCTACCCTCAGGACTCTGACCTCGGTGTTTGTCGCGCCGGTCGCGACAGTAATTATCTTATATTCTATTTTCCATCTCTAGAATTTCCATTTTATTTTTAATTCTGTACAATCTTTAGCTTTTGTTGAAATTCTTTATTCATTATTCAAACCATCCTGAAATGGGGCAGGATATAGGCCTCTTTGAAGGGAAATTCTCACTTGTAAGAGACAAAGTAAAGGTTAGGCAACTTTTGATTTTCCTTTTCCTTCTGTACAAAGACTATTTAGGTAGTTTGGGACAGAGTGTTTTAGGGATTTCTATTTTTTCAAAGTTTGCTATCATGTTTGTTATCAAAATTTGTATCATGAATGTTAGGCCCCCAATCCACCACAGTTTTGGATTTTGATATCCAAAAGCTTCCATTTTTGAAACTCAAAAAGCCTTTGCTGTTAAAACTATTTTTCTGCCATGAGTTTCAGAAAGCTATTTTAAATTTTTTTATATTTTATTTTTTAAATGTTTATTTTTGAGAGAGAGAGAACACAAGCAGGGGAGAGGCAGAGAGAGAAGGAGACAGAGGATCTGAAGCAGGCTCTATGCTAACAGCAGAGAATCGGATGTGGGGCTCAAACTCACGAACTGTGAGATCATGACCTGACCTGAAGTCAGACGCTCAACTGACTGAGCCACCCAGACTCCCCCAGAAATTTACTTTGAAACTCCAAGGCTGTGATTTCATTTCTTTTTATTATTTTCCATGATAAAATCCTTGCCTTTTTTTCAATTTAAATTTTAGTTAGTTAACATATAGTGCAATATTGGTTTCAGGAGTAGAATTCAGTGATTTGTCACTTATTCACAACATCCAGTGCTCATCACAACGTGCCCTCCTTAATACTCATCACCCATCTAGCCCATGTCCCACCCACCTCCCTCCATCAACCCTCAGTTTGTTCTCTATGATTAAGAGTCTCCTTTGGTTTGTTTCCCTCTCTCCTCTTTTCCCCCCTCCTTCCCAAATGGTCATTTGTTTTGTTTCCTCAACTCTACTTATGAGTGAGCTCATATGGTATTTGTCTCTTTCTGATTGACTTAACTTTCTTAATATATTCTAGCTCCATTCATGTAATTGCAAGTGGCAAGATTTCATTCTTTTTGATGGCTGAGTAATATTTCATTGTATATGTGTATGTATATACATACACACATACCATCTCTTCTTTATCCATTCATCAGTCAATGGACATTTGGATTCTCTCCATAGTTTTGCTAATGTTCATTGGGAGGCATATACCCCTTTGAATCTGTATTTTTGTATCCTTTGAGTAAGTACCTAATAGTGCAATTTCTAGATCAGAGGGTAATTCTATTTTTAATTTTTTGAGGAACCTCCATACTTTTCTGCAGAGTGGATGCACCAGTTTGCATTCCCACCAACAGTGTAAGAAGGTTCCCCATTCTCTGCATCCTTGCCAACACCTGTTGTTTCCTGTGTTGTTAATTTTACCCATTCCAACAGATGGGAGGTGGTATCTCTTTATGGTTTTGATTTGTATTTCTCTGATAATGAGTGACGTTGAGCATCTTTTCACAGATGCATCTTTGCACAGAGCATCTTTTAACAGACACATATCTGTTAGCCATCTTGATGTTTTCCTTGGAAAAGTATCCTTTCATGTCTGCTAAATTCTTTATAGATTTTGGATACTAATCCTTTAGCAGATATGTCATTTGCAAATATCTTCCCCCATTCTGTGGGTTGCCTTCTGGTTTTGTTGACTGTTTACTTAGCTGTGTAGAAGAAGCTTTTTGTCTTGAAGTCCCAGTAGTTAATTTTTGCTTTTATTTCCCTTGCCTTCAGTAATGTTCTGGTAAGAAGTTGATCCAGCTGATGTCAAAGAATTGCTGCCTGTGTTCTCCTCTAGGATAAAATCCTTGCCTTGAAGTAATAGGAATTCTACTTGATTTGAGAGGAAGGAACATGGGGTAAAGTGAATAGCGGGAACTGAAAAATACATCAATTGTATAGAAAACTTTATTTCATTATGTATATATTCTAAAATTCCAAAGATGTCATGATTAAAAAACATTGGGGTGTCCTGTTCTGTGACATGGAATATGGATAACAATAAAAAGTTATGAATTAGTTGAAATATTTCAACTACAAGAGCAGTTGTTCTCTATCTTATATACCTGCTTATAACTTTATTTATCCATTTTTTGATACTAAACCTACTTCTCTCCACCTTTGTCCAGCACAGACGGTAGACTGATGGAGTATAATTTCTTTGCTTGATACATTCTATTTTATTTTCATTTTTAAGCTTATTTTTATTATTTTGAGAGGAGATACAGAGTAAGCAGGGGAGGGACAAAGAGAGAGAGGGATACAGAATCCCAAGCAAGCTCAGCACTGTCAGTCAGCACAGAGCCTGATGCAGGGTTCGAACTCACAAACCGTGAGATCATGACCTGAGCCAAAATCAAGAGTTGGATGCTTAATTGATCAAGCCAACCAAGAACCCATGGGCTCTCTATTCTATTTCATTGGTCTTTTTGTCTTGTTTTTGCTAATACACTGTCTTGATTACTGTAGTTTCATAGTGATTCTTGAAATTGGATAACATCAGTGTTCCAACTTTGTTCTTCTTCAATAATGTATTGGCTATTCTGGATCTTTGGTTTCTCCATATAAACTTTAGAATCAGTCTGTTGATAACCACAGAATAACTTCCTGGGATTCTGATTAGGATTGCATTGAATCTATAGATCAAGTTGAGAAGAAGTGACATCTTGACAATATTGAGTCTTCCTGTCCATGAACATGGGATATCACACCATTATTTAGTTCTTTGCATTTGTTCATTAGAGATTTAATTTTCCTCATATAGATATTATACATAGTTTGTTAGATTTATACTATATATTTAATATTTTTGAATGTAAATATAAATGGTATTTTTTTAACTTAAAATTCCACTTATTCAGTCCTCTTATATAGAAAAGCATTTGCTTTTTGTATATTAACCTTGAATCTTCAAACTTTGCTATAATTACTATTAATTCCAGGAGTTTTTTTGGTCAATTCTTTCAGATTTTCTACATAGAGAATCGTGGTTTTTGTAAACAGAGTGTTGTATTACTTTCTTCCCAGTATGTATGCCTTTTATTTCCTTTTCTTGCCTATTACATTAGCAAGGGCTAAGAAGTTGTGAGAGGGGATGTCCTTATCTTGTATCTGATCTTAGTGAGAAAGCTTAGTGGAAAAGTTTCTCATAATTAAATATGATGTTAGCTGTAGATTTTTTGTGAACATTTTTTTTATCAAGTTGAGAAAGTTCCCAGTACTCCTAGTTTACTGAGAATTTTCATCATGAGTAGGTGTTTATTTTTGTCAAGTGTTTTCTCCATCTAATGATATACTCATGTGATTTTTCTGTTTTGAATTATAATTAACTGATGAATGGTAATTAATTAATGATTGATTAAACAATCTTGCATACCTCACATAAATCCCACTTTGTCATGGCATGCAATTTTTCCTATACCTTGTTGGATTTGATTTGGTAATTTTTTGTTGAAGATTTTTGCATCTGTGTTCCTGAGAGATATTGGTATGTAGTTTTCTTTTCTTGTAATGCTTTTCTCTGTTTTTTGGTATAAGGGTAATGCTGGCCCTGTAGAATAAGTTATAAATATTTCCTCTGTTCCTGTCTTCTGAAAAAGATTGTAGAGAATGATACTTCATATTTTCAACCTTCATTTTTCTTCTTTCTTGTATTTGATTTCCAAGGTATCAAAGAGATAAATTTAAGTTAGTTAGTTAGTTAGTTAATGTATGTTGATTGTGCTGTTTGTCTATCCCTCCTAGATAATTTGTACAGATTACCAAAAGTCTTTTTTATACAATGCCGTACATAAAAAAGAGAATTTCATTTCTGGCTTGGGTTTAAGAGGGATCAGGGACAGAGGAGAGAGCATTATGGCAGCCAGCAAAAGTTTTGGTACAGGATTTCTCTTCTGATATCATCAACATCTTATTTCATCATGTTGCTTGACTTATTCTGCTGATTTGAGCCCCACCAGCAAAATAAGTCAAGCAACACGATCAGTTTAAGTCACTTAAACAAATCATTGAAGCCTCTTTCATCTGTTATGACTGAATACAGCTTTTTAATCTGTGTTTCAAAGATATTTACATAGATTTCTTCCTTTATTTACAAACTTCATTTAAAAAGTTGGTGGTATCCTTTTTGCTGTCTTAGTTTATAATCTAAACTTATTAGTGGGAAAGATTTAAAACTGTCAATTTAAAGGCCATAATTCGTATTTACAGAAATGGAGTGAGTCTTTTGCAGTTTTGCAGAAGTAAACAGAGTGCTCTGTGAAGATTATTCATATTGTGCCACCAAAATGCAAAAAATAAAACCTCTAATAATCTGAAGGAATGATAGGTATTAGCAAGTATTTACATTTAATACTAGAAAAAGAATTGGCTTTATATGGATAATCTGTACCTTCTATTTAATTTACTATATTGTTGTCTATTTTCAGCAGGCTTGGTATTGTCACTTCATTTAATGTATCCATTGTTAGGAATACCCTGAGTACAAATATAAAATTATACCTGACATATGTATTATAAAATACAATGAATACTATTATTTTCTAATTCCTATAAATAAAAGAAATGATCTTGTTCATGGTTTTACAAAGACTCCAACTTGTTTAGAAATCATCTCTTATAGAAACATTTATAATTACTTTTCAACTTCCAGAGCAAAACATTTTCCAAAAAATTAAATCTTTACTTTCAATACCTTATAAAAGATAATAGTAACTGCAAGGAAACAGGCTGTTTCTTTTTTTGGTATGGTCTTATTATTTTTTACAGGATTGATTGTACAATGACTTGTATAATTTAGATCTTTTCAATCTTGATTTTTGGATATGCTGATTGAAATAAAGACTCTCCCCCTCCCTAATCAGTTTATCTACACAACAACTTTAGTTCTATTTTATAAGATATTTATGTCTGACATGAAGCAAGTATTCAACACTTGCTGAATTGATGAATAAATGCTTGTGCTTGCCAAATGTTTTAGAGTAGAAGTGATAAGTGAGCATGAATCTTACATCCATTGAATGAACTCTTTCCTCAGATAGAGTGGCCCAGTGTGTTCTTTGCCTTAGTGCAGAAATTGAAAAATAACATTTAAAAAAATCTCTGAATTTGAGCCCTATCAGTGCAAAATTTGGAAAGTCAGCCCCACATGCATCTTCTTGCAGGGCAGCTCTGCTTTGTAGGGTGACCCAGGGATGCAAGTGCCCCATTTTGTTTCTTCACCATCCCTTAAAGCAGTACCCTTGACCCTTGAACAATGGGTTTGAACTGCTTGAGCCGACTTATACTTGGATTTTTTATGGTACAGTACTATAAATGTATTTTATGATTTTCTAATAAACATTTCCTTTTTTTTTAGCTTACTTTATTGTAATACAAAACATATGTTATTCAACTGTTGATGTTATTGGCATTCAAATGTATAGGTGTCCCTAATCCCTGCTCATTGTTCAAGGGTCAACTGTACTTCTCAAATTCCAGTGTATATATAAATCACCTAGGAGTCATGTTAAAATTCATATTCTGTTATGCATATTCTTGTTAACCAGTTGTACACCTAGTGTCTTTTGTTTTGTCAGATACTTTGTGTCTTAATGCAGGATGAGAACCTGCTGAAGCTTGTTATTTCAATTTATTTACTTAAAATATGAATAATCAGTAAAGCACCAATAACTACATTTATTTCTCCAGGTTCACAGTTCAATCCTTGGTTGATGAGGAAATATTAAATTGTCTCATTTTGGTGCTGTGGGAATAATTGAATGCCATTAATAATTAGTGAATCTGGTCTGTGTGCTGTCCTTCAAGGCCTGTTAGAATAGGCCTATTATATACTATTTCAAATCCCTCTTTGTGATTTATTCAGTAAATTGTACTGTATTCTTCCATAATTCCAGGCTTTGGTATTTTGTGAATATCTTTGCCTCTGTAATAATCCTTTCTTCCATGCTCTGAGCTGGACTGCTAAGTTTATTGTTATTTCATTTCCATTGCCTTTTAAATTGTTAATGTCTGCTAGATTTTATAACTTCCCAGAGAAGAAAAGGAAATTAAACATGAACCATAGTGCGCTTGAACAAAATATGTGCTCCTATTATAGGTTGAGTGAATAAATACATACTGAGAAGTCTCTAGATATAGTCTCCTATTAAGAGTCTGGTTTACTTGATTCCACATATTCTTGCTATAGCAAATCAGATTAAAACAATTTTTTTCAATCTTTATTATTTATTTTTGAGAGAGGGACAGTGTGTGAGCAGGGGAGGAGCAGAGAGAGAGAGAGACATAGAATCTGAAGCAGGCTCCAGGCTCCGAGCTGTCAGCACAGAGCCCAACGCGGGCCTCGAACCCATGAACCGTGAGATCATGACCTGAGCAGAAGTTAATACTTAACCAACTGAGCCACCCAGGCTCCCCATAGCAAATCATATTTTTTAAAAAGGTATAATTTGTACTATCACAGGCAGTTTTACTTAAATGAATATTGTGTAGTAGAAAAGTGACTACTTGCACAGAGACTGTAACAGTTGGGCATGCAAACAACAGGGTGACAACTGTCTGCAAATGATTGACTATAAAGCAGTAGACTTACTTATGGAGGTGAACTTACTGGCTTCTATTGTGGGAACTCAATTACTGCATGTATGTAAGTGTCCTTTAGACCTCTGTTATATTTCTTACTCTATGAAATGAACTTCATAAGAGTTTATTGCCTGAATTTCCAACATTAGAGCTGAAATGAGACCATTCCACGAATATGATAGAGCCCTCAGAACTTCAATAGAAATGTCCATATACAGATACACTCAACTTTTTAAATATAATTTTAGGGAATTTGTAGAACTCTGAGATTAAGAGTAACTGAGGAAAAGAAAGACACATAAAGATCAGGCTGACGTAGAGAGAGGAAGATATCACTGGTGAGATAAGAGAAAACAAGGAAAGAAAATTAAATAATAAATAAGTGTAATATATAGACTATGTTCTTCAGATTATTAGCTTCTGGCTATGTATGCCTTACAGATAGATAACTTCTCTGAGAGTTCTAAAAAAATGACTTACCTCTTAAAGATCAGTGGCAAAGATGAAAAAAAACAAAGGGAAATTGGTAGTATGTGCCAAGATAAATGTCAATATACAAATGTAGCTGTCACACTTTAAAATTTTATCTTAAATAAAAAAGTGTGGGTGAAAATATATGTGTGTACGAGTGTTCATTTCAGTGTTACAATGGCAAAAATGCAAGCACTCTGAATTCAACAACAAAGCATAGATCAACTAAATATGGAATGTTTTGTCAATACACTACTATGCAATCATGAAGAATAATGTAGAGCAGTGCCTCTCAAATTTAATGCACATGTGAAACAGTGGTGTTCTTGTAAATGTTTAGCAACTGGCTTTCTGAAAAAAAAGTTTTTGTGAAGTGTTTGATGATTTCTGAGATATAAGTATTCCTGCATAGCTGATTTCATGCTACCAAAGTGATGCCACTGAAAGCAGTGTTTGGGAAGATGTGCACAACTGGCTCTTTCAAAATGCAAGCCACTTCCAGCATGCTACTGAATTATGAATCAGTTGAGTTCTCATTTAAATGCAGATTCTGATTCCGTAGGTCTGGGATAAAGCCTGAAATTTTTCATATCTAAAAAGCTGTTAGATCATGCAGTAGCTACTACTCTGGGGACAATTGGAGCAGTGAGATTGTAGAATAATACCTGTTGACAGGAGAAAAAAATAGTTTCCAATATATTCCTATATGAAACTAAAACCAGAGACAAATTTGTGTAGGTTGTTGTATTACATTCCCAAATATATATAGTATGGGCACATTGTATCATACGATACATTCACATATGTATATGTAATGTTTATATGGCCAGTAAGTTGATACAAGCATAACTTGTAGGAATGGAATCGAAAATAAAATTTATTTTTTTCTCCTATGGATCCTTTAAAATCAATTTAGTGGAGAAAGTTTCCCCCATCCCCTAATGTAAACTTAAAAATAAACTGTCTAAATTATAAAGCACAGTATTCATTTAGAAAATAGGATGTGAAGTTTTAATAATCAAAACTTCAAACTTTATTTAAATTTAAATCTTCTCCCCTCTTTCAGGTTGGACAGTTTTCAGGTGGGTTACCTGCTCTGGGAAGGGTATATGGATGGCTTCTCCTCCTCCTTCTTTTGATCTGCAGTTTGCCCAACTTTGACTTCATGCCCTTCCGTGACTGGTGTATGTGGGAGAGAGGAGAGAAAGAGGGATAAGAAAGTTCTCACTGGAACTCCTAGTGCTGTAAGCTGACCATGCCTCTCTGGGCCGGCAGATGTCTGGTACATGACTCGTCTCATGGAGTACATTGGTGGATTCCTCAGATCCTCATATGTGGGGACTTCATATCACATGCCTTACATGTGATTTACTATTCTGTGTGATCTTCTGTGAAGCTCTCTGAAACTCCTAGGTATCCTGAGTCTATTCTGTTGCTGGGATCCTTATATCCTTTGACAGACCCAAGATAATCCCAGGAGTTTTTCACATGGGAAATTTTCACTTATCTTTTGACTTGAGCAGCTCAGAAACTTCAGGCCACGTCCTAGCAGCAGTGGTTCACTTGGCTTCATCATCAGAGAAGTTGGCCTTTGTACCCTCTAGATTTTTGCAGGGAATGTCCAACTCCAGTCCATCACACCCCCACTTTGGGGTCACATGTTCAACTCTCTTAGTAGTTCTGTTGAAACTGGTACCTCCCCCTTTATTGCTAAGCTTTAGGTATAGGAGCAGGCACTCCAATGCTTCTCTCCTGGGGGTCAGTTAGAGACCCAGAACTTCAATTAAGTCTCTCTTCAAATCCTCTCTTGAAGTCTTTCTCCAGTTA
The DNA here is from genome assembly GCF_018350215.1 of Panthera leo. Classification (NCBI taxonomy): domain Eukaryota; kingdom Metazoa; phylum Chordata; class Mammalia; order Carnivora; family Felidae; genus Panthera; species Panthera leo. Next base: position 118,633,847 of record NC_056682.1, on the reverse strand, counting down.
GGGTTTCCTTCTGCATCTCTAATGTGGTTGAGAGTTCTATGAGTCTTGAAAGAATTGTACTCCTTCCAATTTTTGTTTAAATTGATAAATTATACATTTGAGTATAACCCTTCCCTCTGATATGAAAGATCAATCATGGTTTGTTCTTGATTGAAATTTATCTAGTAAACATGTCATTAAAACAGAAGGATATATCTCAAAAATACTAATATTGGTTGTGGGGAGGTTATGGGTATTTCTTTTTTTCTTTTTAAAGTTTATTTGTTTATTGAGAGAGAGATGGAGAGAGAATGAGCAGGGGAGGGGAAGAGAGAGAGGGAGAGAGAGGATCCCAGGCAGGCTCCACACTGTCAGCGCAAGAGCCTGATTCAGGGCTCAATCTCACAAACCATGAGATCATAACCTGAGCTGAAATCAAGAGTGGGATGCTCATCCAGGCGTCCCTGGGTGTTTTTCTTTGAAATTGTATTTATTTTCCCATTTTTCTGAGTATGGCACTTTTATCGCTTAAAATATATTATTAAAAAGCACATATTTTTACATTTTTGGCTTTTATTGACAATGAATCAGTTGTTTTTATAACTAGCTTTGTTTTTATTTCTTGTTCAATCTCTTGAGTGTTGAACTAATTTTTGTCACAGGTAGAAAATTACGTATAAATGTTATGTTTTCAAAGAGCTTATATAATATTTGAAAGGGATAGTAGAAACTTAGAATTTTATAGTTCTTATATTTTATATTTCTTGTTGGAAGCAATTATTGCCTGATTTGCTGAAAGTTCTAAAAGCTCTATGTAATCCTTTGTCTCTGTTACCTTTGTCTTTTTGTTTACTACCTTCTCCAATTTATAAACAAACGCAAAACAAGTTATACTTTTCCCCTTAGTTATTAGCACAATGCCAATTTCCACATGGTTACGGGAGATGATGGGGAATAGGGCCGGATATAAGGCATAGCTATGTACAGAATGAGTGAATGAATGATAGCACCTTAGCCGACAAGTGGAGCATAGCTTGGTAATACAGAAGCAGGAGGTGATACTTGAAAATATAGTAAAGGAGGCATTTGGTGTCAAAACTCATTTGGTACCATGGATTTTAATCCTTAGGCTAGAGGTCAGGATCAGAACTCTAGTCCATAGGTAGGACCTTTGAAAGAATATAGTATACAGGGCCCTGGTTTTGGTGATATTGTTCTGGGTATTTTATGGAATAAAGGATTCCAATTCATGTAATGTATAGAACTTTGAATAAGGCAACCAAATCTTTTCAATATTTAATATCTGTGAAAATACTGGTATGAAGCAGTTATGGGAACATAATAAAAGGGAACAATGGAATATTCTAAATATTTGATTTCAAATACAAGATCAGGGCTGGGCCAGCAGTGAGGGTGATGGATGCTGAATATTAAGTGTTGGATTAGTGTTTCTTACTTCCCACCTGGCAGAGATTGGAATTTTAGAATTTTCTGGTTGGGGCAAGGGTGGTGGTGAGAGTTTAAGCTTACAGGAAGGAGATGCTGGTGCTGAAAATCAATTAGGTTTGTGTTTGAATTACCTGCATTTGAATCATTTTGAAGGCTTATTAAAAATGTAGATTATCAGACTCTGTGAACTAAGTGCCTGAGTATATGTCAGGGAATCTGCATGGCTGTGAAGCATCTCAAGTGGAATTCTGATGCACCGTGGAATCCAAGAACCACTAAAACAGGTTGTGGCAATCACCCAACATGAGCCTTTGGCTTGGAATGTCTTTTGCTTTTGTCTCTGCTGATACTCTCAGCCTTTAATATTCAGTTCAAATACTATCTCTTTTATTAAGCTATTTTCAATTTTTCTAGATGAAATAAATCATATAGTCTTTGATGCTTTCATTGCACTTTCCTTTATTGTGTTTTGGATATAGTGAAATACCCTTATAGCATAGTTTTTGTATATACGGGTCTACCTCTCTTTGGGGAGGGCAGTGCATACATACAGTGGTGAAGAGTCAGTCAGCCTGGATTTAAGACTGACCTCCACCTCTCATCAGCTCTGTAACTTTAGCCAATTGCATATATTTCAAAAAATGCTTCACTTTCCTTATCTGTAAAACAGAGGTAGTTGTGAGAATTAGATAAGCTAATGTAAATAAAGACTAATAGTGTATGACATAACCTGTATGTTCAAGAAATCTTTGCTACTATTATTTGCTGGGGGAAGATTGCATGTTGTATTAATCTCTGTCAAGGACCCAGGGCAGAAGTAGGCACTCAGGAAATTGTTGAAATTGAATTGAATTCATCTTCCAAGGCAGTTATAAGGTGAGACAGGGCAATGTTCAGGTGGGGAAAACTCACTTGGCTCTATGGAAGAAATATGTGGAAGCATGCAATGTAATATTTGTGAATTTTGGGTTTGAGAGTGTGAAGGGATCTAATTAAAGATTACAAAAAGAGGAAGCAGGGTGAGAGAATTTCCAGGGTTTTCAAAACAACTCTGAAGCCTATTCAATATGCCTGTAGTGTGTGTCTTGTTGAATGCAACTGGTATGTGCTAAATGATCTATGCCCTTTCTTGTTTTTAAAAGTAGAATGCTTGTTTAGAAGTGCACCACATAAATGAACTCAGAACTATCAGACATGCCCCATTTCCCATTTGGCTTTTAGGATTCTTATGTATGGGACCTCACCTAAGTAACAGATATTACTAAATAGTAATAAAATTACCAAAAAAGGTAAATAATCTGTAAGATATTTGAGTTATGGTTGATAATCAGATCTTTGAGTGTATGAATACCAAGGAAAATTTTTCTTTTTTCTCTTCTTATTTAATTACTTCTGCCTTATCCCACAAAGGATTTGTGGTCACTATATAAATATTTTGATAAAAGGCAGGCTTTTCCACGTTCTTAAAATCCAGCTTTAAAAAATATTTTTACAAGTGAATCCACTTACATATTTTATAACTCAGTTACTCAGAACATAGAATGCAAAATTCTTTATTTTAAGGTTATGTTTACTGTGCCTTGTCAAAATCTCAATGTGAAATAAATCTAATGTAATTGTACACATATAATTGTATATTATATATGAACATATTTTAATTTCATTTTTTGAACGTATTTTTAAATAAAAAAACAAGGCTATTATTTTCAACAATAAAAATACATATAACTTTTTTGATCAAGAATTATTGATTTATCAGTTTCAGGGGATTATGGATAATTCTGACTTGTTGATAGATGATTTAGCTGGAAGAAAATATTCATTTCAAAATTTATAAAATATTTCTATATTATGTAAAATATTCTCTTTGTGTTATGTATTATACATATTGTTTGACAAACATTGTGAGTAAAAGCACCTGAATTCTTACATTAAAATATTCTTTTGAGATTAAATTTTAAGACTTCAGGACACAGATCTATTAAAATGTGTTAGTGAGACCATATTAAAATTTTAGCCTGTGCTGTGGTATGCAGGTGCAGGCAGCTATGTTTTGTAGCAGAGGTTCTACCTGCTCAAAACAGTTTCTGTTTCCCAACAACAATCCCCAAAGATAATTGGTCCTCTCCAGAGATATCTCCAAACCATGTCTCAACATAAAGTACCAGTAATCTCATTTCTGGCTTCCAATCATGATGCAGTAACAGGGACCAGATTTACTCTTTTGTTTCTAAAAATTTTCTAAATGGACAAATCATATAGAATGACAATTTTCACATTGGACAACAGGCAGCAAAACACTAATCTCTGAGGGAAAATAAACAAATTAGATGAGCCTTTGATTCCCCATATTACAGGTTCCCAAGCAGGAAAGGTAAACCCAAACAGAACCTGAAGATGTCTCTGAGTTGAGAAAACAGAGTTGAAAGATTGCAGGATTTCAAGGTAGCTAGAATTCATGTGATAGAGTATCACAAAAGAGAGAGTTCCACAGAGATACATTCTAGGCATCTTCAGAAGATTTATTTTCCATGTGTTCAGCTGAGTATCAAGCATTGCCTATGTGTGAGGAAAAGGACCACTGGATAGGAGCCAGTAAAACAATCCCTGGAGGTCACAGAGAGTTGGGATAGTGTGTGTTCCCACCAGCCAAAAATACATAGGCAACAATTAGAGTACTCAGAAGGGTAACACCTCAGTAGTAGGGCAAAATTAGCCCCGGACTGAAGGCTGTACTGTTTCTGACTAATAAAACCTAAAACTGAGTCTCAAAGGGATAACATTTTTTAAATAACTCAACTTTTCATAGAATAAAACTCAAGAGTATTTAGAGTATCTGGTAACCAACAAGATAAAATTCATAATATCTGGCTTGCAAAGATGCAGAAAAATATGACCCATAATGAAGAGAAACATTGTTAGATAGAAACAGACCCAGAAATGATTTACATGATAAAATTAATGGACAAGAATTTTAAAACCATATTATAATTCTGTTCTATACATTTTTGAAGGAAAGCATGAACATGTTAAGTAAACAAAAATAATATGTAAAAAAGACCCCAATAAAACTTTTAAGAGATAAAAGCACATGGTTTAAAATACATACCTTGGATGGGATTGACAGGAGATTAGATACTTCAGAAGAAAAAAATTAATGAATGTGAAGATATCATAACAGAAACTATTCACACAAAGAGAAAAAATGAAAAAAATGGACAAAACCTCAGTGAGCTGCAGAACAATTTAAATTGGCCTAATATATAGGAAATTAGAACTCCCAAAATAGAGGAGAGAGAGGACAAGACAAAAAATATTTGTAGAAATAATGACTGAAAATTTTATCATGTTTGATAAAAACTATAAGCCTATGGATCCAAGAAGTTCAACAAACCCAAGCACAGGAAGCATAAAGAAAATTACCCCAGACACACTATAATTACAATGATTAAAAGCAGTGATAAAGTTAAAATCTAAAAAGTAGCCAGAGGAAAACACACTATGTATAGAGAAATGAAATAAAAAAATGATAGTGACTGTCAGAAATAATGCAAAGTAGAAGACAGTGGAATTGCAGTGCATCACAATGAGCTAAAAGTGAAGAGGAAAATGGCGTGATGGAGGTTTGGGAGGAGAGCAAAATGTATAAAATAGTCATTTTGAGATAGTCATTTGAGATAGAGTTCACTTGAAGTGAGTGGTCATCAGCAGTGGGCAAGGGTAGGGATAGAACTGTTCACTATGGGTACAGGTGATAAGCCACGAATTTTATGTAGAAATTTTAAAACAACTTTAAATTATTATTTTAAATAATTTTAAATCTTTTTAAGGATTATTTTATTTATTTTTTAATTTAATTTTTAATTTTTTGAAATTTATTTATTTTAATTCAGTTTTTTTTTTTTTTTTTTTTTTTTTTTTTATTTATTTGTGGGACAGAGAGAGACAGAGCATGAACGGGGGAGGGACAGAGAGAGAGGGAGACACAGAATCGGAAACAGGCTCCAGGCTCTGAGCCATCAGCCCAGAGCCTGACGCGGGGCTCGAACTCACGGACCGTGAGATCGTGACCTGGCTGAAGTCGGACGCTTAACCGACTGCGCCACCCAGGCGCCCCTTTAATTCAGTTTTTTAGAGAGGGAGAGAAAGGGCAGGGGAGAGGGGCAGAGAGAGAGAGAGAGAGAGAGAGAGGGAGAGAGAATCTTAAGCAGTCTCCACGCTCAGCATGGAGCTTGATGTGGCACTCTGTCTCATGACCCTGGTATCATGACCTGAGCCAAAATCGAGTTGGAAGCTCACTCAACCAACTGAGCCACCCAGGTGCTCCTAAATAATTTTGAATCTTAAATTTAAATGAAAATTTAATTAGTAATTAAATTTAAATTTATATTAAAATTTTAAATTAAAATTGGTCTGTTATTTATTATCATTATGTGTAGCAATTCTAAACAATGTCAGTGATAATGTACTCCTCCCTGAAAAAAAAATGTTTTATTAGTCCAAGTTCTAATCTAAACGATTGTTATGATTACTTTTGAGTTTTAATGGCTTCAATTTAACACATGAAAATGTGGATTGCGAATGTCCTTTTTCTTTAATAAATGTTGTATTCTACTGAGTTATTTGGGGGAACCACTGTTTAAAAAATTGGCCTCTGAGCTCCAACACATACTTAACTTTGGTGGTTTCTTTTGTAATTTAAAATGGTTCATAACCATTTGAGCTTGCTTCCGGTGAATTTGCCTCTGTACATATTCCCAAGGTTAATACTGGATTTGAAATAAATGATGAGAGCTCAGTGACTGTAAAGACAACAGAATCTGAGTTATTTCAATACTGCCATTCTATGTGAGCACTTAGAGTTTTTAACTGTTTAAAAATTGCAACTGTGAAGCTAGTTCAAATTGTGAGTTGTTATAGTTTTTTTTTTAGTTCTGCCATAAAAATATTCATCATAATTATTATGAACAAAATAATTATTGCGGAGTGAAATTTTGGTGCGTGGAGGAAGAGAGGATGTTAAAATATGACCTGTTCCTGACACTGCGTCCTGTTTACAGCACTGGTGGTCATGAATGTTAGATGAGATCAGCCGGCATGTTTGCGTGTCTCCCTCCACCACTGCTCTAAACCCCCCTCCCCCAGCATTTATGGAAAGTGTCAGTTAATGGCTTTGAGATGGAGACAACACTACGCAAAAGGCAGAGCAGAATATAAGATTCATAAATATGTGAGAGTTTTGGGGATTTAAAGGAGGTAGGGGCCAAGTTCTTTCTATAATAGAGTTCAGAGAAATGAACAAAGAAAATCCAAGTTATCATTGTTAATTTGGCCTTGCTTGTACCCACAGCCCGATCAAGGTTGAAGAACTTGGGTTACACTTATTTGGACTATAACATCTTTATGAGAAAACAAACACAGGCAGATATTTGTCCTTTTTATCTTTGAGGCATACAAGGGGTAGGTAAAATGCTTAAATATATACAATTAGTAATATTGATAAATAGGATTTACCTCAGGCTTTCTTGCTTCCTTTTTAGTGGCTCATATATTAAAATAGGTCAAATTATATGGTGTGTAGAAACTATGAGATAAACTTTTTTGTTGAACTCAGTATTAAATGATATGTGTCAAATAATACATCCACTTCTGTTTTTCACAGCTAGTGACATGTGTAGAATTCAGGAAAAATCTAGAGAGAGCAATGAAGATGTTACCAGAATGGGAAAAAATAATTTATCATTGGAAGCATGGTGCATCTTGCTTCTAGAAAAATTTGTAACCTCTCTTTCAAAGTCAATTCAGTGATTATAAAGCAATTATTTTGTTCAAGTTGTTATTTTATTTCAAAGTTGATTTACACTTTAAGAAATTATTTACAGTAAATATTTTTGTGTGTGTCTACTATATGCTAAGAAAACATCTATAATAGAAAATCAAGGAATACTTATGAGGAATTATTGAGGCAGTTATGAATTACAGTTTAAAAACTCATTTACAGAAAAATATACTCTTTTTTATGGCTCTGGGTTGTCAGAAAATTTTAACCTTAGTCTCTCTAGGCTGTCAGAAAATTTTAATCTTAGTTTCTTTTGTATTTCCTTCTTCCTACCTGCAAATTAGTTTCCAAATCACATGTTGTATCAAGATACTGGGAAATGTGGGATATTATTATTATTATTATTATTATTATTATTATTACTATTAAATAAATATCTTAGTTTGAAGGTTACAGTTGATATCTCATGGTTTGAACTAGCATGGCCATTCTGATTTTGTGTCTTTTTATTAAGTTAGTGTAATTCTTGGGCATCTTTCTAGAAGGCTGATCATGTTACAATGAGCCTGGATGTACCATATTGGCAAAAATTTTCCAGGTCTTTCCTATGTTTTTCATAGAACTGCTGGAGAGTTTGGGGAGGAAATTTCACCCCCTTCCCCTTTTCCCCATCCTGGGCCCTCCAGTCCCAGAAAACTCTGTTTTCTTATTTGGTGTTGGGTTGGGTATAGGGGGTTAGGTGATGTTCTCTCTATGTGTTTCACTGAAAGTATTTTGTTAATACCTCGTGTTAGTGTTTCTTACTGCTGCTATAACAAATGCCACAACATTAATGTTTAAAAATTTTTTTTAAGTTTATTTATTTATTTTTGAGAGAGAGCACAAGCAGGGGAGGGACAGAGAGAGAGAGAGAGGAGACACAGAATCCAAAGTGGGCTCCAGACTCTGAACTGTCAGCACAGAGCCCGATGTTGGGATGGAACCCATGAACTATGAGATCATGACTTGAGCCGAAGTCAGACATTCAACTGATTCAACCACCCAGGCTCCCCAACATTAATGTCTTAAAACAACACAAATTTATTTACAGTTCTGGGCTAAAATCAAGGTGTTGGCAGGTCTGTGTTCATTCTGGGACCTTTTGGGGAAAATTCCTCTCCTTGCCTTTTCCAGCTTCTAGATGCTGCTTTTAGCTCAGGTCCCCTAGCCAGCAATCACATTATTTTAACTCTACATCTGTCATCACATCTGTTTTTCTGACTCTTAGTCTCCTATATCCTTTCATTTATTAGGATCCTTGTGATTACTTTGGGCCCACCTGGATAATCCAGAGCAATCTCCTTATCTCAAGATATTTATATATAATAACATTTGCAAAGTTCCTTTTGCCATGGAAGGGAACATATTCACAGGTTCTGGTGATTAGGACATGGACATATTTGGGTAGACATTATTCTGCCTATGACACAACTAAAAATTTCTGATCTGCTGGGACTTAGGCTTTTTGGAAACCAAAAGATAAAGAGAAAAATCAGAGTTTTTCTGTTGTTTTGTTTTGTTTTTTAATGTATATCATTCTGTTTGAATCTAATTCTTTGCTTATATGAGAGGAAAGAAAAATACTGAGGGGAAAAACCCAGCAATAACAAGTCAGTATGGAAAAAATTATTTTATTTTTAAATTTCTTTTGTTTTATTAAAAAATTTTTTAAATGATTATTTATTTTTGAGAGGGAGAGAGACAGAGTGCACGTGGGGGAGGGACAGAGAGAGAGAGAGAAGGAGACACAGAATCTGAAGCAGGCTCCAGGCCAGCTGAGCTGTCAGCACAGAGTCCAACATGAGGCTTGAACTCATGAACTGCGAGATCATGACCTGAGCTGAAGTCGAATGCTTAACCAACTGAACCACCCAGGTGCCCCTATTATTATTTTTTACTATCTTTTTAAATTTCAATTTTTAATTTCAATTCTAGCTAGTTGACCTATATGGTAAAATTGGTTACATATAACACCCAGGACTCATCACAACAAGTGCCCTCCTTGGAAAAAAATTGTTTAATCACACAAGACATGCATATTACAATCAACTTGATTAGCTAAATGGAAATGCTTAGTGGAAGCATAAGTATTTATTATTAAGTATCCTGTTGTTTTCTGAAAGGACACATTTACTGTTCTTTTTCTTTACTGAATACTGAAGATATGAGTCTCATACAAATGAATATACCTTAAATGGGTGGAATGAAGTGAGGTCCTATGATTTCCTTTTTCAAATGTCACGTGAGTTACTTTGCACCCCTAGGTGAAGGGGAATTCTCAGTCTCGATTGGGGTTTCATTGTCTTGCTGTAAGGACCTGTTGAAATGCCTGGAGTGAAACATGCACCACTGAAAGAGAAAGAAGGTGGGGTTTGTGGTCTGGCATATCCTGCCCCCAATCCATCTCCTGACACCTGACAGTGTTGCCTCCTGCAGCCAACATGTATTGCATGCACAAGTGGGTCAGGTTCCTAAAGATGTCCACCTTGCTCTCCTCAAGGCCAGATGGGCATGTTCTGTTTTCCACTGGTACAATCATTTGGCTGCCATCTTTGTTCCCGTTTGGCCTGGAGGACATGATAGCACACATAGAAGCCCTTACTAAATTCACTTAGCAAGCCTTAAATGATAGCCAGCAAAGCCTGTCCTTACTGAATACTGAAATGTCTCTGAGAAAAACTATCTTCCAAGGTAGAATGGCCTTAGACATTATTACTGCCTTGAAAGGAGGAACCTGTGGTATTATCCAAACAGAATATGTGTTCATACCTGATGAATCTGCTAATGTATGTCTTTATTAAATCACACGAGAACACAAATGAATGCCCTGAATGGTCCAATCCCAGCCCAGGGGGCTTAATAAATTAATGGTTAGGATCATGGGGCTCCTGGTAGAAAAAAAATTTAATTATTTTGGGAATCATTACCTTGATCTGTGTTTTCTCTTGCATGTGCTCCTATTGTTGCTTTGGTATCTGCTTCCAGTACAGCCAGGTAGCTGCCAAATGAGCTACCTCCATCCTAGTGAAACCCCTTGCTGACCACTCAGGCACACGGCAGAAGAAGGGGGCAGGTATGATTGTAAGAGACAGCAGGAGGAGTGTAGTGTTGGAGGAAGTTACTGAGAGGACATGACTGCCAGTTGACCTGCAAGGTGGACCTAGGCAATCCGAGGCTTCTCAACCCCTTTCCTGTCCTCAGAATGTGTGTCTGCCCACCATTCCCACACTAGAGGCTGTTTTAAAGATACATCCTTGAGAGAGTAATATGTTGTTGGGTCCATCTGGACTGAATGCTTGACTGAACCCAGTTAAGGCCTATACATAAACTTTTAAGATTCTGGTGGGCAGATGTGGAGACCTACTTATTCATGTCTTGTGGCTGCTCGTGAAGAGCCTCTTCTGTAAGTTTATTAAAACTGCCACCTATCAGTCTGGAGCGAGCTGGCTCTTTCTTCAGTCTCTGCTTGCCCTTTATGTATGGGGGCCACTTTGCAAACCAACATTTGTGTTTCCATGATGGTTAGTGATGTTCAGCACCTTTTTGTCTACCTGTTGGCCATCTGTATGCCTTTTTTCTTTCTTTCTTTCTTTCTTTCTTTCTTTCTTTCTTTCTTCTCCTTCTCCTTCTTCTTTTTGGCTACCCATATGTATTCTTTAGAAAAATGTCTAATTATATCTTCTGCCCAGTTTTTAATTGATTTTTTTTTTGCTATTAAGTTGCATGAGTTCTTTATATATTTTGGATATTTACCTCTTATTAGGCATATGATTTGCAAACACTTTCTCCTATTCAGTAGGCTTCTTTTTCATTTTGTTTATGGTTTCCTTTGCTGTGCAAGAGCTTATTAGTTTAATGTAGTCCCACTTTGTCTATTTTTTACTTTGTTGCATTTCCTTAGGAGTCGGATCCAAAAAAGTCATCACCAAGGCTGATGGTCAAGGAACTTACCATCTGTTTTCTTTTAAGAATTTTATGGTTTTAAGTCTTACATTCAAGTCTTTAATTCATTTTGAAATACTTTCTGTGTATGTTGTAAGATAGTTTCATTCTTTTGCATGTGGCGGTCCAGTTTTCCCATCATTTATTGAAGAGGCTGTTCTTCCCCATTGCATATTCTTGGCTCCTTTGTCATAGATTAATTGGCCATACAAGCAGGGGTTTATTTCTGGGCTCTCTATTCTGTTCCATTGATTTATGTGTCTGTTTTTATGCCAATACCATACTGTTTTGGTTATGATAGCTTTGTAATATAGTTTGAAATCAGAGAGCATGATGCCTCCAACTTTGTTCTTCTTTCTCAAGATTTCTTTGGCAATCAGGGGTCTTTGGTGATTCCATACAGATTTTAAGATTGTACCAGGTCTGTGAAAAATGCCATTGAAGTTTTAAGAGGGATTGCATTGATTTTGTAGATTGGGTAGTATAGACATTTTAACAAAATTAATTCCTCCAATCCATGAGCATGGGTTATCTTTTCATTTATCTGTATTTTCAGATGTCTTAAGGTTTTCAGTAAGAATTAACAAAGCTACTCCTGCTTTATTTTGATTAGTTTTAGCATGGTATATTTTTCTCCATACATTTACTTTAAATATTTACCTCTCTTTATATTTAAAGTGGGTTTTTGTGGACAACGTAGAGTTTTTTGGTCCAATCTGAAAATCTCACTTTTAATTGGTTCTATAGACCATTGATGTACAAAGTGATTATTGATATAGTTGGATTCATATCTACCATATTCATTCCTGTGTTCTATTTGTTGCCCCTGTTCTTTGTTCTGATTTTTGTCTTCCAGTCTTTTTCTGTCTTTTGTGGTTTTATCTTAGTATTTTATATGATTTCATTGTCTTTCTTTTCTTAGCATATTAGTTATAATTATTATTTTTTTACTTTGTTTCACTGGTTACCCTGGAGTTTGCAATATATATTGCAGCAATTCCATGTCCATTTTCAAATAACACTTCATGGGTAGTGTAAGTACTTTATAATAATAAAATAGTGCTAATTCCTCCCTCTCATCCCTTGCTTGTATCATTGCTCTCATTCACTAGACTTATGCATAATTATGTATATTTGTAAACACACACAATAATAAACATAAGCATACATAACCAAATATATTGTTGGTTTGAAAGAACTGTTATCTATTAGATCAACTAAAATAAGAAAAATAGAAGTTTTTATTTTGCTTTCACTTATTCCTTCTTTGATACTCTTCCTTACTTTATGGACAGCTGAGCTTCTAACCTATATTATTTTCCTTCTCTCTAAAGAACTTTTAACATTTCTTTCAAGGCAGGTCTACTGGCAACATATTTCCTCAATATTAGTTTGTCTGAGAAGTCTTTTATTTCTCTTTCAAGTTGAATGATAATCCCACAAGGTACAGAATTCTAGGTTGTTGGGTTTTTTTCCCAATAAGCACTTTATATATTTCACTTCACTCTACTTGCTTGCATGGTTTTTGAGGAGAAGTTGGATGTAATTCTTATCTTTGTTCCTCTGTAGGTAAAATGTTTTTTTTTTTTTTTCCTTTGGCTTCTTTCAAGATTTTTTCTTTGTCTTTGATTTTTTATTCTTGGAAAATTATATGCCTATATTCAAATTTTTTGGTGTTTATTCTGCTTGTTGTTTGCTGAGCTCCTGGATCTGTGCTTTGGTGTATGAGATTAATTTGGAGGAAATTATCAGTCATTATTGTTTGAAATATTTATTCTGGTCCTTTTTCCTTTTTTTTTCTTTTTAAACATTTTAAAAAAATGTTTATTTATTATTGAGAAACTGAGAGAGACAGAGCATGATCAGGGGAGGGGCAGAGAAGGGGAGACATAGAATGGGAAGCAGGCTCCAGGCTCTGAGCTATCAGCACAGAACCTGATGTGAGGCTTGAACTCAGGAACTATGAGATCATGACCTGAGCCGAAGTTGGACGCTTAGCTGACTGAGCCACCCAGGCACCCCCTTTTATCCTTTTTAATCCTTCTGCTATTTCCATTATGCACATCTTTTATAGTGGTCCCGTAGTCCTTGGATATTATGTTCTTTTTTTTCCCTCAGTCTTTATGCTCTTTGCTTTTCAGTTTTTGAGGATTCTACAGATATATCTTCTAGCTCAGAGATTCTTTCCTCACCTGTGTCCATTATATAAATAAGTCCATCAAAGTCATTCTTCCTTTCTGTTGCATTTTTTAAAAAATCTGTAGCATTTCTTTTTTTTTTCTTACAATTTCCATCTCTTTGCTTACATCTGTTAGTACATGCTGTCTACTTTATCCACTGGAGCCTTAGCATATTAATCATAGTCATTTTAAATTCCCAGTCTGATCATTACAACATCCCTGCCATAGCAAAATATGATGCTTGCTTTGTTTCTTCAAATTGTGTTTTTTTCTTGCCGTTTGATAAGCCTCATTATTTTTCTTGCTAGGCAGACATGATATTCTGGATAAAAGGACCTGCTGTAAATAGACCTTTAGTAATGTGGTAGTGAAATATATGGGGAGGGGGAAGTGTTCTATAGTGTTATGATTAAATCTCAATCTTTTATTGAGCCTATGCCTCTGGACTGTAAAAGTTCACAAGAGTTCCTGTTTTAATTTTTTTCTCCACCCTTGGGTGGGAGAGGTTGGCTAAAGTGGGCTGGAGTTGGGTATTTCCATTCCCTGAGGTCAGTGAGGCTCTAATAATACCCCAGCAGGTTTGGCTTTGGTTAATTAATTTCCCCTGAGTGTAGTTCTTGTTAAGATGAAAAATGCTCTGGTGTATTTCAAAACAGTGCCTTTTCCCTTGTCCCTGCCAGAAGCCCAGGGGGATTTTTCTCTCATATTTACTGTAGGAGTCTGGCCCAGGTCTTGAAGGTAAATCACAAAATTGTGGGATTCCCCTATGGCTGGGTCCTCCTAGAGTTTTCAATTTTCAGAGTTGTCTCCTCTGAGCCTCCAGAAATTCATCAATTACAGTTTAGGTTTTCTTACTCTGGCACCGGTTCCCAAGGATTTTGAACCGGCTCCCAAAGTTTCTTCTTTTGAGTCTCTACTCCTGTAAGCCATGATGACCTGTGTTTGCCTGCCTGTCTCTCTAGTCTCAGAGGCAGCAGGTTGCCCTGGGCTCTCTCTCTTACAGGTAAAAAAAAAATGTTGGTTTTTCAGTCTGTTCAGCTTTTTTCTTGTTATTAGGGTATAGTGGAGACTTCTAAGCTCCTTACATGTGGAATAAGAAAATGGAAGTCCTTGTTACTGATTTTTAATTTCTTTGTGGTCAAAAAGCATACTCTTAAGATTTCAGTAGTTTTAAATTAATTGAGACTTGTTTTATGATTTAGCATATGGCTTATCTTGATGAATTGTCCATGTGCACTTGAAAATAATATGTGTTATGCATTCTTTGAGTGTTGGGTCTTACAAATGTGGTTGATCATGTTGTTCAGATCTTCTATATTCCTACTGAGTTTTTTCTTATTGTTCTATTGATTACTGAGAGAGAATATTAAAAACTGCAACCATGACTATGGATTTTTATTTTTTCTCTCTTTATTTCAGTCTATTTTTATTTCATGTATTTTCAAATTCTATTATTAAATCGCATACACATTTAAGAATTGTTTTGGTTTCCTGGTCTTTTTAAATTTTAAAATGTTCCTATTTATCTCTGTTAATACTTCTCTTGAAAACTATCTTTTCACCTATGTATACCCTTATTTTAGCTTTATTTTATTTATATAGCTTATACACATAATCTTTCATTTTTCATTTCTAATCTGTTTCTTTATATTTCAAGTACATCTATTATAGATTTCATATGGTTGGATCTTACTTTTTTATATAACCTGACAAAGTCTGCCTTTTAATTGGTGTGTATAGTCTGTTAAAATCTAATACAATTATTTATCTGTTTAGACTTAACCCTGTCAGTTTTCTATTAGTGTTTTATTTTTATTTTAATCTCATCTGCTTTTATGTCTCTGTTCCTCTTTTCCTGCCATATTTTGGGTTAATCAAATATTTTATTTCATTTTGCTGTGTTTTAACTGACTTTTAATCTATAGGTTTTTGCAATATACACATTTACCTTATCACATCTGTTTGGAATTAAATTTATACTATGTGTTAAATGTAAAAATCTTGCAACAGTAAAGTTCTGTTTACAACCTATTCTTTGTGATGTTATTTTCATCTAAATTACATTTGTAAATGTTATACATTCCAAAGTACAGTATTATAGTTTTGGCTTTAAACAGTCATATGTATTTTAAAGATGTAAAGAGACATAAACAAAAATTACAGTTTTGTATTTACCATTTCTAGTGCTCTTTATTCCTTTCTCTAGATCTAAGTTACCATCTAGGGTAATTTCTTTTTAGGGTGAAGAGTTTTCTTCAACAGTTCCTGTGCACTGTGCAACAGTGCAGGTGTGCTAGAAATTCTATGAGTTTCCATTTACCTGAAATGTTTTCATTGTTTTGATGGATATTTTTCCCTGGATGTAGAATTCTGGGTTGACACATTTTTTTTTTTCTCCTTCACTTTTAAAATATCAATCCATTGTCTTCTGATCTCCATTGTTTCTTATTAGGAGTCAACCCTCAATGAAATTATTGTTATATATAAATATGTATAAAATCTGTTGTTATTCTCTGGCTTCTTTTCAGAATTTTCTCTTTATCTCTGATTTCTAACAGTTGTGTTATGATAAACCAAGGTGTTAATTTATTTGTATTCATTTTGCTTGAGGTTAGCTTCTTTGCTTTTTTCTGTTTATGTTATGAAATTTGGAAAAATTGAGATAATTATTTCTTCAAAATTATTTTTGGTTCCATTCTCTTTCTTCTCTTCTTCTGAAACTCCAATTGCAGATATGTTAGAGAGTTTCATGTTGATTCATTAGTCAGTGATACTCTGTTCATTTTGTTTTTCCACATCTTTTTTCTATCTGTTTTTCAGATTGGATATTTCTTTTTTTTTTTAATTTTTTAAAATGTTTTTATTTATTTTTGAGACAGAGAGAGACAGAGCATGAGCAGGGGAGGGGCAGAGAGAGAGGGAGACACAGAATCTGAAGCAGGCTCCAGGCTCTGAGCTGACAGCACAGAGCACAATGGGGCTTGAACTCACAGACTGTGAGATCATGACTTGAGCTGAAGTCGTATGCCCAACCGACTGAGCCACCCAGGTGCTCCTCAGATTGGATATTTCTTATTGATCCATCTTCAGGTTCACTGTTCCTTTTCCACACTATTGTTCATTTCTTTAATTAAACCCATCCAATGAAATTTTCATTTCATATATTATACATCCCATTGTGGAATTTTCATTTGCTTCTTTTTTTAAAATACAAATTCCTTTCCTCTGCTGAAAATGAATCTTCACCTGTTCTTTAAGTATGACTATATTTTTCTTTATATTTCAGAACGTATTTATAATAGATGCTTTAATTTTCTTTGTTACTAATTTCTACACCTGGGTCATATTTGTGTCTGTTTATTTTGACAGTTTCTTTTCTTTATTATGCATTATGTTTCTCCCTTTTCCTGCATATCTAGTAATCTTGATTGTATACTATACATTGTGGATGATTGTTATGAGTATGGATTATGTATCTCTTTTAAAAGGTATTTATTTTTATTCTGATTGTCTGTTAAATTTTAACATACTCTGGGGCCTGTCAGGCTTAGTATTTTTTATCTTGTTAGGGTGGGAGGGTATATTTTAATTTTTGATTTAGTCTTTGCATGTGACTCTTATTTCAGGGAATACTCTGGACTCCTAAGTGGTGACCCTTTTCTAGTCTCAACTGAAGGGCCAGGGCATTTGGTATGATCTTTCTACACTGGCTGGTACTTCAATATCTCCCAGAACTGTACAGCCTTTCATATAATTGTTCAACCTTTAACCATAGAGGGGGCAGTCTCTTTTAAGCATAGCAGAATTGGACTGTGGGCACACGTGAGACATTGGTTGTTTTTGGGAGAGCAGGGTTATGATTGGGATAGAGGATATTGGGATAGAGGATTGGGTTTTGGATAACTCACAAAATTTTATTTCTCCCCACCCCCAGCTTTACCGAGATATGAATACCAAATAAAAATTATATATATATATATATATATATGTATATATATATATATATATGTATATATATATGGCATATAGTGTGATGTTTTGATATATGTGTAGATTGTGAGATGATTACCATAATCAAGCTAAGTAATAACAAAATTTTATTTCTTGACTTGGGTCATGGTTACATGATGCCTTGTGATAATTTGTTAAGCTTTACCTTTATTTTATGTAGGTTCTTTTTTGTATTTATATTTTATTTTAAAATAAGGTTTACAAAAACAATAAGAATAACCTCTTAAATCCAACTAAAGAATAGGTTTTATCCATAGTTTGGCTATTGTTGAAAGTGCTGCTATAAACATTGGGGTACAAGTGCCCCTAGGCATCAGCACTCCTGTATCCCTTGGGTAAATTCCTAGCAGTGCTATTGCTGGGTCATAGGCTAGATATATTTTTAATTTTTTGAGGAACCTCCACACTGTTTTCCAGAGCGGCTGCACCAGTTTGCATTCCCACCAACAGAGCCTATATGTCCATCAACTGATGAATGGATAAAGAAATTGTGGTTTATATACACAATGGAATACTATGTGGCAATGAGAAAGAATGAAATATGGCCTTTTGTAGCAATGTGGTTGGAACTGGAGAGTGTTATGCTAAGTGAAATAAGACATACAGAGAAAGACAGATACCATATGTTTTCACTCTTATGTGGATCCTGAGAAACTTAACAGAAGACCATGGGGGAGAGAGGAAGCCAAACCATAAGAGACTCTTAAAAACTGAGAATAAACTGAGGGTTTATGGCGGGTAGGAGGGGGGGAACGTGGGTGATAAGCATTGAGGAGGGCACCGGTTGGGATGAGCACTGGGTGTTGTATGGAAACCAATTTGACAATAAATTTCATATTAAAAAAAAAAGAATAGGTTTTATGTGTACCACTTACAGAAACAGTACCTTACAAATATGTTAAAAACATACAAAAGCCCAACTTTTACATGAATGTAAGAAGTACAAGTTAAAACAATGAAATTATATTTTGACTAATTGGATTGAAAACATTTCAAGAAAAATAATATGCTAATGGGCTTCCTATGAAATACTCATAACAATATATTTGGTATAAAGGACAAATTTATAAAATATCAAAGAAAAGATATTTATCAATAGACATTATTATCTTTAACCTAATAATTTATCTTCCATGAGGGAAATTATAGGAACATGGGCAAAATTTATGTCTAAGTGTGATTATTGCAGTACTATTTGTATAAAAAAATCATTAAAACAACATCATTGTTCAACAACCAGGAAGTGTTTTAGTGGTTTAATAAATTATGATAAACCACAGTGATGAGGTAATCTTTGAAGTTGTCAAAATAATTCAAAGACATGGGAACAATCTTATAAAATTCTGTATAAAGTATGATTCTAATTATGGAAAATTATGTAAAAGAGCTAGAGGTAAATGTGCCTAAAGGTTAATAGCAGTTAGCTCTTTTGAGTGCTTATGGATTATGTTAATTTTCTTCTTTACAGTTTACCTCTTTTCCAAATATTCTACTGTGAGCCAGTGTTTCTTTAATAATCTCAAATTGAACCATTTTGAAATTTATAAAGAAGGTTACAGAATAATTTTTAACAAAAGTGAAAATATATTTAAGAAAAGAGACAGTCATGTGAGAATGTTGTCACATGAGGAAAGGTAGCTAAATTTTATTTGGGTTTCAGAACTTATAAATGTTTTCAGGGTTTGAAGCAGCAAATACAAGAATATATACATGTTTCTGTTATTTCCACCCACCCCCAACCTGAATGTTATTTCTGAGTTTCCATTATGGATTACCCTGAAGAGGTGGTGATTGTGAAATAAATAAATAAATAAATAAATAAATAAATAAATAAATAAATAAAACTATTTATTTATTTATTTATTCATTCATTCATTCATTCATTCATTTAGTAATTATTTCTTCTTTCCTTTGAGTCACCCAATTCAAGTTCTGAGTTAGTAAGGGAAAAGTACATTTATTATTACAAAAATTTAGATATAATCACATATAACATTATATTCACTTTAGCTGTATAATATGATGATATCATATTTGCATATATTGTGAAATGATCAACACAATAAGTCTAGTTAACATCCATCAGTATACATAGTTATATATTTTTCTCTTTTTATGAAAACTTTCAAGATTTACTTTCTTACCAACTTTTAAAAATACTATAACAGTATTAACTATAGTCCCTATGCTGTGCATTATATCCCCATGACTTAATAATTGTAGAGCTGGGAGATTGTCAAGTATATTTCTTTAGGAGAGAGATACAAGGGTGGAGATGAAACTTTCTTTAATCAGCCTTTATTTTAAGTAATTGAATATGAGATAGGGGGGTAATTGACTTATTTCTTCTCTTTATAATTCTAAGGCAGTTGATCTGAATTTTGGAGAATCTGCTGTGTATAATTAAAATATGCAAATTAGATAATTTTGGAGCACCTTTCTAATTTATAATTCTTTTTCTGAGCATTTGTACTCCATATGGATAAGCCCCTGGATACCATTCAGTCATTCATTTATCATCCATTCACTGGACAAAATAATTGTTAAATGCACATTTATGTCTGACGCAATATAGGGTGTTTGACAATACAGTGATGAATAAGGTACGAAAAATTTATGCTTAATGGCACTTACTTTCTCATGGCAAATGGATAAACAAATGGATACACAACAATTTCAAATAGTGATTAATGCAGTGAAGGCAATAAACCAATATAATGGCATGAAGATTGCCTGGGAGTATTATTTTGAATATACTACAATCAATTGGGCTAGCAGCCATTTGAAGTCCCCAATATTTTTAAATGGTAGATAAAACCTAGAAGTTGGGAGTATGTTTATATTCCAAGAGCACTGTACTTCCTGAATATATTCCCTTTTCACATTATGACATCATAAATAATAAATGAAATATTGGAAGGAGAAGAAATATACAGCAGCTTCTGCACGAAGTCTGTATAGTTGAAGCAGAAAGTTTAATATTGAATAACATGAAACAATGACAGAGGATCCCCTGCACATAGGATATCAGCTCTGATACACAGAATTTACCATTTTGGGGGGCTGCTTGTGGAAATGTGGACACAACTGAAACAGCCATCTTTGCTTCTGGAATGGAAGCTGCATGTTGAGGATGACCGAAGAAGCCTAGATTCCTGGCACTTGTAGCCTTCATAATTGCCTTGAGCAGTTTTACTCAAACTTTTACATGACTGAAAAATGAATGTTAATGTTAATTAAGCCAATGTTTATTTTGACCTTTGTTTAAGCAATTAAGCCATATCCTCATATCAGATATCTTTTGCCTGTTAGGCTTTTTGTCTTGCTAAAGGCTATTCTCCTCTCAGGTCTCAATTTAAATACCAATTCCTTAGCAAAGATTCTCTGATTCCTCCAACTAGTGGAGCATTTTCCCCTAGGACACTTTATTACTTTGCAGATCTTATCACACTTGTAAAGCTTTATTTCCTCAAAATCTACAAGGTAAATGAGGAGGGACACAGGTGGAAAAGCAATGAGCTCAACCCACAACAAGAAGCTGAGACAAGTTAGACTAGGAGCTTGAAGCAAAGGCTCCAGCCAAAACACATCTGAATCAGCTGGCATGCAGTTCAATACCTGTTCATGAGAATGAATGATGTGTGTTTTAAGCTACTGAGTTTTGAGATTGTTTATTTTACAGCAATGGCTAACTTCTGTGTTGTACCGTATATAGTAAATTGGCATCTTGACTTTCTCATCAAATTTTTAGATGAAGAGCATAGGGAATTGAGCCACTAGGTATGGAGTAGCAGCACTTATTTTCAATACTTGCTGATTTGTGTATGAGAGACCTTGGATAGAGAGTATAGCTGGTTCATTAGTTCAAGGAGATGGTTGAAAATCCTACCAATGAGTTCCCAGTCTAATGACAGAAAAATAACTACGGGTAAATGTTGAAGTCTGACCACTATTGACATGCAGATACCTAAGAACTCCAAGGGCAAGTTCTACTGTGTTGGCTGTGGCCTAAATTTGATTCTTGGATACCTATTATGCACTATTATAATTTAACCTTTGTTTATATTTTTAGAAGCTTTGGATTCCCAACATTTATTGAACACCAGTTATGTATTAGGCGTGTGCAACGAATTGGGGCATAAAGAAATTGTCACAGTTGCTTTCTTTGAGAAGTTCCCGGGAGGAAAGAAAAAGATGTGTAAACCAATTGTTACAATATGATGTGATAAATGTTACAGTAGAAGAAACAATAGTGAGAGCATATGCACAAAAGAGCGACGGTTTAGGGAGGGAGGCTGGAAAAGAGTTTACTTAGGTGGTAGCTTTGCAGTTTGGGTAGGGAGGACATTCTAGGAAGAGTGAGTACAGCTTGGTGAGTGTGGTAGCAGCAGTGGGTTGCTGCAGTAGATACCGTTGTTTTTTTTTTTTGCGGCTAGTACACACTTGGGTGAGAGCGTTAGGGTTCACAGCTGCCACCTCGCGGAGACTGTGTTAGCGGAATAGAAGATTGGCTCCCTGTTATAGAAGCTCTATCATGAAATTCATGCTCCTGAACTCCCTCCAGGATCAGGCTGAAGCTTATCTCCAGCTGAGCGTCTCCTAGCTTAGCTTTCCTCTGCTGCCCTATGCTGCTTCCCTCAGTCCCCTTCTCCTGACCTCCATCAGTCAGTTATTTTTATAAAAATCTCCTTTTCAGGCCCTGCTTCTAAGGAACTCCATTTCATACTAGCTGTTCATTCACTTCACTAAAAATAAAACTGGAATTTTGAGGTTGTTATCATAAAATAACACAGCTTAAAAAATAAGAGGGTACTCCCCTTTATTGATAGTTTTCTTTCTCTCTGGGTTAATAATCACTTATGTGATTACTTTCCTAAATGTATTTTAGGCATTCATTTTTTTTGCAATATGTATAATTCTTATGGGTTGTGGGGATAGAAAAGTTGATTTCTCTGTGATTTTTATTCCTTTATTTTGTTACTGTAAAACCATGCCCAGAAGGAATCACAATAAAAGGTCAGCTTTAGCTTCCCGTGCCACTAGGATAAACCGTTTGAAAAACAGACACTGTTCTGAGGCTGTCTTTACACACTAAGTGAATTGCACAATTGAAACGCTATTGTAATATAGTTCAAATTCCTACATTCTAAAATGGTTCAAATTAATAGAATATGTTGTTTTCGAATAAAACTGTTCTATGGTTTGTGATTTCCTTGGGGGAATGTCTGGATTAAAAAAAAAACAAAAAACCTCTAAAACCCCAGTCCCAGACAATGGTTTACTTTCTATGAGATAATGGCCAAGCCTCTTTGAGAAATTTTTAAGTTACTTGCCCTGCCCTGGCTGATGCCATCATTTTTCAAATTCCAGTTTATATAGTTTCATGATTTTGACGCAATTATTTTTTCACTGCTCATGTATGTTTAAAATTTTAATGTTAGCTAGGGGAAAATTGAAATTTGAATTCATGAAAAAAAAATCAGTTTCCACAAAGGTAAATTGAAGATATATCAAAGAATTAAATGTTAAAAAAGAAAATAATTACAAACTCTGGAGGGAATATGGTGAATACTTATGTCCAGATGAAAACAGATTTGCTGATGGAAACAGAAGAAATCACAAAAGTGAAAATTCAGAGACTTGACCACAGAGTAGGTAATAATTTCTTAACATAAAGAGCACTATAAACGCAATTAAAATGGAAATTCTAAACTCTGAAATATTTATAACAAAGGATGATAACATAGAGAGCTCTCAAAACAACAGAAACCCAACACCTTGAGGTCTAGTCAAATCAATGGGCACCAAATCTACCACTCTGAGACCAAATATGCATGTATCTCTTAAATATATGAGAGTCTCCAAAAGTCTAACTTCATTACCAATACAAATTAAGACCATGGGATATTATTTTTTACACATCTAATTAGAAACTATTTTAAAAATAGTGATGAAGTCACAGTGAGAAGTTCACTTTTATATATAGCTCATATGGGTATAAACTGATAAAAGCCTTAAAAATGAAATTTGTCATATATTTAGAGAAAAATTCCAGAGAAGAAAACAATCAGGAACATTTATGTAAGTTTATGTCCAAAGATAATTGATTATTAGAGTATGAATTTCAATAAAATCATCAAAACTGCACCAATGTCCAATAATCAGGAAATAGATTACTAAATTATGGCATAAAAAAGACATTAATATGTAGACTTCAAAGACTTGTTAAAAATCTTTTATTTATTAAAAAAATTTTTTTGGCGTTTAATTTTTTTTTGAGAGAGAGAGAGAGAGAGAGAGACAGAGCATGACTGGGGGAGGGGCAGAGAGAGAGGGAGACAGAATTCGAAGCAGGCTCCAGGCTCTGAGCTGTCAGCACAGAGCCTGAGAAGAGGCTCAAACTTGTGAACTGTGAGATAATGACCTGAGCCAAAGTCTGCCACTTAACTGAACCACCCAGGCACCCTAAAAATTTTTAAAAATCTTTTAAAAATGCTTCTAAATATCTGGGTACAAGAACCTATCTGAGGTATAATTTCACTTACGTTGAAAAAAAGGTATGCTTAGTAAAGAGCTCAAAAACTTACTACTGATTATTTCTCTGTTGAAGAATTATGGATAATTTCCTTCTTCAAAATATTAAGTCAAACCTGAATGTCATTTCTGATTCTTTCAGTCTGGATTATGTGATGGGTCTTTTCGTAATTATTCTGTTTCCTTAGAGTCATCCAGTTCTAGCTGTACAAATTTAGAAGCAACTAGAACATGTCTTTAGGAGAGAGGCAGGAGCCTGGAGATAGAATACTCTATAGTGTCTCTTGTTTTTAAATAGA
This sequence comes from Panthera leo, assembly GCF_018350215.1. NCBI lineage: Eukaryota > Metazoa > Chordata > Mammalia > Carnivora > Felidae > Panthera > Panthera leo. Next base: position 118,609,635 of record NC_056682.1, on the reverse strand, counting down.
GATTCTTGATCTCACATAATGAGATGTTAAAATGTGGTTGGTAACAAAGTTATCTGCAATTCCCCAACCATTGCCCTGAATTACAGATAACTGAACCAAGGTAACTCACATGAAGTAATATGTGGACAATAACCTTTGGGTTTTTTTCCAGATCATAGTTTCTTTGAAAACTTTCTCAATAAAGTGGATTAGGCAGCTTTGGAGGGCCAGGTAAAGAGAGTAAAGACTAGAGATATCAGATGAGCAATTGGATTATAACTGATGATTTATTGATAAAATGAAGCTTAGTTGACAGGATGGGGTTGGAGCAAGACATTTTTCATGAAGATAACTGCTTGGGACAAGGATTCAAGGGTGGACTTCAGCTCTGGAAGATAATTGAAATTTCAAGCCAGAGAACCTAGAATTTAGAAATTGAGAACTGGGATCACTTCCATGAGACTTTTTTTTTTAATTGTCCATCTCTGCTTGTTCTAGTTTCATCACATATATAATTTATCTCATATTGGACTTTTCTTACTCCAGGATTCACTAAATTCTTTCTTTTGTCAATGACTTCCCATATTCTGTTGATTGTCCCTTTCTGCTTCTTCCTTTATTAATACAACACTAGAGTTCTATTTAGTATAAAGTATAAAGCATAGCTGCCCAGCTAAATACTTTATTTCCCAGAATTCCCTGTAGCTGGTCATGGTCTTGTGACTAGACAACTAGGATATGAGTAGAAGTGATGTGTGCAGTTTACAGGTGATGCTCATAAAGGGTGAGGAGCATGTCCTCCACTTTTCCTCTCTTTGCCTCTGGCTGGAAACTAGACTTGTAAGCTGGAGTAGTCATCTTAGACAATGAGATGGAAGCTGCTTGTTGAATAAGGCAGAACAGCAAGAGAGAAGTCTGAGTTCCTCGTCCTGTGAAGCCAACAGATCAGACTTTGCTCATGTTTAGATTGTTATGTGACTGAGAAGTAAGCGATCATATTAAGATGTTGATATTTTGTTTTTTGTTAGAGTCAAACCTAACTTTCCCTCTTCATCCCCTCTCTGCCTACTAAGTTGCCTTTTGTCTCTCAGACTTCACCTTGTATACCAAGAGGAGGTATTCCCACTTCAAAATGAGTTTGGTTTCTTCCTAGGATACTGCATTACTTTGCGTATCTTATCACATTTGTATTTTCTGTTCTTTGCTAATTTACCAGTCCTAAGAGGGAGGAACTGTATCTTTTTTTTTGTTCACTAATGCATATTAGTGGTTCAGATTGATCAAGGTGGGGACTAGGACAACAGGGAGAGAGGAGACAACAGATAGGAGGGGAGGTGTGAGGTAGGGTCAGTATGTTCCAGGTTTAATTTGTAAGAAAAGGAAACAGAGTTTAGGAATCTAGGGGCTATTGTCACTGACCATTGTATGTCACTGGCCATCCTGGTTGGAGGAAGGCGACTTACTTTATGTCCCTGTGAAACTGGTAGTACTGACCTAGGAACTTGTATAGAAATGTGCCTGAGGTTATAAGTGTCATCAGTGGGATTAATTGTATGTAAGTATTAGAGTTCTCATCTATAAAACTGAGATAAAAATAAATTCCTCTTTGGGTTGTTATAAGATTAAAAGAGATATTTCAGAGGAAACACTTGGCACACCACCAGTAATATAATAAATGCTCAATATATTAGTTATTATTATTCCTTGCTTAGGAAATTAATCTCATTTAATTTACTGGTAGGTGGAAAGCTCCCTGATTAGGAAACATGTTCTCTGAAGTAGCTTAGTTAAGATCACAGACTCTGGAGCCACATATCTTGGATTTATTTCTCAGCTCTGCCATTTTCTAGTTGTGTGACTATGGAGAATTACTTTTATTCTCTGTTCCTTTTTTCCCCTCATGTATAAAATAGAGATAATACTGCCTTTCTCCTGTGGCCAATATGAAGATTAAATAGGTTCACACATGCAAATCACATAGAAGAGTGCTACTTCTTAATAAGTGTTTAATCAATATTAGCTATTATAATTATTAGAAATAATATCTCTGCTTGGATATTTTGACTAAACTTCCTAGATGTGGATGCAGTGACATTTTAAAATTTGTTTTCTGACCTGGTAAAGGGTCACAGTTTCAAAAACTGTGACAAGAATCAAGTGTTACACTCCTGTGACTCTGACTTCTTATGATGAATATTCAGATGGGCATCAAATAATTCATATAGGGCTAAGACCTATAGGGATGAATCCTTTTTTTAATCCAGTGTAGTTAACGTATAATGTTATATTAGTTTCTGGTGTAAAATATAGTGATTCAACAATTCTGTACATTACTTAGTGATTCTCATGATAATACTCTTTATCCCCTCGCCTATTTCACCCATCCCCCCACCCACCTCCCCTCTGGTAACCATCAGTTTGTTCATTATAGTTAAGAGTCTGTTTTTTTTGTCTGTCTCTTTTTTCCTTTGTTTACTTATTTTGTTTCTTAAATTCCACATGTGAGTGAAATGCATATGGTATTTGTCTTTCTCTGATTGACTTATTTCACTTTGCATTAAACTCTCTAGTTCCATCCATATTGTTGTAAAAGACAAAATTTCATTCTTTCTTGTGGCTGAGTAATATTCCATTGTGTGTGTGTGTGTGTGTGTGTGTGTGTGTGTATATATATATATATATATATATATATATATATATATACACACACATACCACATCTTTATCCATTTATCTATTGATGGATACTTGGGTTGCTTCCATAGTTTGGCCATTGTAAATTATACTGCAATAAATGTAAGTATGCATATCTTTTCAAATTAGGGTTTTCATATTCTTTGGTAAAAGTAGTGTACTTACTGGATCATATGGCAATTCTATTTTTAATTTTTTAAGGAACTTTGATACTGTTTTCCACAGTGGAAAACAGTTTGCATTTGCATTTCCACCAGTAGTTGTGAGGGTTTCCTTTCCTCTACATCCTTGTCAACACGTTTCTTGGGTTTTGATTTTAGCCATTCTGACAGGTGTGAGGTGATGTCTCAGTGTGGTTTTGATTTGTATTTCCCTGATGATGAGTGATGTTGAACATCGACCATTTGTATGTTTTCTTTGGAGAAATGTCTGTTGATGTTTTCTACCTTTTTTTTTTTTTAATTTACATCCAAGTTAGTTAGCATATAGTGCAATAATGATTTCAGGAGTAGAATCCAGTGGTTCATCCTCTACATGTAACACCCAGTGCTCGTCTCAACAAGGGTCCTCCTTAATGCCCCTTGCCCATTTAGCCCATTCGGCCCCCCCCCCACAACCCCTGCAGTAACCCTAAGTTTGTTCTCTGTATTTAAGAGTCTCTTACGTTTTGTTCCCTCTCCCTGTTTTTATATTATTTTTGCTTCTCTTATGTTCATTTTACCCATTTTTAAATTCGATTATTTGGGGTTTTTTGGTGTAGATTGTGTAAGTTCTTTATATATTTTGGATACTAACTATTCATCAGATCTGTCATTTACAGATGTCTTCTCCCATTCAGTAGGTTATCTTAAAATTTTTAAAATATTTATTTAGTTTTGGTGGGGGGGGAGAGACAGAGCATGAATGGGGGAGGGGAAGAGAGAGGGAGGGAGACACAGAATCTGAATCAGGCTTCAGGCTCTTAGCTGTCAACACAGAGCCTGATGCGGGGCCTGAACCCAGGAACCATGAGATCAAGACCTGAGCTGAAGTTGTATGCTCAACTGACTGAGCCATCCAGGAGCCCCAATAGATTGTCTTTTAGTTTTATTGATTTTTTTCCTTTACTGTGTGAAGCTTTTTATTTTTATCTACTCCTAATAGTTTATTTTTGCTTTTCTTTACCTTATATACACTTGAATCTTAAAAAGATCTGTAAATACTACACAAAAAGGTTTAAAACATGTTAATCTTAATTTTAAAATCAATTTTACTATTTTTGATATATAAATGACAAAAAAGAGGTTTTGGAATTGTTCTGCTGAACTTGTTTGAGGGGCAGAACTAAGATATTCAAATTCCATATCTGAAATTTTAAATTGAAAACTCTTTCAAAGAAGTTAAATGAAAATAATTGAATAATGGATACAGTGCATTCATTCATTAATATATTTATTCATTAATATATTAATATGTTAGCATTAATTTGTTCAGCATATATTTGATGAGGACAATTATATTTTTGGATCTCTACTATTGCAGGGACAACACAACATTAGACTTTTTGCCCTATCAAGTGTGTGTATAGTGGTAGAGTGCACACAAAAAATGATGAGACAGTGTTGCAACCCAATGATAGAGGCAGTTATGGGATATTATGAAGGTTCTGGTGTGGATCATCTAAGATAGCTTCGTGAGATGAAGGAAGGAGGGTCCCATAATCTGGGAATCTGGGAAAGCTTCCAGGGTAGGATGCCTCTTAACTAATGATTGAAAGGCTAATAGGAGCCAGCCAGTGGTAGGGAGGGGATAGTGGGAAGATCTTGCAGGCAAAATAGCCAAAGAGTAATCATGGTGGCTAGAACAGAATGATTTTCTTGTCTTACTTTTTGTGTCAGGATTCTCCTCCAGTTTGCTACAGTTTTCATTTTCCTGTGGCATACTTTCTTAAGGACCAATAATCAGCAATTCCTTGATGACTGAATTAAGTTTTTTGCTTTGTATCCTAAATCTGGCTAGCTATTGGTTTGTGTCTTGGCTCTAAGCATGCTGTTGGGTGTAAGACCAAGGCCCAGAGACAAGAGGTGACCAAGAAACTAGTCGGCTCACTGACTGAGAAACAGGAATAGGAGTCAGAGAATGGGGCTGGAGCGGAGGAGTTTGGGCCAGGCACCTAAGTTCCAAGAGGGGATGGATTACGTAAGGAGTGGAGGAAGAGTTATAGGTGCATGAGGGCTGGGACAGTGTCACGACTTGGGGACGTACATGGTGTAAAGTATCTGTATCAATTAGTGCCAAGCTATTTGAGCATTCTACCTGAAAGCTAGACAAACTAGATTATAGGTAGAGTACAGCTACATGACAAGAATTAGATAGAAAGTTGGCTCTGCTGTTTGGTAAATGGCTGGAGGATAGGGAAGGGTTTGTTTCCAGCTCATTTTCCTGGCCTGGTCGGACAGAGAATCACAAGGCACTCAAGGAATTAAAGGAGAAGCAGGCAAGAATTAATCATCTGGCTGCCTCCCTGGGCCAGTCATAGGGTCTTATGCCTGAAACTTATTAAGGAGTGTGGGCAAGGAGTAGTGATAATGGTTTCCAAACCCTGCTGGAATGTGAATGAAGGATCTGGCCATACAGTGTAATTGTTACATTTGTTTAAAGAATTACATTGAATCCTACAGCTATTTGGAATCTCATTTGGGACAACACAGAAAAGACTAGAGTGAGGTAAACAGTAAGATACTCATTGGCACAGGTACTTAAAACATCCAAAGTCAACTTCTTATCACTGTAATTACCAATTAAATTTTATCATTGGCTACCTAGTTATTCTGTAGTAGTATTTACCATTTTGACATATTTTTAAAAGTTCTGGGCAGCAGAACATTGATTGGACACCAGTCATATATCTGGCACTCTGGTAAATAATGCACATACAGAAAAAGCAATGACTCAATTGCTTTCTTTTGGAGTTTCCAGTAGGAAAAAAGAGACAGACGTGTGAGATTATTGGAATATGATGAGACAAGTACTACAATAGAATAATACTTCACACTTAATTATAGAAGCACAAAGAAAGGAGCAATTCTTTCTGGTAGTTTGTGAAGGGGGTAGGTATTGGAAAGTCTTCACAAAGGAGAGAGCATTGGAGTTGGCTTTTGAAGCATGAATGAGAAGATGCTTGATATCGACGCAGCAGTCATAGGTCTTGAATACAGAGGACATTCAGGTCTAGGAAAATGAATAAACAGAAGCATTTGAACCTTTCAAAGAGATAAGGGAGAGTGCATTGTGGCTGGAGTGTGAGGTGCTTGATGAGTAGTGAAGGGATGGAATTGGAAAGGTATGTGGTGTTGACTTGAAGGTTGTGGAATTTGACAAGGAGTTGGTTAATCATGTTCTTCAAAAAGGAGAGTGACAGATCAGGGTAATATTTTTGTAAACATCTTAACTAATTAGAAAACTACTAATGAATGAAATCATTTATAAGCGACACCTGGAAGCAGAGAAGGCATAAATCAACACAAATCCTTCATAAACAATGAAAAATCATCTTAAATCTGTCTCCTGAAGATAAACAACATTTGTGTGTGTGTGAGTGTGTGTGTGTGTGTGTGTGTTAACATCAGTAAGTTCAAGCATTCCACATGTTAATGCTCATTTTTGTCAGGGCGGTTGTTTTGCAAAAATAAGTAGAATATTTTAGAAGTTCAATTTTAAAAGAATTAACAAATAGAGGGAATGACTTGGGAACTACCAATGCCATTTATTTTGATTCAGTAATTCTCAACCTTAGAGGAATATTAGAATGAGGAAATTTTGGGGATGCCTGCATGGCTCAGTCTGTTAAGCGTATTCAGGGAGAGGGGGCCTTTTGAATCCAGGATTCTAGATGTCCATATCAGAGGAACTGTCTTGGGCTCTTCAGCCCAGTGGCAACCAAGAGCGGCTGAAGAATCACTCAGCTAATCCCTGAATAAATTCTGTACCCATAAAATTGTATGCATTGTTGTTTTAAGCCACTAAGTGTTGAAGTAACTTTTTAATGCAGAAATAAATCTTTTGAGTACTTGGTTACGCTTCTAAAATGCTTCAATGTGTGATTCAAATGTGTAACAAGTTGGAGAATCAAGGCTCTAATTCTTCTCTAAGATAGCTGTGAATTGGGAATTCCCATATTGGACAAAATTACAATTTTGGTTATAGTTTTATAATTATGGGTCAAAGCTGTAGTATTTAATAAATCTGCTATAAGGCAAATAGATAAAATATCGACATTACTAAATTTAAAACAGCAAAACAATGCTTCAGGTCATGGTCAGGAAATCTATTTATGATTAAATGTTTTAATAACATTGAGAATTCTCTGGATTTTTCTTTTGATATATATCAATTTAAAATCCATTACTAGAAAAAAGAAGTATAATTGAATAGGATGAGGCGCATGGGTGACTCATTCAGTTAAGCATCGACTCTTGATTTCTGCTCAGGTCATGATCTCATGGTTCTGAGTTTGAGGCCCATGTGGGGCTTTGCCAGTGCACCTGAGTCCACCTGAGTGGACAGGTGGCAAAAGTATACACAGGCAAATGTATCTATATGCAGACTTACAGCATGACGCCTGTTTGGGATTCTCTGTCTCTGTCTCTGTCTCTTTCTCTCTCTCTCTGCCCCTGTCTCTGTCTCTTTCTCTCTCTCTGCCCCTCTTGCACACATGCACGTGTGGTATCTCTCTCAAACTAAGTAAACTTTAAAAAAAAAAAGTATGAGCACTGATTAGGCCCCTAACTTACACAGCCAGGAGTATTTTAGGTTATGACACATTTCCATGTTACACTGAGATATTTACATAGATTACATGACATTTTCCAGGGAGTATTGCCTTATAAATTGATAGATTCTAGCTTTGTTTACTGTGAACATTAACCAGGGCCGTCCTGCTAAAAATCACTCTGGAGATTCCATAGATAAACCATACATCTATTAACAATGTGTTTACAAGGAAACTTGGCTGTGTTATCTTCCTTCTTTCTTTCCTGATAATGAGAGAGAAATTGATCTTAGGCAAGCTGCTAAACAAGCTAATTCAGTAATTGCTAATCCATAGTGCAAGACTGTGGAGACAAACCTACCAACTAGAATACAATTGTTCTTTTTTACTTTCACCTGAAATAAAGAATCAAAATATTCTGTCCAAAAACTGTTGAGATTAATTTTTCCCATCTCTAACCCTTTAGTGCAGTTATGTTATTCATTTAAAATACAGTTAGTTTGTAAATAATGCTGCAATAACCATAGGGGTGCACATATCTTTTCAAATTAGCTTTTCATTTTCTTTAGGTAAATATCCAGTAGTGGAATTACTGGATCATGTGGTAATTCTGTTTTTTAAGAGTACACTTAACTTGTACAACTGAAAAATAATATAACACTGTATGTTAATCATACTTCAATAAAAAATTAAAAAATAGAAAAAATTACAGATAGATTAACTTGTTTCTGTTTGTGATTCATTTTCTCTCCCTATCCCTATTGATTTTATTTGATCTATCATCTGTCTACCTACCTACCTGCCTACTACCTACCTGATACTTACCTGTCTACCTATTGATTTATTTATAGACAGCAGATAATATCATTACAAAATTCTCCTCTTTATCCCATTTCCTCCCTTCCCTACCCACCCTTTCCTTATCTTTCCTTTGATTTTTCCTTGATAGGTAAATCTTTGTTTATTCTTTCATTTCAACATTTTCAAGTAATTTTGCTTTATATTTTTTTGCCTGTTTATAACATGTGTTTTCTTTTTTGATCCAATTCTAAAAGGTTTTTGTATTTAATACATACATTTGTCTTATTTATATTTATTAATATGACAGATATGTTCAATCTTAACTATATCTTTTTTCCCTTTTGGGGGAATGTTTACTATATTTTTCTTGATGATTCTTTTTGTTTCCTATTTTTACTATCTGATCTCTTTTTGATTACACTGCTCCCCCTCCTTCTGGCTAGAAGGAAGAAGAGAGCTAAAACTTAGAAGATTGACTACTGTGCCATTTATTCCCAAGTGGCAGGGGGAGACCACATGTTGAGCTTTGAGCTTTCTGTTTATCTTTACTCTGGGCTTTCTATTGCATTTCAGGCTGACATACAGAATGGAATTAGGTCAAGTAGATTCATGCTGCTTCTATAACAGGTGCTCACCAACATACATGCTTTGCATTTCAATCTGGAAACAAGCTGTTATTTGCTGTTACTGATGATTGAATTATGTAAGGAACATCACAGTCTGTTTTATTTTCTTTGTTTTAAATCTAAGACTTTTTCTGTCAATAGCAGTATAGTTCTTAACAGTCAGAGTCACATGTCTCTAATTTAGCAAATGATAGCTGCACCTGTAAACCAAATGATGCCACTCTTGTACTTCTCTTTTCAGTCCCAGATATACTTGAGGCATGACAGGTTTGTCATCACTTCTCCATCCTTTTGAGAGCTGGATCCTCAATCTCCTACTGAGATTTCCTGTATGATATAACATCTCTCAGGGAATCCCCCAAATGATGGGGATTTTCCCTGTATGTATACTTCCCCTAGTATAGCTCACTGAGCTCCTTGGCCACTACTACAATCACATGCTTGCCTTGGCATGTACTTGGGGAATAAGAAGGGTAGGGGAGGAGGAGTGGTCACTGTCTTCCCATTAGCATTCTGACCCAAGCATAGGACTTTCTGTTAAAACCTCTTCAGAGGATAGTGAAAATAAGACTACAACTTTTAAAAGATTTTTATTACATATTCAGAAGGGTAGGTAACCTGATGTGGTTACTCTCAGAACCTATTGATGGATTCATTCTCATGAAATCTCTGACATTGACAGGATATCGTTCTTGTAAACAAAAGTGCTACTTCCTGGGACTAGTTTCTGGGTGATCGCCCAGTAGACTTCCTGACTTATCTCCATGGATACTCTCTATTAAAAATACAGCTGAAAATATGTACATCTTGAGTCTAGAAGCAGAGCAACTCAGTGAAAGGGGGATGCTATTTCTCATTGAAGTCTATTAGCTCACCTATAGAATTCCCATTTTTTCCTCCAAGGTCTACCTCTTTCCAGGCTCTCCAAAAATGAGAACATTCATTTGGCACTTTGGGATGAGAGTGTTTCTAGGTTATAACCAAGATTTAAATATTTTGGGAGTTTTAGCAAGATGTACTGTTAATAGCACTCTGATCATAGTAGGGTTCAATAAATATGTAATGATGAATGAATGAATAAAATAGATATACTGCTAAACATAATGACTTATAATTATACTAATTAGATGATTGCTTATATGATTATCTGTGTAAAGTTTTTTTTTCATACTGGCATATTAGCTCTAGGAGGTCAGAGAATATGTATGCCTTGTTCATAACTATATCTTCAGTTCCTGGCATATTATAGGACTTTAATTATTACTTGTTGATTGAAGACTTAACCTCATATCTTATAAAAGATTTGAGACAGTTTAAACTGAGGAAGGGGTAAGTTACTAGGTTCTACAAGATAAAAGCACATGATATATACCCTAAATTCTACAATTTTAGCCTAATTTTAAGCTATTATTTTAAAATTGCTTCAAGTTTGACAATTTAATGTTTTAGGCATATGTTCAAATGGTGGCACAAAATACCTTTTTTTTTTTTTTTGTTACTGATCTCTGTTGATAATAACTTTATATCCTGGATTTTTTTCTTAAACTTTGAATTTGTAGAAAATCTACTTGAAAGTGGCTTGTTTTTACAAGGCTTCAGTAAAACCAGAATATATGTCTTTCTCCTCTAGTGTCACCCTATGAAACATTTAAATCAGGATTGTGTCTTTATTATTTTTATCACTGTATATCTTTGGGTTCCCTACCCAACTTCAATGAAGTCTACCCATGCAATTTTGGTACTTATTACTGGATGCTAACAGTTGTTTTAATTTTGTACTAAAAATAACTAGACTTTAGTCAGAAGACATTTCATCTAAATGGTTTTAATTATGTGTCTGATAATCTTTTCTCTCTTTATTGCTCTAAAAAATAGACTTATTATTATAGGTGAATGTAAACAGTATTGTTGAAACACTGTTTAAATTAAAAATTAAACATAAGATTAAAATATAACTTAATGACAAATTTGAAAAGATGAATTAAAACAATTTTAAAAAACTTATTGAAATACAATTTGCATAGCACCCATTTTCAGTGTAGAATTCAATGACTTTTAGTAAAGTTATAGAGCCTGTGCGACCATCTCCACAATTTTAGAATATTCTCATTACTCTAAAACATCCCTCATGTCTTTTTGAATTGTCTTGGTATCCTTGTAGAAAATAGATTGAACATAAATGTAGGGGTTTATATCTGATGTCTCAATTCTGTTTTATTGATCTGTATGACTATCCTCAGGCCAGTACCAGTCTTGATTCCAGTAGCTTTGTAGTAAGTTTTGAAAACAGTAAGAAGAAGGTCTCCAACTTTGTTATTCATTCAAGATTAGTTTGGCTATTCTGTGTCCTTTGCAATTCCATATGAATATTAGGAGCAGCCTGTCAATTTTTGCACAAAGAAAAAAAAAAGCAGCTGAGATTCTGACAGGGATTGCATTGAATCTGCAATCACTTTGAAGAATATTGTCATCTTAATATTAAATCTTCCACACCATAGACAACAAATGATTTTTAATTCATTTAAGTATTACTTCCAAATCCAATTAAAAAAATTCTGGTGTAAAAAATTGTGTCTTTAAGAAAATGTCCCTAATATATACAAGGAAGTGTGACAATGGCTCTGTGGGGGAAAGACCTAGCCATGGGAAGGCTAGACCGAGCCAATGGGAAGAGGACTTATGTCTTACTCTATAGCCTTTTGCATATTTTTGAGTTGTGAACTATGTACATGTAGAAGTTAATTAAAAATTAAATTTTCTAAAAACTTTCTCCCAGTTTCTTGAAGTGAAATAAGATGCACAAATATGGAATAAAGTGTTAAAGGGGCCGGATTTGTGTAATATTTTCCTGTTTTAACTTAGACTTAACTGTACATTGTCTCACCTCTGGCCATCCCATTTTTATTTCTCAACATCTGTCTATTTCCTCTTCTTTATCCTGACACACAGTCTAATCCCTTTTTTTGCTCTCATTTTTCCAATATTTTAGTCAGGTATGAGCTAGTTTGCTTTCTCCTGTCTTAAAGCAGGTACTTATAACCAGGTGTAGATGTTCTCTGCTCCCTTTTCTTGCCCATACCCTGTTTCCCATCTCCCCCTAATACTCTTAAGATACCCATAATTTTATCTTACTTTTTTGGGGTGATACCCTGTCCTAGGAAGACTATAGTTCATACACTTTCTTACTCTTTTAGAATCATTAGTTTAGATTTCCTAATTCTTTCCTTTCCTTTTATGTCTTGAATCTTGCCTTTTCTTTCTTTTTTCTTTTTCTTTTCTGTTTTTTTTTCTTTTTGGCAAATATGTGTTTTCTTATTAAGTAGTCAGACAGCATACTCTCTCTGTAAAATGAGTTTTATTTCAAAACATAAGTATTAAAATATCAAGTAAAATTATCCCAGCAATTGCACTACTCAGAATTTATCCAAAGGATATAGGAGCACTGATTCATAGGGGCACTTGTACCCCAATGTTTACAGCAGTGCTTTCAACAATAGTCAAATCACAGAAAGAGCCTTTATAAATGTCCATCAACTGATGAACGGATAAAGAAGTTTATATATATAATGGAATACTACTTGGCAATGAGAAAGAATGAAATCCTGCCATTTGCAACAACATGGATGGAACTGATATCATATGTTTTTGCTGATATATGGAACTTGAGAAACTTAACACAAGACCATGGGGGAAGGGAGGGGGAAAAATAGTTACAAACGGAGAAGGAGGCAAACCATAAGAGACTCTTAAATACAGAGAACAAACTGAGGGTTGATGGAGGGGTGGGGGAGAGGGGAAAATAGGTGATGGGCATTGAGGAGGGCACTTGTTGGGATAAGCACTGGGTGTTGTATGTAAGTGATGAGTCATGGGAATCTACCCCCGAAACCAAGAGCACACTGTATACAATGTATGTTAGCTAACTTGACAATAAATTACATTAAAAAAATAGGTATTTATGGATTAGCAAGTTGATTATGAGATTAATAATCAGTGTCTGTTAGAATAAAACACTCAAAAGTATTTATCATTTTTCATATATAAAGAAAATATAAACAGAATATTTCAAGCAATATATGAGCAAGGTTTAAACAAATATATTTGTAGAGGTACTTTGAGTCCATTCTTTTTAATATAATTGTTTTTTATTATAAAGTAATTTATATTGATAAATCCAACCATTACAAATATAAGGAGTATAAGTGTAAATCAACCTATTATTCTAATCTTAAAGAGTAACAGGCTTTTTTTTTCTACATAAGTACTAAAATGTATCAGTAGAGGAAGCTTTCTGCTATAATTAAATACTGGACCATTTGTGACTTGATCATTTAAAAGGTTAAATTATTTCCCATAATCAAGGAGCTTGAAGATAAGTGGTTCTAGGGTCAGTGAGTTAGCTCTGTGAGGTAGGACCCAGGCTCCTTCCCCCTGCCTTTCTCTACCTGTTTGCTACCCCCGTGTCCCCCCCCCCCCCGCCCCCCCCCGCCGAGTTCTCGGTTCATGGTTATAAGGTGGCTGTAACAACCTCAAGTGCACATCTTTATATAAAGGCATTACTGGGAGGAAAAGCCTGAATGGAGAAAGGGGGCTTCCTTTCATTAGGGAGAAAAAAATGTTTCTATAAATCTTCCTTACCCTCATGGACAGAACTGGATATTTGGCACTTTTGCTGCAAAGAAGTCTGAGAAAGTGATTATCTAGTCACTATCTAATGGGATTGACATGAATTCATTTGCCCACATAATTTGGGGGGCAGGGAGTGTCTAGGAAAATTGTTTCTAGAACAGAATTATGACTCTTCTTTTGTTTAAAGAAATGGGAAGAGTGCTATTGAGAAGGCCACTAGCAGTAGCTGCTATACTTGTTCTGTCAATGTGTGTGTAAAGGATTAGGTTTGCCTGTAAGTAATACAGGCCCCAAGTAGCTCTGGTTTAAACAAGAGGGAAATTTACTTGTCTTGTAAAATTTCAGAGCAGGGAGTACCGGAAGTGTGATTCCTTACAGATTGCCGCTTTTCCATCTGTAGAGAATGGGACTCATCTCCATGGTTCAGAATGGCAACTATATCTCAAGCAGGAGGATTAGAAAGGGATAAAGACAAAAAGGGGCCAAAAGGGCAGGCACTGGCCTTACCTTTAGGTAAGGTCCCTTAAGGCTGCTCTGAAACATTCTGCTTCTGGTCCATTGTCTGATTCTTAGTGGCCACATGAAGCTGTTAGGGAGCCTGAGAAATGCACCTTTTATGACAGATGGCTATGGGTGTAGGTTAAAGTTAGTACCTATTAAAAAAGAAGCCTCCAAGAAAGTGAAATGGAAAGACTGCTAATAGTCTCTGGAATTTATGGGCATAAAAGAACACTCAGTATTATCATTGTAAAAATGGTATTATCCTGCACATATTTATTACCAAGTTTTTTATTTAAAGGAATTCTTTTAGGATAAGTTGTGAAAGCTGTGAGAAGCCACACCTTCCATTTGTTTAAGTTATGCCTAATTCTTTTCCAATTCAGTGTTTTGCTCAGGACTAAAGAAAGTCTTACTGGAAGACACTGGGTTTTCCTATTGCAGACATTTAAAGAAAACATTCTGGAACTTACCATTTTGAGCATGGCTTGAAATCTTTAGTGTTTCCAAAAAAGATATGGAGAGGAGGACTGAAAGATATCTCGAAAGTCTTAACTTTCTTCAGGTTTTTAATCTATGAGAGCTGTGTGTGAAATCCTGTCACCACAGTGTAATTGCTGGATAGAAAATTTATCTTTTCTAAACTTTTCTTTCTTTATTCTTTCTGAATGATTACTAGATGCCAGATATTAAGATTTTATTGAACGGATTTGTGTGAAAAGAAAAGCCATGGTAATCTCTTTTATGTGTATTTTTTTTTGGAAATTGCTTCTGCACAGATTAAATTTTATATCCAAGCTTAGAGGTAAAAAGCAAGCTAGTATCTAATTGTTCTTTGCCTGGTCTGGTCACAGCCTACTGCAGGAAGCTTGTTCAGATATGGGCACTTCAATATTTCAGGCAGAAAATAAAATCTTTCTCTTGTTCACATAAATAATGCCATGTCAGTGCATCCTTACTAATCCTGGCTTTGTGAAATGAAGTTTTAAAATCTGCTAAGTATCCTCTAATTCAAAGAATTGCTCTAGTAGAATGAGATAAGACAATGGGTTTATGACTCAAAGACCATGTGCCTAGATGCACTGTATTCATTGCTTCAATGGTGGAATGTTGATTTTCAGAGATAAGGAGTCCAATTTTATAACTTCTTTCTACCAGTCATTCTTTGAGTGGTGCGGGTGACCAGCTGTCTGAGAATCTGTTATTGAGGGTTGGCGTCTGCATGCCACATGATGTCTTCTTCCTAATACTGTGTAAGTCTATAATATTCTTTATGGAGTTCTTTAATTGCTTGATTATTCCATGTTGCTAAGCAGTTAGCACCTGCTGGCTACTGAAAGGAGTATTTGCTTCAGATATTTTGCACAACATTTAAATAGGCCTAGATTTTTGTAATATCACAGATGGTGTGGTATAAATAAGAAGGTCATGTGGACAGTGTTAAAAATTTGGACTTTGCTTTCAACTGGGACTTTTGGAGCCCTTCTCAGTGGCATTGTGTCGTATGTTTATTTACTATTTTTTCCCTATATTAATATATTAATCATTTAAATTCTACTGTATGCAGTACATTGTTCTGGGTGTTTTCAGAGATATCACAGAACAATAAGATTTTCCCCCATTCATTCATCCTGACTCATGAATAATTGTGTGGGATATAGTAGACATTTCCTCCTTTGCCCCAACATCACCTCCAATATTTGAAGCTTCTTCTGCCTCATGAGATTTCATGTACCTCCCACTAGAGAACCTCCCTCCACAGCCTCCCTTGCATCTAGGCTTGGCCCTTGACCCTGCTCTGATAAGCAGATACGTGGGAGGGACCACTCAGGATGCATTCTGGTAAAGGTGAGGTAGTGGCCATTGCTGCATGCACTTCCCAGAAACTGCAGGCAACAGTAGCAGGAGTACCTAATGGCCAGCATTGTTGGGGTTGGTGGAATTACCTAAGGTCTGCACCCATGGGTAGCAGCTGTGATGCCTTCATGAGACCAGTTCTGTGAAATGGACTTGGACTTCTGGGTTCAGAAGTGTCTATAACTAGTTGCTTGTCTCTTTGGATTCTATGAGTTACTCAGAATATTTAATGTAGAGAATTACTTGCTATTGTTGTAACTAAGGTCATTAATTGATATAAGA
Source organism: Panthera leo (assembly GCF_018350215.1). Taxonomy (NCBI): domain Eukaryota; kingdom Metazoa; phylum Chordata; class Mammalia; order Carnivora; family Felidae; genus Panthera; species Panthera leo. Next base: position 118,593,520 of record NC_056682.1, on the reverse strand, counting down.
AGCTAAAAATTGTCACATCTTTAATGAATCACGAAATAAAGTAAAATCCAAATTTTTGAGTAGACATATTAATGACATAGGATGGAGATAGGGGCTCAAGAAAATAGGAAAGATTGATGGAAGAGGTAGATGTTGAGCTCTGTGGTCTCAATTTATTCAACAAATACTATGAGCTGCTAGTATATACCACATGTGGTATTAGGTGCTTCGGATAAAAAAATGAGCAAGAATGACACAGTTACTGTCTTCATGAAGATGAAAGTCTTATGGAGAAGAACTTAAGTCATTACCACAGCTCTGGCAAAAACTCTGTTGGAATATGAGGATACAGTGTGAACTTATATCAGGGACACTTATGTTTTCAAGAAAAGGAAAGTGAGGCTTCCCAGAGGAGTGTCTTTAAGAACCAATCTGAACATGGGACACCTGGGTGGCCCAGTCTGTTGAGTGTCCGACTTCAGCTCTGGTCATGATCTCATGTTTCATGGGTTTGAGCCCCACATCAGGCTCACTGCTTTCAGCCTGTCAGCAAAGAGCCCACTTTGGATCTTCTGTCCCCCTCTCTCTGCATCCCCATTTGTGCTCTTCCAAAAATAAATAAGTATTTTAAAAAATTAAAAAAAAAAAGAATCAATCTGAACGATGTATAAACTGAAGAGAACTGATAGAGGAGGGTCTTTGGGTAAAGAATGTCCAAGTAAAGATAACATTTGTAAAACCTTTCTAGTGAGAGAGAATATGACACATTGGAAAGACCTAAAATTTTCTGTGTGGTTGAAATACAGAATATGGAAATAGCTAATGGCCAAGTGGATCTGGAGAAAAACTAAGTATTTTTTTCTTGTGTATTTAACTTTGTGGTGCTAGTATTCTTCTTCCCAAACAAAGATGATTACTCTGGTTGTCCTTAAATACTCCATACTAAGTCCTGACATTAAATGGGGTTTCTGTACAACTGTGTGATGGTGTACTTGGCCAGAACAGGGCCAGTAGCAGTGTTCAAAGGGATGAAGAGACAAAGACATATTTAAGATATATTTAGCAGAATTTGGTCATTGATTAAAAAGATAAATGGAAAGGGATGCAATTAAGATGTTTCTTCTTTATTAGGAAGGCACAGACTTCTGGTTTCTAAGTGGTCTTTCTGTCCACCTGCAATTACCCAGTAAATAAATACAATAATGTTTATGTTTACACATATTTTAATTTAATTAAAAGTACAAATACCTTTAAAAACATAATAGTAATATATCTAAATATGTTCCTCTTCTTTGTTGGTTAGCAAAACTTTAACTAAAAGACAGAAAATATTTATTTTACTCTAGTGGCTGTGGCAAAATTTGACATTTGCTTTAGATAATACTGGATTTGGATAACACTTAGGCATATATTTGACAAGTTGTATGTAACTTAGTTGTTATATATAACTCTGAAAAATAATAATTTACATTGATATAGTACTTTGTGTTTCTTTTAAAAGATCTTCATTCATTATTTCATCTTATACTCACTTTAAAACTTTGTGAAAGGCAAAATTATCCCCATTAGGTAGATGAGGACATGCTGGCTCATAAAGGTTTAATAATATAAGCTCATCTGTGCTGAAGTAGAACATGGACAAAGACAGGTCTTTGTTCAGAGACAAAGAGAAGAGTTAAGCATTATTTTTATAGTAGGTGCTAGTTTTCAGAAGGGCAAGGATACATATTGTGTAAATGGAGACTCCAGGATTTAAAAAGGATAGAAGATGGGGCACCTGGGTGGCTCAGTTGTTTGAGTGGATGACTTCCGCTCAGGTCATGATCTCACAGTTCATGAGTTCAAGCCCCACATCGGGCCCTTTGCTGACAGCTTAGAGCCTGGAGCCTGCTTCGAATTCTGTGTCTCCCTCTCTCTCTGCCCCTTCCCTGCTCATGCTCTGTCTCTCTCTCTCCTTCAAAAATAAATAAAAACACTAAAAAATTTATAAAAAGGATAGAAGACACGTGAACTGCTAACTAGGTAATGAATCACTTTATGATTTGGAAGGTCATGGCAATTTTCTTTAATGTATGTACAACCTGTATCTATTCAAGCGAAGTTAAATAGAGGGTTGATCAACTGTCTCTCAAATATTAGTAAGTAAAGGACCATTAAGGTCATCCATGCAGTATTCTACCTCTTATTCCTTGGGGTTATTTTTGGTTTTGTTTTTTATTTTGGCTTGCATTGCTCTTTTAGGTTAGAGTTATCCTCTGTGCTTGAAGGTGAAGACATTATTTTCTATTGTTTGTGTGTTTGCCTGAAGAGCTTGTACAATACTGAGTTGATTGCACTCAAAACTGTTAGGGGCTTAGGAGCTCAGAGACGCAAATGCATAAAAAAAATGCCTTTCACAACCCAGCTTAGCTTTAGAAGGTAACTTGCTAAGAAAATGCTTATAGCAATGGGATGACACTATTCAGCTCTGTGAGTTGTAGCTGGAAAGCTACAAAGTCATTGCTTGAAGCACTGTATTTATTTATAGGTGGACAATTACAAGTAGCTTTGGGGGCTGAAATTTTGTGAAAATATCCACTTATAGAGGTCTCCTGGTTGGCCTACTTATATACATATAAACAGATTTTCTTGGCATGAGGACCAGAGAACTGACGATAAACAAAAATGTGACTGTTAAATAAGATATATGATTACTGGTAACCACAGTGGGCTTTTTGTCAGGTTTAATCAGTTTGAAGAATAAATTAGTGGTGCCTTGAAAATTATGAAATATAATTCCTTGTATAGAAGCCAATTAATTTTTATTTTCTAAAAACAAAATTAATGATAGGTAATCAAGTACAGAATTTAAAAATTGTTAAGTGCTGAAAAACAACCACACACATACACAAACATACAGCTTCCACGTGCATATGTTTTTTTCTATTATTATTATTATTATTATTATTATTATTATTATTATATAGTTTGTAAATGATCTCTAAAGAGCCAAAGCCTATTCTGCATATGTTATCAAGCTGAGAACTCTAATTGGACAGTAGCCCATTAGTATATTTGCAAGTGCGGTTAGAGGGAAGGAATGGCGGGAAGAAACATGAAGTGCCAGACTTGAGAGTGGAAGAGCATCTTGTTATATTATTTCTTAATTGGGTTTGACTGTGGAAGACTTTGAAAGAGAAGTTATTTAGGAGAAACAAGACTTATTCTCCTGGATAGGAAGTTTTAGAAACAGCATGTGTAATGACTATGTTAATAGAAGTGTCATGTTAAGTACTGTAGGCTTTCTCGCATCACTGAGATTCAAGGAAATATTCCATCACTAGTGAGTCAGAAAGCTTGACTTTTACTGAAAAATGATTAAATAAGAGGGAAAAGACTGCCAGCTAATTAGTTGGCTGGACTTATATGGACATTATCTTGAAACCCCTTTATAGGAAATTTCAACCGCATGGTCAGACCTTAGAACTGTTTTGATCCAAAACTAATTTCCTCAAGTGAGTAGTTAGAAATTGCTTTCTTGTAACAATTTCAAAAGGAATGAAATAGAGGAAAGAAGTGGGTTCATAAAATGAAGGGCAAATGGTCTGATTAAAACACACACACACACACACACACACACACACACACACACATGTCCCTCCATAGCAGGTAAGAGAGGTTTGGGGAAGGGAAGAAGAAAAAGAAAAACATCAGTGATCCCCATTATTTTCTTTAAATATTTATTTTTAAATTACTCCAGAAAAATTTTTATCTTTATTCGTTTTAAGAAGAAATAAATTAATATACGGTGGCGTATGAGCTATTTTAAAAACATATATATAATAATCACCAATGAAAACATTTTTAGTGTGGAAACTTATGTTTATTCATAAGGTATTTTCTTCCTAATGAACAAACTTGGCGCTTCTTTGATCCATTCTAGAAGCTCTGATATGATTGCTCTGTTCAATCTAAGATTTTAAAAGTGTCTCTTAACTGGATTATTTGTTGAACAACATGAGATGACTTAGAGGAGTTGTAATGCTAAGATTCATTTGCAATGATAACCAACATTACTATTTAGAGCGTTTGTGGAGATGAAGCCATCCTCCTTTTCTGAGAGAAAATTGACTAAGTGCCCTTTGAATATTCCATAGGACCCCATTTACACTGTATTTCTTCACCTTGTTCCCTGCAGTGATGACAGCTGTATTTAAATTCAGTGTCCAGGATTTCAATTGCTGTATCCAGATTCTTAAACCATCTCTTAATTGCCTACACTGCCTGGGTATTCTGCCAAAATTCAGGAGGGCAACATCAGTCTGAGAGGACAATTTCCCGTGAATTCTGCTTTAGCCTGTCCAGTTCCATGAGTTCTTTAGGATTGTTTCTTTTATGATGGCTTTCCCCATGAAGCCTCCACCCAAAGCAGTCAAGGAAGTATCAAGAGGTACCAGAGTAAAAATGAGGTTTTCTTATAAATATGACTTTTTCTGAAAATGGACACCAGTCTGTGTGAGATAGTATTTCAGCATCTTATTAAAAGCAAAAGGTTTGGGGTGCCTGGGTGGCTCAGTTGATTAAGCGTCCAACTCTTGGTTTTGGCTCAGGTCATGATCTCATGATCAGGTTCATGAGTTCAAGACCTGCATGGAGCTCTGCATGGACAGTGTGGAGCCTGCTTGTGATTCTCTCTCTCTCCCTCTGTCTCTGCCCCTCCTCTGCTCACACACACACATTCTCTATCTCAAAATAAATAAGTAAACTTAAAAAATTAAAGCGAAAGGTTTTATGAACTCCCTTCCTTTTAATAAGTGGTACTTTTCTAATAAATCTCAGTTGGCCCTGGCTAACACTTCTAAATTTGCTTTACACATGTTTTATTGAATCTAAGATGCCAGTGGTTCTCAGATAATGCATTATTTGTTATATAAGATAGAAAAAAAAGATGACATAATACTAAGACCCTGGGCTCCTAAGACTCTTAAAGTTATCTCTATTTCAGAGTAAATGTGATTATAAAATAGAAGGAATATTATATTGCTAACCTCCTCTGCACCTGAATCCACCTTTTTCCTAGTTGGTGAGGCCTAAACCACATAGATACCTCAAATGAGCTATAAACTTGTCTTGAATGTAGCCATTCTGGAAAGGTAGAATTTCTAGAATGTTTAACAGAAAAAGGGTTTCAGGCAGCATTGTGGATTCTGTAGCATATGTGGATTTAAGGGATAGATATTTCATTCCTTGAGTTTTACAAATTGAGTTCACTGTCTTATGCTTTACACTGGATCATATCTGTCTCTCCACCCTGCCCCAGCCTGTAGGAATCAGGTAATGTAGGGGATTTGTTATGGGGACCTCAGCTTCCTTTCCCTGGCCCTGCATGAGAGTATGTGGATATGGGGGCAGATCATGGCAATGCTTTTTTCTCCCTTGGACACTTTGTGTGATAATAATTTTTTATAATATATAATTAATCTTAGCAATTCTTTCCTTAGCCCTCTTCAAGAGTTCTCCATGGGAGAGAGTATCTATTTCCCAGGGTTTTCTATTTGGTGTCTATGCTGGGTTGTGATCTTCCTTGATGGCATTTTCTGCTTTGAACGCTTGATAGAAAGCTGCCTCTTAACCAAATACCTTTTATTCATTTAACAGTTATAGTTTGGGTGTCTTCTTTGTTTCAGGCACTATTATATTATGGGTCATTCAGAACATTATTTCTGTAAACAACAAGCATTGACTGTTTTTGGGCAAAGACTTGAGGGTGACAAATGAACCAGGTGGATATCTGATGGAAGAGTGTCTCTGAGAGGGAATGGCAAGGACAAAAGCCTTTCAGTGGAAACATGCATAGTGCGTTTGAAGAACACGGCCATGAGGAATAGAGTGAACAGGAAAATAGTGGTAGAAAATAAGAACAGAGAAGTCGAGGAGAGGATAGGCCAATTTATTTTTTTATTTTTTTTATTTTTTATTTTTTATTTTTATTTATTTTTATATTTTTTTTAAATTTTTTTTATTTTTTTAATATATGAAATTAACTGTCAAATTGGTTTCCATACAACACCCAGTGCTCATCCCAAAAGGTGCCCTCCTCAATACCCATCACCCACCCTCCCCTCCCTCCCACCCCCCATCAACCCTCAGTTTGTTCTCAGTTTTTAACAGTCTCTTATGCTTTGGCTCTCTCCCACTCTAACCTCTTTTTTTTTTTTTAATTTTTTTTTCCTTCCCCTCCCCCATGGGTTTCGGTTACGTTTCTCAGGATCCACATAAGAGTGAAACCATATGGTATCTGTCTTTCTCGTATGGCTTATTTCACTTAGCATCACACTCTCCAGTTCCATCCATGTTGCTACAAAGGGCCATATTTCGTTCTTTCTCATTGCCATATAGTACTCCATTGTGTATATAAACCACAATTTCTTTATCCATTCATCAGTTGATGGACATTTAGGCTCTTTCCATAATTTGGCTATTGTTGAGAGTGCTGCTATAAACATTGGGGTACAAGTGCCCCTATGCATCAGTACTCCTGTATCCCTTGGGTAAATTCCTAGCAGTGCTATTGCTGGGTCATAGGGTAGGTCTATTTTTAATTTTCTGAGGAACCTTCACACTGTTTTCCAGAGCGGCTGCACCAGTTTGCATTCCCACCAACAGTGCAAGAGGGTTCCCGTTTGTCCACATCCTCTCCAGCATCTATAGTCTCCTGATTTGTTCATTTTGGCCACTCTGACTGGCGTGAGGGGATATCTGAGTGTGGTTTTGATTTGTATTTCCCTGATAAGGAGCGATGTTGAACATCTTTGCATGTGCCTGTTGGCCATCCGGATGTCTTCTTTAGAGAAGTGTCTATTCATGTTTTCTGCCCATTTCTTCACTGGGTTATTTGTTTTTCGGGTGTGGAGTTTGGTGAGCTCTTTATAGATTTTGGATACTAGCCCTTTGTCCGATATGTCATTTGCAAATATCTTTTCCCATTCCGTTGGTTGCCTTTTAGTTTTGTTGGTTGTTTCCTTTGCTGTGCAGAAGCTTTTTATCTTCATAAGGTCCCAGTAATTCACTTTTGCTTTTAATTCCCTTGCCTTTGGGGATGTGCCGAGTAAGAGATTGCTACGTCTGAGGTCAGAGAGGTCTTTTCCTGCTTTCTCCTCTAAGGTTTTGATGGTTTCCTGTCTCACATTCAGGTCCTTTATCCATTTTGAGTTTATTTTTGTGAATGGTGTGAGAAAGTGGTCTAGTTTCAACCTTCTGCATGTTGCTGTCCAGTTCTCCCAGCACCATTTGTTAAAGAGACTGTCTTTTTTCCATTGGATGTTCTTTCCTGCTTTGTCAAAGATGAGTTGGCCATACGTTTGTGGGTCTAGTTCTGGGGTTTCTATTCTATTCCATTGGTCTATGTGTCTGTTTTTATGCCAATACCATGCTGTCTTGATGATGACAGCTTTGTAGTAGAGGCTAAAGTCTGGGATTGTGATGCCTCCTGCTTTGGTCTTCTTCTTCAAAATTACTTTGGCTATTCGGGGCCTTTTGTGGTTCCATATGAATTTTAGGATTGCTTGTTCTAGTTTCGAGAAGAATGCTGGTGCAATTTTGATTGGGATTGCATTGAATGTGTAGATAGCTTTGGGTAGTATTGACATTTTGACAATATTTATTCTTCCAATCCATGAGCAGGGAATGTCTTTCCATTTCTTTATATCTTCTTCAATTACCTGCATAAGCTTTCTATAGTTTTCAGCATACAGATCTTTTACATCTTTGGTTAGATTTATTCCTAGGTATTTTATGCTTCTTGGTGCAATTGTGAATGGGATCAGTTTCTTTATTTGTCTTTCTGTTGCTTCATTGTTAGTGTATAAGAATGCAACTGATTTCTGTACATTGATTTTGTATCCTGCAACTTTGCTGAATTCATGTATGAGTTCTAGCAGACTTTTGGTGGAGTCTATCGGATTTTCCATGTATAATATCATGTCATCTGCAAAAAGCGAAAGCTTGGCTTCATCTTTGCCAATTTTGATGCCTTTGATTTCCTTTTGTTGTCTGATTGCTGATGCTAGAACTTCCAGCACTATGTTAAACAACAGCGGTGAGAGTGGGCATCCCTGTCGTGTTCCTGATCTCAGGGAAAAAGCTCTCAGTTTTTCCCTGTTGAGGATGATGTTAGCTGTGGGCTTTTCATAAATGGCTTTTATGATCTTTAAGTATGTTCCTTCTATCCCGACTTTCTCAAGGGTTTTTATTAAGAAAGGGTGCTGGATTTTGTCAAAGGCCTTTTCTGCATCGATTGACAGGATCATATGGTTCTTCTCTGTTTTTTGTTAATGTGATGTATCACGTTGATTGATTTGCGAATGTTGAACCAGCCCTGCATCCCAGGAATGAATCCCACTTGATCATGGTGAATAATTATTTTTATATGCCGTTGAATTCGATTTGCTAGTATCTTATTGAGAATTTTTGCATCCATATTCATCAGGGATATTGGCCTGTAGTTGTCTTTTTTTATTGGGTCTCTGTCTGGTTTAGGAATCAAAGTAATACTGGCTTCATAGAATGAGTCTGGAAGTTTTCCATCCCTTTCTATTTCTTGGAATAGCTTGAGAAGGATATGTATTATCTCTGCTTTAAACGTCTGGTAGAACTCCCCTGGGAAGCCATCTGGTCCTGGACTCTTATTTGGTGGGAGATTTTTGATAACCGATTCAATTTCTTCTTCGCTGGTTATGGGTCTGTTCAAGCTTTCTATTTCCTCCTGATTGAGTTTTGGAAGAGTGTGGGTGTTTAGGAATTTGTCCATTTCTTCCAGGTTGTCCAATTTGTTGGCATATAATTTTTCATAGTATTCCCTGATAATTGTTTGTATCTCTGAGGGATTGGTTGTAATCATTCCATTTTCATTCATGATTTTATCTATTTGGGTCATCTCCCTTTTCTTTTTGAGAAGCCTGGCTAGAGGTTTGTCAATTTTGTTTATTTTTTCAAAAAACCAACTCTTGGTTTCGTTGATCTGCTCTACAGTTTTTTTAGATTCTATATTGTTTATTTCTGCTCTGATCTTTATTATTTCTCTTCTTCTGCTGGGTTTAGGCTGCCTTTGCTGTTCTGCTTCTATTTCCTTTAGGTGTGCTGTTAGATTTTGTATTTGGGATTTTTCTTGTTTCTTGAGATAGGCCTCGATTGCAATGTATTTTCCTCTCAGGACTGCCTTCACTGCGTCCCAAAGCGTTTGGATTGTTGTATTTTCATTTTCGTTTGTTTCCATATATGTTTTAATTTCTTCTCTAATTGCCTGGTTGACCCACTCATTCGTTAGTAGGGTGTTCTTTAACCTCCATGCTTTTGGAGGTTTTCCAGACTTTTTCCTGTGGTTGATTTCAAGCTTCATAGCATTGTGGTCTGAAAGTATGCATGGTATAATTTCAATTCTTGTAAACTTATGAAGGGCTGTTTTGTGACCCAGTATATGATCTATCTTGGAGAATGTTCCATGTGCACTCGAGAAGAAAGTATATTCTGTTGCTTTGGGATGCAGAGTTCTAAATATATCTGTCAAGTCCATCTGATCCAATGTATCATTCAGGGCCCTTGTTTCTTTATTGACTGTGTGTCTAGATGATCTATCCATTTCTGTAAGTTGGGTGTTAAAGTCCCCTGCAATGACCACATTCTTATCAATAAGCTTGCTTATGTTTATGAGTAATTGTTTTATACATCTGGGGGCTCCGGTATTCGGCGCATAGACATTTATAATTGTTAGCTTTTCCTGATGGATAGACCCTGTAATTATTATATAATGCCCTTCTTCATCTCTTGTTACAGCCTTTAATTTAAAGTCTAGTTTGTCTGATATAAGTATGGCTACTCCAGCTTTCTTTTGGCTTCCAGGAGCATGATAAATAGTTCTCCATCCCCTCACTCTCAATCTAAAGGTGTCCTCAGATCTAAAATGAGTCTCTTGTAGACAGCAAATAGATGGGTCTTGTTTTTTTATCCATTCTGATACCCTATGTCTTTTGGTTGGCTCATTTAATCCATTTACATTCAGTGTTATTATAGAAAGATACGGGTTTAGAGTCATTGTGATGTCTGTATGTTTTATGCTTGTAGTGATGTCTCTGGTACTTTGTCTCACAGGATCCCCCTTAGGATCTCTTGTAGGGCTGGTTTAGTGGTGACAAATTTCTTCAGTTTTTGTTTGTTTGGGAAGACCTTTATCTCTCCTTCTATTCTAAATGACAGACTTGCTGGATAAAGGATTCTCGGCTGCATATTTTTTCTGTTTAGCACACTGTAGATATCGTGCCAAGCCTTTCTGGCCTGCCAAGTTTCAAAGGAGAGATCAGTCACGAGTCTTATAGGTCTCCCTTTATATGTGAGGGCCCGTTTATCCCTTGCTGCTTTCAGAATTTTCTCTTTATCCTTGTATTTTGCCAGTTTCACTATGATATGTCGTGCAGAAGATCGATTCAAGTTGCGTCTGAAGGGAGTTCTCTGTGCCTCTTGGATTTCCATGCCTTTTTCCTTCCCCAGTTCAGGGAAGTTCTCCGCTATAATTTCTTCAAGTACCCCTTCAGCACCTTTCCCTCTCTCTTCCTCCTCTGGGATACCAATTATGCGTATATTATTTCTTTTTAGTGTATCACTTAGTTCTCTAATTTTTCTCTCATACTCCTGGATTTTTTTATCTCTCTTTCTCTCAGCTTCCTCTTTTTCCATAACTTTATCTTCTAGTTCACCTATTCTCTCCTCTGCCTCTTCAATCCGAGCTGTCGTCGTTTCCATTTTGTTTTGCATTTCGTTTAAAGCGCTTTTCAGCTCCTCGTGACTGTTCCTTAGTCCCTTGATCTCTGTGGCAAGAGATTCTCTGCTGTCCTGTATACTGTTTTCAAGCCCAGCGATTAATTTTATGACTATTATTCTAAATTCACTTTCTGTTATATTATTTAAATCCTTTTTGATCAGTTCATTAGCTGTTGTTATTTCCTGGAGATTCTTCTGAGGGGAATTCTTCCGTTTGGTCATTTTGGATAGTCCCTGGAGTGGTGAGGACCTGCAGGGCACTTCCCCTGTGCTGTGGTGTATAACTGGAGTTGGTGGGCGGGGCCGCAGTCCGACCTGATGTCTGCCCCCAGCCCACCACTGGGGCCACAGTCAGACTGGTGTGTGCCTTCTCTTCCCCTCTCCTAGGGGCGGGATTCACTGTGGGGTGGCGTGGCCCGTCTGGGCTACTTGCACACTGCCAGGCTTGTGTTGCTGGGGATCTGGCGTATTAGCTGGGGTGGGTAGGCAAGGTGCACGGGGGCAGGAGGGGCAGGCTTAGCTGGCTTCTCCTTAGGTGATCCACTTCAGGAGGGGCCCTGTGGCAGCGGGAGGGAGTCAGATCTGCTGCCGGAGGTTTGGCTCCGCAGAAGCACAGAGTTGGGTGTTTGCGCGGAGCGAGCAAGTTCCCTGGCAGGAACTGGTTCTCTTTGGGATTTTGGCTGGGGGATGGGCGGGGGAGATGGCGCTGGCGAGCGCCTTTGTTCCCCGCCAAACTGAGCTCTGTCGTCCGGGGGCTCAGCAGCTCTCCCTCCCTTTGTCCTCCAGCCTTCCCGCTTTCTGAGCAGAGCTGTTCACTTATGACCTCCCAGACGCTAAGTCGCGCTTGCTGTCGGAACACAGTCCGGCCGGCCCCTCCACTTTTGCCAGCCAGACTCAGGAGCTCTGCTTGGGAGGATAGGCCAATTTAAAAGACTCAATTTTTACTCTGAGTGAGATGGAAAGGCACTAAAGGAATTTATACAAAAAGTAACATTCCGATTTTATTTTTAAAGAATCTCTTGACTCTATGTGGAGAAAACACACTGTAGCATGGAAGGGGGAAAGCAGTGAGACACATAGAAGGCTAATGCCATAATTGAAGAGAAAGATCATGGTGGTTTGTGCCGGGGATCTAGTGGAAAAGGTGGTAAGTGGTGGCCTGGTCCAGGACAGGGAAAGTAGCCAGGTTTACTTTTAATTTCTTCTTCTTCGTCTTATTATTATTAAAATCTAAATCCAAGTTAGTTAACATATAGTATAATAATGATTTCAGGAATAGAATTTAGTAATTCATCACTTACACATAACACCCAGTGCTCATCTCAACAAGTGCCCTCCTTAATGTACCTTGCCCATTTAGCCCATCCCCCCCACACCCCTCCAGCAACCCTCAGTTTGTTCCCAGTATTTAAGAGTCTCTTATGGTTTATTTCCCTCTCCGTTTTAATATTATTTTTGTTTTCCTTCCCTTATGTTCATGTTTTGTATCTTAAATTTCACATATGAGTGAAGTCATATGATATTTGTCTTTCTCTGACTGACTTACTTCGCTTAGCATAGTGCACTCTAGTTCCATCGACGTTTTTGCAAATGGCAAGATTTCATTCTTTGTGATTGCTGAGTAATACTCCATTGTGTCTATACACATACACACACACACACACACACACACACACACACACACACACATACACACACACTACATCTTATTTATCAGTTTATCTGTTGATGGACATTTGGGCTCTTTCATACTTTGGCTATTATAGATAGTGCTGCTATAAACATTGGGATGTATGTGACCCTTTGAAACAGCATACCTATGTCCCTTTATTTATTATAAATAAATAGTGCAATTGTTGTGTCATAAGGTAGCTCTATTTTTAATTTTTGAAAATTAAAATTACTGTTTTCCAGAGTGGCTGCAGCAGTTTACATTCCCACCAGCAGTGCAAAAAGGTTCCTCTTTCTCTTCATGCTCGCCAACATCTGTTGTTGCCTGAGTTGTTAAGGTTAGCCATTCTGACAGGTGTGAGGTGGTATCTCATTGTGGTTTTGATTTGTATTTCCCTGATGATGAGTGATGTTGAGCATTTTTTCATGCGTCTGTTAGCCATTTGGATATCTTCTTTGGAAAAGTGTCTATTCATGTATTATCCCATTTCTTCACTGGATTATTTGTGTTTTGGGTGTTGAGCTTGATAAGTTATTTATAGATTTTGGATACTAACTCTTTATCTGATATGTCATTTGCAAATATCTTCTCCCATTCTGTTGCTTGCCTTTTAGTTTTGCTGATCATTTCCTTTGCTGTGCAGAAAATTTTCCTCTTGATGAGGTCCCAATAGTTCATTTTTGCTTTTGTTTCCCTTGCCTCCGGAGACATGTCAAATAAGAAATTGCTGCAGCTGAGGTCAAAGAAGTTGTTGCCTGTTTTCTCCTCTAGGATTTCAATGACTTCCTGTCTTACGTTTAGGTCTTTCATCCATTTCAAGTTTATTTTTGCGTATGGTGTAAGAAAGTGGTCCAGGTTCATTCTTCTGCATGTCACTGTCCAGTTTTCCCAGCACCACTTGCTGAAGAGACTGTCTTTATTTGACTGGATATTCTTTCCTGCTTTGTCGAAGATTAGTTGGCCATACATTGTGGGTCCATTTCTGGGTTCTCTATTCTGTTCCATTGATCTATGTGTCTGTTTTTGTACCAGTATCACATTGTCTTGATGATTACAGCTTTGTAATACAGCTTAAAGTCCAGAATTGTGATGCTTCCAGCTTTGGTTTTCTTTTTCAACTTTGTTTTGGCTATTTGGCATCTTTCAGGGTTCCAAACAAATTTTAGAATTATTTGTTCCAGCTCTGTGAAGAATGCTGGTATTATTTTGATAGGGATTGCATTTGATGTGTAGATTGCTTTGGGTAGTATTGACATTTTAACAATATTTGTTTTGTCAATCCATGTGTATGGAATGTTTTCCATTTCTTTGTGTCTTCTTCAATATCTTTCATAAGCTTTCTGTAGTTTTCAGTGTATAGATCTTTCACCTTTTTGGATAGGTCCATTCCTAAGTATTTTATGGTTCTTGGTGCAATTGTAAATGGGATCGATTCCTTGGTTTCTCTTTCTGCTGCTTCATTATTGGTGTATAGGAATGCAACTGATTTCTGTGCATTGATTTTATATCCTGCAACTTGGCTGAATTCATGTGTCAGTTCTAGCAGTTTTTTGGTGGAATCTTTTGGGTTTTCCATGTAGAGTATCATGTCATCTGAGAAGAGTGAAAGTTTGATTTCCTCCTTACTTGTTTGGATGCCTTGTATTTCCTTTTTTTGTTTGATTGCTGAGACTAGGACTTCCAATGCTATGTTGAATAATAGTGGTGAGAGTGGACATCCCTCTTGTGTTCCTTACCTTAGGACAAAAGCTCTCAGTTTTTTTCTCATTGAGGATGCTATTAGCAGTGGGTCTTTCATGTATGGCCTTTATGATCTTGAGGTATGATCTTTCTATCCCTACTTTCTTGAGGGTTTTTATCAAGAAAGGATTCTGAATTTTGTGAAATGTTTTTCTGCATCTATTGAGAGGATCATGTGGTTCTTATTTTCTCTTTAATTAATGTGATATATCACATTGAATGATTTGCAGATATTGAACCAGCCCTGCATCCAAGGAATAAATCCAATTGATTGCGGTGAATAGTTCTTTTAATGTATTGTTGGGTCCAGTTTGCTAGTATCTTGTTGAGAATTTTTGCACCCATGTTCATCGGGTAAATTGGTCTGTAGTTCTCCTTTTTAGTGGGGTCTTTGTCTGGTTTTGGAATCAAGGTAATGCCGGCTTCATAGAATGAATTTGGAAGTTTTCCTTACATTTCTATTTTTCTATTTTTTTGGAAGAGCTTCAAAAGAATAGGTGTTAACTTGTCTTTAAATGTTTGGTAGAATTTCTTACATCTTTTATGTCCCAGATAATAAATACACCATTCTTCCAAGGAGATCTGGTTTATTGTAGTGGCGAATGGTATTTAGAAATCCAAATCTGGGTACTTATTGTTATGATCTGTCATTCTTGTATCACACTGTTTTATTATAGAGGCTTTGTAATGTGTTCTAATATCCTCTAGTGGCTCTTTTCATACTTCATTCATTTTAGTGTTTATTTAGCATTTTAACATGCATTTTTGTTTTTTTCCTATGAAGTTTAGTATCAACTTTTCTAGCCATGGGGGGGAAATTTTTTTGTTATTTTTACTGGCACTATATTTATAAATTAGCTTAGGGAGAACTGATATCTTGATAAAGTGGTCAGATCCAAGAAAAAGAGGTATCTGTCCACCCGCTATTACCTATTTTTCTTGTTTTGAAAGTTTTTAAATACAGAAAATAGCCAATTATTAAGTTTATTACTAAATATTTTATCTTTATCATCATTACAATATTTGTATACTTTTCCTTTATTTTTTTCTTTTAAGTGGTCATTATTGGTGTATATAGAGGTCTTTGATTTTTACATGTTAATTTTATAGTCTGCTACCTTGCTGAATTATTTTTGTGATTTTTTTTTTTTTGGTCAGTTTTATTATTGATTTTCTAGTGTTTTCCAGGCAGAGTATCATACTATTGGCAAATACACATGGTTTTGCCTCTTTGAAATCTTTTATGCCTCTAACTGATGCCCCCAGAACATTACAAAATATTAGTGGATATAATGGGTATCCTTATCTCTGATTTTTGTGAAAATCCTTATAGTATTTACCTTTGTATAAGATACTGACTAGAGGATTGAGTAATATATTTTATTACTTTAAGGATGTATCCAATCATTTGTATTTTCGTGAATTTTGTATTGGAAATGGGCACTGAATTTTGCCAAGGCCTTTTTCAACATTTATGGAGAAAATATATTTTTTCTTCTTAGATCAAGTAATTTGGTGAATCATATCAATAGATTTCCTAATAATGGGCTATCCCTGTATTCTTAGCTTAAATCCCACTTGGTTTTGACATATTATTTTCATAATGGAGTGCCAGAGTGTCTCTGCTAATATTTAGGAATTTTCCACTGGTGTTCATAAGTGATAGTAATCTGTAATTTTCTTTAGTGCGTGTGGAAAATTAATCAGGTATCAGTTTCAAAGTTATAATTGCTTCATTAACATAATTTGGAAGTTTCCTTAATTTTCTGTACTCTGAAGAAATTTATATAGCATTGGAAATATCTTGACTCTAAAGGTGTGGTAAAGTTTCCTCATAGAGTCATCTGACTGGTATGTGTGTGTGTGTGTGTGTGTGTGTGTGTGTGTGTGTGTGTTTGAATTAGCTCCTCGACAACTTTCTCTGTTTCTTCTATGGAAATTAGATTGACTTATATCTTCTATTTCCACTGACCTCAGTTTTGATAAACTATATTTTCCTATAAAATCCATTTCATGCAGATTTGTAAATTATTTGCACAGAGACTGCAAAGTAGTTGCTTATGATGTTTTAAACTTTGGCTATATCAGTAATTATTTCTCTCATTTATTTCTTATTTTGTATATTTATGTTTCTTCCTCTTTAGATTAAGTTAATATTTTTTATTTTCATTGTAGTTTCTGAAAGAATTAGAATTTTGGTTTATTAACGTATCTACAGTTTTTCGTTTTTAATCTCATTACTTTTTGCTTTTATCTTTTTATTTCCTTTCTTCTTGTTTACTTAATCTAAAGATGTGGTAATCTTTTCCTAGATTTTTAAATTGGAAATTTAGTCCACTTATTTTCATTCTTTTATTTCATTGATAGAGATATTTAAAAATTAGTATTTTCCTTTGTTCTCTTCTTTAAATGCATTCCACAGATACTGTGTAAGAGAAATATTCTGATCCTGGAAACAACATGGATGAATCTCAAAAACATGCTGTCTGAAAGAAGGCAGACATAATAACTACATTTGATGTGGTTCTGGTCACATGATATTCTAGAAATGTATATTTTACACAAATCAAATCAGTGGTTTCTTATTCTGGGTGTGGTATTGAAGATATAGACTGCACAACACTGTGAGCTATATTTTTGTTAGGATGGTTATATGCATGTATAAGTTTGTGAAAACATGAAATGCACCCATAACAGTATACTTACAGGTGCATTTTATTGCATGTGACTTCTTGTAACTATATCTCATAATTCTAATTAAAAATAAGCATGATAATGCCTCACCATGAAAATGGAAACTTACTGTATAATGTCTACCTAGATTTGTAAGATTCTCAGATTCCTGGTTGGACTACTTTCTTAATCTGACATTTGTTCAGTGACCATAGAGAAGTTACTAACATTTTTTTTTTGAGAACAGAGCAACAATTTTCCCTACATTTGAAATGCTGTATAATTTACTTCCTTTTGGAGATAATTAAAACTTGTTTCAATTTTATTTGTTTGAAGGCACATGAAAAGATGTTCAACGTCGCTCCTTATCAGGGAAATACAAATCAAAACCACACTCAGATACCACCTCACGCCAGTCAGAGTGGCCAAAATGAACAAATCAGGAGACTATAGATGCTGGAGAGGATGTGGAGAAACAGGAACCCTCTTGCACTGTTGGTGGGAATGCAAATTGGTGCAGCCGCTCTGGAAAGCAGTGTGGAGGTTCCTCAGAAAATTAAAAATAGACCTACCCTATGACCCAGCAATTGCACTGCTAGGAATTTACCCAAGGGATACAGGAGTACTGATGCATAGGGGCACCTGTACCCCAATGTTTATAGCGGCACTCTCAACAATAGCCAAATTATGGAAAGAGCCTAAATGTCCATCAACTGATGAATGGATAAAGAAATTGTGGTTTATATACACAATGGAATACTACGTGGCAATGAGAAAAAATGAAATATGGCCTTTTGTAGCAACATGGATGGAACTGGAGAGTGTGATGCTAAGTGAAATAAGCCATACAGAGAAAGACAGATACCATATGGTTTCACTCTTATGTGGATCCTGAGAAACATAACAGAAACCCATGGGGGAGGGGAAGGAAAAAAAAAAAAAAAAAGAGGTTAGAGTGGGAGAGAGCCAAAGCATAAGAGACTGTTAAAAACTGAGAACAAACTGAGGGTTGATGGGGGGTGGGAGGGAGGGCAGGGTGGGTGATGGGTATTGAGGAGGGCACCTTTTGGGATGAGCACTGGGTGTTGTATGGAAACCAATTTGACAGTAAATTTCATATATTAAAAAATAAAAAATAAAAAAAAAAAAAAAGAAAATGTAAAAAAAAAAATTTATTTGTTTGATATTAGCATAAAGAGGATCATGTTCAACTTCTTAATTTTAGAATACATTCATAGTATCATAATGCTTCAGTTTTCTCAACTGTAAAATAGGGATAATATTACTTGCCTTATATTATTATATGAAAATTAAATGATGTAATGTTTATAAAACTCAGCCTAGTATTTAAATTAAATAATTTATTACAAATTTTAGTAAGCAGTACTCCCAACGAAGCTAAAGACAAAATGATACTATTATTATCTAGTGGGCATGACTGTCTTCCTGGCTTTATTTGGAACAAAAAGCATTTGGGAATAGAGTAGCAGTACTATAATTACCTAGCTAGTACAATTAAACTAGAGAAAGAAATGAGGTATAAAATGTGCAAATTAAGAAGAGAGCCCTTATTTTTTGAATGCTTATATAACTGGAAAACATAAGAGAAATGAAATAAAAATTATTGGAAAATATAAGAGAATTCAATGAGATTTGGTTGCGAAGATCCAAAAGTCAATGATAGCTTCCTATATACAAATAACTGCCATTTATAAAATGAATATACATTTCAACTGTGTGCAAAAACATATTATATGAGGAAAATTATTGCAGCTTTGTTTGTAATATAAAGGAGTAGAGACAAAAACCGTCAGTCAATAGAGATCTGATTTAGTAAGTTACAGAATTCTTATGGAATATTAAGTCACTGTAAAAAAATGAGACATGTATATACTAGTATATGCATGGTACACTACATTGTATAAAACGTGCTTCCACTGTGTAATAAAGGGCATGTGGTGTGCATGTGTGTATGTACACACACATATGTGTCTAAAATATTTCCAAATTTGTACTTAAAAACTGGAAATAGCAGAAGCACCTGGGAGGCTCAGTTGGTTGAGCATGGGACTTCGGCTCAGGTTATGATCTCATGGTTCATGGGTTCAAGCCCCGTGTCAGGCTCTGTGCTGATAGCTCAGAGCTTGGAGCCTGCTTTGGATTCTGTCTCCCTCTCTGCCCTTTTCCTGCTCATGCTCTGTCTGTCTGTCTGTCTGTCTCTCAAAAATAAATAAACAAAAAATATTTATTAATAATAATTAAAAAAAGAACTGGAAATAGTAGTTGCTCTTGGAGAGGGCTCTGGGGGTATGGGAACAGAGGTGGGCCAGTAATATTTTCATTATATATACCCTTTGTATGAATGTTCTATTGCTGCATAATAAATTACCACAAACTTAAACAACTTAGACAGCTTCAAACAACATCCATTTATTGGTTCAGTCTTTAGGTTAGATGCACAGCTATCTCAGATGAGTTCTTCACTCAGGGTCTCATAAGGTCAAAATCAACTTGCGTGGGCTCTCAGCTGGCAGCTCTGGGGAAGAGTCCGTTCGAAGCTCATTTAGGTTGTTGGTAGAATCCAGTTCCTTGAAGGTATAGGTCTGAGGTCTTGTTTCCTTACCAACAATTAGCTAGACTGTTTTCTGTCATAGAGGCTCTCCACATCCCTCTTATATGGCCCTATCCATCTTCAAACCAGCCAGGATGAGTTGAGCCCTTGTCATGCTTCAAATTTCTCTGACTTCTTTCCCTACTAGCCTGAGAAAACTTAATTTTATACGGCTCATGTGATTATATCAGACCCAACCCATATAATATAATCACTGGATGGCAAGGGTCATGGGCCATTCTGAACTTATGCCTTCCATATTTTAATAAGGTTCAGTTTTTTATATGAGAATATTATTCTCCTAAAATAGAAACCTGCTAATAAAAAGATTATAATGAAACATTTAAAAACAACTTCTAATTATCCTATGTTTAAAAAGGACTGATAATAAGTTGCTCCAAGATTAGAAAAAGGATGAAAGAAGATAATGCATATAAAAATGTTCTTTAAATGATAAAGTCATCAACAAATTTTAGTTATACTTTTTAAAACTATTACTGTTATTGTTGCAACTATTATTAGAAACATGTTAGTCATGGCATTGCATGAGTATTAATGGGAGAACACACAATAAATGTATTTAAAGGTAGTGATAAGCAGTCATGGTGAGTGATTAAACATATACAAAGATTATGGCTTAGAAACAGTGCATATTTAACTTTAGATTCATGTGGATAAAAGAAATAGCCAGTGGTCCTCTAGTATAGTAGTTTTTAAAGTTTCCAAAGATGTATAAAACTTTCCCTCCAATGCTATTTTATTATCAGAGGAGACCCTTGAAGTTATGGCAGCCATTATCGAGATCACATATTTTTACTCAGTTCCAGAGTCTTGGAATTTCGTTGAACAGGTATTGCCAGACATTGGGAACCATTAGGGTCTCATATTTACTTTCCATGAAGAACTTAATTAAAATTGCTTTTGATATTTAGAAAATGGGAAAATTAAGGTTATTAGGAATTAAGGAGGAGATCACAAAAATGGCATGACAGATATAATATTTTCTTTAAAATATCTCCACAATATATGTTTGGGAGAGAAATCAAATGTTGCAGGCTTTGCAATCCAACGTCCATCCTATTAGGCGAAAGATGGCTAATGTGAGAGAGTAACGGTGGAATAAGAGGTTCTAGCATATTCTGATGGTTTCCACTGGGTTCTGAAGTGGAATTTTGGGGAGGAGGGTTAGAGCTCCTGAACCAGCCTGGGCACTGGGGTGTAGGAGTGAATTCTCCATGGAGATGTACATGGAGATGTACAGCTGTGTAAATGAAGGTCAAAGTTGTTTTTTTCCACCCCCCAAAGGTAGGAAATAATGGGAGGAACTGTTATGTTCTTCTTTCCTTTATGTGTGATGCTCTTTTATTTGTTCTATATTGGGTCTGCAGGTTTGCTCAGTTTCACTTCTTCTCCTGCAGCAGTATCTGCCCCTCATACTAAAACACCACCAGCTATTCCCATGGAGGCTCTGGCTCCTTACACCGCATCCAGACTTAGATGAAATACTGAACCAGGGGCCTGACATATAGCCTCCCAGCAGCTGACTGGAAGCACTGGGCAAGAATCAATGCCCTGAGACAAATTTTGACCAATGAGATAGAAGAGATGGGAAGCCAGCAGATAAATTTCTTTTCCATTTTCTACCTGATGGACTCTTCCAAGGCAGGATGATTCCATGGAGGCTGTCTGGATAAGGCCTTCATGATATGAAAGCAACCTTTATTTTCTTTAAAGCTATGGCTAACTCAGCAATTCATATCTTGTATTTGATTTTTCTGTTTCACTTCCTTTTATTCCACATTCTGGATACCCTGAGATTGAATGACCCAATAAGATATGAGTTATTAGTAGATAAACTTTGCCTCTTGCTGTTTTCTGGGGAACGTAGGCTAAGACCCATTCATTCATTCATTCATTCATTCAGCAAATACTTATTGAATGAACATTATTACTAGGTGAAAATTATTATTAGTGTCTGCTATGTGCCAGGCAGTATTTAAAGTGCTCGGGGCACACCAATGAACAAAGTAGACAAAAACCCTTGCCTTTGCAGAGTTACTTTCTAGTGGAGAGAGAGAAAATGAATAATAAACATATTACACAAGTAAATTTTAGGGTATGATAGAAAGTGATAAGAAAACATAATCAGCTTCATCTTCTAGTTTTTCTTCCATCATTCTCCTTTTCTTCCCTGAAACCCATCTTCTTCAATACTACTGCTGATAATATTCCTAATGTGTAAAGTTGAAGTCTCATCTCTTACCATCTCCTCTTTTCCTTTACAGACCAGCAACGCTGAACTACTTACAGTTTCCTCTCCTACGGAGTTCTTCTCCAATGCTGTTTATCCTCTCCATGCCTCTGCGTAGTCTGCTGCTTTTGCTGGAAGACCTCCATATTTTCTAGCTGATCTGAGACTCCACCCCAGATCATCTTTTCAGGAAATCTTTCCTGACCATTTCCCTCTACATCTCTAACTTTTTTAGGGGCCTTTATGGGATCCCCAAATTCCCTTATAAATATCTTTATCATTACACACCTATTTTTTTTCCCCTAAGTGTCACTATTTCTGTGTTTGCAGCTTTTATTAATCTGAGAGTTCATTGGCCACAGGGACTATGCCATGTTTACTGTTTTACTCCTAACACTTAGCATAGTGCTCAGTAATTTTGTTTTATTTTTTAATTTTATTTTATTTTTTATTTTTTTTTCAATATATGAAATTTATTGTCAAATTGGTTTCCATACAACACCCAGTGCTCATCCCAAAAGGTGCCCTCCTCAATACCCATCACCCACCCTGCCCTCCCTCCCACCCCCCATCAACCCTCAGTTTGTTCTCAGTTTTTAACAGTCTCTTATGCTTTGGCTCTCTCCCACTCTAACCTCTTTTTTTTTTTTTTTTTTCCTTCCCCTCCCCCATGGGTTTCGGTTACGTTTCTCAGGATCCACATAAGAGTGAAACCATATGGTATCTGTTTTTCTCTGTATGGCTTATTTCACTTAGCATCACACTCTCCAGTTCCATCCATGTTGCTACAAAGGGCCATATTTCGTTCTTTCTCATTGCCATATAGTACTCCATTGTGTATATAAACCACAATTTCTTTATCCATTCATCAGTTGATGGACATTTAGGCTCTTTCCATAATTTGGCTATTGTTGAGAGTGCTGCTATAAACATTGGGGTACAAGTGCCCCTATGCATCAGTACTCCTGTATCCCTTGGGTAAATTCCTAGCAGTGCTATTGCTGGGTCATAGGGTAGGTCTATTTTTAATTTTCTGAGGAACCTTCACACTGTTTTCCAGAGCGGCTGCACCAATTTGCATTCCCACCAACAGTGCAAGAGGGTTCCTGTTTCTCCACATCCTCTCCAGCATCTATAGTCTCCTGATTTGTTCATTTTGGCCACTCTGACTGGCGTGAGGTGATATCTGAGTGTGGTTTTGATTTGTATTTCCCTGATAAGGAGCGACGTTGAGCATCTTTTCATGTGCCTGTTGGCCATCCGGATGTCTTCTTTAGAGAAGTGTCTATTCATGTTTTCTGCCCATTTCTTCACTGGGTTATTTGTTTTTCGGGTGTGGAGTTTGGTGAGCTCTTTATAGATTTTGGATACTAGCCCTTTGTCCGATATGTCATTTGCAAATATCTAGTAATTTTGTTTTAAATAAATGACTAAATTAAAATACGTAGAAGTGAAGTTCAAGGATTGTGAGGTATAGAATTCCCACTGGAAGGGCTAGAGAAGCAGGGCATTTGGAGACATGAAATAGGTAACATCAAAGATAAGTGGGAATAGATTTTGGATTGGTTCAGTGAATAGTTGGCTTCCATTTCTGGGCTCTGAATTAGATCCTGTGTAGATTAATTGCCAAAAATGGCTTGATTCCCTACCCAGTCATCCTGTTACAGTTCTTATATCTCTTCCCTTCAGTAATTTGTGTCTTTTTCCTCACCTGTTTCTACACCTCTTGAATTAGGACTGCACTTTTGACTCTCTTAGATCAAAGGAGTTCAGTGGATGTGACTGTTTTGAGCATAAGCTTCCAGAAGCCTTGTGCTTTACTTTCACTGCCTCCTTTAGACCATTTCCTCTGCCATAAGAACAAGCCTGGGGCAAGCCTGTAGCAGTGGAGGTCAGCCAAGTCATTCCAGCTGTGACCAGCCTCCAGCTGACCCACCTGCTCTTTGAAGAAGCATGAGGAAGCCTAGTCAAGATCAGCTGAACCTGTTCAGCTGCTAGAACAGCTACTGAACCTGTGAAGCTACTAGATTGGGGGGTGGTTTATTACATAACCACAGCTAAATGACATAGAACAAAGTGACAAAGTCTTTTCAGAACACTCATTGTGGTACAAAGAATTTTCTCATTTTTTAATCAGAGTGATTGTAGTTTTTGTAAAAAATGATACATACGCCCATTAGAAAAGAAACTTTAAGCCATACTAAATAATACAGAAAAGAATAAAAATCATACCACTGATAGTAATATATCTGTTTATATTTGCTTTATAGTTATGCATACATATTTCAAACTAGGTATTATATAAAATAATATATCAATTTATAAATGTAAATGTTGACCCTTCACAGTTTAAGAAATAATTTTATTCAAACTCTTCAGTTGTGTGTTTGATATCAATAATTTGTTTATTTTTATTTTTATCTTAATACTGTGTTTTTTTTTAATTGTTAGAGCTACTTTATGAGTTGCCTACAGTGGTCCAGAAAATATCACATTGACTGCAAGGTTATTTGAGATGCAGTACTCTGTGAAGCCTGCCTAATGTTACCACTGGAGGCTTTTGTGAAAGTGCTAAGTACATATTTCCATACTAATAGGGGGGTTATTTATTCACTTACCCTGTAGGTATATATTTGTGATTCAAAAATGTTACTACTGAATATATTGACTTTAATTCTTTTCAAGGCAATGTTGATGGAAGAATGAACATTTTTATAAAATGTGAATATATTAAGAGTACATGAAACGGGGGTGCCTGTGTGGCTCAGTCGGTTAAGTGTCCGACTTCGGCTCAGGTCATGATCTCATAGTTCCTGGGTTCAAGTCCTGCATCGGGCTCTGTGCTGACAGCTCAGAGCCTGGAGTCTGCTTTGGATTCTGTGTCTTCCCCTGCCCTCTCTCTCTCTGCCCCTCCCCCCTCTTAAAAATAAATAAACATTAAAAAATAAAAAAAAAATACATCATACAAAGAATACCTAGCTTAAGACATACAACATTACCTTTATCTTTGAACACTGGGTCTGATCTTCCTCCCCAGTCTACTACTTTCTTCACTCTCAGAGGTAACTTCACACTTAGAGATATTAAATTTGTTTTTTTCCACACATTTCTTCCTAACTTGTTTATTTGTTTTTGTCTCAGGAACATTATTCTTGAGATTGGCCTTTGATATCATGTGTACCTGTAATTCAGTAACTTATTCATTTACATTGTTGTTCGATATTCCATTACACAAATACAACATGATCTATTTATCCATTTATATTAGGGAAATAATGCTAGTTGTTATCAAGATCTTAACATTACAGTTGCTAAATATGACATAAGGTTATTTGTCTTTCATTTCACAATCTGACTGGGTCTATTTGTGAGTGTGGTAGGGGAAGGAGAGTGAGGAGTGTCTGCTCCACGTAGCCATTCAGAGATCTATCAGAGTGTATCATGAATCTACTCCATACTCACTACATGGCTTCAATATACCTACATCATCCAGTCAGCAGGGAAAAGAAAAAGGACTGTAGAGAAGGCATTTTTGCTTTTAACTGCTTGAAACATAGAAAGTCTGCTCACTTCCCCCCACTTTTTTTTAAAGTTTATTTTGAGAGAGAGTGTGATTGGGGGAGGGACAGAGAGAGAGAAGCAAAGACGGAAAATCCCAAGCAGGCTCCCCACAGGCAGCCTGGAGCCGATGCACTGGGCTTGAACTCATAAACAGTGAGATCATGACCTGAGCCGAAACCAAGCATTGGACACTTAACCAACCAAGCCACTCAGGCGCCATCTGCTCATTTTATTTGAGGAGAAATAGTCATTTTTATGCATGGGGACATAAATATAGGTTTGTGTGTGTGTGTGTGTGTGTGTGTGTGTGTGTGTGTGTATTTAGAGGATAAAAAATTGTTTAATGAATACATAGCACTCTTGCTTTCACAGATATCTCTTCCAGTCATGGGTCAGGCTCACCTTCTTTCCAGGAGAGGCTGCCTAAAGTCTTATCAAAGCTAAAAATCCATATCCTGTTCTGTCTTCTTCACAAGGCTAGGTCTTGAAGGGCCTTGGTCCCTCAACAGTTTTTTCTGTTATGTCTTACTGTTTTCAACAATTTTTCTGTTACATCTTACTGTTTGGTTTCTAGAAGTTATTCATATTTTCCAGTTCTTCCAGACCCCAAATTTATTGACTCTATTCTCTTGCAAATCAGCAAATTCTCTCCTGGACTTATCTGTTTCTTGTAACAGGTAGCTGATCTCCTGTAGTGGCAGCTGCATGTGCTAGTTTTAATATTCTCTCTAACCATTTTCCACTACGCGTAAGGCTCAATGGTTTTTCAGCCTCTGATATCAGATTTCTCATCACCCAAAATTCAGCTGCTTAGCCAATGACATATATTTAAGGATTTGTTAAGGCATCATCTCACTTCAAAGCACAAATTACTGTATTAGAATAAGCAAGTGTTGCTAAAAATTTTTTTTTGGGAAAGCCTCAGGAGTTGAGTATGCTTATGTCTTGCTCACATCTCAGTTCTAATTGGTATTTGGTAGGTGATGCTCCCTGTGGTAATATGGGGGATCAGCTTCCTGCTTCTGTAGTACTGCCATCTTCAACACATGGCACGTGTAGGAGGGGAGAATATGGAAGAAGGCATGTGGGTGATTGATCATTTTCATCATTTCCATCTACAATGCCTCTATATTATAAAACATCTACAATGATCAATATCAAGTGTTTCTCTTTGGGAGATGGCTTTAGAAGTATTTAAAATTTTTCTCTTTTGTTTCTTTGCCTTGTTCCTTCTTGGCTTGTTCCAAGATTCCAGGAGAAACATTATATCCCTTTTGTAATGAGTAGAAAATTATAACTGAATAACTCACCTCAGAAATAAATGAGTGAATTTTACCATATAAGCTGATCATTAAATACTAACCTGGTTAGAAAAGTGACATTTAGAAAAAGCTTTCGACTGTTTGGATATTTTAGGTAAAAAGTTTATGTAGCTCTTAACTATAGTAGTTGTTGTCCTTTGATTGATCTCAGGCTTTAAAAATGGACATTGGAAAATATTAACAATAAGAACACTTTTTGTTGTTGTCATTTTATGCCTCTGTAGATCAGATGTTTAATTACTTACCCGCTTTGTGGATTCTTGAGTCTTTTGTTTTTATGTTTCCTAGAGAAACTTCACACTTTGTTCACTAAGTCTTCACTTCGATTAAAAAAAATTGTTTAATGCCCATTGTATGCTTATCATAGTGTGAGTTAAAGTAGAAGCTTAGGACATGTCTTCTTAGGTCCCACACAAAATGAACACCATTATATGTGAGGTGGTGAAGAAGGAAAGCAACCGACTATGAAAAATCATAATGGGTAAATTAGCATTTAAATGGAGAGTTACAGGTGTGGAAGAATTCTCCTGTTTTAGGATTTTAAAACATGTGTCCTTGATTCCTCCTCTTTACTTGGCTTTACGTCTCTCACAAATTTTATTTTTCTTGTCAACACACTAAAATGTGTAACCCCATACAGTGACATCAGGAGGCAGTTTACACTTTGGCAGGTATTGAGCAAATTTTGTTGTTCTTAGTTTTGGTCAGATTGGATATTGTTCTTTGTGCCTTATTTCTTATTGCAGCATATAGAAGAAACAGGAAATGATCTGATGTATTTATTATGTTTTGTGTAGGAATATGGGAGGATGCAAGAGACTTTGAAAATGCGATTAGAATATGCCCCCAGTCTCTTGCTTCATTTCTTCCGAGGGAGCTGTGCTTATCCCGTTATCTGGGGGAAACAGGGAGGGATGTGGAATGTGGACCCATATCTAAACTCAGAAAAGAAGATCCGGCTACAAGAAATGGGAGGAAGTCCAGAAATAAGCAAAATCTTTATGATGGTTGACAAACTATACTTAATAAATACTTTTTGTTTCAAATACTTATTAAAAGTTCTAAGCTATGTCTAATAGAAGATGCTGCATATATATGGGTCTTAAGATGGTCACTTACTCTTTTTATAATGTCAACTATATCTGAATAAAAATAATGATGAAACTATTAAGATAAAGTAACAAATGTGGGAATAAATCATGAGAAGTTCCATAACAAGGCATCTGAATATAAGTAAAATTCATTTGCTGGCCAAATCAATTCTCTTGTGTTTACAGTTATATATAGTACAAATTTCTCAATGTGGACCTGGAAACATATAAGATGGGTAACTCTGATCCTGACAGCAGTTTTGCAATTGGATACCTATCGATTAAGAAAATACTATTACAGAGTGTGACTTGAATGTTAAAAGATTACTTTAGCTAGCTACAACTTTGAATTTTCTCTTGTGGCAATAAAAATGTCTTCAACACATACATTATATACATTTCCCTCTGATTTGTAATATCGACATCTATGAATCAGTTCACCTATGGATCAGTTCTAAAAACAAATTCTAAGCTTGTTTTTAGATCAAGAATCCATTTAAGAGCATGGTGAAAGGTGTACAGTTCCTTTCTAGGAATATACATACATTTTTACAGAAAATTTCTTATAGACTCCACTCCAGATGCCTCTTTACCGACTCTCTGTTAGGAAACTCTACCCTCAACCATGGCTTCCCTTGCTGGTTTTTGGCACGTCTGGGGTGTTGTCCAACTGCATTCATGGCATTTTCAGCTCTTGGGACTGTCTATGGTAAACAATGTGCAGGTGGGAGGGAAGTATTGAATCTGAGACTGCATTTCTCTCTGGAATAAGAATAGAAAGCCATTTACTTATGTATTTATCCATTAACAAACATTATGCATAGTTATTATATAGAAAGGACTTTTCTAGGCACTGGGGGACATATGATATAAGAAAATCAAACTACAAGAAGAATCCTTGCAGTATTATTCATACTATTAGTTTATTTAAAAAACAGAGATTCCAAATATTAAAAATGTACAATTATATTACCAAAGCCAATGAAGATCATAGTAAGCGAAGGAGACATGAGACTTTTATATAAGAAATAGGATTTATAAACTCACAGAAATCCCAAAACAAACTTGGTCTAAGGCAGAAAAAAGAACTGTTTATGAAGTTGTTAACTGTAAAACTTAACAGGTACTTTCTGAATGACAGCATAAATTGATATGTACTAGACATCTTACTCAAATATAAAGTTTAAGAAACCCGGTTATAAAAATACAGCTGAAAAATATAGTTATCTGCCAAGTGTCTGTGGGTTCACACTCTCACAAGAAATTATTTCATAAGAAATAATTATCCAGGGAAACATAAGACGAAACTCCCAGAAACTTTCACACATGGCAAAATGGTAGTTATGGTAGATTTTCTAAGAATAGTGTAAAAATCAAACCTTGATAACTACAATGAAACCAATGAAAGAACACTCGAATTGATTATAGGAAATATACATTTCTAAAAGTTTTCTAGGACTGCCATAACAAATGATCACAAACTTATTGGCTTAAAACAACAGAAATTTGTTCTTTCACAGTTCTGGGGGATAGAATTCCAAAATTAATGTGTTGGCAGAGCCATGCTTCCTATGAAGGCTTTAGGGAAGAATGTTCCCTCTCTCTTCCTAGCTTCTGGAAGTTCCTAGCAATTGGTGGTTTGGGCTTGTAGCTCCATCACTCCAGTCTCTGCCTGTAGTTCACATGGCCTTGTTTACATCTACCTGTGTATTCTCCTTTTATGTCTCTGTATAAAAGATCCTCCCTAATCTGGGTTGATTTCATCTCAAGAGTCTGCCTTGTTTCTGCAAAGATCCTCATTCCAAATAAGGTCACATTCTAAGGTTATATGTGGACCTAACTTTTGGAGGCCACGATTTAGCTCACTGTACTATACCACTGATAAAATAACAAAAGCATTTCTATTTTGATTGTTTGACTTCTGGAAAAAGAGGACAAATATTTTCTTATTTTTAAACTCAGAAATTATTCCCATAAATTGACCCATCTGAGGAGCTGTGAAGGTGAAATCATACGTGTTCCTATCCTGTAAAAGCTTCAAAATCTTGTCATATAATAATTCATGCACAAAGGCAAGAGATGTCTGGATAGATCCTAACATTAATAAAATAATGTGTGCTTATGATTACTGAAATGGAACTTTCTAGTTGAACTCTACTATTCTGTAATTAACAAGATAATCTAAATCCATTTATGTTATTAAGAACATCATATGGCAATACATGACTGAATCTTCAAAGCAATCTTTAAGACTTGCTTTGCTATCAATGTGAATTCTCTTTTTGTTTAGGTGGGCTAAATTTCATGACCATGATATCATTCTATTATAATGACAGAAACCCAAATAAACTAGTTTAAAAATGAGAATTTATTCAATCATGTATGTAACTCAGAATTCCAAGAGGGTGTGATTATCTTTGAAAACATATAGATTCAAAGAATAATATTTTTGTCTTCCTCTATCTCTCCAGACAATCTCTCTTACATCACTTGGTTCTGTTTATATTGGTATGTTGGCTTCTCACAGTAGACAGGCTTTGTCTATATGGTGGGAGAAATGGTGGCATGGCCACAGACATCTTCAGTATGATAGCATCCTAGTCCAAAGATCTACAACTGGGGAAAGAGATCCCATTTATGTATCCATTTATGTAGTTTCATGGAATGATTATGACTGGCCTGGATTAGGTCATCTGCTGATTTTTAGGCAAATTATATGGTCCAGGGGATGAGACACTTTGTAAGACTAGGCTTGCAACATGTGTTACTATAGTTGGGGTTGTCTTAGTTCAGGCTTCTATAACAAAGTACCTGCAGACTGGGTGGCTTACAAACAACAGAAACTCATTTCTCACAGAACTAGAGCCTGGAAGTCTAAGATCAGAGTGCTAGTATGGTCAAGTTTTACTAAGAGCCAATTTCTCAGTTCTCACATGATGGAGAGCAGAGCATAGAAGCAAACTCTCTGATGACTCTTAGAGCACTACTCCTATTCATGAGGCCTCCATCCTCATGACCTTATCTAGTTCTAATTACCTTCCAAAGGCCCACCTCCTAAAACCCACATGGGGGGATAGAGTTTCAACATATGAATTTGGTCGGAGAGGGGGGCACAGATATTTGGTATGTAACAGGGATTTAGTGGGATGTCATGGCTGGTAGTCTGTAGTCACAAAACAAAATAAAGTTACATCAGCTATGTTGGAATCCAATACATGAAAGCATTAGTGCCAGGTTCTCACCAAAATAACATTAAACATTTTCGATATTGAACTGTTTGGAGATTCTCAAAGTATTGATAATTAACTTCCCAAATGCATGTCTAAATAACTTTGCTTTTTTTAAAAATTTATTTATTTTGCTTTGAGAGGCCCTGAGCTAAAATCACTATGCTTCCTTAGCTTAGACTTACTTTTGGAAGTCTTCCTTATAACACATTTTAAAACATTGCTGTTAAGATTGGATTAGCTGTGACATTTGGAAATGTCAGAGGTAATTTTGGCTGTGGTAATACTGGCCAAAACATTTCACCTATACAAAATACAATTTTCATGGCCCGGCTGCTCATGACATTGCTAGATATCTCTTTGTCCTGTTTCAGCAAATACGTTTTAGCACTGAAGCAATCCACTCCTTACAAAGCAATTATCATTAGAAAATGTCACTGCATAAATTGTAGGGTAAAAGAGACAGAGATCTGATTAGTTGTTGATTCAGAAAAGGAAAGCTCATCCTAGTAGAGCAGAGTGCCAGAAATCAAGAACTCATAGCCTGTTTTCACTTCTGCTGAAGAAACCTCAATAGAGGGACTGATTTTTTAAAATTAATTAATTGGTTTATTTCTAAATTTATATCCAAGTTAGTTAGTATATAGTACAACAATGATTTCAGGAATATATTCCTTAATGCCCCTTATGCATTTAGCCCATCCCCCCTCCTAGAACCCTTCCAGCAACCCTCTGTTTGTTCTCTTTATTTAAGAATCTCTTATATTTTGTCCCCCTCCCTATTTTTATATTATTTTTACTTCCATTCCCTTATGTTCATCTGTTTTTTATCTTAAATTCTACATATGAGTGAAGTCATATGATATTTGTCTTTCTCTCACTGACTAATTTCGCTTAGCATAATGCCCTCCAGTTCCATCCATGCAGTTGCAAATAGCAAGATTTCATTCTTTTTGATTGCTGAGTAATACTCCATTGTATGTATATACCACATCTTCTTTATCCATTCATCCATCGATGGACATTTGGGCCCTTTCCATACTTTGGCTATTGTTGATAGTGCTGCTATAAATATCAGGGTGAGTGTGTCCCTTCTAAACAGCATACCTGTATCCCTTGGATAAATACCTAGTAGTACAATTCCTGGGTCATAAGTTAGTTCTATTTTTAGCTTTTTGAGAAACCTCCAGACTGTCTTCCAGAGTGGTTGTGCCAGTTTGCATTCCCACCAGCAGTCCACATCCTCACCAACATCTGTTGTTGCCTGAGTTGTTCATGTTAGCCATTCTGACAGGTGTAAGGTGGTATCTCATTGTGGTTTTGATTTGTATTTCCCTGATGATGAGTGATGTTGAGCATTTTTTCATGTGTCGTTTGGCCATCTGGATGTCTTCTTTGGAGAAGTGTCTATTCATGTCTTTTGCTCATTTCTTCACCAGATTATTTGTTTTTTGGGTGTTGAGCTTGATAAGTTCTTTATAGATTTTGGATATTAATCCTTTTTCTGATATGTCATTTGCAAATATCTTCTCCCATTCTGTTGCTTGCCTTTTAGTTGTGCTGATTGTTTCCTTTGCTTTGCAGAAAATTTTTATCTTGAGGTCCCAGTAGTTCATTTTTGCTTTTGTTTCCCTTGCCTCTGGAGACATGTCAAGTAAGAAATTGCTGCAGCTGAGGTCAAAGAGGTTGTTGCCTCTTTTGTCCTCTAGAATTTTGATGGCTTCCTGTCTTACGTTTAGATATTTCATCCATTTTGAGTTTATTTTTGTGTATGTTGTAAGAAAGTGGTCCAGGTTCATTTTTCTGTCCAGTTTTCCCAGGACCACTTGCTGAAGAGACTGTCTTTATTCAATTGGATATTCTTTTCTGCTTTGTCAAAGATTAGTTGGCCATACATTTGTGGGTCCATTTCTGCATTCTCTATTCTGTTCCATTGATCTGAGTGTCTGTTTTTGTACCAGTACCATACTGTCTTGATGATTACAGCTTTGTAATACAGCTTGAAGTCCGAGAAATATATTTTCCTACAATTCTGGAGGCTACAAGTCTGAGATCAAGGTGTTAGCATGATTTGTGTCTTTTTTAAAAAAAAAATTTTTGTTTTAACATTTATTCATTTTTGAGAGACAGAGCATGAGTTGGGGAGGGTCAGAGAGAGACAGCAAGACACAGAATCCAAAGCAGGCTCCAGGCTCTGAGCTGCCAGCCCAGAGCCTGACGTGGGGCTTGAGCCATGAACTGTGAGAGATGGTGACTTGAGCTGAAGTCGGACGCTTAACGGACTGAGCCACCCAGGTGTCCCAGGATTAGTGTCTTCTAAAGTCTCTCTCTTTGGCTCTTTCTTTGGTCCACC
Organism: Panthera leo; assembly: GCF_018350215.1. Taxonomy (NCBI): domain Eukaryota; kingdom Metazoa; phylum Chordata; class Mammalia; order Carnivora; family Felidae; genus Panthera; species Panthera leo. Next base: position 118,560,249 of record NC_056682.1, on the reverse strand, counting down.
TCAATTACCTCATTTTAACTTAATTACCTCTTTAAAGACTCTATTAAAGACTCAGTCACATTCTGAGATAGTGGGGTTAGGATTTCAACATATAAATTTGGAGAGACACAGTTCAACCTGTAATGATTCTTTATGAGGTTTGGCCCCTGCTCCTATGTGCTTATAAGTCTTTGAAGTCCCCATGCAAAGAACACCAGGAAAACTCGTTTATCATACAAACCTTCTGGCTAAGGGAGAGCACCATCTTGACAGAGACTTAGTAGTGTCTCAAAAGAGAAAAGTTCAAAAAGAGTACTTATCTGGTAATCTGGGCAGGGATTGGTAAATGAATTTGTAAACTAGGTAAGTTCCTGGAACAACCAGTCGTTGTAATATGGGAGTCCATTATGAGTTGGTGTTAAAAGTGATAAAGTAAGTGAGCTTTTATTGTCCATGTGACACATCATGGTTAGGTTCAGCTTATTTGTTTTGAGAGTCATAGTAAGGTTTTACTGTCTGTGGTTTGTGTGTTTTTCTATTTTATCTCTCAGCGCCCCTCTTCACTTCTGGTAATTCTTTAGCCTAAGCTGAAGAAAAAGCCATTGCCATCTGGATATGCTACTGATCCAGATTGGTATTGCTATTCAATGGGTTCTGAGTCATCTCGGTATGTTGTAGTGTCAGTTTCCTGCTCTTTTCATTAGTATAATGATCTGGCATGACTGTGGTGGCACTTGCCTGCTGCAACACAACCAGACACTAAGATAACAATTCCTCTTAGAATTTGCAAAGCTCTTGAAGCCCTGATTATAAACTTATAAATACATGTAAAAATTTGGATATTCCTTACATAAGCAAGTAGCATTTCCCTTTAACTTGGACCTTAATTTTTTAGCTTTGTCAATGGTTGAAGATGTATTTCCAAATCTGGTATTTGTCAAGGATAAGGGTCTTAATAGTAACACTAATAAAGGATGAAGGTGGCTACTGACAATTTAGAACCTTGAAATAGCAGAGAGGGAAGAAAGTTGTAAAGAGATAGATCTAGGTTTTTTTTTTAATTAAATTTTTTTTTAATGTTTATTTATTTTAGAGAGAGAGAGAGAGAGACAGAGTGCAAGAAGGGGAGGGGCAGAGAGAGAGGGAGACACAGAATCTGAAGCAGGCTCCAGGCTCTCGGCTGTCAGCACAGAGCTCGATGTGGGGTTCAGACTCACGAACTGTGAGATCATGACCTGAGCTGAAGTCAGACGCTTAACCGACCGAGTCACCCAGGTGCCCCGATGTATCTAGTTTTGCCATTCACATGGATCTAAGCAGGGCAAGTCACTGAGTTTCTCTTAGGGAGGAATATCATCTTCTTCCAAAAAGTGAGATTTGCAGGAAATGATAAAAATCCATTCCATCTCTAAAGCCACTACTGCTGGTGTAAGTTAAGACGCTGGGTGGAATCATCTTTGTTCTTCTTGAGTTGCAGCTAATGCCCAAAGTGAGGATAGGAGGAACCAAGTATCGCACTTTCTGATAAAATCTGCCCTCAAGTTACTCAAAATTGGAACTATCTCCCTAAGGGCTTATGACGGATAAGGTCTAACTGGAGTTAACCAACTTGCACCCCTTCTCCATTTAGCTCCCAAAACATTTAAGGAAAGGTCTGTGGAGGAGAAATATGCACTTTAGTAGGGAGTGCTTGGTGGTGAGAGGCTGTTTCCTTACATTTTGGAAGCAAGGAGAATGAGCTAAGGGCCCAAGGGAAATCACTGATTGTGATTGAGGATGCCTGCAAGAAACAGAATCTCGTAGGTCATCTAGCTTTATCTCATCTGCCTAGGGAGTGGCCTGGTTGATCTGTCCTTGTATCTGTCTGATCAGGAGAAAAAAGTATTGGAGAGAGAAGGGAAGGGGAGGAGCTAGACTGACAAAGATGTGTGAGTTTCTCCGAAGTCTAATGGGTGGTCAGTCAGGCTCAAGATCTCTTACCAGTTGTGCACCAGGGGGCAGACTGCCAGGCTGTTGGTTGGCGTCTGGCTGCAGGGCTAGGAGATGATGAAATAAGTTGATCCAGAACCAGATATTATTTCAGGGAATTCTGAAGTGGGACATTCTGCAGGGCTCATTTGAGGTACTCATGTGCAATCTGTGAGAGAGTGTGGACACCTGTCACGCAGGGAGGAGACACAACAGCTGTCAGTGCCATCCAGACACAGATGAGGTGTCATAAGACTGGAACACCTCCTCTTTTTCATATAGCCTACATGGCCACAACACCTGTCTTCATAGGAGGAAAGGGAAAGCTCAGAATTGGATATGAGTTTGGAGTTGTAAATGGACTGGACTAAGTCTGGGTATCCAAAAGTACCTGGAGAAGTAGGAGGTACTTAACATGTAGTTAACACACAGGAGAGAAGAGATCCATCAAAGGATTTTTAATCAGAGATTGGAAAAAAAAGTTGTTTCAGGTTTACATCTCATGGAAGTAAGAATCAATATACCTCTGTGAGAGTGCATACACCCCTTCTTGCTTTAGTCTGTGGGAGTCAGCACGTCCTTCCTTATCTCGATATTCTGTTCTGCAGCCTTGCCTCACAACAAAAGTTGCCATGGGAGTCATGTGCCTTTTCACACTTCATGGTTCCGAGTTATAGTACAGTTTCTAGCTGTGCAAATTCTGGTTGAGGTTAGGAATGATGGTCTAGCTGTACTCTGCCTTGTTTCTTTGTAGAAACCCATCTCAGTACTATCTTTCCCAGAGAGTAAGTAATGAGAAAAACTGGCAGATGTATTTTATCTAACTGTGAATGGTTTATCATTATAATTTACATTTTACTCTGTGCTTTGTCTTGTGACCACAATAAATCCATAAGCAACCTTTTTCTTCTCAGTTATACATAAGGTATGTTATGTGTTAAGAAAAAGATTTCATGGTATTGTCTCCAAGTCTGACACCTAATTTGCCTAACAAGGAGCCTTATTGCCTGGCTCTCTTGCATTTTTTCTCTTGGGCTTCGATTTCTGAATGCTGGAAGGTTTTATACTCTCAGTTTTGTAGTCTTTCTTATTGACAGAGAAAAAAGAATAAAGCTGAGATGTTTTGCTTTCTCACTGCCACCCATCAGCAGGACACTATTTGTCCTCAAAGAAGATCTATTCTTCCCTTGTTCTTTTCTCATTTCTGACCATGTCAAAAAGCTTTGTTGCTGCAGTCTTGAACTGTCTTCCCAATCAGCTCATTATGGCTTCAGCCTTTCTGTGACAGCTTTTACAGAATGATGCCATACATTAATTTTTATCCATTGATATTTACCCTGTTTATTTTTATTCTTTGATATATAAAATCCAAAGATTTTGGAATTCTTGTATAACTACATTGTTTTTGCTTTTCTTGTATAACTTGTTTTGCTTACCTAAGTAGCCATTTTACAGCCAGGATTTCTTGTTTAAATGCCTAACCTTGGCTATATCATCTTTGAAAGCCTCAGACCCTGACCACATTTGCCTGCCTATCTGTCTTAAAATGCTATTATTACTTTCTGGAAAATTAGAATTGCTTATTGAAACAGCTTGATTTAGAGTATGGATTTTAATAAATAAGCATATGTAATGCAGTTTTGCAAAATAATTGTCACTCACCAGACTTGTAAAAATGTGTCAGTGCCTCCTGTTCCTGAGTCTTCTGGTCCCCACCTCATATTCTCTGCCTCTTTTGGCTAAGAGGAGACCCACACACAGTTCTTTGGGTACTGTGGTTTGATACAAGAAAAATCTTGCAGGGGACAAAGAAAATTGTCAAAATTTAAAGATAGAGAATGGACTACAGATACTTAAGCAGGAAACTGATATTATAATCATTTTTTTTTGAGCAAGTTTATATCAGCAGTTTGGAACATGATCAATTGTGGGTGGGATTGGAAAGACAATGGAGGCAAGGAGAGTAACCCCTGGGAGGGACATGTGAGGTGAAGGAGCCTGTGGTGGAGCGGGTGACTGAGGAAAAAGAGAGAGGCCATGACTTATTTATTTTATAACTGGATAAGATATGAAAAATACAGCACAGGGAATATGGTCATAATATTGTAATAACATTTTTTATGCTTATTTATTTATTTTGAGGGAGAGATGGAGCGAGCATGAGTGGGTGAGGGGCAGAGAGAAAGGGAGAGAGAGAATCCCAAGCAGACTCTGCACTGTCAGCGCAGATCCCCATGTGGGGCTGGATCTCATGAACCGTGAGATCATGACCTGAGCTGAAATCAAGAGTTGGACACTGAACAGACTAAGCCACCCAGGCGCCCTGTAATACCATTTTTTTGGTGACATATGGTGACTGTACTTCTCGTGATGAGTGTTAAATAAGGTAATTGTTGAATCAGTATCTTGCGCACCTGAAATTAACATTGGATGTTAATTATACCTGAATAAAATATAGGAAAGAAAAAGAGAGAGAGAGGCCAATCTAAGGCAGTGATAGAGCTGCAAGGAGGGAGCCATTGCATGACTGTCAGAGACACAGAGGAAAGAAAAGTAAATGCAATTTCAAAGTCTGGAGAGAGCCATATCAGAGAGATGAGGATTATTGGGAGGGTGTGTTTAAAGAAGATGAAGAGACAAAGAGCAATTTTAGTTTCATAGGTCAATAAAACATGTTTCTGATGTATCTGTTAGTACATATTTCATTCAGCCAGTATTTTTTTATTCCAATCCCTCCTTTTATATTCATCGTGCTTCTCATATTCAGTAACACAGTATGTTAGAATACTCCATCCATTATCCATCATGTGGAGAAAAGTTTACTCTATCATTTTTTTATGATGTGAAGTTCTTCTCAATCATAAATAGTTTATTTTATTTATTTATTTATTTATTTATTTATTTATTTATTTATTTTTTAAATGAAATTTATTGTCAAATTGGTTTCCATACAACACCCAGTGTTCATCCCAACAGGTGCCCTCTTCAATACCCATCACCCACCCACCCCTCCCTCCCACCCCCCATAAACCCTCAGTTTGTTCTCAGTTTTCAGGAGTCTCTTATGTTTTGGCTCCTTCCCTCTCTAACCATTTTTCTTTAAATAGTTTATTTTAGACTCAGTGATGGAAAACATAAGACCACATATAAGAAATGAAAAAGGATGAGAGAAATTGAATAAAGGAAGCAAAAGTAAAATTATTTATCCTCAAAGATTCTACCTCTTGGGAGAAGACCAAAGAGGGTTGAAGAAGATTGTAATCCATTGCCGTTGTAGTAGTTCCAGTTTTTAGGCAAATGTGAATTTGAATTACAGACTTTCCTCTGAAATTATCTATATGTGAGTGAATACTGGAGAGACATTAATAAAATTATGGCTTTAATTGAATGGGAAGGATTCAAATGGAGATTTTGTTTATAATAAAGTCAATTTAATATAACTAACCTGACAAACAAATATCAACAAGGACCATAAATGTCAATAAATGTAAAAGAACATGTAAAATTTCTAATTTTTGTCAGAATCTGTATAATAGTTAACATCTTTCAATTATGACAGAATATGGTAATATAAACTCTGTGAAAACAAATGACAATAAACAAGAACAAAAAGAGCAAAGACAAACAAAAAAACAAGTTCACACTTTTTATTATATATATTACACTTTAGTACATTCAAAACTGAATGTAGAAATCCTATGTTCCTTTTCATCAGCATGTTCTATGTTAAGTGATTAAGAACCTTCTTGGACAATAAGAATTAGAAGGGTCATTCCTGCCCTTCAGGACAGTTGTTCAAATGCTATTCCATTGATTCTAATTCCATCACAATTTCTTGGGGCTTATTAAGTAAGGAGATCACTGGATGCTACCACAGATCTATTAAATCAGAATTTGGAGTTTAAGACTAGGAATCTGCATCTTTAATAAGTGTTTTGGACATTTCTTATGCTCCCTTATATTTGAGAAACTTTGTTTCAGAAATCCACAATATCTAACATAAGCAATGATTAACATAAATGAAAAGGCCATAGTGAAAAAAATCATTTTACAGAAAAGAAAACTTTTTATTACATTCATAGGTTAGCCCATGAATGAACCCATAGTAGATGCTTAATATTTGTAATTAATTAGATAGTTTATGTGTTAGAATACTGAATTACCATGGTGATCTAGGCATTTGCAATCTTTAAAGCAACATCTTTAACTGTTTTTGATTACAGAGAAAGCAAACACTTGTTACTTTTTATTTTTGCAAAGTGCCATACACAAGTTTGTTTTTCGTGATTTTAAAATGATGAAAAATAAAACATTGAGAGATCTTGTGGGAGAAGAAATACATGTAGGTCCTAAAATACGCTTAAGATTGACTTTTTAAAAAATGAAGAAAATCCATAATCTACCCAAAGTTTGTTCTATGCTCACTGGCATTATCTTTAATCTCACAAAATACTTTACCCACTGGAAAAGAGAGGGCAACGGATGTAATAAATAATCCATTAATCATTTAGTTGAAACTCCTAAAATCCAACTGGGGCTGATTTTATTCTGATAAAATGAAATAAAAATTGATCCAATTTGTTAAAGCCTTATGCCTGTTAGGAATACATTCAGCTGAAAACAGAGGCTTAATCAAATAAGATTTATTTTTTCTCACAAACCAAATCTCTAGGTAGATGAGGGCTGGTGTTAGGTCAACTTCTTTTCAGTGACATCCAGAATCCATGCTTTCTGTACAAGTCTCTAATATGTCTATTCCTCCCTCTCAGCTTCCTTTTAAAAACTTTTTTTAATTTAAAAAAGTTTCTTTTAATTTCAGTGTAGTTGATACATAGTGTTACGTTAGTTTCAGGTGTACAACATAGTGATTCAACAAGTTTACATGTTACACTATGCTCACCACAAGTGTAGCTACCATCTGTTGCCATACAATGTTACTACAGTATCATTGACTATATTCTCTATGCTGTACCTTTTATTGCCATGACTTATTCATTCCATAACTGGAAGCCTGTATCTCCCTCTCTCCTTCTCACCTACTTTGCTCACCTTCCTCTGGCAACAATCACTTCTTCATATTTATGGGTCTGATTCTGCTTTTGGTTTATTTGTTGTGTTTTGTTTTTTTTTTTTTAGTTTTGCTGTGTTTAGTTTTCTCAATACCAATGAAATCATATGGTATTTGTCTTTCTTTGTCTGACTTACTCCACTTAGCATAATACTCCATCCTCAGCTTCCTTTTTTGACTTTAGTGCTCAAGGTGGCTGCTGCAACCCTTGCCTTTATGCCAATATACAAGGAGGAAAGAAGGGAGGAAGGGGTAGTGCTATCTATTGCCTTTTTTTCTTTTTTAATGTCAGTAAACAAAAACAAAATCTTTCCCAGAAACTGTTTGCTTGATTTCCCTTTTTGACCCATAGCTCTTTGACTAGAACTTGGTCACATGACAACATATTACTGTGAGTCTGGGAAAATGGGCATCTAGCCTTTGGATTCGATAGTAGGCAGCAGTAGGAAGACAATTGGGAAATGACTTTTGAGTTGGCCAAAAAACAGTGTCTGATACAACCTATTCTAATTCCTAGTGTCCCTAAGCCTGGACACTTCAAGAGTAAGTTTACTGGAAGTTTTAGTATTAAAAAGGCTTAACTACCATGTAGAGTTTCCTGAAGTTCTTTCAGGATCTTGCTTCTGTAACATTGGTGTGCAATATGGCCTTGCATGTCATGTTTCCTAAACTTTATCTTATTCCCTCTCCCTTCTTCATCATCCTGACCCTGGAAAGCAATGTGGGTTGGTGGTGGGGAGTGCTGGCTCTGGAGGCAGATGGTCAGGGTTTGAGTCCTGGCTGGGCTACTTACTAGCTGTGTACCCTTGAACTAGTTATTTAACCTCTGTGGGGCTTCATATCCTCATTTTTCAAGTGAATTGCTGTAAAAATTAAATGATATAACCACATGAAACTACTTATTCTATGCTAAGCGTATGCTAAGTGCTTGATAAATGTTGTTGTTATTATTATTGATTTATCTCCAAATCTTACCAATGTATATAATCACAATGCTTGTTATATACAAGTAGCTTGGCTAAAATAAATAAATAAATAAATAAATAAATAAATAAATAAATAAATTAAATGAAGTAGTTCAGCTAAGAATTCCCTTTTAGTTCCCTTCTTTTTGTATAAATGATGCATTTTTATGTAATGGTGTGTGTGTATTACGTTTGTGTGATTTCCGGGGGCTACAGCTGAAATCTTTCCTGGGAAATGTCACAAGCCCCAGGATTAGTGCCTCTTTGAAAAAAATTACTAAAGTGGCCTGTATTTGTAAAAACACATTTCTAAGATCTTTATGTTGTCTTTCATTAAAACATCTGCTTCGGCAGAAAATGATAAAAAGTGGAAGTGTCATCAAGAGGCAACAGTACCAGCTGATAAAAGGAAGTGCCTTCCTCCACCTCACCACGTAGGCTGTGAGGATCCCAGGTCCTGAGTAGAGCAGCTGCTGATGGCCGGAAGCTGATTTTCATGTTCTCTTTTCTCCACTGGGAAGATTAGTTACTGAAAAGCTCTCTGTGAAAGTGTCTAAGAATCAAAGATTGCCTCATCTTAAAAAATAATAAGAATAAAAAATTTAGCTAACATTATTTTTCTTGACATATAACCTACAGGGACACTGGGAATGAGAAGACACTGTGGCAGACACAGTTTTTGGCTCACTTAAAAGTCATTTCCCAGCCGTCCTTCCTATTACTGCCTACTATAGAATCCAAAAGTTAGATACTCATTTTTCCAGACTCATGTTATTTCTCTTGCCATATAACATGCATGCTCTCTATTTTTTGTCAGAGCTTTCCTGACTGTTTATTTCTAGGAAGTAGGTATCAATAGAAGATAAAAAGGTACCCCAAGAATATTTTTTCAAGAGCAAAGCACATGGTTTAGGGAGAAGAACGATGTGGCTGAGAAATGGTTGGTAGGACACTTGAAGGGGAATGTACCTCAGTGGGAAGAAAGATTCCAATTAAAAATGTGGAGGCAATTCTGAAGTAAACTATTAACTTGTTTACAGTTTCACTTCCGTTTTGGTTTCATCTTTGGATTGAGACATAGTCACTTTAAAATTTATGGAATGTTCTTTCTTTGCCTTTGGTATTTAAGTAATTGAAGTTAATCTTTTTGAAGGAGGTCTCAGTTGGATTGTTGTAAGATTGAAAAAATCATTAAGAGAAAATTAATAAAAGAAAATACTTTAGGTTGAGTAACACAGATATTCTAGTCTTAGCCCCCGCAATATGACCCAATAGACAGAACAAGCTCTGGAAAAACAGGGAGTATGAGCCAAATGTTCAGCTTCTCTCATTAAAAAACAGAATTATGCAACAGTATAGACTTTGCAAGTCTATTGTTTTAAGAAGGAATTAAACAGAATTTGTTTATTCAGCCAGGAGGGCTCAGCTAATAGATGTCCCCTGAAATGTGTAAGAAATCTCCTTGTTTGTTACAAAAGCTTATCCAGAGATTGGAGTCTGAATGAGGGGGAGGAAAAAGAAAGTGAAGAGAAGAAGCAACAGCTCTAAGATGAAAGTAAAGCTGTAGGACTTTTGCATCCTGATTTCCCTTCTCTGGGTTTTTGTTTTCTAAGGGATTGATGCAAGGCAGACACCTCCCATAAGTAAGTAGTATGGCAAGAGCAGAACTTTTTTTTTTTTTTTTTTACCTGCTTTCCCGTTTGTGGGATGACATTCCAACTTGTCCATAGTGCAACATTATTTAGAGTGAAAGGAATCACACTGAGACAACTGGCAAAAATTACAATTTTCTGGACAACAGGTATACCTACTTTGTACCGAGAAGATGCACATAACCAACACAGATAGCACTTCTGTGTGTCATGCACCCTGAGAGGAGAGCCAGCCAGCCTGTTACCAGAAGCTTCTGGGGAGGTTAAGGTGATCCACAGTAGAGGCAGGTAGAAAACTCTAGGCTGGGAGACTGGAGGAAGTAAATGGTAATCACTCCAAGGTTGACAGCCTATGAAGACAGCATAAATCAAAGAGCCAACCATGATTTTTCCAGAGGTAGCTGGATTATCAGAGTCTATTAGACTGTAGTGACCAGAAGATGAAGGCCATTGAAATGAAGGGTGTCCTTGCTTGCTCTTCCACAAGGATGTGTGAGACATATTTTCCCTCTTATATCCCTGGAGGTCCAGTTAGGGAGGGAAACAGGCAATGGGGTGGCTATATGGGAGGTTAAATATTTTTATTAATAAAATATTAATAGAGAGATCACATGGCCTTTTAAGGTGTGGGGTGGGAGTAAATTTAAACTAGATACAAATTTAGTTGAGTTTCTATTTCATGGACAGATCAGTTATGAACAAAAATAAGGGAGCTGTATCTCTGCAAATCTAAGTTCTATGAATTGTGTGACCCTTCTTGCTATAATTAAATAACTATGCTATTTACTGATAGGGGCCAGAGATCCCCTCCTTCTGTATTTCTTCCAAAAACTCTTAGTAATATTATCAATTTATTTAATCATTCCCTGGGATCAGTAGTTCTTATAGACTATCTGATATGAATGGTCCTAAGAAACCTACAAAGTAGGCATGATTATCCTACTTTATCAGTAAGTTAGTTAAGGCTAATAGAAATTGAAGGGCTTGATTTAGTACATCTAGCTAATAAGTAATAGAACTTGGATTTAGACCAGGCTAAAAACTTAAATGGCTCGCATACTACCTTTTATGCTAAGTTGCCTTATTTTATTAATAAGTAGATTAGAATTGGTGCATTAAGCTCTTGACTTCTAATCTCTTCTTTGTGATTTTAAACATGACTTAAAAGTGATTAATTACTGAACTTTTTACATGCTTATAATACATGTTCTCAGGTAGATTTAAAATTATTTGGTGTTTTCTTCTTGATTGTCCCTTGTCTGTGTTTCTTGCATTATTGTTGTCTTTAGAATTACACATTTATTGGGGCACATGGGTGGCTCAGTTGGTTAATGTCTGACTCTTGGTTTCCTGTCAGGTCATGATTTCATGGTTTGTGAGTTTGAGCCTGGGCATGGGGCTGGCCCTGTGCTGTGTCAGTGGGGAGCCTGCTTGGAATTCTGTCTCCCTCTCTCTCTGCCCCTCCCCCACTTGCTTTCTATCTTTCCTTCAAAATAAATAAAAATAAACTTAGAATTAAACATATATTCAGCAAGTATTTATGGAACACCTATTATATGCCAGGAACTATTTTATGTTTGGGATATATTAATAAAACCCTTGGAGACAATCCTTATTCCCTTGGAACTTGCATTCTGTTGGTGAAGATGAAAAATAAACAAAATGATTAAGGAAATTATAAGATCTAGTGGAAGATGGTAAGTGTGATGCACAAAAATGTAAAGCTGGGTAAATGGAATTGGGAATGCGAATGGTTTGCTATTTTAGGGAAGATGAGAAGAACAGATCCATTGAGAAAAAAATTCACCAGAGAATAGCCTGAGGAAGTGACTTGTATTTGGTCAAAGGAAGAGCAGTTCATGTGGGGGAATACAGTCAGTGTAAGGAAAATTGGCAGTGTGGCCAGAGAAGAATAAATAAGATAAAGTCAGAGAACAGTTGGACTACTGTTGAACAGATCTAATAGGAACTTGAGGGTCATTGCAAGAAACTTCAGATTGTAATAAGGCTTTTAAATAACTTCTATTCCTTCTTAACATCCAGTGTCGCTCTAAGCACATACTTCTTTTTACTGGCAGATGGTATCTTTACTCTTTAAAGTTCTTTACTAGAGGATTGTGATATCCAGACACGTTATGTTTACATTTTTGTTGATGGACCATAATCTATTATAGATCCTTCTATTAGAAGTTTCGTGGTTTGTCTACTTATGAAGTGATTTTTAGTTGCTAATCCACTGGGAGTCACAGGATTCTCCCTGCCATCTCTGACTATTTGGTGTGCATCAACTTTTTTTTTTTTTAAACCATCATAAACCTCCAGATCAGGTAACATCATGGACATACAGGACATACATTTCAAGAGTTGTTACTGTTGTGGTTGTTCATTTCTTTTCTTTCTTTCCATGTTTAAAATTGTGTTAAGTGATTGGGAGGAAGGAGTTAATAAGGCAGCTTTATTGTCTATGTCACCTGGCTCCCAGGGAGAAAGGACTGGTGATATTTGGTAGCAAGAAAAGCCTTATCTTGAAAATGCCTTCAGCATAATGTCTAAGTGAAGGAAAATTAAACTAAGATTAGGAACTTGGCACCCTGGAGCATGTCTCCTAAACTATCGAAGCCTCTGGGGCATAAAATGAAAATGTTTTAAATTGGGTATTCCCACTGTTGAAGACCCTGTGAACCTCCCCTAGAAACCTTACCCATTCTTGACCACAAAGGTGGCCCTGATCTACCAAGGGGGTACCTGGGGAGCCACACTTGATGTCTTCCTTTCTCTGTCTTATCCTTTTAATTGATATTACTTATTTGGGTGTAATACAGGTTAAAAATCTCTAATTCATGTTTGTCTAATCTAGCAACCTAACCTGTTAGCTCAGTATTAGAAAGTGAAAATCTTCAAAAAATATTATTCATAAGAAAGGACCAAATTTACTACAGGTTCATAGATTGTGTTTTTTGTAAATCTAGGGGAACATCAAAGGGAGCAAGCATCTTTTGAATATCATTATTTGGGGAAAAATGAGCTCTAAATATTTTGAGAGGGGTCTAAAGATGAGTGGCATGTCACTAAGAGGTAAGAAAACAAATATTTAGCAAATGCAGAGGTAAGAATGTACATATTGTTCTTTCATATTTGATAGTTGGGAACTATTAGCTCATTTGAGAAATTCTGCAAGTTGTTTGAAACTTTTGAAATTTCTTTTCTGAAAATTGTTTTGGGAAATATATTTTTTAAAAAATGTCTCTGAATGCAGCATATATTTATTCTTTGGAGTTGTGCTTTATTCTTGGAAAAACTTAGAAGCTACCTAGAAATAAGTGCTATAAATAAGGTAGTTATTTGAGGATTTAAAAAATATGTGACTATAGTTACTGACTCATTTTCTTGAATGCTTTATAAACTAAATGTAAAGATAACTCTCTAAGTGAAATACAAAACTACCTGATCAAAATAGCTTCATTGGAATAAATTATGCTTTCCCAAGATGATTGCTTGAAAGACAACACTAATGTGGATGTTTCTCTCCTGATCACCTACCCTGATCATCCTATTTAAAATATCTACTTTGATAACTGTATTTAAAATAGTTATTTTTAATCAAGGTCTTTGTTCAATAGATGTTTTTCCCTATGGCATTGTTAATCATTGCTATTTATGGAGATCAGAACTCTATTAAAATTATATATTTTAATTTTATCTTAATAACAGTGGGTATGGATGAGAGCAAAAGACTGCAAATTTCTTAATATGGATTTGAGGGAATAATATTGGGTTTTTATTAGCAGCCTAATGAAACTCTATTGCATTTATCACAAAAAACCCTACAAATACCTTTTACAAATAGCTAATTACAAGAAATAACATTTTTGCAGACTTTCTTCTGTGTAACACAAAAAATTTGCCTATTCTCTTTACCTACATCTAAACACTATGATTTAGTTTCTGCTGAAGTGATGATTTCTTTTCTAACAAAAAAGGAAGGAGTAACTTAGAAAAGTTGAGAGGGGCTACCTAGTCCTAAAAACTGAAAAGTACTTGTTCTGCTTCATGCTGTGAGCGAAGTAATTATGTGTGTGTATGTGCGCGCATGTGTGTATACATGGATATTACACACACACAATTTTTAACCCAAATATTATAAGATCAAATAAGAAAAAGTATTGGTGTGTCAGTTGGCATCCTCTAAGACAGTAAGACAGAATTAGCAGTCCAAGAGGCTTAATGGCAGAAATGCCTGTGAGAGGGAGGAAGACATATTTTGACAGCTGCCAAAAGAAAAGAAGATGGAGCATGATTGGACAGGACAGCTTCAGGTGATGATGCAGATGTGACAGAGCCATGGCCAAACCAACAAGGAGCTCTCCATCAAAGATCGCTGATAGGGGAGTCTGGTGTTAGACAGAAATAACCAGGCTTTAGTACTTACACCATGCTCAATCGTTGGCTATTGGCCGTTGGCAAAGAGTGTGACCTCCACTCATAATCTGTGGTGGACACTGAAGGCACTAACACTGGGAGCTATCAGTAACTGGACTCCTTGCTCCTGAATGGCGAACTCTTTCTTGAAGATTGATTGAAATAGCACATCTTCATGGCTGCCTCAGTGAGGGCAAGTGCGTGCACGTGTGTGTGTGTGTACACTAGTACTGTCAAATGAGAGTAGATACATGAAAGTCCTTTATTATTTAGAGCCTACTATTTTGTAAGATATTCTAGTGTTACAACCCATATAGATTTTGCAAGCTTGCCTGTCTTTCCTTGGAAAAACTACATGTGTTGGCTTGAGTTGGGGCAATTTAAAAGATTACTGAAATAGCCCATACACTTGACCAATGACAACAGTTCTTTCTGTCAGGACTAGGAGGACTTGAAGACCAGGAATGGGATGGGAATGGATGTGCTGAAATCCAGTGCCACACCACAGATCCAATATAAGCATGTCCTCACACTCATTTTCCTCTTCATATTCAGGATACAAGACATGAAGAAGGGAAAACGCAAGGGAGTTAGCAGAGGGTTGTCTGGAATAAATAGTTTATTGTTCAGAGGTAAGAAAATAAAATAATAACCTTTGAAAGAACTGGATTGTGGTCTTTATTTCCCTGATCATTGGCTTACACCCACCAGCATTTAAATGGAAGCAGACTATCAACCCTAGAAGAAACATTGTCATCATATATTACTAACCCTTATTTTATCAATATTTATTTTTATTTTATGAATATTTTATGAAAAATTCAGTATGTTAAAAACTCTTTAGCACCAATAATTGTATAAAAGATGGGTCAATATAATAAAAAGTTAGGGGTACAGCTGGTAGAGAGCTTTATAGGTCAGAAAATATTTTTAACTGATTTTCACACACTTCTGCTGATTTGTTTTGTGCCCATGGAAAAAGAAGTGAAAAAAGCATATGTAACACATTTTGAGGCAAAACACAGAAATATAATGGATTTACAGATATTTTTCTTTGAGAAATCTGTACCTTCTTGTTCTCACCAAAGGGATGTTGGTATCATTTTAAATGTCATTTTTGAAATGCAGCTGGTGCACAATTAAATAGATATTTTACATGGTCTAAAGTGGTTTATAGACCTACAGTGTTCAGAACATATCAATTAACCAAGAGGTATTAATTTGGTACCTACTCTATGGCTCAGAATTTGGAATGGCATTGTGTAACACACATAAGACAAATAAGATAAAGCCTTTAACCACCATGAACACCTAATCTACTTGAAGAGATGAGAAAAATGCACAAAATACAGAGAAAGACATAACACAATATATATTCAAGGGCTTAACTGTGTAGCATTTCTAAGCATAATGGTGGCTTAGAGATGGGTGAGTTGAAAGCCGTTCGTTATAGAAAATTTATGGAGAAAGTTGGATGCAAGGTGGACATTACAAAATGGGTACGTTTGAAATAGACAAAGGAAAACCACAAGCATGTATTCTAAGCATGGTTGGAAACATCAGTTGGTATCATTGTGGTTTATACACATAGGGAGAATAATCTGATTTGGCTGGATAACTTATGTTGTGAGCAAGAGAGAAGTAATATGAAATAATTGGACTCTAAAGCCCAGATTCTGGAGGCCCTGGGCTTACACATGGCGTAAAAGGCAATAAGGAATCATTATAATAACAAAATGTAATTGGGCTAAGTTTTAGTATTATCAGCCCAAGTATAATTGCTGAGGATTTCCCTTCCATTCCACCACGTCTCTGGGGAGTCACCCCATTGTTTTGGGAAACATGAATGTTCTAGACTGTTGAAAATGGTTAGTCCACAGTGGAGGGTTTGGATGGGACTCAGTGAATTCCTGCCTTTTAGAGAGTGTCATTTCTGCTGATAGTTCTGTTGGAGACATGCAGACAGCTCTCAGAGGAAGGCCCTCATCAGGCAGCTACAAACAGCATACCTCACGGCCTCACAGGGCTCCTTATCACAGGGTTGGGCAGTAGGCTTGCCTTGGCTCCCTGTTGCTGGTGCTGGACCTTGACTGGCAGGGTCTAAATGTGATTCCCCTCCTCTCTGGAGTCCCAGGTCTTATCTTCAGCATCTCATTCCAAGCTCCATAGATATCCTACAAATTACTGTGCTTTTGAGTTTTCCCCTCGTGAGTCCTGTTGATTCTTATTAGTCTTACATTGAGTAGAATAGTCAGGGTTATCCTCTTGTCTTTTTTGAATCTATTTTTATGGCATGAACTCTGTGTGTTGCTTCTTTCTGGGCCTTTCTTTCTGATTCTCAAGAGTTTTTACTTCATAATAATCTCGCTTCCTATAAATCAAAAACATTGTTTTGTTTTTGTTTTTGTTGTGGGTTCAAGAGCTTCAGTTAAATAAACAAGAACGAAAATTGAATATTAGTAGTTTCTTATAATATTTAAAACTGCTTCACAGTTCTAATCTCATTTAGGCAAAGGAAATGCTTCTCATTGAGGAATTACAGGTGAGGAAATAAGATAAAAAGTGTATTATTTAAATTTATTATCTCACTATAATAATAATAATATTTAATATTGATTAACCACTTAGTCTATGTCAGAACCTGGGACAATACTTGGGAGTACCTAAGTTTGATTAAATGATTAATTATTTAACTCATACATATAGTTTTAAGGGGTTTTCACTTGAAATTACATATTTTATGAGTAGACCTCTGAGAAGTTAACTTATCTTTCCAAGCTTATAGCACTAGTAAATCACTGGTGAAGTTCAGATTCCAAGGTAGGAAGTCTACTGCAGAGCCTGTACTTTTACTGGCTGTGCTCTCAAAATATTTTCTTTATCAAGGGATTAACATAATTACAAAAGCAGTTTTAGAAGATTAGTCTGGCATCTGCATAAGAGCCTAGAGAGAGGATTATTAGTTTGGAGGTTATTTTAAGAACTGCAGGCATGAACTGAAGAGGATGTCTTAGATGTTTAGCCCTAGTGGACTAGGGTAAAGTAAGCAACATTAAGGGCAGAGGATTTAAGACTAGTAGTTTGAGAAACTACCAGGAAAATATAGAGTATACTCTAGAAGTATTTTTTAAACTTCCTTGACCACAAAGTTACCTGGAACACTTGTAAAAAAATTACAGAATCCTGAGCTCCACCCAATTGGTCTGTCAGAAGCAGATTTTCCAAAGGAATATCCTTTTGAAAATGAGGGTGCCAGATGATTTTTGTGATCAGATAAATTGGAGAAGACATTCTAGAAAATGTCTTGCAATTTTTTTTTTTTCTGTATAAGCTATGTATTACATAATTATAGTGGCTTTTCTTAACTCCCTGACACAATTTACTTTTTTACAGTTATTTCCTGATGTACAAAGTGGTCTAGGCCCAAGCCGTTAAAGGTTTTCAGTTCAACTAGTAAATCATCCAGGTGATTTCAGGTTTTATTGCCACTGAATTATTGTCCACAGTAGCACACTGTATTGATTTTGTGCCATCTGACACATGGTATGAAGTCACATGCCATAATTCATTCAGCCCTTTAATACTGACAAAGAGGAAGGTGAAATGTGAACTCCTGATCCATGTATGTTTCAAAGAGCTCGTTTCATCACTCAAGTCAGCCAATTTTAAAATAGAATGGGGTGATCTTTCATATAATTTTCCTGGTTCCTTCTGTGGATTGTCAATCAAAGTTCCCTATTCCTTGTGGGCTAAAACTTTTAAGGTCCAGGTTTAGAGTTCAATTTTTAAGTTGTGCTCAGGTTTGAAACAATGCATATTTTACACTGAAAATTCTTTTTAGTCTTTATAATGGCTGGAGAAATGAATGTAATAACCAGTTTGATAGTAAATAATAACAGAATGTGTAATCTTTTTTACATACAAATTCCCTCATCAATGTTACATTTAATGGTTGCTAAGTATTTGGGAGTAGATATTTTTAGTTCAGAATTCATCAAGTGAATTATCAAGTATACTCCAGGTAGTCCACTAAAGATGAGGAGTCTTTTGTTTCCCCCCACACACTTACAAACACAGAGAGTTGTTGTTGTTTGTCTGTTTCCCAGATATTTTTAGTATTAATAAAAAAACTCAGAGAGGTCTGCAGGCATGTAAGTACAAGGTTCTTCCTCTAAAACAGCACACATTACCCCTCTAGAGGCCAATATTATGTCTAGTGCAAGTCTATTTTGAACCAGCAGTGTTGAATTCCATGAAATTCTTGGTTGAGGAGTTCTCTGGCCTTAGTAGCATTGTCTAAATCACCTACTATTTTCTCAGAATTCCCATAGTATAGTTACCATTTCAGTTCTGGTATCAGAGCCTAGTCTTCTCCTTCTTGAGTTAAATTACTCACTGATCCCTTTTTCCTAGAAGACACATCAATGTGCCAAAATGGGCCCTGGATAATGTCAGAAACGATCTTAAAAGCAGGCATTAGTGTGCTAAGACAGTGAGTTCCTGTCCATTTGTAGGTAATAGCGAGTAGGCTTTTATACCACATATCCAATACCAATCATTAAGGGACATCCAGTGATTTATCTTTGGGAAAAATGCCCCTCTGGAATTGGCAACTAATACTATAACATTTTGGCACCATTCATCAAGAATGGATTGGCACCAGATTGTGATTTATAGTATCAAGATCATTAGATGGATCTAAAGCAAAAGAAAGGTAATATATTTTCCTTGTAAGACCCATGAAAGTGATCCAAATACATATCACCTATATCCTAATCCTCTCCAAATTCTATTTCTGTGGAAGTTCCATTGTAAGGGCTTGCTTTCACAAAAAGTCTCTGGATCTTATTTCAGTAGAAGCAAGAACCTCCTTTTCTATGTATGAAATGATAGGAGGTTTTAGATTCCAGGATGCCTGGATAGGTTTGGTGTTTCCCATATAAATAATCATCCAATGAATGAATTTGCATACTCAGGAAATCAACTTGTTTATTATAAGGAACTGGAACCAAAGGAAGCTGGATAATTTCCAAAGTGAAATGTGTACAAACCTCATAGTCAATTTGATTGAATACTTTAAAAATATTATTATTAACATGTAGTTGACGTACGATGTCATAATTATTTTCAGTGTACAACATAGTGATTTGACAATCAGTGCTCACCGTGATAAGCATGGTCACCATCTGTCACGGTACAGCCTTATCACAATATTGTTGACTATATTCCCTATGCCATACTTTTCATCCCTGTGACTTATTTATTTAAAAATTTTTAAAACTTTATTTTGAGAGAGAGAGAGTTTGTATGCAAGTGGGGGAGGGGCAGAAAAAGAGGGAGAGAGATAATCCCAAGCAGGCTCTGCAAGTGCCGAGCCTGACATGGGGCTTGATCTCACGACCATGAGATCATGACCTGGGCTGAAATCAAGAGTCTAAGAGTTAGTGTTCAACCTACTGAGATAGTCAGACACCCCAATATAACTAGAAGTTTGTACCTCTCAGTCTCCTTCACCTATTTCAATTGAATGCTTTATAGCTAGTTTGTGGCAAAATTACAGCCAGTTATTGGACTCATACCACAGAGTGACAGTGACTGACAGTACAGACAACAATCTTAAATATTAAAAATAGGGGACTTATGGGGAGCCTGGGTGGCTCAGTTGGTTGGGCGACCGACTTCGGCTCAGGTCATGATCTTGCGGTCTGTGAGTTCGAGCCCCGCGTCGGGCTCTGTGCTGAATGCTCAGAGCCTGGAGCCTGTTCCAGATTCTGTGTCTTCTCTCTCTGACCTTCCCCCATTCATGCTCTGTCTCTCTCTGTCTCTAAAATGAATAAACGTTAAAAAAAATTAAAAAAAAATAGGGACTTATAAACCACATAGTTAAAAATGGCCATATGCCAGCAAGAGGAAGGAAAGTAGTATAGAGAAGAATGCAGATTAAAAAGTGACAACCTGTGGTATTGTTCTGTGCATCTTGGGTGAAAGCTATCTACATCTGAAGACGGACTGTTTTGGATTCCTGAGAAGTCTCAGCTGGAGATCTTCAATAGGATTGGTCTTCCAGTGTTTGAGGATGGTTTATGTCTCTTTGGTTGGGGGATATGTGTCCAAGAATCAGTTATTTAGGTGTTTCACTGCTGTGCTAGTTATTACCAATACGTGATAGGGTTCTTGTAGTTCAGACTGTGACACAGTCTTTTGTTAAACACAAAACTCTGACTTGTAGCTGAGGCTTTAGGGAAGTATAGTCAAACAAATAGTGTTTGTAGATGACAGAGACTTAACATGGCTGTGGTCATTACTTATAATTTTCAAAAGTGAAAGATCTGATGAGAGTTCATTACAAAAATGCAACTGACAAGGGAATTGGTTATTTCTGTGACATCCAAAATAAACATAATAAAGACAATCTTAAAGTTTTAGACAAAATGTCTATAAGCATAATGATTAAGCATGAAGAATGTTTTAACGGATGATGAATGTTACATCTTATTTAAAAAATAGCAAATGTATTCTTTATAGAGGAAAATATCTTGAAATGTAACATATAATTAACCAGAGAAATAATATACATATATCATATCAAGACTATGCTAAGCAGATAACAAATTTGGCAAGTCTGGAGTAGGTCTTTAAAAAACGCTCTATTTAAAAAGAACTCTGTGGATAAGTTTGATGTGCATCCTGTATTAAAAAGCACCGTCCTAGAAAGTGCTAGATTCAAATTAAAGAAGTAAGAATATGACAAAGCTAACATTTTTTTCTTTAAATGTTTATTTATTTTTGAGAGCAACAGAGACAGAATGTGAGTGGGTTAGGGGCAGAGATAGAGGGAGACACAGAATCCAAAGCAGGCTCCAGGCTCTGAGCTGTCAGCACAGAGCCCGACGCAGGGCTCAAACCCATGAGCTGTGAGATCATGAACTGAGCTGAAGTCAGTCGCTCAACCAACTGAGCTACCCAGGTGCCCCCAAAGCTAACATTTTAAATAATAACTGATATTATGAAACTATGATAATTAATTATCAAAATAATTATGATAAGTTATTATACCGTTGTTGCCTACATCAGGCAGAGTACCACTAACTCTGATAAATAAAAATATATCAAGGTCAGCAAGGGTACTGACAAGTCTCTTGTCATTCTCCTTTAGCACATACAGTTTCTGAAATATTGGGGCATGTTACCACACAATTTAATCTAGAGTAAGCTGAGCCTCTTTTCTGACTTGACAACTCTTGCCATGGAACTCATCAAAAGTAATATTTCAAACAATCTTAATTATTTCTGGCACCTTCTTTTCTACAGTGAAAGAATGAGTCTTCATACTTTTCCAGGAATCCTCTGGGAAATCCCAGAGATATTTTTAGGAACAAAAGATATCCTGAAAGTTATTTTACTTTGCTTAACATTTAGGATTAAATTTTAGGAAGGAAAAAAAAAAAGTTGTCAGGAGATTTGAATACTTAGGAATGTGAGTGTTGAGAAATAATTGGCCGTTTAATTGAAAGTGACAATAAACATTTAAAAATAAACAGGGAAGATGACAACTTTTAAGAACTGTAACTCTTTCATAAGTGAGAAAGTGTTGTTTTCTTAGGTAAACAAGAATGTAATAAAACCAAAGGAAAGCACAGAAAATTTTCCTGACAAAACAGAATCTTTGCTATCCATGCAGATAACACACACAAAAAAGAACCCTTTAGGGGCAGCTGGGTGGCTCAGTCAGTTAAATGACTGACTCTTGGTTTTGGCTTAGGTCATGGTCTCACAATTTGTGAGATCCAGTCCTGCTTTGGGCTCTGCACACGAGAGCACAGAGGCTGCTTGGGATTCTTTTTTTCCCCTCTCTTTCTGCTCCTCCCCTCTTTGTGCATGCTCTCCCTCTCTCTTTCTCTCAAATAAATAAATAAACATTAAAAAAATAACTCTTTATATTTTAGGTGAAAGCAATAAATAGTAAACTGAGGACACAAACCCATCAAAATTGAGCAAAATTTGCTAGGATTTTAACACATTTCATTGCTTGTCAGACTCATTATCTGTACTTACTATAATCAGAAAATGAAATTCCCTTTCTGTGTGCCTTATACTACTTTTGGTATCCATCAGGTTTTGTCCTTGTCGTTCTAGTTTAAGACAAAACTTTTCTCTTTTTTTTCTTGAAGGAAAACACATCTTACTACTTTGCACATAAAATTGTGTCTCTCTGACAGGACCGTTAGTGGTAGAGTCTCATTCAAGTATATTAATTACAACTTTTAACCAAAGCAATTTCTATTTCACCGAAAAAACTCAAGGGGTTGACAATTGTCAACTGTCACATAGTAGCATCTTAGATGAGCAGAATTTATGATCACACATTAAATACCTTTCTACAGACACAATAATCCCTTGTACAGCTTCTCAAAAAAGAGTGAAAAATAGCTTCTCTATAGAATGTAAACAAGAAGCACAAGTATATGAACTTAAAGCTATGCTTGGTAATTAATCTTTAGTATTCCGACTGCTTGGAAATGATCTAGGTATCCAATTAATACAGATTAGTTAACTCAGTTTTATAGTAGTCCTAAGGATCTTGTGAGCTAATCTTCTAACTCATATACTATGAGATATAATTACTGTTGAAACAAAAATTTCAGAATAATGAATCAATTTGGTTAAATGCCAATTAACATTTTTAAAACTTTACACTTCAGTAGATGACTGGTAGCTGATTTGATTAGGAATTCTACATAAGCATAGGAAGAACATAATCCAAGTAGACTAAAAATGTAAGCTTGTATTATACTCTATGCTGATAAATCAGGGAAGACATAGCTTTTTATTAAACAAAAATAATAAATGAGTCTTATTTGTAAAATTTATATAAAATATGGGAACCTGGATTCTTAAAATATTTGAGTTAAAATTCTATGAGAAAACCCAAATATATAAATCAATTAATAACAAAAATAAAGAAACTCATTGATAATAATACAATAATAGTAGGGGACTTTAATACCCCACTTACAACAATGGACAGATTAAGCAGAAAATCAACAAAGTAACAATGGCTTTGACACACTGGACCAGATGAATGTAACAGATCTATTCAGAACATTTCATTCTAAAGCAACAAAATACACATTCTTTTCAAGTACATATGAAACATTCTCCAGAATAGATCACATACTGAGTCACAAATCAGCTTTCCACAAGTACAAAAAGATTGAGAGAATACCATGCATATTTTCAGATCACAATGCTATGTAACTTGAAGTCAACCACAAGAAAAAGTTTGGAAAGCCCTCAAATGCATGGAGGTTAGAGAACATCCTACTAAAGAATGAATGGGTTAACCAGGAAATTAAAGAAGAAATAAAAAAGTGCATGTAAGCAAATGAAAATGAAAACATGACAATCCAAAACCTTTGGGATGCAGCAAAGGCAGTCCTAAGAGGGAAGCACATTGCAATTCAGGCCTATCTCAAGAAGCAAGAAAGGTCTCAAATATACAACCTAACTTTACATCTAAAGGAATTAAAAAAGGAATAGCATATAGAGCCTAAAGCCAGAAGAAAGGAAATAATAAAGATTAGAGCAGAAATAAATGATAGAGAAACAAAAAAAAAAAAACAGTAGAACAGATCAATTAAACTAAGAGCTGGTTCTGTGAAATAATTAAGAAAATTGATAAACCCTTAGCCAGACTTATCAAAAAGAAAAGAGAAAGGACCCAAATAGATAAAATCACAAATGAAAGAGGAAAGATCACAACCAATATCATAGAAATGCAAACAATTACAAGAGAATACTATGAAAAATATATGCCAACAAACTGGGAAATCTGGAAGAAATTGACAGATTCCTAGAAACTCATAAACTACCAAAACTGAAACAGGAAGAAATAGAAAATTTGAACAGACCCATAACCAGCAGAGAAATTGAATCAGTAATCAAAAATCTCCCAACAAACAACAGATGACTTCCCAGGGGAATTCTACCAGACATTTAAAGAAGAGTTAATACCTATTCTTCTCAAACTATTCCAAGAAATAGAAATAGAAGGAAAGCTCCCAAACTCATTTTACAAAGCCAGCATTACTTTGATTCCAAAACCAGACAAAGACCCCACCAAAAAGGAGAATTATAGGCCAATATCTCTGATGAACATGGATGCAAAAATTCTCAACAAGATATTAGCGAAGCAAATTCAACAGTACATTAAAAGAATTATTCACCATGATCAAGTGGGATTTATTCCTGGGCTGCAGGACTGGTTTAATTATTTGCAAATCAACTAATGTGTTACACCACATTAATAAAATAAAGGATAAAAGCCATATGATCCTGTCAGTAGATACAGAAAAAGCATTTTACAAAATATAGCATCTATTGTTTTAAAAAAAAAACATTTATTTTTGAGAGAGACAGAGAAAGGAAGAGAGCAGGGGAGGGGGTGCAGAGAGAGGGGACAGAGGATCCAAAGCAGGTTCGGCACTGACACCAGTGAGCCTGATGCAAGATCTCAAGAGCCATGAGATAATGCCCTGAGTGAGCTGAAGTCAGATGCTCAACTGATTGAGCCACCCATGCACCCAATACAGCATCTATTCTTGGTAAAAACCCTCAATAAAGTAGTGATAGATGGAACACACTTCAACATCATAAAGGCCACATACAAAAGACCCACAGCTAACATCATCCTCAATGGGGAAACACAGAGAGCCTTTCCCTTACTGTCAGGAACAAGACAGGATGTCCACACTCTCATTATTACTATCTAACATAGTACTAGAAGTCTTAGCCTCAGCAATCAAACAACAAAAAGAAATAAAGAAATCCAAATCAGCAAGGAAGCAGCCAATCTTTCACTATTTGAAGCCAATATGATACTCTATGTAGAAAACCTGAAATACTCCACCAAAATACTACTAGAACTAATACATGAATTCAGCAAAGTTGCAGGATATAAAATCAACATGTGGAAATCTGTTGTATTTCTATACACTGATAACAATCAGCAGAAAAAGAAATCAAGGAATCGATCCCATTTGCAACTGCATCAAAAACAATAAGACACCTAAGAGTAATCCTAACTAAAGAGGTAAAAGATCTATACTCTGAAAACTATAGAACACTTATGAAAGAAATTGAAGAGGCACAAGGAAATGGGAAAAAAATTCCATGCTCATGGATTGGAAGAACAAACATTGTTAAAATGTCTATACTACCCAAAGCAGTCTACACATTTAATGCAATCCCTATAAAAATACCACCAGCATTTTTTGCAGAGCTAGAACAACCAATCCTAAATTTTGTATGGAACCAGAAAAGACCCCGAAAAGCCAAAGCAGTCCTGAAAAAGAAAACCAAAGCTGGAGGCATCACAATTCTTGACTTCAAGCTGTATTACAAAGCTGCAGTTATCAAGACAGTATGGTACTGGCACAAAAACATACGTGTAGATCAACGGAACAGAATAGAGAACCCAGAAATAGACCAAGAACTATATGGTCAACTAATCTTTGACCAAGTAAGAAAGAATATCCAACAAATGGTGTTGTGAAAACTGGATGCTGACATGCAGAAGAATGAACCTGGACCACTTTCTTACAGCATACATAAAATAAATTCAAATTTTCATTCATAAAAATAAATTTCATCCTTTGAATGAAAGGATGAAAGACCTAAGTGTGAGGCAGGAAATCATCAAAATCCTAGAAAAGAACACAGGCAACAACCTTTTTAACCTCAGCTGGAGCAACTTCTTATGTTGTTGAAGGCAAGGGAAACAAAGCAAACATGAGCTATTGGGACTTCAACAAGATAAGCTTCTGCACAGCAAAGGAAACAATCAACAAAACTAAAAGGCAGCCTACAGAATGGGTGAAGATATTTGCAAATGACTTATCTGAAAAAGGGCCAGTATCAAAAATCAATAAAGAACTTAATCAAACTAATACCCCCCCCCCAAATAACCCAGTTAAGAAATGAGCAGAAGACATGAATAGACACTTTTCCAAAGAAGACATCCAGATGGCTTAAAGACACATGAAACGATGCCCAAATCACTCATCATCAGGGAAATACAAATCAAAAACCATGATGAGATACCACCTCACACCTGTCAGAATGGCTAAAATTAACAACACAAGAAACAACAGGTATTGGTGAGGATGTGGAGAAAGGGAAACCCTCTTGCACTGTTGGTAGGAATGCAAACTGGTGCAGCCACTCTGGAGAACAGTATGGAGGTTCCTCAACAAACTAAAAATAGAGCTACCCTATGATCTAGCAATTGCACTATTAGGGACAGAACCAGGGAACTGGAGTTAAACATTTCCAGTTGTTCACTGTTAGAATAGTCTTAGCGTAGTGGTTCATAGCACTGGCTTTGCAGTGAAATACTCTATTCTATCTCCTCACTTGCCAACTGGGTGACCTTGGGCAAGTTACACAATATTTCTGAGTCTTGAATCCCTGGGCAGCTCAGTCAGTTGAGTGTCTGACTCTTGATTTAGGCTCAGGTCCTGATCTCATGGTTTGTGAGACAGAACCCTGCCATCAGGCTCTGCGCTGATGGCATGGAGCCTGCTTCGGATTCTCTCCCTCCCTCTCTCTCTGCCCCTCTTCTGTTGGTGTGTTGATGCCCCCCCCCAAATAAACTTCAAAAATAATCAAAAACCCCAATATTTATGAGTCTCGGTTTTTAAATCTCTCATGGGGGATTATTAAAACCTAGGGTTGTTTTGAGCTTGACTGATGTAAAATATGTAAAGTGTTTATTGCAGCACTGGCATGTACCAAATACTCCATGTATTCTACATGATGATAAGATGAGAATGACACAAATTCTGCTGATGTATTGATACATTTGCTGATTCTGTCACTTAGGAAATAGAAAATTGTTGGTGCCATCCTTTGTTTTAAACATTCTGCATATTTTAAAACCTAATGCATTTTTTTTAGCCTTTGATTCTTCAGGTTCAACATTTTCTGTTCATATAATATTGTCCAACACATAAGATTTCCAAATATGTAAGATTTTCATAATTTTCCTATAAACTTTCTTCACCTTTTCCAGTCTTTTAGCTCTAGTTCTCCAATTTTTTCATAGTATGAAGTTCATTGTATTTTAATATAAAGCAGGGTTATTGCACTCATTATACTTTCTAATTCATTGTTTATGATCATTGTTTTAGCTATCTATGAATCTGAGTTTTTGATTTATAATTATTTTGATTTGTAATTAATATGACCTTTTGGTGTTTGCATTATATAGTTTTGCTGCAAAGGTATTAAGCGAACATTAGTTTCTGTTCTCATTTTAAAGTGTTACTGGTATAAACCTTTTTTGATACTCTAGGGTGCTAAAAATACTTCCAGCCAAACAGAGTTTCAGAAAGCTAGACTTTGAGTTGTGCAAGAAAACAGTCAAGGTCATTCAGACTAGAGATCCAGTTATTTCAGAAGTAGCTTTTATTGTCACATAAATACTGTGAGGCAAACAATTCTTCAGTAGCCTCAAGCATGTATTTCTTCTGTAAAAGACTGGGACTTGTAGAAGTCTGAGAGTCTAGGCTAGGTTTCTCCACCTTTTCCTTTCCAGTGTGGTTCCCTTACACTTTTTTTTCTCCTTTTCCCATTAATAATTCACAGATCCTAGCTCTGACTACAAAAGTACTCAGTGAATATTTTGTTGAATAAATGAATCAACACGTGTATACAGGATATCTTCCTTAAAAGTTCATCACTTCTCTTTCAACTCCCATCTATTCCCATTGTAGACATAAAGGATATTTACACATATTACTGCTATACAAAAATGCTATATATATATTTTTTTGTTAAATGTACACATGCTTGAATTCTTTAGTCCATTGAAATGTTTGACAAGATATTGCATTTCTGGTTTAGGCTTTTGTGAAAAATGTGTATTATCAGGACACCCCAAAACCTGGTCTATGTTGAATAGGGTATGCTCAAAGTGAAGTGTTTCAAATCCCCAAAGCACAATGTGAAGTATTGCCATTAACTTCTGATTTGCTAGACAAGGAAGATAGAGAAAACAGCAGGGTGGCATACAGAAAATGGAAATGGAGTGGACCATTTCGAGCAGGAAAGTCTAGGAAGTTTGGAAATCGGAGTGATCAAGTGGATGAACTTAGAGTATAATGTGAGAGTACAAGCTTTAGAATCAAGATGCCTGAATTTGTACTCTTTATTACTTGCTAGTAATGCACTAGCTATGTGCAAACTTTCTTGTTTTAATTTCTTGATCTATATGGTAGGAATCCCAGTACTTAACTCATGGGTTGGTGTGAGAATGAAAGAGGCACTTTATAAAATACATAGTAGAGCACCCAGCACATACTAAGGATAATATTGTTGTTATTCTTACAGAAGTTAGAAATCAGAAGATTCTTATGTTCTATGAAACTTGTCTTTTCTGGTGAACTCACCTATATAGAACAGGATCATTGGAAGCAGTTTTGCATATAATTTTGTGAAATGAATATATTTTTTATTATAGTTTTCTTTTTTTAAATAAATGTTTATTTTTGAGAGAGAGAGAGAGCGAGAGAGCGCACATGTGTGAGTGAGAAAGGGAGGGGCAGAGGGAGAAGGAGAATCCCAAGCAGAGAGAGAGGGAGAGAGAATGCCAAGTGGGCTCCACACTGTCAGTGTAGAGCCTGATGTGGGGCTCAAGCCCATGAACCATGTGATCATGACCTAGGCCGTAATCAAGAGTAAGATGCTTAACTGACTGAGCCACCCAGGTGACCTTTTATTATAGTTTTCAAGATCACATAACTATCAAGCTTTGACTAAATTATTCTTACTTTCTCTCCTTCTTCCTCCTCTCCATCCATTCCTTCCCTCTTCCTTTCTTGCCTCTTCCCTCCTTTCCTTCTTGCCTTCCTGTCTTCCTATCTCCCTTCTTCACTTCCTATCAGCATTTATGACTTAACAAATATTTTCCACATGATTCTAGGTTACTGAGAATTCTTTCTTTCATCATCTATCTATCTAAATGTTTATGAAAAAAGATTGGCTAATTCTAGTTGAATGATTGAAAGAATTTGAATAAGAAATGATATTTAAACTAAGTTTTGATTTTTCTCCAGGTGGGTTGGGTAGAGTAGAAGGTGGAATGGGGAAAGAGAGAAAGGATAGAAGGTGGAAGAATTATAAAAGGACAGATATATGAAATAAAACAGTGGTATTTAGTTGTATGAATAGAAATAGAATGGCTTCATTGAGGATTTTGATAATCATGGTGTTTTTAGCAGAGGAGTGACACAATCAGGCTCACCTCTGCTAGCAGTATAGAAGATAGATTAGAAATGACAGGACGATTTTAGGAGATTACTATGATAATTCCAATGCAATACTCTCTGGGAAGAAGTACTCAGGATGAAGAGAATAAATAGGTACTAGGCAGGGAGAATAAACAGGATTCAATCACCAGTTAAACCTACAATGATTATGTATATCTTCCAGGCTATGTTCACTTGTGGGAAGCCAGGGGCACATGCTTACCTCTCCTTGATTTGGGGGTGATTCAAGGTCTCTCCCTCCACATAGTGCCAAGTACTCCCCTTTTCCACACTGTTGTTTCAGTCAGCATTGCTAGTGTTGCTGGGGTCTCATTTCTGGCCTTAGCTGCTCTTGCCCCTTCCCTTGGTCTCAGTTTTATGGCTATTTGTTGTCCAAATCGTTGTCATTGTTGTTGCTTTTGCTGGTTCTCCTGCTATCGTGTCCATGGGCAGTCCCAAAATTGTCCAGGACTGTTGCCCCTATCACGTTTGAAGTTCTTACTCATCTGCAGCTGCTAATATAGCTGGCCCTGATCTTGTTTTACTATAAACAGGAAGTATAGGAAAAGCAATAGGCTTTACAACCAATAAAATTCACAGTTCATTCTTTACCACTTACTAATTTGGGATGCTTTAGGTAAGTTATTCAAACTCTGAGGCTTAGTCTCTTTATTTTTAAAGTTAGGATAATACCACCTACAATATAAGGTTGATTTGAGGATTCAGTGACTTCAAGCAATTAAAATGCCTAATGTACATTTTGCAAATAGTGTGGCATATGGTAACTGGTTTTTATTACTATCTTGATCCTTATCACAGACCTTCTTGAGGTCCACTGCCATTTTTTATTCTATTCTACCTACCAAAGCTGACTGTAATCTTGTTTTCCCAAAGCTTTTGCTTTCTCAAAGTTCTTCTTGGTGATAAAAGGTTAAAGAGATCGTGTACATAATCCCGAGACCAATGTCTGAATTATAGGATTGCTTGATACCTGTGAGTTTCTCTCCCATCCCTATTGCTGCACACACTCATTGGGTTGCTTTTTCCCTTACTGCCATTTCTCACAGATCTTGTCCTTTGGTGCTATAATCCATCAATTTACATTTTCTTGTGGAAGAATACTAAGGTACAAATCCACCCTGCCATGTAACTCAAATTATCCAAAGGCCAGAGGAGGGTGGGATGGAAGCCAGACTAAGTAGAACTGTAGTTGGAGAAATTAAATGGGTTATATCAGCCAAACCTTGAAGCAGGTGAAGGGTTATCCAATACACTGTCCAAAGAGAGTGGTAAGCTCAGCTATGGTGTGGACATTTATCTCTAAGCAAGAAAGTTAATATGCTGATTCTAGTAAAAAAAAAAAAAAAAAAGCGCAGCCATAGCTGATTCCCCAAATTAAGTGGGCCATAGCATTAAAGTTTTGAGCAGTATTATATTCATAGCAGAACTCTAGCCTCTGACAGCCAGTGTAGGAACTGCATATAGAGTATCCCTCTATATTACAGGTGAATGACAGTTGTCAAGAAGAAATGGGCTTGAGACACCTAAATAGGCAAGAGTTCAGGGAAGAGGCCATTATTTTTTTGAACAGTTTTTTAATGTTTTTATTTTGATATCAGTTATTTAACATGCAATGTTATAGTAGTGTCAGGTGTACAGTGTATGAGTCAACACTTCCATACATCACCCTTTGCTTGTTGCCTATTTAACCCATCCCCTCACTGACCTCCCCTCTGGTACCCATCAGTTTGTTCTCTATAATTAAGAATCTGTTTGTTAATTTGTCTTTCCATATCTCTCTGATTTTTTCCTTTGCTTGTTTGTTTTGTTTCTTAAATTCTGCATATTAGTGAAATCATGGTATTTGTCTTTCTCTGACTGAGTTATTTCACTTGGCATTATGCTCTCTAGCTCCATCCATGTCATTGCAAATGGCAAGATTTCATTCTTTTTTATTTTTTTATGTCTGAGTCATATTCCATTCCATTCCATACATATATATGTATATGTATATATATATACTGCATGTATATATACATATATACATATTTACTAGTATATATACATATTTACTAGAATCAGCATGTATGTGTGTGTGTGTACACACACACACACACACCAATTTTTCTTTATCTATTCATCAGTTGATGGACACATGGGCTGCTTCCATAGTTTGGCTATTGTCAATAATGCTCCTATAAACATAGGGGGGTGTATGTGTCCCTTCGAATTAGTATTTTTATATTCTTTGGGTAAATACCTAGTATCACAACTGCTGAATCCTAGGGTAGTTCTATTTTTAACTTTTTGAGGAACCTCTGTACTGTTTTCCAGCGTGGCTTCACCAGTTTGCATTCCCATCAACAGTGTAAGAGGGTTTCTTTTTCTCCACATCCTCACCAATATCTGTTGTTTCTTGTGTTGTTCATTTTTGCCATTCTGACAGGTGTGAGATGATATCTCACAGTTTTGATTTGCATTTCCCTGATGATAAGTGATGATGAGCAATTTTCATGTGTCTGTTGGCCATCAGCCTGTCTTCTTTGGAAAAATATCTGTTCATGTCTTCTGCTCATTTTTTAATTGGATTATTTGTTTTTTGGGTGTTGAGTTTTATAAGTTCTTTATAGATTTTGGACACTAACCCTTTATCAGATATGTCATTTGCAAATATCTTCTCCAATTCTATAGTCTACCTTTTAGTTTTGTTGATTGTTTCTTCACTGTGCAGAAACTTTTTATTTTGTTATAGTCCTAATAGTTTACTTTAACTTTTGTTTCCCTTGCCCCAGGAGGCATATCTAGAAAGAAGTGCTACAGCCAATATCAAAGAAGTTACTGCCTAGTTCTTCCAGGACTTTTATGGTTTCAGGTCTCACATTGAGGTCTTTGATCCATTTTGAATTTTTGTATACGGTACTAGGAAGTGATTTAGTTTCATTCTTTGCATGTAGCTGTCCAGTTTTCCCAGCACCATTTGTTGAAGAAACTGTCTTTTTCCCATTGTATATTCTTGCCTCCTTTGTTGAGGATCAATTAATCATATAATTGTAGGTTTGTTTCTAGATTTTATATTTTGTTCTATTGATCTATTTTTGTGCTTGTACCATACTGTCTTGATTACTACAGCTTTGTGCCATGAACCACCCTTGTATCATGGAAATAAATCCTACTTGATCATGGTGTGTGATTTTTTAAAATGTATTGTTGAATTTGGTTTGCTAGTATTTTGTTTAAAATTTTTGCATGTATATTCATCAGGGATATTGGCCTGTAGTTCTCTTTTTTAGTGGCGTCTTTATCAGGTTTTGATACCAGAGTAATTCTGGCCTCATAGAATGAATTTGGAAGTTTTCTTTCCATTTCTATTTTTTGAGTAGGTATTCATTCTTCTTTAAGTATTTGGGAGAATATGGTAGCTGTAAAGCTATGTGGTCCTGGACTTTATTTCTTGGGAGTTTTATGATTATTGACTCAGTTTCTTTGCTGATTATTGGTCTCTTCAAATTTTCTGTTTCTTCCTGTTTCAGTTTTGGTAATTTATATTTTTCTAGGAATTTATTGTTTTCTTCCAGGTTGTCCGGTTTGTTGGCATATAGTTTTTCATAATATCCTCTTATGATTGTTTGCATTTCTGTGATGTTAGTTGTTATTTCTCCTCTCTCATTTGTAATTTTATTAATTTCAGTCTTTTCTCTTTTTTCTTGATAATCTGGCTAGAGGTTCAGAAATTTTTTTTGTTTTTTCAAAGAACCAGTTCCTGGTTTCATTGATCTGTTCTATTGTTTTTTGTAGTTTCAACTTAATCTAATCTTTATTGTTTCCTTCCTTCTGCTGGTTTTAGGTGTTGTTTGGTCTTTTACCAGTCCTTTAGGTGCAAGATTAGGTTGTTTGAGATTTTTCTTGCTTCTTGAGGTAGAGCTGTATTGCTATAAAAGTCCCTTTTAGAACTGCTTTTGCTGCATCACAGAGTTTTTTGGACCATTGTGTTTTCATTTTCATTTGTTTCCATGTACTTTTTAAATTTCTTCTTTAATTTCCTGGTTGACTCATTCATTGTTTAGTAGCATGTTATTTAACGTCCATGTGTTTGTGGTCTTTCCAGACTTTTATTCTTGTGGTTGACTTCTAGTTTCATAGCCTTGTGGTCAGAAAAGGTGCATGGTATGACTCTGATCTTGAACTTGTTGAACTTGTTGAGGCTTGTTTTGTAGCCTAATATGTGATCTGTTCTGGATAATGTTCCATGTGCACTTGAAAGGAATGTGTATGCTGCTGTTTTAGGAGGTGATGTTCTGAGTATGTCTGTTAAATCCATTTGTTCCAGTGTATTATTCAAAGCTATTGTTTCCTTGTTGATTTTCTGTTTAGATGATGTGTCCATTGATGTAAGTGTGGTGTTGAAGTCCCCTACCATTACTGTATTATTATCAAATAGTTCCTTTATATTTGTTATTAACTGTCTTATGTATTTTGTTACTTCTGTGTTGTGTGCATAAATATTTATAATTGTTATATCATCTTGCTGGATTGTCCCCTTCAGTATTATATAGTATCTCTTTGTCTCTTGTTACAGTCTTTGTTTTAAAGTCTGTTTTGTCTGAAATAGGGGTGCCTGGGTGGCTCAGTCAGTTAAGTGTCCAACTCTTGATTTTGGCTCTGGTCATGATCTTGTGGTTCGTGAGTTTGAGCCCCACATTGGGCTCTGCACTGACAGTGCAGAGCCTGTTTGAGAGTCTCTCTCTCTCTCTCTCTCTCTCTCTCTCTCTCTCTCTCTCTCTCTCTCTCTCTCCCTCTATCTCTCTGCCTCTTCCCTGCTTGCTCCCTCTCAAAATAAATAAATAAACAAAAAAAGTCTATTTTGTCTGAAATAAGTCTATTTTCTTTTGACTCCATTTACATGATAGATATTTCTCCATCTCCCTACTTTCAACCTTCAGATGTCTTTAGGTCTAAAATGAGTATTTTTTAGGCAGCATATAGATGGACCTTGTTTTTTTAATCCATTCTATCACCTTATGTCTTTTGATTGGAGCACTTAGTCCATTTACATTCAAAGTAATTATTAATAGATATGTATTTATTGCCATTTAATTACTTGTTTAATGGTTGTTTCTGAAGATTTTCTCTTCTGTGTATAGCAGTCTATATTCAGTCGATGGTTGTTTAAGTTTGAACCCATTTCTTTCTCCTGTCTTCCCAATGTTTTAGGTATATGTTATTACATTTTAGATATATATTTTTTTTAGTTCCTGGACTGATTTTTTCCAGAAATATTCATCTTCTCTATTACTTATTTATGGGGCTCGTTCTTCCAGTTTTCAGATCACTCTCTGGTTTGTTGACTTGGGTGTAGATGATATCTAGTTGAAAATGTGGCATGGGGTGAACTGAGGGTCCCCCTACCCTGCCATCTTCCCAAGAGGCCATTCTTAAGGAGGCATTAGGCTAGTGGTTAGGAGCGTGGTTCCTGGGGCCAGATTACCTGGGTCCAAATCCCAGTTATACTATTTTCTAACTATGTGATTTCAGGCAACTTATTTAACCTCTTTGTGGCTCAATATCCTCATCTATGAGATAGGGATGATAATGACACTTGCTTCATAGGGTTTTTGTGAGAATTTAATGGATTAATAAATTATAAGTGAAACAAAAAATGCCTGGCATTTGGTTGACACTCAGCAAATATTAGCTATATTTTATTGTTGTTTTTGTTACTTACACTAGGTAGGGAAACCAAGACAGAAAAAAATTTCAAAGATGGGGCCAATAGATTTTTAGGGTGCAGGAAGAAGAAAATTCAAGAGGAATTTACAGCCTGAAAAAAACTTGTAAGGACTCATGTCTGGTACATTGACATGTTGACAATCATCCTAGGTTGATTGGGCTGAGGTTGTTACTGTACTTCCATTTCTGAGTCAAGACTACCTGAGGAACAGGAGGAACTGATTCATCAGGCTAATCCTCAGTATGCCCTCTGGAGAAGCTGGAGAAGGTAGGAGTTTAAACCCTCCAAAATTCTTGCTGCCATCCTGCAAGCCCTCCTAGGGGACCAAAAAATGCTTTTGCACATATGAACTACTGTGACCCTAAGTCACACAGAATCTCATGCAACCGTCTTTAGTTGTACTTGAAGTTGATCTAGATGATTCATCTGCTCCTTTAAATTACTTTCAGCCTGTATTTAAATGAAGAACAAACATTTCACTCAGATGGATTCATGGTACTTCGTTTCCTTATGATTATTTTTGGGCTGAGCAACAAGTAAACTTTATGTTCTACATAAAAGGGTAATGCTAAATAGTCTAAATTAGGTAATGCTAAGTAAACAGCTTCAGTACAGTCTCAATACAGAAATAATATGTAAATTCCAAAACTTTTTTAATATTTTGAATGCATCTGAGATTCTAGTGTTTTTAAACTACCACTGATGATATCATTAAGGTACAGAATTGATTTCTCAGGTGTTTTGACTATTAAACAGTGTTTAAGTTAGATTATAAGTTGGCAAATGTTATCATACACCTTATTAAAACTGTTTAATATTTTCAAATGTCACAGGAGAACCCGGAACTGTAATGTCAAGCATTGCACATTTTGGATTTAATTTTGTAGTTCTTTGTAACATTTACCTTGCTAATCTTTGGTATTAATTTCCTTTTTTTTTGTTTGATTTGCTCTGGGTAAAACTTTAAAGCATTTTTAAATTTTGTATAAAATCTATAGTTTGCTTTTTGTTTTATATTTTTTTTATGAGTGAAGCAAAGCTAAGCATGAAGAAAAAAGTAGGAAAAATACAATTTGCCAACTGTTCTTTCCTCTTTTCTCTCCCTTGAAGCCATTACACATTTATACTCCTGCTCAACCCAAACTATTTTAGGGAGTGATAAGGAGAGAAAAAAAAAGAAAAGAAAAAGAGAAGATAAGCCCTATCCCTCCCAAACACTTCCTTTAACTTCTTCTCCCATATTCTTTTTCATTTTTACTTGACACCATCCACTTCAGTCTCACCCTGGATCCTATTTCCTCTGAGATTCTATTTGACTTGTTTCTGATATCTGGTCCCTAACATCATACTGTTCTACCTCAGGATCCTAGAGCTAGCACTAGTGGCTTGGAGCTGGAGAAATTTCATCTTCCTCTGGTCATCATGTAAGAAGTGTTCTATGATCAATAACTAGGATTGTAAGAGGTGAGACATGCCTCTGATACCCAGAATTTAAAGTACAGAATTCCTGTTCCCTTAGCCATATGGTTTCTGTTCTGAATTCTTTCCAGGTTCTAAACAAAGCAATTTATGTATGTTCAGACGATACCTAGTATATATGGGGTGGGGGGAAGAGACGAACAAGTAAAAAGTGTGCTTCCTCTGTTTTGAAGGGCTCAGTTTATTTTCTAAGCATTTAGTAAGACATTTTGTTTGACTTCATTGCTTTTCTTTCTCTTCCTCTTTCTCCCTTCCTTTCTTTCCTCCTTCCTTCTTCTCTCCCTCCCTCATCTCTCTTCCTTCTTCCTTCCTTCCTTCCTTCCTTCCTTCCTTCCTTCCTTCCTTCCTTCTTTCCTTTCTCCCTCTCTCTTTCCCTGCCTTCCTTCCTTTCCCCCTCCCTCCCCTCTTCCCTCCTTTCCTTCCTTCCTTCCTTCCTTCCTTCCTTCCTTCCTTCCTTCCTTCTTTCCTCTTTTCTTTCCTTACTTATAATTGAAGTATAGTTGACACACAATGTTACAATAGTTTCAGGTCTATGACATAGTGATTTGACAACTCTCTTCATTATGCTATGCTCACCATGAGTGTAGCTACCATCTATCACCATACAATGCTATTATAATACCATTGAATATACTCCCTGTCGTGTACTTTGTATCCTCATAACTTACTAATTGTGTAACTGGAAGCCTGTACTTCCCACTCTCCTTCACCCATTTTACCCATCCCTCCACTCCCTTCCCCTGTGGTAACCATCAGTTTGTTCTCTGTATTTATGGGTCTGTTTCTGTTTTTTCCCTTTTGTTGTTGTTGTTTGTTGTTGTTGCGGTTTTAATTCCACAAAAAACTGAAATCATATGCTTTTGTCTTTTTCTGTCTGACTTATTTCACTTAGCATAATACACTCTAGGTTCATCTATGTTGTTGCAATTGACAAGATATCATACTTTCTAATGGCTGAGTAATATTCCATTGTATATATAAACTACTTCCTTTTTATCCATTTTTGGACACTTGGGTGGCTTCCGTATCTTGGTTATTGTAAGTAATGCTTCAGTAAACATGAGGGTGCATATATCTTTTTGAATCAGTATTTTAAATTTCTGTGGGTAATACCCAGTGGTGGAATTATTGGGTCATATGGTATTTCTATTTTTAATATTTTGAGGAACCTCCATGCTGTTTTCCATAGTGGTTACACCAATTTACATTCCCATCAACAGTGCCCAAGTGTTCCTTTTTCTCCATATTCTCCCTAACACTTGTTTCTTGTCTTTTGATTTTAGCCATTTTGACAGGTGTAAGGTGATATCCCATTGTGGTTTTGATTTGCATTCTCCTGATAATTAGTGATGTTGAGCATCTTTTCATGTGTTTATTGGTCTTCTGTATATCTTCTTCAAAAAAATGTTTATTCAGGTCCTCTGCCCACTTTTTAATTAGACTATTTATTTATTTATTTTTGTGGTGTTGAGTTGTATAAGTTCTTTATATATTTTGGATATTAACCTCTTATTAGATATATCATTTGTAAATATCTTCTCCTATCCAGTAGGTTGCCTTTTAATTTTGTTGATGGTTTTTGTTTTGAGTTTGTCATTAAAACACAGAATTTCTATTTTGCTTTAGAAATATTTTGCTTTGCTTTTTTTGAGTTTGTCATTAAAACACAGAATTTCTATTTTGCCTGTTGTATTTGGGAATCAGATTGCTGAAATTTTCAAGCCTGAATTGTACTTAGGATCGTGTCTGAAATAAATTTATTGATTTAAACCAGCTGATATGGCTCCATAGTATGATTTATACTTCCACATACATGTTACTGCATTTTAAACTATCTTCTGAATGCTGAACAAAATTACCCAATAGAGTATACGGAAATTTTAGTAGGTTTCTTACTAATTTTCATTTCTTGCTATTGTGTGCTCAAACTCCAACACAAATTGTGTATGTTTTCTCAGGGAAATTTTAAGAAAGGATCTTGAATATTTTGGGATACAGATTTTAATTTCCTTAGTAAGTACTGTCCTCACAGGCATCTCAAATATTTTGAAGTTATGGCTATAATATTGATCTGTAATATTTAAGCAATGGAAAAATATTGTCAAATCTCTATTTTAGTCATTTAGAAATTATCCTATTCTTTGGTACCTACGCACGTATTTTTCTTGGGAAATATTTTATTTGCAATTTTTCTCATTGTTTTACATTCAAAATATTATGGTACATTTGCGAATGACTATAGTAGGAACCACAATGACTGGGTTAGACTTTGAGTTCCAGCACAGGTGTTATTCATCTTGGGAATGTTGCTTCATCTTTCTGAACTTTAGCTTCATATTGTACAGTGAGGATAATAATAATAACTATCAACAATATTGTTATGAGGATTATGTAAATTAGTATCTGTGAAAAGATTAGAATAGCGCCTGGAACACAGTAAGGGCTATAGAATTATTTGTTTTGTTATTATTTTTTGATTATTTGGGAAAGATTAGGAGAAAAGGATATGAAATACAAAGCTGCAGAGGGAATTTTCTACGAAAGGGTGTTACAATAATCTCCTCTTGGAAAAGGGTACTAATTCTCACTGACCATGATTAGATTTAACATTGATGTACAATGAATCAGAGAAGACTTTGTATTGATCAGTATGAGATGGTTAGAAGAATGCTTTAATATCTAAGTAACAACTGTTATATTGAACTCTGCTCCTTAATAAGGCAAAGTATTGGAACAGTTATAATTCTTCGCTACTCTTAAATTTTTTTTAATGCTTATTTATTTTTAAGAGAGACAGAGACAGAATGTGAGTGGGTTAGGGGCAGAGAGAGAGAGGGAGACACAGAGGCAGAAGCAGGCTCCAGGCTCTGAGCTGTCAGCACGGAGCTTGATGCAGGGCTCTAATTCACGAGCCGCAAGATCATGACCTGAGCCGAAATTGGACACTCAACCAACTGAGCCACCCAGGCGCCCCTCTTCGCTATTCTTATTAGGAAGACTTAGGTGAAACAAGCCAATGAGAGCTAAGATCCTACTTCTGCTGCAGCAGAGGGACATTGATGAACTACTCTGGAAATGGCCTGACTGGTTCAAGACACAGGTCATGGATGCGGTGGAGGAGTAGAGCGTGCTGAGCTTTGTCAGGGCTAGGATGGCCACAGTGCACAGCACCAATGTGCTTTGAAATCCAGTTTGCGCTTGATCATTTCCTCTATGAGAAAAATATGGTGTACCAGGAAGTCACTCAGGGTCCAAAAGAGCTCATTGGTAAATAAACATGCCTAGTCATTTCCATCCCAGGGAAGAATGCTTAGATAGAGAGTTGTGATCATCTCTTATGTTGGGATCAGGGATGGAAGAATAGAAGAGTGATTTACCCCTCTTTTCTTTTAAAAATATACCATACCCAATGTGTCTGGCTTGAAGAGTATTAACTGGGTTGCACCATGCTTGTGGGCTTGGGGAGAGTTAGATAGCCCAGTTTAGAAGTAATTTACACGGGTACTTTTTATTTTATAAAGCATGTCCTGATGTGCTACATACTTATCTCATATGTGTATCTCCACACCTACTCATTATTCCCCCCCCCCCAAACTGTTTCCTTCATTCTTGATCAATATTATCACAATTCACTTGTAAAGCCATAAATCTCTGTAATTCTATTTAACTTTACTCTTCTAATTTTCTGTAGCAAATTCACTATTTTAATCTACCATGTGCCTGCCACTATTCTGGGAACTGGAGGATACATCAGTGAAAAGAAATCAACAACAGCAACACCATGTAGAGTATCTGTCCTTATAGTGTTTATTTCTAGTGGAAGGAGACAAGTTTACACATAGTAATACATAATTTAATATAGTGGAATATTATGTTTTGTTACTATGTTTCATTTTATTATGTTACTATGATTTGTCTCAGATTATTATTGTCATGAATAATTCTTTAGAAGTAAGAGTAAAGATCTGGACTTATAGCTTTAAGAGTATTAAAAAATGAGTAGAATCATCAGAAAACATTACAGTAGCTTGAAAAGGACCACAAAAAACAAAAATATGATTTTTTATTCATGGAAAAAATATCTTGAGCATTGGGAAATTTAATTAAACAAACATTTATCAGAAGCCTACTACTTACCAACTTCTTCTTTCCACAAATATTTCTTGAGAATATCTTAGGAACTGGGACAAAAGAGTCCCTGACCTTATGGACTTTTCATTCCAGTGGAGGAGACAGATAAATAAGCATGCCCCCAACACACACACATTTCCTAACTGTTCTTTTTCCTAGCTCTCCAACTTGCCTCCCTGTGCCCTCACCCCACCTCAAAGAAGTTTTTTCTACCAGTGCCCTAGTCTGGGGCCTTTTCAACCATGAATCTTGTGTCATAACTGGTCCCAATTCCATCATCCACATTGCTGCAGTTATGTTTCTAGAACATAGAGTTAATGATTGCAGTCCTCTCTTTATAGACCTTATGATTCTGTATCATCTGCTTTATGATTTCATTCACATTCTGGCCCCTACCAAAGTTTCCAACCCGATTTACTGCCTTAAAACCTGTTTAACATCTCCTTTTAGCTGCCACTGCAGCTTTCAGCTGAATAACTTCTCATACTTCATAGAGAAAATAGAAACAATCACACAGAAGTGCTTTCACCTTCTTATAGCCATCCCATCACCCTATTTTCATAAGACAATATGTCTCCTATTCCTAATCTTCTTTTAAAGCTTATAGATAGCCAATACTTCTGCATGTGCTTCAGACCGCAGCTTCTCCTGAGTTTTTAAGACCTTTTTGTTTGAGGTAATTACATCACAAGTTTCTTCCTCTCTGGTGGATTATTTTCACCTGTATTTGATAAGCTCTTCTGTCATTCATATATAAAATCTGTTCCTTGATTTCATATTCCCCTGAAGATTTTACTACATTTTTCATAAAAATGGTTGTCTTAACCTGTTCTCCATTCTTCACTTACCATTTACTCATCAACCACTCTGGTCTGGCTTCCATCTCCTCCACTTCACGGAAGTCTCCCCCTTCCTTTTCCTGCCTTTCTTCCTTTATTTATTTTTCCGAGGACACCAATAACAACCACTTTGCTAAATCCAGTGAACCCTTCTGTACTCATCTTGCTCTACCAGGCAGTGGCATTCAATACAATTCACCACTCATTCCTTCAAACTTGACCCTCTGGGATAGTTCTTCCTTTTTATTCTCCTTGCACTGATGGTCCTTTTCCTCTGCATGAAATCATCATTATCCACACGTTACAGCTAGGTGATTTCCTTTAGTCACAGTGATGTAAATGGTAAGAGCTTTGAAATTATATTTCTTTAAATTAATCTTTTTTAATGTTTATTTTTGAGAGAGAGACAGAGTGCAAGTAGGGGAGGGGCAGAGAGAGAGAGAATCCCTCTGCGCTGTCAGCACAGAGCCTGATGGTGGGGCTCGAACTCACAAGCCGTGAGATTGTGACCTAAACCGAAGTTGGACACTTAACCAAGTGAGCCACCCAGGCACCCCTTATATTTCTTTCTATCCATACTCTGAGGTCCAGATTTATATATTCAGTTAATTGGGCATGTCTATTAGAAGGCTTAATGGGAATCTCAAACTTGAAAATTTCAAACCAGAACTCTTGATGACTCCCCACTACTAACCTCTTCCTCAAGCAGTCTTTCCATCCCCGTAATACCAACATCCACTCAGTTATGCAAGCCCCAAACCTAGACATCATCCATAATTTCTCCATTTTTTTTCTCGACTCTCTTCCCAGAATCCATCAATATGTTCAAAGTATATTTTAACCCCCCCACCTCCCCTTTGTTTCTTGGTTTTCCTCTTTTTACCCCTGATGCTCATTTGTGTTCTTTCTTAAATTCCACATAAGTGAAATCATATGGCATTTTTCTTTTTCTGACTGACTTATTTAACATAATATACTCTAGCTCCATCCACGTAGTTGCAAATGTCAAGATTTCATTCTTTTTGATGGCTCCATAATATTTGATTGTATATATATATACCACATCTTTTTACCCATTCATCAGTCAATAGACATACGGGCTCTTTCCATAATTTGGCTATTATTGATAGTGCTGCTATAAACATTGGGGTGCATGTATCCTTTCAAGTCAGTATTTTGTATCTGCTGGGTAAATACCTAGTGGTGTAATTGCTGGATCATAGTTATATTTTTAACTTTTTGAGGAGGCTCCATAGTGTTTTCCAGAGTGGCT
Organism: Panthera leo; assembly: GCF_018350215.1. Classification (NCBI taxonomy): domain Eukaryota; kingdom Metazoa; phylum Chordata; class Mammalia; order Carnivora; family Felidae; genus Panthera; species Panthera leo. The sequence goes on along the minus strand of NC_056682.1, from coordinate 118,517,440 downwards.
GTACCAGTTTGCAGTCTCTTGAACAGTGTAAGAGGGTTCCACATTCTCCACATCCTTGCCAAAACCTGTTGTTTCCTGTGTGGTATGGGTCAAATAGATGATGGGATTAATAGGAATTTACATAAAACCTTGGAAGAAAAAAAAAGGACAAATTGAATATCCATTTGAAGGTATTTAGAGTACCAAATTCACTCTTAACCACATCTCTGTAGATGGTTGAGAATATATTCTCACCCCAACAAAAGTCTGAGATTTTAATCTCTGAATGTCTCGGAACTGCAGGATGCCAGGCACAAACCTCACCCTAACCTTAACCTTAACTAACCCTGTTTACTAACCAGGGTTAGTAATCTAATGAATCTAATACTAACCCTGTTTTTAATCCATAACCCCTAAACTTTACCCCTAACTTTAACTCTAACCCTAAACATAACCTTTAGAGAGGTCTCTGAACTATAGGATATAAGCCACATACCCTCACTCTAACCCTACTGTAGCTCTAAACCTAATCCTAACCCAAACCTTAACTTTAAACCCCTAAGCCCTAGCCCTAAGCCCTAGCCTTAATCATAACCATAACACTTAACCTAAAGTTACCCTTTTGGAGGGGCCTCTAAACTATAGGATAATAGGCACCTAGCCTCACACTGGCCCTAACCCTAACTCTAACCCTTAATCTGGAACTAATCTCAACTGTAATCTTAGATCTGAGGGGGAAAAAAAAGATTTGGTATATATAATGGAATATTACTCAGCCAGTAAAAAGACTGCAATCTTGCCATTTGCAATGACATGGATGGAGCTAGAGAGTATTATTCTAAGCAAGCACCTAATCCTAACCCAAACCTTAACTGTTAACCATTAATGACTAACCCCTAATCCTAACCCTAACCCTAACCTTAACCCTAAACATAACCCTCTGGAGAGGTCTCTGAACTACAGCATAATAAGCACATAGCTTCACACTTGTCCCAATCCTAATCCTAACTCTTAATTTGGCCCTAAACTCAACCCTAATCCTAGATCTGAGGAAAAAAAAGAAAAAAAAAGATTTGGTATATATACACTATATGTATACCAATACCAAGATTTGGTGTGTGTGTGTGTATACACACACAATGGAATATTGCTCATTCATTAAAAAGAATGAAATCTTGCCATTTGAAACAACATGGATGGAAGTAGAGAGTATTATTCTATACAAAATAAGTCAGAGAAAGACAAATACCATATAGTTTCACTCATGTGAAATTTAAGAAACAAATGATCAAATGAAAAAAAAAAGTAAGAGGCAAAGAAAGAAACAGACTCTTTAAACTATAGTCTACTTTAACTTAAAACAAACAAACAAACAAACAAACAAACAAACAAACTGTAAAGAGCAACCTAATGGCTACCAGAAGTGAGGTGGGTGGGGGAGATGGGTGAAGTAAGTGATGGGGATTAAGGAGTGCACTTGTGATGAGCACTGGGTGATGTATGGGAGTGTTGAATCACTACATTGTACACTAGAATCTAATATTACGCTGTGTGTTAACTAACTGGAATTAAGATAAAAACTTAATACAAAAATAAGACCAAACCAAACCACAAAGTATATTTTAAATGTGTCCACTTCTTCCCATTTTTGCTACCACTACCTTAGTGTAAGCCAGGACAATTGCTGTAGCTTGTTAACTACTATTTCTGCTGCTTCTCCTGGTTCATGCCTACATTGTAGCCAGAGTAAATTTTTATTAAAATATACATCAGATCATGTCACTCCCTTGCCTAAAGCCCTTCAGTGGTTACAATAAAGTTGAGGATCTTTACTGCCAAAATTCTGAATGATGCAGCCTCTGGATATTTCTTTGAGATCATCTCTTTAAACCTTTTCTTTAGTTTATTCCATTCTGGCCACATTATTCTCCTTTCTGTTCCTCAGATAAGTCAAGCTCCTGTCCACCTTAGAACCTTGATTTCACTCATATATGCAATTTAAGGAACAAAAGAGATGAACATAGGGGGAGGGAAGGAAAAATAAGATAAAATCAGAGAGGGAGGCAAACCATAAGAGACTCTTAAATACAGAGAAGAAACTGAGGGTTGCTAGAGGGAGGTGGGTGAAGGGATTGGTTAAATGGGTGATGGGCACTAAGGAGGGCATTAAGGATGAGCATTGGATGTCATATGTAAGAGATGAATCACTGGTTCTACTCCTGAAGCCAAGACTACACTGTATGTTAACTAACTTGAATTTAAATTAAAAAAAAAAAAAGAATATTCTTTCTCTGGCTTTTTGCATGGTAGTTTATTTTTCTTTGAATCTTATCTCAACTATCACCACCTCAGAGAAGCTTTCTTTACCTTTTATTCAAAATAGCTTGTGGGGAAGTCTAGAACTAACTATTAAGGCATTTTGGTATATTACATTGCTTTTTATGGAATTCTTTTGCAGCATAGCACATTAATGTTTCATTCATTCATATGCTCATTCATTCACCTAATATTTATTGAGCACATGCTGTGTGCCGAGAATTGTTCTAAGCGTTTGAGATATGTCAAAAAATAAACAGATACAGTTCTTTAACTTCTAAAGTTTGTATTCTAGTGAGTGAGATAAATAATAAACAATAAAAATAATAAAAAGTAAATTATACAGTATAAGGAAGACCATAGGTACTATAGGAAAGACAGCAGGGTGAGGGGGATTGAGTGCCATGGAGGTGAAGGGTGCTCTGAGAATTGTACTATGAAGAAACCAGCACTTCCTGAACTTCTTTGACCATAAAACAGCTATTAAGATCTGATGGAACCAATCTTTCAAAGAACACATCTTAGGAAAGTGTGGTCTGACTACTTATTCTCTGTCTTTCCCTCTGCCTGCAAGGCACACACATTTTATACAGTAGAAACCTGAGTCCCAGAGAAGCTATCTAATTTTCCCCAAATCACAAATCCTTCCTAGAATTTTAAGATAGGGTCTCTGCCTTACAGAGCTGATTATTAGGGTTATGATAATAGAAATAATAAGTTGCATACCTAGCACATTTGATAGTTGGAGCAGCTTGTTTATATGACAAAATTACCTCCAGTAATAGAAAATGGAACAAAAATAATGGTTAGGAAAAAAGGGAGACCATGAAATTGTTCTTTTCATGGATTTTGTATATGTAATCATGCCAGTGGAAAATAATAATAGATAAAATAAGCATTACAGTATAAAATGGAAACAATAATGGATTAATGTTTTTAAATTACATTAATGTATTTTTACAAAAGAGAACTAGGTGGTCTGTTATATATGCTGATTGTTATGTACTGAATATTTGTGTTACCTCTCATCTCCCAAATTCATATGTTGAAATCCTAACCATCAGTGTGGCTGAATTTAGAGTATGGGAGTAATTAAGGTGAAATGAAATCATAAGGGCAGAACCTTGGTCTGACAGAGAGCTCACTTTCTCTCCTTTTCTGTGTGCACATGGAGGAAGGCTTTGTGAGGACAGTTAGAAGGTAGCCATCGGCAAGCTGGGAAGAGAGTCCAAACACCAAATCAACCAGACCCTTGATCTCAGACTTCCACTCTCTCAAACTGTGAGAAAATAAATTTCTGTTGCTTAAGCCATCCAGTCTGTGGTATTTTGCTATGGCAGCCCAAGCAGACTAATACATCAATGTCTGTTACAGTAATGAATGTATAACTTTACAGTTTTTGTTATCAAAACTTAACTTTGGCAAATTTGTTAATTGCTTTGTCAAACTTGATTTTCTGTATGTAGTCTTAATAGATTGTGTAACCAGATTTGTTCATCTGTCTTCACTCTTAATAACTGAAGAACACTTTTTATTCATTTTAATTTAGAAGTTTTGTCCCACAAAGCAACAAATATAAAGCTAGAAACAAGTCATAAATATAAGCGTTAAGTTTGGGAGATATTCATAAAAAAACCCCGTTGTACTGTAGGTTTCAGAAATTTTAAACACAGAAGAAAACTTCAAGTAGTCCCATGGAATGACAGAGCTGACATAAGTCTTGTGGTACTTCTTCATCCTTTCCATGCCTGGGCTATCACTGTTGATATCTATCTAATCGCTGTTTAACTCAGGAATATATAGCTCCACAGTGGTTGGAAACAGCACTCAAAGAGAGCTTGAATGATTAAAAAATGTCATGAATTTACTCTCAAAGTAAGAGTGTGTAGCTGTGTCCACATGTATCAGGGGGTGACTGGATGACTGGGGAATCTTTGAATTAACTTTTATGTAGAATTTTTATTATTGTATTCTACATAAAAGTTAATTTGAAGAATCCTCAGTCATTTGTGCGATTATTAGAACTTAGACCAACAGAAGTTTTTTGAACAAAGGAGTATTTATCACTGACATTGTTTAGAATTACTGGCATGCTGTGATAATAAGCAGATTAATTTTAAATCCGTTTTATCACTTTTTTTTTTTACCATCCAGTGTTTAATGAGAAATTCAATGCCAATAGGATTTTATATATTTAGGTGATTTTTTAAACATTCTTTCTGAAATTTTAAATTAATTCTTTATCGCAATGGTCAGATATTTTATTATAAAATTTCTAGGATTGGATTTCTTACTATTCATCTTGAGTATAGCTCTTAAGCTATACTCAAGTATAGTCTTTTCAGGATGACATTTTATCTTTTTGCCAGCTCTGTAATTTTACTTCTGCATTTAATGTTATTTCCTTTTCCATTATGCATGCTGCTCATTCTAGAATTTATTTTAGAAATACCTTGCACCTTGTTGCTATATTCTCCATGTCTGTTACCATTTTTCTCATACCTTATAAAGGTATTAATTATAATCACTCTAAATGTTTTGTTATTTGTTTCATGGTTAATTTTACATATGATACATTTTAAGTGTAGAGCATATTTATCACTGTGGGACTTTACGAAGTTAGTGATTTTCAGATGGGTGCTTCATATCTGAGAAAGCTCATTCACCACAATCTCTATTGCTAACTCGTTCCCGTCATCCTCAAGGAGGTAAAGACATGCCATACATCATGAGGTCCTCTGGATGTGGGGAATATCTACTCTTCCTGGGAGTTAGTTACTGCAGGTCTAATACTACCCTAATCTCAGTTTTGGGCATTAATATTTTCTGCTTAATATTTGTGTTTTGTATGCCATCTGAGTTTGCCTGCTTTCTATAATGGTTAATTTTTAGTGTCAACTTGACTAGGCTATGGGGGTCCCAGATATTTGGTCAAACATTACTCTGGGTGTTTCTGTGAAGGTATTTTGCATGAGTTTAACACTGAAATGGTGGACTAAGTAAAGCTGATTTCCCTCCCAAATGTAGGCTGGGCCCCATATTATCAGGTGAAGGCATGCTTAGTTGCAAAAGGCTGACCTTTCCTCATGCCTTTCCTCTGCCTGACTGTCTTCCAGCTGAGACATCAGTTTTTTCTTGCTTTTGGACTGAACTGAAGTATTGGCTCCTTCTGGGTCTCAGCCTTCTGGCTTTCAGACTGAAACTATATCACTGGCTTTCCTGGATTTCCAGCTTGCTGACTGCAGATCATGGGATTTCTCAGCCTCCATTATCTTATGGACCAATTCCAATTTATTCATATGCACACACACACACACACACACACACACACACACACACACACACATTTTACATCCTGTTTGTTCGTTCTGTTTCTTTAGAGAACCCTGACTAAATATACTATCTAATAAGAACTCCTCAGGGACATCTGGGTGGCTCAGTTGGTTAAGCATCCGACTTTGGCTCAGAGCATGATCTCACTGCTCATGAGTTTGAACCCCGCATCTGGCTCTGTGCTGACACCTCAGAGCCTGGAGCCTGCTTCAAATTTTGTGTCTCCCTCTCTCTCTCTCTCTGCTGCTCCCCTGCTCATTCTCTCTCTCTCTCTCTCTCTCTCGCAAATGTAAAATAAAACATGAAAAATAATAAAAAAAAAGAACTCCTCAAAATTTCTGTTAGGGAGAGCATGAATCCTTTTGTCTAACATGACTATAAATTATCTCTTTATTTGCTTTCCCCTTATATGCCCTATTCTTTCTCTTTTCCTTTCCTTTCATTTAAAAATTTTATTTTTTATTGAATAATTTACATACAAATTTTATTTGTTTCAGATGTTCAACATAGAGATTTGATATTTATATACATTATGAAGTGGTCACCATCATAAGCCTAGTTACCATTTGTTGCCATACAAAGTTGTTACAATATTATTGACTATATTCCCTATGCTGTACATTATATACCCATGCCTTATTTACTTTATAACTGGAAGACTGTTCTGTTTAATTCCTTTCATCTATTTTGTCTATCCCCCCCATCCCCCTCCCCTCCCCTCCCCTCTGGCAACCATCAGTTTGCTTTCCATATTTATGAGTCTTTCCATTTTTTTTGTTGTTCATTTGTTATGTTTTTAAGATTCCATATATAAGTGAAGTCATAGAGTGTTTGTCTTCTTTCTCTGACTTATTTCCCTTAACATAATTCCCTTTAGCTCCATCCATGTTGTCTCAAAGGTCAAGATTTCATTCTTTTTTATAGCTGATTAATATTCTATTGTTTTCTCTAGATATGCCATATCTTCTTTATGAATTCATATCTTGACGGACATTTGTGCTGCCTCCATGTCTTGGCTATTGCAAACAATGCTGCGATGAACATAGAGGAGCCTATGTCTTTTCAAGTTAGTATTTTTGTTTTCATCAGATAAATACCTAGAAGTAGAATTGCTGGATTGTATGATAGTTCTATTTTTAATGTTTTGAATAACTTGCATACTGTTTTCCATAGTGGCTGTGCCAATTTACATTGCCACCAATAGCGCATGAGGGTTCCCATCCTCTCCAACACTTGTTATTTCTTGTGTTTTTGTTATTGCCCATCCGACAGGTGTCAGATGATATGTCGTTGTGGTTTTGATTTGCATTTCCCTGATGATTAATGATATTGAGCATCTTTTTATGTGTCTGTTGGCCAACCTGTATGTCTTCTTTGGAAAAATAGCTGGTAAGGTTGCTTTTAAATTCTTTGGAGACAAGACACTTCCTTATTCTACTGTCTTGCCCTTGTAAAGTCCCTGAAAATAACATAGATAACATGTGTTGAGTACACTAGAGTTAATGCATATTTAATCATTGTGATGAATAGCTCAACTTAGTAAAGTGGGAATACCCAAAATGCCTTTTCCTACATGTTTTCTGGTGGTTTCGGTCCAAGGTTTTCTTTCTGGTCTAGAAGATTGGAGGTGACTGCTCAAATCCTTTGAAACAAGTAGCTCAACAGATCGAGTTGGGATTGCACATGATGAAGGGGAAGAATGCATAGGGGGAAAGGGAAATATTCTTGGTTTATTTCTCTACATATTTAACCATGAGGTCTTATAGTTGATTTCACTCTCTTCATAATGATTCCCCTCACTGCTGGTTGACAACATCACAATATGTAATACTGGTAAAAGTAATTATATTGTTTTCCTGTATTGTATAGGTTACTATTATGGCAGTGCACTTATAGTATACTTTGTGTTTCTTTACATTAGTCATTTGGGAAAAATTGCCTGCTGTGAATAGAATAAAAAGAATTATTTTACTTTGATACAGACAATAAAAGGAAATTGTTTTTAATTTTTTTCTTTCCAACCTTATTTTTATTATGAAAATAAAAGGTATTTAGACCTTTCCCTTTATTTTGTGTTATTTTATTTGTTAAATATGCAACCTTAGTAAATATTTGGTAATCTGGTTGTTCTCCATATCATTTTACTCAAAGGAACCCTATCTGCAAGTATTCAAGTACAGCAATACCGGCCCGTATTTTTCTAGCTTATTAACTTGTTTGCTCTACTCAGCCTTCTCTGTCCTACAGGGCCCCATCTGCAGTTTGAACAATATTGATGATTAATTCCACAAAGAGTGGTTTAAACTGCAAAGCAGAATCTGGAACTGAGCCAGATTGGATGAATGCTCTGAGACATCTCTACAGCACAGAAATGTTTTCCAGAGAACATTTCTATTATCTGCTGAAAGATGGTCTAGAAGCCCTGATTCTAAGTGGCTCTGGAGGGTCATAGTAATAAGTTAGATTGTAAACTTGCAATAAAAATGACCCAGTTTAGGTCCTCATGGTGACTGCATGTTAGATAGCAGGAAAGAGGTATTTCTCACAAAAGGGAGACCATTCTGCTTTCTGAATAATTTGTTAAATTTTTCATTTGGAATTACATTTTTTCTTTTAATTTTTGTTGTTACCATGTCACTATGCCTGGCAATATGGTATTTGCAATGGCATCTTAACAATGTAGAACAGCACCACATTTGAAATTATTATTCACAACATTTATGAATCATGTGACATGGGAAATAGCTTGTTTTTGAAAATTTCAGTTTCTTCATTTGTAAAATTCTCCTTCCCAAGATGGAAGACTAAACAAGGCAATGTGTGTGAAAGGATCTGGCACAAAGCATCAGAACTCTGTGGAATTGGAAAGGCCATGTTTGGATATAAGAATTCCCTAAATCTTCAGAACATCTATATTTACAGCTGCCTGATGTATTATTCCTGAGTTGTTTGGTGTTTAAAGGTCACAAGTAAAAACTCACATATGTTTGTTAAAAGGATTAGCATGTAGATTTTAAACTTAAAACACAATTTTAATTAACTAAAATAAGGTAATTATATTTCAGGTGTTCATGAAATATAGGACAAAGTTATTTATTTAGTATTAAATTTATTGAAGACATTTACAGATAATTTGTCTCAGTGACTGGTTTTATTGCTAATGAATTATTTGTAAAAAAATGGGAGGAAAAGAGGCTAGATTTTATTATATAGAATAATTAAAAACAAGATAGAATATCAGCATGACTGACTATGTTTTCAATTCTCCCTAAAATAACTGTCTCTTATATGAAAGCACCTTTATTTTACTCTTGGCTTTATTTATGGTGTATTGTCATAGATTATTAGTTGTGAAAATAAAGTAGGTATTACTAAAAAAAACCCATGAACATTAATATAATCTTCATATTGCTTTAGTTTAAAATATTTGTAAAATTATAGGGGTGCCTGGTTGGTTCAGTCGGTTAAGTGTCCAACTCTTTTGGCTCAGGTCATAATCTCATGGTCTGTGGGTTCAAGCCCTGCACTGGGCTCTGCACTGATAAAATAAAATATTTGTAAAATTGTAATAGTTACTAGTTATTTATCAATTTTATTTAAATAAAATATTTTTAATTCAATGGGATTAAGAAATGATTTTATTAGTTTCTTGTTAGGAATTAAGAAAAAGTTTGCCAATATTCTTGAACTTCTATTATTTAGTAATGCAATTTAGTTATTGTACTTTTTAGACATTTCCAAATTCCAGTCCCACTGTCACTGTCATTGATTGGTCTTCTCATTGGTCCTTTACCTTGATTACTTAAATTGTAACTATTATTTTCTAGTCATGCAATCTTTTATGCTCCATAGTACAACCAGTCATTTCAAAAAGTGAGATCATAACCATTTTATGGTTACTAATACCTAGAAGAAAAAGTTTAAATTATCTATCCCTGTGTTAAAAAGTAATAGACTTCAGTAATGCCCTCAACTTTCACTGCTGATGTGCCCCCAGGACCTGTGCCCAATGCACTTAAGATGCTCACTGCATTTTTGATGAGTAAACCAATGAACCTCCCATTTCAGGCTTCTTGCACCTCCCTACCTTTGCCCCATTCCCACACTCAAATCTTGCTTTGCTCTGCACTTGCTACGCAATTTCCTTCCCTTGTGTCAACTACCCTTGAGCCTGCAGAAAAGACTTAAATAAAATGGAATAAAGAGATTTTATCTGTGAGACTCATAGGAATGCGTTCAGGCCATCAACAAGTGCAGAAGATGGTTGGCATAGTTACATATTATGAACAAGGGACTCATATAGCCACTGAAGAAAGTATCAGAATGTTTATCACTGGAGCTTTATTTTAATTCTGTCCTTGTTGTTGATTAATTTTATGGTTCTGGAAGAGCAAACTCAGTAAATGTAATAATACTGCATTGTAATGATGAAATCAAATTATTTCTCTCACAGGAGAAATCCCACATTTTTGAAGAAATTTTTGGGGGAGAAGTGGAATGGGAGGCTATAGAATAATTTTGAGAGAGTAGAGAGTTTTCAGTAGGAGCTGTAAGAACTGAGTGATGATAACCCTTTTACCTTCTAGAATGAGCTAATCACACATAAGAACTTGGAGAGAGCAGGATATCAGGGGAAAGAAAGCATGGCTGGATCCTGAAATGTAGGAAGGAATCTTTAAGAGTGGAAATGAAAAGGGCATACAATAGCAAAGGGGAAGAAGGAATGATTAAGAGCATCTGGAACAAGAATACCTACTCAGGGCAGGCAACTCTGTGTATGGCATTTTGAGACGTTTTATTTTCAGGTATAGTATATAGTCATAGGGTCAAAGTAATTAAAGCAATAAAAGCAAAGGAGAGGTGAAAATGTAGTAATCCCCCCTGATCCACAGTCTTGCTTTTATGATTTCAGCTGCTTGTGGTCAACCACAGTCTGGAAGCAGATGATCTCTTGATGTGTCATAGCCTAACACTACATCACAAAGCCTACGTCATTCACCTCACTTTATCTCATCACTTCAGTGTGTTATCTCACATCATCACAAGAAGGGTGAGTCTAGTACAATAAGATATATTGAAGGAGGGAAACCACATTCACGTAACCTCTGTTACAGAATATTTATTACAATATATTATTATAATTGTTCCACTGTATTGTTATTGTTACTTTCTTACTGTGCCTAATTTATAAATTAACTTTTATCATAAGTATTTTTATATAGGAAAAACATAGTATATTCAAGATTTGGTATTCTCCATGATTTCTTTCAGGCATCCACTGGGGGTCTTGAAACACATCCTGTGGATAAGGGGGCAGGGTACTGTAATGATTACAATGGGTATTTTAGAATAATATTTTTATGTTTAATGGATGAGTTTCTCTTGGAAGATATTTTGTGAAATTTTAGTTTTCTTTTTAGTCAGCAAAAGACAAGACCACAAAATAAGTTATAATTGGAAGAAGAGAAAATAAGACAGAATACACCCATATGTCTGTAGTCAAAAAAAATTAAAATTAAGAAAATAAAAAAATAAAAAACAAAATCCCAAACCAATAAGCAAAAACAAATCTCACGTAGGAAGGAGCAATAAAAATTAAAAAAAGAGGGGTGCCTGGGTGGCTCAGTTGGTTAAACATCTGACTCTTGGTTTTGGCTTAGGTCGTCATCTCATGGTTTATGAGTTTGACCCCCCATAAGGGTTCTGCGCTGACAGTGTGGAGCCTGCTTGGCGCTCTCTCTCTCTCTCTCTCTCTCTCTCTCTCTTTCTCTCTCTCTTTCTCTCTCTCTGCCCTTCTCCTGTTGTGAGCACATTATCTCTGTCTCTCTCTCAAAATAAGTAAATAAACTTTAAAAAATGAAACAAAAGAAAAGTAACAAATTTTATGAAAGGAACTTAAAAAGGATGAAAGTGGGACAAAATGGAGAAAGATATGCTACTGGTTATGACCGGTTATGGAGTTGCAGTGACACACCAATATTTTCATACAGAAGAAGAGGACATTCAAAAATGTGACACATTGAAGGCTTGGATTTCCACTTTATTGATGAATGTTAGTAAAAGGTAAAAACCAGATGCATACATCACTTAATAGAAAAACCAAGGTCTACTTATATAAATAATTTAGAGAAAGCTTAGCCAAAACATGTGGCAGAGGGATGGATCATCAACATTGTCCTGGGCACAGGGAGGTACAGGATCCCTGGTCCCAAATCTTGCCAACAGATGCATCATTGTACATGGTAAGGTCTGATGGGAATCTTGTCTGGAAGCATAATTGTCTCTAAGTCTACATGATAGAGCAGTCCTGCATGTAACCTAGTCTGATACTTGCCAGATAACACCTCATGTTGCAGCTTAATGATCTCAGAGTGTACACCACATAGTATAATTACAAGGTAGAATATATTCAGGAACCAAGAATATCCTCATCCATGATAAACATTCAGTGCTTGTGGATCCTGGTTCCAAGTACATTTCTGCTCTCCATGCTGCAGTCTCAGATCCATTCTCCATAAGTACCTGGGACACCAGTGAAAAGATCTCTTATCAGAATGCCTTAGTGGAAGATGGTTTTACAAGGGAACTTAAAGAAATGGGAAGAATTTTGGGTTTAGGAGTAACAGTTCTAGAAGGCAAATACATAGCACTTACTATGTGCCTGGCACTGTTTGGTGTGCTTTGTATAGGCTGATTTGCTTAATGATGCTACAACCTTGTTCCATTGCTATCCCCAATTTCCAAATGGAGAACTGGAATACAGAGAGGTTGGCTGAATTAAGCCAAGGTCACTCAGCTAGTGAGTGATGGAGCCATGACTTGAACTTAGGAAGACTGGCACCAGAGATGGCCCCTAACCATTTCTGCTGACCTACTTCTCTATGGCAACTAACCACTCAGTGTTTTATTCTTACCTACTTATTTGTGTCCTTTATTCTTTTTTACATTTGAAGAGACCAAGAGATGGAAGGATTAAATCCAAAGTCACATGATAAATTAGGGAATTGGGATTTTTTGAACCTGGGATTGTCAGATTCTGTTGACAATGGTGTATCTTGTTCTGATCTTGAGGAGTACATCTGTTTCTGGATTTTTCTGCAAGTTGGCTTATTCTAGGGTGTTCCAAGAAAAGGGCACAATGAGCTTTCTTGTGTGAGACCCAGTCAATGGCACAGACCCACATTTTCCTAAACTTGAATCCTTTTGAAGAGAAAGTTTCATTCTCAGAAATAATGAATTATTACATATATGTGATATATCAATTCATATTCATAAAATTAAACATAAAAGATAATATATGAAAGAGTGCTTGTTTTAAAAGTGCCAGTAACTTACATATAAAGAGTATATAAGCTAAAATGTTTCCTATTTCTTCACTCTATATTGTTATATTACCTTAAAATTAATATATCTTTTGAGATAAATACATCTGAAATCTACTTCGTTGTTTAGTATGTCTGAATATTATTCCATTACATGTATATTACATTTAATTACAAAACATATGTACATAAGGGAAGGGAAACAAAAATAATATAAAAACAGGGAGGGGGACAAAACAGAAGAGACTCATAAATATGGAGAATAAACTGAGGGTTATGGGAGGGGTTGTGGGAGGGGGGTTGGGCTAAATGGGTAAGGGGCATTAAGGAATCTACTCCTGAAATCATTGTTGTGCTATATGCTAACTAATTTGGATATAAATTAAAAAAATGAAAAATATTTAATTACTGTTCTTTTATTTTTCTTAAATTTTCAAATTTTTAAATGTTAGTGAATGTGATAGCTGCTGACTTATCAATGTTTATCTTTAAAAAATGTTTAATATTTATTTATTTTTGAGAGAGAGAGAATGTGAGTAGGGGAGGGACAGAGAGAGAGGGAGAGAGAGAATCCCAAGCAGGCTCCTTGCTTTCAGCACAGAGATCCACATGGGGCTCAAACCCATGAACTGTGAGATCATGACCTGAGCCGAAATCAAGAGTCAAATGTTCAACCGCCAGAGCCACCCAGGCACCCCTCAATGTTTATCTTTTATGTGAATTCTCTTAGTAGTTCGAATAATGTTTTAGTTGGTTCTTTTTGGATTTTGTAGTTAGAAATTTCTATCAACTACAAGGTGATGGTAATATTTTTTTTTCCTTTTCAAGTCATACACCTCTGACTTGTATAGTACTGAGCAAAGGTAGAGAGCAGGGCTCTGGAAATAGTCTTTTTGGGTGCAAATCTCAGCTCTGACTTTTAGTAGTTTTGTGACCTGGAGCAAATTACTCAGCTTCTACATGCCTCATATTCTTCGACTATAAAATGGATTTAAAAATAGAGCCTATAGCATCAAATTGTGAAATGCTGAGATTAGGTCCTTGTCTTAGGTCCTTGCCCTAGGTCCTTGCCCAGGTAAGTATTCAGACTTTAATTATTTCTTAATGTTTAATAGCATTGGGTGAGTTTTTTCAGTTTAACTGGTAAAGTATGAAATTGAGTATCAGGAAGTAAACAATATAGGAGTATTTAGGAGAATGGGCACTGTTATCAGGCAAATCCATGTTTAATTCACAGCTCTAAATACCTTGATTGATCTGACTTTGGGTACTTTCTATGGCTTTTCTGGGCATAAGTTTTCTCATCTGTAAAATGGGAGTAAAAATACTATGCATCACTTAGTTTTTTGTGAGAATTAAATACCTAATGCAAACAAAATACCACATTATTCAGCATTTAATAAGCACTCCAAAAAAAAAAAAAAAAGATCATTATTTGTCTCTAACTAGCTGATTGATGTTGGAAATGTCCCTAAATTATTCAGGTCCAGGTCTTTGTCTGTAAATAGAGGCAAAGTAATACAATTTTCCCTAACTTCTTTCCAGGTTTAAAATAGAAATCCAGCCTATGATAGACCATGTATATGTCATAGGACAATTCGTACACTGTAATTTATAGGAAAGCAATTGTCCACATAACTAAATGCTCCTTGATATGTTGGCACCTAGATCCCTAGTTTTGACCTGTGAGGACAGGCAGAACATTTTTTCTCAAACTCTGTTTAGATAATCTGGCACAATATCATTACGGGAAATTTAGGATGGAATTTGATATAATCTTCTCTTTGGCTGAAGGGAAGCTAGATGCATCAATCACATTTGCTGTAAATGGGAAAGATAGCTGCAGAGTTATTTAATTTGTTGGCCTGGTAACCATCCAATGCAGCACAAAACAAAGCACTGAGCTCATAGTAGGTGTCTCATCAATCACTTAACCTGAATGATCAATTTGATCTTTCTTTAAGAATTTTTATATTTTCTGGGAAACCTGGGTGGCTCAATCAGTTAAGCGCCCAACTCTTCGTTTCAGCTCAGGTTTGAGATCCAGCCCCATATTGGGCTGTATACTGAGAGCATGGGAGCCTGCTTGGAATTCTCTTTCTCTCTGCCTCTCTCTCTTTACCCCTCCCCTACTCACACACTCTCTCCCTCCCTCTCTCTCTCAAAATAAATAAAATAAGTAAAAAAAAATAATTTTTATATTTTCCGAATAATTCAAGATCACAAGTTCTATTAGGGAAAGTGCCCCTATTGCTAATTTATTTTTTACCCAAAGTATCTAGTGTGTTGTTTTGAACACATTAGATCATTAATGTATCCTTATTAAATTATTGAATGAATATGTATTTGAGGACTAACTTACTGCTTTTCATGATTTTTTTCCACACTGATTTTTTACCAACGAGGTGATTCCACCCAAAGTCAGGCTATGGAAAGGCTTTGGTATAGCTAAAGAGACGTGAATTGGGAAAGAAGACATAGGACAGTGCCAAAAGATTGTTGGATACAAATTCCTGAAACACCTGCCAATCCTTAAATGACTCAGTCATATCCTGCCTTAAATTATCCATATATTGGGATACTATTTCCAATTTCTTTTCTAAGCAGGAGCCAGATTCATTGGTTTTGTTTTCTGAACTGTAATCTGACAGTCATATATCCTTTGATGACTGAACTACTAAAGAATAGTCTCTTCTTTTTTGTCTCCAAGTGTATTATCTGTTCTTTTATTCTCAAGAAAACTTTAACCAAAGCATGTACACCTGTTTTGGTTTCCATCAAATAAGGCACATTTTCAAAAAAGGATTAGTGAACTCTATAGAATTGATCGAGGTTAGAAATTACCCACCATTCATGTTATACCCTCTATTGTTACTCAGTCGTGAAGCCTGGGGGTCTCACTTGCCCACCCCCAGTGGACTTATTAAAGCACTCCTTCCAGCCACAAACAGACTTTCTGAGAATTCTTATGAATACACATTTGCCTAGTTTGTTTCAAAAAGATTGAATCTGAAAGCCTTATTTTAGTAATAAAGCAACAATTTTACAGGAGATAATCTGTTGGGAATCAAGCCTTTCCTGCCCCCCCATCTCTCCCCACCCAGAAAGTCATCTTAGTGTTTACAAATCTCCTGATTTGTAGAAAGAATCAAGTGAACAAATGCATGCAAACTGTTGTAGTCTGGAAGCTCTATCCAATTGTAAGACAGCAGTGTAATGGCACAAGGACCCATCTGGTTGGCAGATACAATCACACATTTTTCTAACTATTAGAAACTCATCTGTCTAATAACCATACTAAGGCATGCTCTTTTCTTTTTGTACTTGTTGATATAAAGGATACACGTAGAGCAGGTTTAAGAATTCTCTTAAAGCTGAAAACTGAGGGAGCTTAATTTCTGATTAAATTTCAGCTAGTCAGCTTTGAGTGATAAATTCTGTTTTTTATTCTTCTCAATCCTCTCTGATATATTTAGTGACTGCAGAACAATTCAATTAGACACGGAAAATGTAGCTGTGTTTACACAAACACCTCACTAACAAAACATTTAACGCTTTCTTGTGTAATTTTGTTGTGGTAGGTAGGATGATGGCCCCCCAAAGATATTCACATCAAAATCCCTAGAATCTGAGTGTGTTATGTTTCAGGGCAAAGGAGAATTAAGGTTGCAGGTAGAATTACACTTGGGTTGCTAATTAGCTTACCTTGAAATAAAGACATTATTTTAGATATCTGGATAGGTCCAAACTAATCTCAAGGGTCCTTAAAATGTGGAAGAGAGAGACATAAGACTGTGTCACAGTGAGGTGATGTAAGAATGACTCAACCAGCCATTTTTGTTTTTGAAGAAGGAAGGGGGTTATGAAATGAGAAATGCAGGTGATCCCTAGACACTGGACAAGGAAATGGATTCTCCCCTAAAGCATCCAGAAGGAATATCTTGATTTGGGCCCAGTTGAGTCCCATTTTTGATTTCTGACTTTTAAAACTATAAAATAATAAATGTGTGTTGTTTTAAGCCACTACATTTGTGGTAATTTATCACAAGAGCGATAGGAAGCTAATATACTTGCCTAAGAGATTTTAATTCTTGACTAAATAACATAAATTATTTATACCTGAAATTCAGATACAAATTCAGAGTCCAGTCTATAGGCCAAGTATTTCTGCTTTTTGCACTAATGGAAAACTCCTACCTTCTGCCTTATTAATTTTTTTTGTTTGTTTTTTTGGTTGGTTGATTTTTTGAGGAAGTGTTTTTTACTTTCTTCTCGATTCCTTTGAAGTTTCGTAGATAGTTTGCTGAATTCCTATATTTTTTCCTTCAGCTCTGAACAGGAAGTCTCACATTTGGATTACTGTTTATTCCACCTTCCCCTTATTTCTAATGAGCAAAGCTTTTGTCATATTAATGAAATCCACATAACATGTGCAGCCTCCTTTAAAATTTTTTTTTAAATTGTGATAAAGTATGCACAACATAAAATTTACTGTCTTAGCCATTTTTTAAGTATACAGTTCTTAGTGTTAACTACTTGAATTGTTGTGCAACCCATCTCCAGAATTCTTTTCAAGAGTTGCACCACTGCAAAAGGAGAGAAAGCAAGGAGGACAGCACATGCAGCAGGCTGTCTCATAGGAGCCCGAGGTGGAAAGCACAGGGTGTCCTAGGCCGATACCTCACTCACTCTCCTTTCTCCTTCTAACCCCTTACTCAAGCCTCCACTGGAGGCCAAAGAGCAAAGGAGCCTATAGAAGCAGTCCTTGCAAGTTAGCTGCCTGGAGCATGGAAGAGGGCACAGAAAAGAGAGCGCAAAACAAATGAACACAAAACAGATGAAAACCAAAACAAGGTATATCCAAATAACACGACGGTGTGACAGTATGTGAGAGTCTAGTAAAATGAAGCACACTGCTGGAACTCCAGTGGTATGGACACCCTGTGTTGTCCTTTTTGCTGTCTCTCTTTGCCTCTTAGGAATGAGGGTGGTCGTAGTTCCCTATGTTACCATCCCTGGAGGTATGGCACCCTCTCTTCTGATTCCACTTACACCCTCCACAAACTTTTGCAGATACTCCTTTATGACCCGGCTGTGTCTGTTTCTTGCTGAAACCATGACTTTTCATGCTTTCTGATAATGTCTTCACCAGACTTGTTTTACTCTAGCTCTGCTCCTGTCCTTGGTCCACTGCTCCTGTTGTGAGGCAAGATGACTTGCCAATAAAGAAAGGAAAGCATATTGAAAAAGGCTCCCAAAATAGACTTTCTTGGGATAAAATAGCAAGTTGAAAAGATAAACAGCTCACAGATAGGATTAAGCTGCAGGTAATGGCATTACATTTTACCCCTAAAAGTCTTTAGAAGAACTGAGTGAATTCCTTCTAAAGGAAAATAGATAACTCTTATCTCCCATTTAAAATTTTTTTTATAATGTTTATTTACTTTTGAGAGAGAGAGAGAATGTGAGCTGGAGAGGGGCAGAGAGAGAGAGAGAGAGAGAATGTGAGCTGGAGAGGGGCAGAGAGAGAAGGAGACAGAATCTGAAGCAAGCTGTAGGCTCTGAGCTGTCAGAACTAGACATGGGGCTCAAACCCACGGATTAACTGCAAGATCATGACTTGAGCCGAAGTTGGACACTTAAACAACTGAGCCACCAAGGTGCCCTGTTATCTTCCCCCTTCTAAAATGACCTGTCATGTTGTCCCCATTTTTTTTCTGATAAAATGTGTTTTCTGTCTTTTAGCTATTTTTGTCAGTAGAATTTTCACAGTCAGTTCTTGAAGTTTGCTTCTGACAAAGACAACACTATATGTTTTTTTGTTTTTAGGAGGTATTGTTCTCAGAAAAAGAAATTCTTAAGGATTGTACTTCCATGGAATTTGACAATAAAATTTTATTTAGGCAAGCATGATACAGAATCACTCCCTGATAACATTTCTAAGAATTTTATGACTGTCATTTCAAACATTTTTTTTTTCCCTAAAAGATACAAGCTTTCCCCAACAAACTGGTCTATTTCCTACTTCAGTATTTCACTTCTCTTGGATTTGCTGATAGGGCACAAAGGACTTGCTCCGTGCTTGCTTGGTGCTTTGGGAACTTGTTCATCTGTGTAGGCTGTGCGTGTTGCAGGACGGTCAATTACTGTTACCCCAGGAGGCTCCTAAAACACGTAGGATGGAAGATAGTTTTTCACTTGGTTCAAAATGGTTCTGTTTCTCATTAGGACCTTCTTGAGCATTCACGTTTAACTCCTAGATGGAATCCCAGCTCTCTTTATTCATGAACACTACAGATGTTTTTCTCCTTCTAATCTCGGTGGTGGAATACACTGAGACTCGCTTTTGTTATGTGCACACACACACTTGTGCACACAGCTGGTGAGAAGACTGTAGGTGCACCTGTAAACTGCCATTGGCAGATTTTCACTCTAAATAGCCATTTAACCAAACACACAGCATCTCTATTAAAACATTATACATTTCAGTCATTCCCATTTTTAGCCACTATCTGGAATGACAAGATAGAAAATGAACCCCAAGAGGGGCGCCTGGGTGGCTCAGTCGGTTAAGCAGCCGACTTCGGCTCAGGTCATGATCTCACAGTCTGTGAGTTCGAGCCCCGCATCGGGCTCTGTGCTGACAGTTTGCTCAGAGCCTGGAGCCTGCTTCGGATTCTGTGTCTCTTTCTCTTTGA
Organism: Panthera leo; assembly: GCF_018350215.1. Classification (NCBI taxonomy): domain Eukaryota; kingdom Metazoa; phylum Chordata; class Mammalia; order Carnivora; family Felidae; genus Panthera; species Panthera leo. The sequence continues at coordinate 118,497,792 of NC_056682.1, read as the reverse complement.
CCCTCCCCCGTTCATGCTCTGTCTTTCTCTGTCTCAAAAATAAATAAACGTTAAAAAAAAAAAAAAAGAAAATGAACCCCAAGAAAAGGCCTTCTAATGTGATATTTAAAGCAGTATTTGCTTAGAGCAAAAATTCATTTCCTGAATTGCTTTTCAAGACAATGCACTGATTACTTACAAAAAAACCTTATCTTTCATTCTAATTACTTAGAAAGAATGCCAGAGAGCCTGAGGCTTCTATTAGAAGATATGATAGGTTGGGAAAGTTGCCACATCTCCCTGAAAGTGCATCCAAATTAACGGTCTTATGAGCTAAGCATAAATATTAGTTGTTAATTAAATCTGGTAATTAGACATGAGTAATTTTTACTTTTTATCTGTTCGGGCCCTATTTTCTAAATTTATTTTATTTTATTTTTTAACAAAAGGTCCAATCAGTGCAAAGTTGTCAATAGTGGTTGCAAAATTACGCAGAGTCCGTACTGGACTAGTAATGAGTTAATTTAGAGGATTTAATTTTTTTAAATTGAGATGTAGATATGTAAAGTAAAATGTACATTTCTTTTATTTTTAAAAAAAAATTTTTACATTTATTTTATTTTTGAGAGGCAGAGAGAGTCAGCACAAGTCGGGGAGGGGCAGAGAGCAAGGCAGGCACAGAATCTGAAACAGGCTCCAGGCTCTGAGCTATCAGCCCAGAGCCCAGCGCGGGGCTTGAACTCACCCACCTTGAGATCATGGCCTGAGCCGAAGTCGGACGCTCAACCTACTGAGCCACCCAGGCGCCCCAAATATACATTTCTTAGTGTACAGTTCAGTGGATTTTTAAAAAGATATAAAGTGCATATATCCTAAGCATACAGTTAAATATATTTTAAAAATATGTTTGAATTATGTGATCACTAACTAGATCAAGATATGAAAAACTCTGGCCCCTCAGAGACTTCCTCTTGCCATCATCAAATCAATAAGACTACTGTCACAAGGAAACTACTTTTCTGACTTTTAAAAACGTAGATAAATTTTGACAATACTTGGACTTCAAATAAATATAAATATATCATATGAATTCTTTTATGTGTGACTTCTTTCACTAAACGTGTATGAGATTGATTTATGTTATTGCATGTAGTAATATATTCAAAATTTTTATTGCTGTGTATGTATGAATATACCATAACTTACTAAGTCATTCTACTATTATTAGGCATTGGTATTGTTTCCAGATATGTGCTATTGTGAATAAAGCTACGATAAGCATTCTTGTACAGGTCTTTTGGTGAGTATATATTTTCATTAGTCTGGAATATACACACATATACACAAGGTATATTCACAGGTATATACAAGTATATACCCAAGACTAATTAGGGTCCATGTCCACCAAAAGTCTTGCACAAAAATACTTATAGCATGTTTACTTATGGAAGTATTGGCATATATTTAGTGCTATTTTCAGTATTTTAAATTATTTAGCTGTAGTAGAGAATGTTGTCTATTTTGGCCTTTATTTCCTGAGCTTTTGGTGTCATAACCAGAATGTCTTTGCCAAGATTAATATCATAAAGCTTTTCTTCCATGTTATCCTCTAAAAATTTTTAGTTTTAGGGTTTCCATTTAAGTCTTTAATCCATTTTGAAGTGCTTTTTGTGTATGGTATAAGATAAAGGGCCCATTTCATTCTTTTGTCTATGGATTTTCAATTTTCCCTATACCATTTGTTAAAAAGACTGCCTCCATTGGGGATGCTTGGCACTTTTGTTGAAGATCAGTTGACTGAATGTGCATGGATTGATTCCTGGGATGAATTGATTTAGTTCCACTGGTCTATATATCTGTTTTTATGCCTGTCCCATATTGTTTTAATTACTATAGCTTTGTAATCTTCTGGCTCAAGATCGATTTCACTTTTTGGGTTCCCATATGGTTCCTAAAAATTTTTAAGAATTTTTTTTCTATTTCTGTAAAAAACAAGAGCCATTGGGATTTTTATAGGGGTGGCACTGAATCTGTAGATCACTTTGTGTAGTATGGACATTTTAACAATATTATACTGTATGTTAACTAACTTAGATTTAAATTCAAATAATTTGTTAGAAGAGTAGATCTCATGTTAAGCATTCTTACTAAAATAATTAAAAAAAAAAAACCTGCCAAAATGGTTCCAAAGTCACTTACACTCTCACCATTGCGTATGAGTTTCTGTTGCCTCTACACAACAACAAATATTTTAGTGATCTTAATTTTAGACATTCTGGTGGGTATGTAGTAACATATCATTGTAGTTTTGATAAGCGTTGTCCTGATGACTAAAACTGTTGAGGATCATTTCATATGCATACCCATGTACATATCCTTATTTTAAAATATCTGTTCCAGTCTGTTCCTATTTTAATAGAGTTGTTGCCCTAATCATTTTTTATTGCATTCTTTGTATTTTTATTATTACTAATGTGAAAGAATTGTTTATATATTTTTAAAACTATTATTTTGTTTATTTTGTATAGTCTCCTTCCATTTTGTGGCTTCTTTTTTTCCCCCCACTTTCACTGTATCCTTTGGAACTATAGAAGTTTTAAGTTTAGTGAAGTTATATCAATCTGTTTTTGTTGTTTTTTTTGTTTTGTTTTTTGTTTTTTTGACAGACAGAGAGCATGCATGTGAGCAGGGGAGGGCCCAAGGGAGAGAGAGAGAATCTTAAGCAGACTCTATGGTCAGTGCAGAGCCCTATCTGGGGCTCAATCTAATGACCATGAGATCATGACCTGAGCCAAAATCAAGAGTCAGATGCTTAATCAACTAAGCCACTAGGCACCCCTCAATCCATCTGTTCTTGTGTCTTATGTAGGAAATATTTCTTGATTACCCTCAAAATGAATAGTCTTCCATTTTCTTTTAAACTTTTAAAAGTTTGGCTTTCATATTTAAGTCTTTAATCTACCTGGAATTGATTTCTACATATAGTTAGAGGTAGAGTCCAGGTACACATATATTTTCCCATTAGAGTACCAGTTGTTCCAGCATCAGGTATTTAATGGACTGTACCTTATCTCCAGATTTCCAGGACTAAGTCTGCAGAACACTGGGTTTACACAAAGGTTTGAGTAGGTCTCTAAATCCTCTGTTGTCTTTTCCTGTACCAATACAAGGTTGTCTTAATTCCCATAGCTTTATTACAAGTCTTGATATCTAGGAGGGAAATCTGGTGTATATTTTACCTTGTGCTCTTCCATACAAATTTTGGAATCTGTTTGTCCATATCTACAAAATGCATGTTTTTATTGGAGATATATTGATTCTATTAATCATTTTTGATAAAATTAACATTTTCCCAGTTTTTTATCCTCTAATAATGAATTTATTGCATCTCTACTTATTTAAGACTCCTTTGGGGTGCCTGGGTGGCTCATTCAGTTAAGCGTCCAACTTCGGCTCAGGTCATGATCTCTTAATTCCTGGGTTCAAGCCCTGAATCGGGCTCTGTGCTGACAGCTCAGAGCCTGGAGCCTGCTTAGGATTCTGTGTCTCCCTCTCTCTCTCTGCCCCTCCCCTGCTCACATTCTGTGTGTCTCTTTCTCAAAAATAAATAAACATTAAAGAAATAAAAAAAACTTCTTTAATGTCTTTCAGTAAACTTTCATAATTTTTTCATTAAGTTATTACACGTTTTATTAGATAATCTTCATATTTATATTTTTCTTGCTATTGTTAATAGAAGCCATTTTTATTAAAAAGTAAATTTTATATAGTTGTCTGGTTTTTCATGTCTTAGTTAAAAGAATAGTCAGTAAAAGTTTTTCCTATAGAATCTACTGGAAATTAATATATTAATCAAAGTAAAGAAGCAGTTTACTGAAACTTCTGAAATATTTTATTAATCTAAAATATTAAAATTAATGTAACATTAAAAACTTTTTATAAAAGGTATTCTCATGATTTCAGTTAAAGACCTAAAAATGAAAGTGGAAATCAACACAAACAAAATTTTTGTACATTTTTTGTCTTTAATATGGAAGGTGCCAAAGGAAGTTGGAGGTTTCAGAATTATTTCAAAGTAATTTTCCTTCTAAAAACTGCTTTCAAAAACAAAAACAAAAACAAAAACAACCTGCTTTCATTTTTCTTCATATTCCATTTTGGAAATCCACAATTATTAAAAAGTAGTCAAAGAAGTTAGAATAGGCCCTTTAATCTATAGACAAAATATTCCATTGTTTAAAAAATTTTAAAAAGTTTGTAATCAATTCCAACAGCACACAGCACACTTGACAGTGTTGGATTTTTTTCTTTTTTTTGAGAATTCTATATTCTACCTATCATTAAAGCTCCTGATTGCTGTGTTTCCTTCTGATACGGGTACAGAGGTCTTATCAGATATCAATATTACTTTACATCATGATTGATTCCTAGCATTGTATTTCCAGCTCACACTCTACACTCTAGATTGATCAATGCTGCTTTAAGTTTTCTACACTAAAATCACAGTTTTAGCCACCCTACATCTTCCTCACGTAAGCCTAAGTAGTTCCTAGAGATGGAAACTAATTTTTCTGAGTGACTAGTCATTGCACAAGTACTCTAGGATGCATGCACTCACCATCTGCTGTCTGGAAAATGTCCGTCTTACTGTCTTTTCTGGCTTGATTTTTGTCTGTGGCAAGAATTCTACACTCTGATTATTTGATTACATTTGGCCTTTTATGAAAAGCTCAATATGATTATTTCTAAAGTCTATGTCTTTTTGGTGTTACTTATTATTAGCTCTTCCTATTCCTTTCTGGTACTATATACTAGAAATCATATTAGAATTTTTATTAAAAAAGAAAAAAATCAGAAATTGTATTCTAAAGGTCTTGTGTTAGAATAGATACTTATGAATACAATGAGCAATACCAAATATTTGGGTTACCCTATATTAAAATTTAATAAAATATCTGCACTGAAGAAATTGAAACATTCTACTTTTTTGCATAATTTAAGATGCTATCAAGTTTTTCTCTAAATAATAAGTAATATTTTTAGTGATACAATGATATGTTAGCAAGAAAGCCTTTTGTTAGATGTTCAGTTAAAAAAACAAAACAAAACATGTTGGAATAGATATTGCTCTAGAATGTGAACCGTTTCCAATTTATAATATTCCACATAGCTATTCAGATAGGATAAATTAAAATTTTCATTATTTTTTTTTATTTGGATACAGAATTATTTATTAGATCCCATTTTGGGTTTTCAAAAATATCTAAAATCTCTGGACATTTTTAAGTTTAGTAACACTAAATCAATTTACAGTTAATATAGGTAACAGGAGGGCTGTCCATAATTAGTTTTCAGTGGCTTAGAATATGATGGTAGGGTATCCTGGAAGACAGATCCATTTAAAATTTTCAATTGGCTATGGACTAGTCTCATAAAAACTGTAGAGTTAAAATATTAGGCTCAGTTATAAGGATTTTACCCCATTTCATTGTGACTTAATAACTGGGTCTATATTGCCAAAGAGAAGTAGAAATTGTTTGCAGGGCAACTGGTGATCCAGTTGGTTGAGCATCCGGCTTCAGTTCAGGTCATGGTCTCATGGTGCATGAATTTGAGACCCACATGGGGGTATCTGCTGTCAGTGCAGACCCTGCTTTGGATTCTTTGTCCTCCCACCTCTCTCTGCCCCTCCCCTCCCTTCTTCTCTCTCTCTCAAAGATAAACGTTAGAAAAAAATTGTTTGCAATTATTTGACATATGTTTATGAACCCATGGTGTACTGGAACCGACTTATAATGAGAGCTCATGGGGCACATCTTTTTGTTTAGTCACATTTTATTGGTAATGACACCAGCCCTGGTGGGAGTATTTACACCATAGAAATTGGCAAATGCTACAAATCATGTTCTTTGTTTCTAGAAGGACATTTGTTAAACATTACCAGCATATCACTGTTATTAATTTATATTAATTATTAATTTATATTTTATTTCATTTAATCTTCACAATAAACTGTTTTTGTCACCATTTCAAAAGAGAGGAAGTTGGAATTCATAAAGACTAAATAATTAATTTTCTGATAACTTAATGCAGAATGGAGTCACAATTCAAACCCAAGTCCATCTGATCCCCTGGGAAATTAATTTGTAAATGTTATCCTGTCTCCTTGTTGAGATAGGTGTTTAGGTCATATCTTGATATTACTCAAGTTCTATCTTGAAGTAATTACCTATTCAATAACATTCTTATTCTTAACACAGGGTGTTAGGATTTTTAGGGTAGACTTGGAGAGAAGGGGGAACTAGAAGAAGAATTCAGTATAAAATTTGTTTTGATAAATCTATATACAGTCAAGGATGGGTTAAGAGCTAAACAGGAAAAGCATACATCATATCTATAGTGTAGAAACCTGATGGGAACATAATTTTTGTTACTCTCAGCTTGAAAAAGTGATCAAGCAGTCCAATATTAAATAAATCAATATTAACATTAATAGTACAGTACAACTATCATTAAGTACTGACATTACTATTATTACTATTATTCCTTCTACCATGTTTTGACTGCTTACCATGGCTCAAGTTGAGTGAAAAATGTTTTAGATAGTAATATCTTATCTGAATCAGTCATTCAACATATGTTTAACACCTGGTCTGTATAAGGCATTGTCAAAATCTCAAAATTTTATAAAGTATTATGGGCTGAATATTTATGTCCCTGCAAAATTCATGCTGAGAACCTAATACCCATTGTGATTGTATCAGAAGGTGGGGATTTGGGGAGGTTATTAGGTCATGAGGGTAGAGCTCTGATGAATGGGATTATTGCCCCTACAAAAGAGACCACAGAGAGTTCTTTCATCCTTTCACCATGTGAAGACACAGTGAGAAGATGGTCATCTATAAACCATTAAGAGTGCCCTCACCAGACACAGTATATGTTGGCATCATGATATTGGACTTCCTAACCTTCAGAACTGTGAGAAACAAATATTTGTTGTGTAAGCCACCCAGTCTATGGTATTTTTGTTAAAGCATCCCAAATGACCAAGGCAGCTGTATTGTTTTATTGTTATAAAATGGGGGTTCATTTTATAGGTGAGAAAATAAGCTTTAGAGAAGCTTTCTAATTTAATATTCGAGTGTCTGGACTCTTTAAAAAATTTTTTTTAATGTTTACTTATTTTTGAGAGGGAGAGAGAGACACAGAGTGTGAGTGGGGGAGGGGCAGAGAGAGAGAGGCACACAAAGAATCTGAGGCAGGCTCCAGGCTCTGAGCTGTCAGCACAGAGCCTGATGCGGGACTCGAACTCACCAACTGAAAGATCTTGACCTGAGCAGAAGTCGGACGCCTAACCGACTGAGCCACCCAGGTGCCTCAAGAGTGTCTGGACTCTTAATCCTACCTTATTTATGTGTGATATGCTAGACTTCTGGAATTCCCAGGCAATCGTCTCTAAGAGAATACAGCTGTGCATGACTGACATGAACTATTCACCTAATGGGCCTTGGAGTGATACTGGGAACATCATCACCTGACTTTTGAGGAGAGAATTTGGGGGCTGGTAAGTTCTTGTGAGATGTAATGATGTGAAACCTACTTTCTTAGCTATGTGAAGCCAAGATGTACATAAAAATTCACACTGACAAAACCCACAGCTTTTAAATCTCTGGGTTTCTCCTGAGAATGAAAGCAAGCACAAATACTTGGAGAAATGGCCAGGGATTAACACAGGGAAAATGATTAAATACATACTGAATAGTTTTAAGTATTCTTTTTTTTTTTTTTTTAATTTTTTTTTTCAACGTTTTTTATTTTATTTTTGGGACAGAGAGAGACAGAGCATGAATGGGGGAGGGGCAGAGAGAGAGGGAGACACAGAATCGGAAACAGGCTCCAGGTTCCGAGCCATCAGCCCAGAGCCTGACGCGGGGCTCGAACTCACGAACCGCGAGATCGTGACCTGGCTGAAGTCGGACGCTTAACCGACTGCGCCACCCAGGCGCCCCAGTTTTAAGTATTCTAATAAAGATGAAAATCCTGGGTATTAAGGAGGGCACTTGTTAATGTACAAGTTATTGATTGTTATCATTATTAGAACAATTAGAGCACTGGGTGTTATATGTAAGTGATGAAACACTAAATTCTACTCCTGAAACTAACATTACACTACATGTAAACTAAGTAGAACTTAGATAAAAACTTGAAACAAAAATAATTCCAAATATAAAAAAAGGAAATAGATTGTTTCTCTAGAAAAGTTCACTTATGAGAAAGACTGAAAAAAAATACTTATACAATGAGAAGTCCAGTAGGCATTTTCATTTCTAATTTGAAACAATCTTGCATTGGGGTCCTGACTTCACTCCTTAACTTGACTTTGTCTAACACAATAAAAAATTGATTTTATTCAATGGAATTACCCCCAATATTAGATTTTATTATTTTTACTTGAGTCTCATGACAAAAACTCCTTATTTATTTCAAAATGGTATATTGTTACTTCCACCAAGACATGTTAAATTTGATAGTTTTGAGCAAAATGGTGATGACCAACCAGGCAATTTAGTGGTCTCATGATTCAGACTTGAAGCAATATAAGGTGAATGTTATATAATACTCCGTTCTCAAACTAAAGAAGACCATAATTAAGTTGTCAAGGCTGGGTGTATTTTATTTCCCTAGATATATATTTCAGTAATAATTGCAATTTTGACTTTCATAGGAGATTTAACTACTTAAGATCTTTCTGAAAGCATGTAATTCTTGAGCATTTCACAGCTCCATTAGAGATAAAAGGGTGAATGCAAGGCAGCTATTTGAAGACAATATACATGACTGTATAGAGCTGGTGGCATGATGTACTTTTATACTTTGAGTATAAAAGGCATTGTAGAGATCACAGAGTTTACTTTCTTTTAAAACTTTCATAATGTTTGTAACAGAACTGCAAAAACAAACTAGAATGATCAAGAAGAAAAAGAAAAAAATTATCCTTTAAAATCATTTTTCTTCTTTGTTACTAGTCAAAATATGAGGGCATGTAAAACCAAAAATATATCTTGAGTATTGCTGGGTTTTTGAGTATTAATTCTATTGATAATTAATGATGATCGTTAGAAAGTATTAAATGGTCATTATTGGCCAGGAACTTTTTAAGTACTCTATGTAGATTTTCTCATTTGAAATTTCTATTATCATTAGCAGAACTTCCATAGATATTCCTGTAAGAATATTAATGTTATGATCAAAGAGATAACATTTGAGTTACCCCACAAAATAAATATTTTGAGTAATCATATTTTCAACAAATATTTATTGAGTGTTAGCTATATAGGACACACTGTTTAAATTCTAAGTAAATAGGAGAGACTAAACTCCTGACCTCATGTACCATTTATTCTAGATGGTGAGGCAGGGAATAATATAAGGATAGAATAGGTAGCAATAGAAAAATTAAAATAAAGAGAGGATAGTAAGTGATGAAGGTGCTATTTTAGATAATGAGAGAAGTTCTGTCTGAGATGTGCCTTTTGAGTAGAGGTGTAGATGAAGTAAAGGGGCAAGCTTTATGAATATTCAAGGTGAGCATATTGGAGGAGGAAGCCTCAGCAAGTCCAAAGACTCAGAGATTGGAATGTTCAAGGAGGCCAGGATGGCTGAATGAGGAACAGACCCAGAGAAGGGAATAGGAAACAAGGTCTGAGAGGCAGCCAGGAGTCAGCTGAGCAAAAGCCTTGTAGGTCATGACTACACAGACACATGTACCTTCAACTACCTTGCCCCTTTTTTGCTCCTTTGTAATTGTTTAGAAAAATCACATTCTGGTTAAATCCAAGTCTCTGTCTACTCCAAGCCTGAAATGTTTCAGCTAAAACTGGGAGAAAAACAAAAACTTTTTTTCTGTCTGTTCTTATTTGAAACCTATGATCATGAGCCTCAGGTGAGTGGGATCAAGAATTCTGTCATAAACTTGTTAAGTATAAAACTCTTATTATAAATCAGGTGGAGATGTAGAATTGGATACAAAGTGAGGAGTGTGGGGTGAGAGGTGTAGGCTGATGGTAAAAATTTGGACCTCATTACTGTGAAAATGGCATGTGAGGGAATAAAAGTGGCTAGAAAGTAGTCCAAAGACCGAGTCCTCAGGCACACCAACTTATGGAGTATAGACATAGAAGAAGATGCAGCAAAGGAAGCTGACAGGGGGCTGAATTATGTACGAAGAAAATCAGGGCTTGTGACATCCCAGAAGTCATGTGAAGATAGAGTTTCAAGTAGAATGGAGTGATCACCCATGTCAGATACTGTGGAGAGTTGAGCAAGAAGAGATTGGCCATTAGGTTTGGCAATGTGGATGTCTTGGGAAGGGCAAGTCTAATTGGGACAGGCTCAAGAGGATGTGGGAAGAGGGGAAGTGGAGTTGGCAAGTTTGGACATTCCTTTCCAGAAATTTGTTATAAAAAGGATCAAAGGTCAATGGTAGTTAGAACAACATATGGAATCCAGGGAAGGATGATTTTTATGGGAAATGTTATAGCATGTTTGTACAATGATAGTAATAAGCCAGTAATAGTAGTGATAATAAAAAGTGATGATGAGAAAAGTATAATTTCAGAAACATTTGCTTTGAGTAAGTGAAATAAGGTGGGATCCAGGGCCCGAGTGGAGAAGTTGGCCTTGAGCAGGACTCCAGAGAGTTTGCTTTTATATTTGGAGAGAAAGTAGGATATGAATGAGTACAGATGAAAGTGGGTAGATGAAGTAATGGAAGTTTGTGGAAGTTCTCTCCTGATTGCTTATCTTTTCTCTGTGATATAAGAAAGATCAGTAGCCGAGAATGAGAAGGGAGACTCTATTAGAGGTTTAGGGAGAAAGAAGATAGGAATAGTTTCTTGCCATCATGGGAGAATGATCGAAATGAGGAAATGCAGTTGGTCAGAATTTTTGAACTCATGTTCATAAGTTTACAGCCAAGGTGTGGAAGAAGTGTCTAGATGGGGATTTGAGTTACAGCAGGAAGAATGGTTTAGATAAAAACAACCAGCCAGATATTTGATAGCAGGTAGTTTTTTGTAAAATAAAGAACAATAATGGTTTAGAAGTGGTAATATTGAACAAGAAGGGCACCACTTCCCCTCAAAGATCAGTGGTATGTGTGGTTTAGCAGATAAAACAGCCAATACATGAGAGGGCTGCAGAGAAAAAGTGAAAGCGTGTATTCATAGTTAAAAATCAAGAAAAAGTGTTAGGCTAACAAGTTTAGGAATCTAGTTTAAAGAGTAGTCTTCTCATGTGCCTGTTGGCCATCTGGATGTCTTCTTGAGAGAAGTGTCTATTCATTTTTTCTGCCCATTTCTTCACTCAACATCGCTCCTCATCAGGGAAATACAAATCAAAATCAAACTCGGATACCACCTCACACCAGTCAGAGTGGCTAAAATGAACAAATCAGGAGACTATAGATGCTGTAGAGGATATGGAGAAATGGGAACGCTCTTGCACTGTTGGTGGGAATGCAAACTGGTGCAGCCACTCTGGAAAATAGTGTAGAGGTTCCTCAAAAAGTTAAAAATAGATCTACCGTATAATCCAGCAATAGCACTGCTAGGAATTTACCCAAGGGATACAGGAGTGCTGATGCATAGGGGCACTTGTATCCCAATGTTTATAGCAGCACTTTCAACAATAGCCAAATTATGGAAAGAGCCTAAATGTCCATCAACTGATGAATGGATAAAGAAATTGTGGTTTATATACACAATGGAGTACTACGTGGCAATGAGAAAGAATGAAATCTGGCCTTTTGTAGCAACGTGAATGGAACTGTAGGGTGTTATGCTAAGTGAAGTAAGTCATACAGAGAAGGACAGATACCATATGTTTTCGCTCTTATGTGGATCCTGAGAAACTTAACAGAAGACCATGGGGGAGAGGAAGGAACAAAAAAAGGTTAAAGAGGGAGGGAGCCAAAACATGAGACTGTTAAAAACTGAGAACAAACTGAGGGTTGATGGGGGGTGGGAGGGAGACTAGGGTGGGTGATGGGTATTGAGGAGGGCACCTGTTGGGATGAGCACTGAGTGTTGTATGGAAACCAATTAGACAATAAATTTCATATTAAAAAAATAAATTTAAAAAAAAGGAAAAAAAAAGGATAGTCTTCTCTCATCTTCCAGGGCTGGCTAAATTTTATATTAATATCTAAAAATATAAACACCTGGCTATCCTGAATTAATATATCCCTAATGAGAACAAATCACAACATTTTACATACATATTAAAATTTAAACTTCATGAAGCCTTAAAAGAGTAACAACAAAGAGTGCTTAGTTTTAATTTTTCATCCTGTTATTCTATCATTGGCATTAAGAAAACAACTTGATTTCCTATAGTTGACTTGTTCTGCTGTCAGAGATGAGACTGTGTTTTAGATTACTGATTTGAACGTTTTCTTCATTGCATTCTTCCTTACATCTCTGGAGTGTAGAAAATAATTATTATATAATTATTGCATTGTGTGCTATTTCTTTCATTGTTAATGTTCAACGCAAGCTCCATGAGGGCCAGAACTACATCTGGCATGACCCTTACCTCATTCTTGGTATCTACCATAGTGTTTGGCTGATTGGAAGCACTGAGATTTGTTGAAGAATTAATCAAGATCAAGCTTTGTTATTATTTTATTTTTATTATTTTGAGTTCATTCTCTAACAAGATTTTAAGTTCCTCAAGGAAAGATGCCTTATATATGCCTTTATATATATATATGTGTATATATATATAATTTGACTAAATATATGCCTTATGCCTTAATATATATATAATATATGCCTTTATATATGTGTGTGTATATATATTATATATATATAATTTGACTAAATAAATCAATGAGTTATGAGATCACTTTCCATCTCAAATAATAAAAACACAAAACGGAAATCCTAAGGATACATAGTCTTTGTTTTCTTTCTTCCAATCTGTTATTATGACTTATTTCCTCTTGAGGATTAAATATTTGTGGGTGTTGTTGTTTTCAAAGTAATTTATGGCTATTTCTTTCCTCAATTTCATTCATCACTATTTGATAATCCACTTCAGTCTTTGCTATTCTATTAAAATTGTTCTTCTGAAAGCACTAATAACTTCTTAATTGCAAATCTGAAGTCCTATTCTCAGTTTTTATTATGTTTTATTTCTCATCAGCCTTTGAACAGTAGACCACTCACTGAAGACCTTTCCTCTTTTTTTTTTTTTTTTTTTTTTTTTTTTTTTTTTTTTGAGACCACCATATACCCTGGATCTCATTCACTTATAACAATTGTTGAACTCTGTCATTTTAGTGTCTCCTGTTTTTTTCTTTTTCTTCTTTTTTTAAATTTACTGATCTCATTCTCGATGGTTTCTCTAGTTGAATCAATCCACTTTCATGCTTCCAATTGCCACCTTGCATTCTGAAGATTCATAAGTATGTATCTCCATCCCCGTATTTCCAATTGTTGCTGTTGAACAATTTCACTAGATACATTGTATGAACCTCAAACTTGGCATGTCAAGATGGGAAGTTAATATCATCCCATATTCAACTACTCTTTCTTCAGTATCCATCTTGGCGCTGGGAATGGCATCTGTCCAGACTCCCACTCTAGAGGTCATTCCCCTCTCATGTCCAACAATTAATGTGCTGTCTGGTGATGGTGCTTTTACCTTAGAGATATCTTAACCTCAGGTTTCCTTTCTTCCACCGTCACTTCCATTCTGTTTTCCAAGATAACGTTGTCTTTTGCAATAGCCTTCAAAATGATCTACTCCACCAATTTCTGCCCAGTTTATCCTTCACCCTTTACCAGAATTACAATGCCAAAACCCAAAATAGAGTGTATTGTTTCCTTAGTTAAAATATCTGTTCATCCCACTTACTGATAAAATATGAGCAAAAACCATTCTGGGATACTGGAATGGGATACTACAACATTTATGAATGTTTTTAAGCTATCCCTTCTGTCCTATCTCTTATTTCTGACTGCCTTTCCACAGGCAACTTACGTGCCACCTGCACTGAATGTCTACCATTCTCCATATCTGCTAGTTGTTTTCAAGATTCTGAAATTGTTTGTTTCCTCTCCTTTCTCCCTATCCCATGTAGGCATGTTCTATTCTTTATTTATTCATTGCTTGATCTGGCACATATATTATTGTATGACACTATGTGACAACTACTGTAAAAGGTGCTTATAATATAATGATGAGCAAAAGTAAGTATCACTCCTCTTGAAGTGAATTTATAACATAGTGGGCAAGGGGAGACAGATATTAAATAATGACCCTAATGAATGCAAAATTTAAAACAAAGATAAATACTCTGAAGGAAAGGGTTAGGGTACCACAATAGTGTCTTTAAAAGATTCCTGATATATCCTGAGAGGAGAAGATAGTCAGAAACGTTAACATATGAGAAAAGAATTAACTAGGTAAAAAATAGAGGAATGAGCATTCCTGACAAAGCGATTAACATTAACAAACACCTCATGACGGGAATGAAAACAACCTGTTTGAGAGACTGAGAGAAGATCTGTGGGGTTGGAAAACAGAAAGGGGACAAGAAGTAGGCACTGAATTTGGACCGTCAGGCAAGGCACCGGCTACCAAGGGTCCAGGTGTCTGGGATGAGGATATTGTTCTTAATCTTAACATCGGTGGAAGCCATCAAATGGGATTAAGCATGGCAGGAATATGTGTGACTTGATCGGATTTGGGTGTATTATATTGAGGTAATGGTAACTGAATGAGAGTGGTCAGACTCAAGATGGTGAGAAGCAGAACTTTCCAAAGATATTTAGGAGGCAAAAATCAAAAAGACTTGTTGGTAGATTGGATATGGAAAGCATGGAAGAAGGAAAAAAAATTCCTTTTTCCTTATCTAAAAAACTGCTTCTTACAACTCAGTTCAAATATTATCCATTCAGGTTCACATTTTCTAACTCTCCTAGTAGTATTAAAAAGAGGCTAATGTCCTTCAAGTTCTTTTGGCACAATATTCAGATCTCTGTGTGGCACTTAAAATAACTTCTCTGCTGAATAACTGTCTCTTCAGTGGGATTCCTGAAAGCAGTGACCGCACTTTATTTCTTCTTTGTGTTCCAACATGTGAGATCATAACTTTGACATAATAGATGTTAATTGAAATCCTATTGACTGATAGAATAAATTAAAATATCCCAAATAAAGCCAAAATTCATTAAATCAGCACATATATTTTTAATAACGAAAACAGTTTCATTTTTTGGTATACATACTACATAGAGATAGGCTTATTTCACTGAAGAAATCAGGAGATTGTGAAATCTGAACTCTTAGGGCTGCCTGGGTGGCTCAGTCAGTTGAGTGTCCAGCCTTTATTTCAGCTCAGGTCATGATCCCAGGGTCGTGGGATTGAGCCCCGCATAGGGCTCTTCACTGAGCTTAACATTCTCTCCCTCTCTTCCTCTGCTCCTCTCCCTTGCTTGTGCATGCTGTCTCTCTCTCAAATAAAAAAAATCTGGACTCTTAGAAAAAATATTTAGTAGTGTGTAATTTCAATAATTATAGAAGACTCTGCAAACTCACAACTTTCAGTTTTCATTTATTATCCCATATCCTTTTCTAGTTCTCTTCAAAGAACTTTTTGGTTAACTGCGCAAACTATATTAGCAAATATATTGACACATGAATTTTTTTAGAAATGTATTAATAGTATTTATTTCACTGAAAAATGATGTATTTCAAAGTTTTAGTAGAACTATATTTTGAAAATGATTTGTGAATACTAAAATTACGAAAATGAAATAAGTGAATGAATATGTTGCAATGATGCTTAGTTTTTCAATATCCATATTCTACTTCATTGTTTTCCGTACAAATTAATTATACTACCTTTAAGTACTAAATATTTTTTATATTAAGCATATTTGTAAGGGATTTACATAATTTTAGCTATTTTTTCCATGCTATGTAAAATATAAGTTATTGAATAGATTGTTAGATCTCTTTTTGATTGTTTGATATTTATTATGAATTTTATTCAGTATAACTTATTGAGTGCCTGTTTTGTGCAAGGTGCTATTTAAGTGCTAGAGGTTGAAAAGCTTGGGAGTCTCCAGGGGTAGGAAAGAGAGACTTCCCATTTAAAGGTCAGATATTAGAGCAGGGCAAGTAGAAATGGCTGTAGGAGTGTAGAGATGGAGGTGGCTGACTAACTCTTTCTGGGGAAATCAGAGAAGCTGTCACAAAGACATAAATCTTGAAATGTCATGAGGAAATAGATGTTTAGGAGGTAGAAGGAGCAGCATGGTTGAAGGTCTAGGTTGTGAACTATGTGTGCCCAGTAATTAGGAAATGCTAACTATGACAAGAGCAAAATGTTCATATGGCTTAGTGTCAGAAGATGAGGCCGTGTGTTCTTTGGTCTTCCAATAACATGAACAACAGCAACAACAGAAAAAAAGAAAAAATAATCCTATTTAATTAAATAGTATTAATCCTTATCATTCAAAGAGTTAATAGTAACAATGGCAAAGATAGTCTCAACTCCAAACCATTGACCATCAGCTGAACACCGAAAATAATTAAGATATTCTAGATAGAAAATGCCAACATTCACTAAACATGCACTGTTACTTGTAGTATTAATGAAATGTGGACCCGTATGAGGCAAAATGCTATGGAATGATTCATATCCTCTTAGAATCTGGGTATGGTGGTATCTCTAAAAGTAAGTGCGGTGCTTCTGAAAGATTTCTGTAACACTCCTTTTCCTAGCTTTGAGCAAAAGGATCTGAGGCATAAAAGGGCTCTGGAAACATGGCAGGGTCTCTAAAGAGACTCCGCTCTCCACCACAGAAATCACAACATGGCTGGGATGTGAAGGGGAGGGAGCAGGTCACTGACACACCATTGTCATCTGCAGTGTAGCCTTTTGCTTGAAGGAGGGCTAAATGCGGGAAGGAGGATAGTGGTGAGTGAAGAAGAGAGGATAAACAGCCCTAGGTTCAACATGAGAGTGCGATTTAAGGAGCTTCTGTGAATTTACCTCCTCAATTCTGAAAAACAAAGTGAGTTATGACCCTAGGCAGAGGACAAAAGAGGTTTGGTAGTAGGACATTCCCAACTACAAAACCAGCACTGTCATTATGAACCTTTCCCTGCAGCCCACTCTTCCCATGCTAATCCCACAGTTGTGGAAATAGCCAAACAGATGTCCAGATGGAGCAGGCCCTATCTATAAAAACAGAAGGGAAAATAAAATGAAGAAAGGAACGTTAGCAGAGGCATATTTAAAGTCAAAGATAGTGATTTTATTGTCTAGCTTTACAAAAGTGATATACCATAAGCAGGTCTCATTAACATTGCTGGGGTATATATAGTGAGATTAGACTTTAGGGTAGGGCACATGGTTTGCTAGTCATTCTTTAGGTATTAATTAATAGTCCATATTTTTATGTGTTAAAAGGCAAGTCCTATCTAAATTGAAACTTCAATCTCTCTTCCATTGCAAACTCCCACTGTGTCTCTACCCCCAGCTCAGGCCGGCCCTTGCAGTCCAAGAGAGAAAGAGGATGTGATCTGTCTTCCCTCTTTTTTACCTGTTCTTCCACTCCCTCCTCACCTGGCTGCATTCCTTTACCTCCAGTGTCAGGGCAGGGGGAGGCCTAAGAGGAAATGCTACTATTGTTACTTGGCTTATTGTTGTCTTATTATAAGCATTGTTACTTTGGCCCTCTCTGTGGCAGACACATGAATTTTAGCTTCTCTTTGTGGCATATTTTTGTTATTGGAGAACTCTCCCCACCTCAGCTGATATCTTTGATATTCTCGTTCCTGATGCACTGACCTCCACTAGCTTCTCATGGCTCTTGTTCAATAGCTATTGTTGTGGCCTATGTCATGCTTTTTTTCTGCTTTGTTCTCATAACTGCAGCAGGTTATTATCCTGGGATAGTGTCCTTTAAAAATTGACCATGCCTGGCTAACTTCTAGAGTATCATTTTGGCTTATGGAAATTATGCATATTCAGGCTCCTCTATCAATCTCTAGAAGTTCATGCCTCTTTTTTCTGCAGCTTTCTCTCTCTTGTTCAGCAACCAGGAGCAGCTCAGGTCAGTTTCTAGCCTTCCAAGTCTTCCAGGCGGAAGTCAAGCTCTAATTTTTGTATCTCATCTCTATGTTTCTTCAAAGCCTGTCATACTATCTCCTCAGTAGTAGCAGAACAAAGGCTTGCAAGCTTCTGTCCTCAGCAAAAATCCAGTCTGTGGATGAGTCTCTCTTCAGGAAAGCACCTTGCTCTCTCCTGGAGCTTCTTATTCTCCTCTGACTTGGAAGGCAGCCCACCCTTCCTCTGAGGACAGGAGGGAAGGAGAATCCCAACCGTAGCACATTATCACGACTAGGCCTATCACACTTTCCTGCAAATGCCTCCCCCTGGTAGTTCTTAAACATAAATATAAGCTGGAGAGGGCAATAAGAAAGGGTCACAAAGCTAGGAGGGTCCTCTTTTTAGCAATTCTAACATTAATAGCCTATCTTTAAGTCTTAGAAAATACATTTGTTTTCTATTGTGATTGTCACCAATTACCACAAACTTAATGGCTTAAAAGAACACAAGTTTATTGACTTACCATTCTTTTAATTAGAAGTCTAACGTATCTCACTGGACTAAGATCAAGGTGTTGGCAGAATTGTGTTCTGTTTTGGAGGCTCTAGGGGAGAATCCACTTTCTTACATTTTCCAGTAACAAAATACCATAGACTAGGTGCCTTAAAGATTAGAAATTTATTTTCTCCCAGTTTTGGATGCTAGAATTTCAAGATCAAGGTGCCCTCAGGTTTCTGACCTTTCTTCCTGGCTTGTAGACAGCCACTTTCTTTCTATGTCTTCACACAGTTTCTTCTCTGTCCATGCACAGAGGTTGGGGGAGAGAGAGGGAGGAGGTAGGGAGTGAGGAGGGAAGTGGGGAAGGGAGGGAGGAATGGTGGGAGAGTAAGGGGGGAGAAAGAGAAGGAGAGACAAAGAGAAACAGAGAGAGGTCTAGTATCTCTCCTTTTTTCTTAAAAGGACACTATACCTATCAGATTAGGGTCCCACCCTTAGGACCTCATTAACCTTAATTATCTCTCTCAAGTCCCTGTCTCCAAATACACTAGGGATTAGGGCTTCAACATATAAGTTTTGAGGAAACAGGTTTATAACTTGTCATATCTCGTGACTTTCTGTGACTATAGAAAAGAAACATCCTCTCTTTTTAAGAACTCTTAGTGACTGGATTGGGCCCACCCAGATAACAAGGGTAATCTCTCCATCTCAAGATCCTTAACCTTAATTACATCCGCAAAATCTCTTTTGCCTTGTAAAGTAGTATATTCACAGGTTTGGGGGATTAGGGCGTGGAGACATCTGGGGGCCATCATTCTGACTACTACAAGAAATTCTAGATATGGGAAATGTCCAGTTGAACATTCTGTTACATATGTTCTAGTCCAGTGAACACCATTTTGGGGTGTATCAATTTCATTGTCCCTGAACATTTTATGTTATATAGGGAATACATCATCTGGAGAGGATGCTTTAGGCCTGGAAAGTAGAAAATCATACTATATTAAGTTATTATATCTGTTGTATTTAGTAATTGTGCCTTTTTTATGACTCAAGGAACGTTTTCTCTCAGTTTGTGAGGCGTACGATTAGCCCACTAAAAGCATCCACTACAGGAAGCAAATAACTTCAAAAGAAGGCAATATCAAAGGACAATGCAATTTTGGAAGAGATGTGGAAGTTTGCAGTTTTTATTGAAACTAGGTTTCAATATGTACTAAACTGCGAAGCAGAGGATATAAAAGACACAAGAGGAAAACATTTTCTGCCAAAGTACTCAGCAAAACTTAAGGAGAGTTTGGTAAGCAATAGAAGAAAACATCTTGATTTATAGGGGTGTGTAATGGGTCACATATGTAAATTATCAAAGCAACAACTATGTAGATACTTGGCAGTCCCAACTTACCATCACTCGGGGACAGTTAATGATAAAAAGAGAGAATTTATTGAACTACATGTTTCTGTAATTACATGGTAGGTTTAATCCTGTGTTATGTCTTGGGGATATGAACTTGCAGCTGGCTTTGCATTTTTTGGAAGGCAATTGGAGAGTGCCAAAAAGACATTTCTGAAATATCTCTACGACCCATACCCTACAATGCCTAAAATTTCACTATTGTGTAGTTGCTCTTTTGGGAGTGAAGTCTTGATCTCTTCAGGGTGTGGTAATGAGACTTTTAAAACATAAATATATTAAGTTATGAATATCTTCACCTGAAATTTAGCATATTGCTGACTTTTTTCAGGGGGGTCTAGAAATAACAAGAGAATACTATGAATTTGTAAGGGAAGGACTTCTGCAAGGGGAGATGATATAAAAAGGAGAGCTGGAAATTACTTGGGACTTTGCCTTCTTTCTTACAAAATGGGGAAACAGTGCCTTGGTTTCCCAGCTATTCAGTTTCTCCTCACTCAAAACTCAGAGCCGTGAGTGAAACTCTGAGGAGTATAGAATCTAGCAGTTTCCATGTTCTTTCCTAAAACTAGAAAAGTACTGGGATGTGGGTGTTGTATTGGACTGGAAAGTGTGTTTGTATACTAGCTGAAACAGATATGGAATATGAATAAAGATGGAGAATTTATAACATGACACTTATTTTTCCAACTATTTAAAATAGCAACACATATGGACAAGGACAAGATCATACCATGGGAAAAAGAAAGGGGTTAAGTTAGGAGCAATGTTTTACTTTAAAAAAATTTAAATTGTTATTATTTTTTTACAATAAGACTAGAAAAAATGTTTGAGGGGTGAATAAGAAAAGTTGAAATTCTCAACAAATTCCGTTTTTAGAGGAAAAAAAAATCACCTATATTAAATTCACTTGTATAAAGGAGATGGCAGAAGACAACTAAATATGTCCAAATAAAATTTGATTCTTGTTTTTCCTGAACTGTAAGAGCATAAATCTGAAAAATCAAAAAAGACTTTCAGTATTGGTCATGATTTCTTATAAAAATACTTAGACAAATATATATTTTGGAAGATCTACTACTGGAGTTCAGTTTTATTCAGTAGAATTGTTTCTGATTTCCAAAATATGAAACATGCTGTGGAACATGTCAGGCAGAATATTGAAAATAGTCTGTAAAAGAAAAGTGAATTCGAATTTTCTTCTAAAACATGTAAGTGTTTCCACCAACAATGAATGAGAATTCTGTTGCATTGTATTTTCAGGTTTTTTTCTTTTCTTTTTTTTTGATTATAGGATTTTGATAGATGCCTACATAGTGGTATCTCATTGTTTCATTTGCATTTCCTAATGAAAAAGGATAGCATCTTTTCATATATTTGTTTGTTATATGTATATCTTCTTTAGCGAGGTATCTGCTCAGATATTTTGCCTATTTTTAAATTTGGATTTTTATTTTTAAATTTGGATTTTATTTTTAAATTTGGATATATATATATGTGTGTATATATATATATACATATATATATTTGCATTATATATTTATATTATGCACATATATTTTTAAGATATATATATTGGCACCTGGGTGGCTCATTTGCTTAAGCAACTGACTCTTGATTTTGGCTCAGGTCATGATCTCATGGTTCATGGGATTGAGTCCAGCATCGAGCCCCACATTGGACTCTGCTTGGGATTCTCTCTCTCTCTCTCTCTCTCTCTCTCTCACTCTGAACCTCCTCTACTTGAACTCTCTATATCTCAAAATAAATTAATAAACTTAAAAAAAGTTATATATGTATAGATAGATATAGATATAAATATATATTTTTTGGATACAAAAATTCCTTGTTTATTTTGGGTCTAACCTATATTGGATATTTGTTTTGCAAATATTTCATCCAATCTGTGGCTTGTTCTTCTCATTCTCTTTACAGTGTCTTTGGCAGAGCAGACTTAACATTTAATAAAATCTAACATCAATTTTTGTCTTTCATGGATCATGTTTTTGGTGTATGTAAAATCTCTTCACCAAATCCAGGGTCCTGTAGAGTTTCTCCTATGTTTTCTTCTAGAAGTTTTTATCATTTTTCCATTTAACATTTAACCCTCTGATCAATTTTGAGTTAATTTTTGTGTACAGTGTAGACTTGTAAATTTTTGACATGAACAACCAGGTGCATAATGGTAATGTATACTAAGATGAGAAAGACTGAGCAAATCAGTTTTGGAGTTGGAGGTTGGAATCAAAAAGTTCAGGTGTGGACACCTGGTTCTATTTGATAAATGTAGTTATGTCAAGTAGGCAGTTGATAGAGAAGAGTAATGGATTTCCACATTCCAGTAATATTGGGAAGTCCAGGAACATGATTTATACCTTCACCAGGTATAAATCAGGTATGAACACCAGGTATAAATCCAGTATGAACACCAGGTATGAAGTCAATCCTTCCTCGCCTCTCCTTCCTCCTAATATATATTGAAAAGATTCCAATTTTCTGTTTTCAGGAATTTTGTTACTTATATAAAGTATACATAGGTTAGAGCCTCTCTTGTCCAAGTCTTATTTTTATGCCTAGTCTGTGATGGAGAAGTACTATCTAGTTGGTGAAATTTGACCTTAGTGAGACCTATTCAAGTTATGGAATAAGAGCAAAGCTTCCAGATACTGTGACACATTTAACCCAAGGTGTAAATTTTAAAGTTTTGCTCTTCCATCCGCTGGTGAGGAGACAAAAATGGAAGTTCTAGGCAAACTGTCCAAGTGCTTTTGGATTCAAATTCTTTCTATCCCAGTGGGATTTGCTTTGACAAATAAAGAGATAACATGTATGAAGCACTTAGCATTGTACTTGGCATATAGTAAGCACTTGTTATTTATTTTTTATGGTTTTATTTATCTCTATTTTATTCTTTATTTTTTTCAAATTTTTATTTAACTTCTAGTTAGTTAACATATAGTGTAATATTGGTTTCAAGAGTAGAATTTAGTGATTCATCACTTACATGTAACACTTGGTGCTTATCACAACTGCTTCCTTAATACCCATCACTTACTCTTGTTAAATTGGTTGGTTCTTCTCCTTCCCCATACATGCAACAATGTGCAATCACATTCGATGACCAGTTGTTCAAGTGGAAAAGAACAGCGTAATAGATTTCTGATCAATTTAATGAGTACAGTGAACAATACTAAAAGTTTAGCTACAAAGATATAGCAAAGAAGCTTGCTTTTGGCAACAACTGGGTATTTAAAAAGAATATTTTGGTAAAATCATGGAATTCCTACAGCTCAATTATGAGTAAGAAGCAAAGTATAATTTCTGTTGCTGTTTATATATTAAAGAGGTACTCTCATATAATTAATTAAATTATAACACATATTTGTATGGTTGTACCAATGGCTTGATTTATCACAGCTTTTATTTTTGAGGGGTTATCAGAACAATAAAGGCACTTTTAACTATAACTTAAACTGTTCCAGGAATACCCATTAGTAGAAATAGTGTGAGAATGAAAAGATACATTTCTTCTTACAACTCAGCCAAAGAAGCATTTTACTGTAAGACCTCATCTCAAGAATTCCCGTGGCTTCAATTTTCTTCTATATCTACCACATTCAAATGTTTATTTCTAGCTGGAATCTCTTTTCTGAGCTCTATACCTATATAACTGCATACCTAATAAACATCCTCTACTTGAATTATTCACATGCACCTTAAACTTAATCTGTGTAAAATGGAACTCATGATCTTGCTTTTTATAGTTGCTCTTCCCTGTCTTAACAAGTTTCATGACCATTGCCATTCAGTTGCTCCAACTGGAAACTTATGAGATAGCACTGACTTTCCCTCTCCTTTCGATCTGTCACTTACTTCTAATTCTTGTGTGGGTTATAAGGTTCTGCATAAAACATCCCTTTCCAATATTTCCAGTTAGAATAGACTAAACTACTCTGACAAATAGACCCCTAGCCTTAAGAGTTCAAATTTATTTCTCAATCTTATAAGAGTCCAGGGTTGATGTTCCAGGTGAACAGGTGTTCTGCTCCACATTGGGACCCAGACTGATAATCTCAGCAATCTTTAATACTTGTCTTCCAAGGCTGTTCTTGACATTGCCTGACAGTCATACTGAAGGAAGAAAAAAGAGGATAAAAGGCAGGCATGGGGTATTTTATGGGTAAGGTATCAAAGTGGAACACAATTTCACTGTCACACCAATGGAAAGAACTTAGCCACATATCACACTTCATTGCGAGGGAGGTTGGGAAATGTGATGAGCTGGACGCTCACATATCCAATAACTATGGAAGAAGTGGAGAAGAACTTTGGTGAATCACTAGCAGTCTCAGCTCCATTTATTGTTCTTTCCTTCTTCCTTCTCTATGGTCCAGAGACACTGAGTTTTAGTTTCTTGATTGTTCTTTTCTTCCCTGAGAGTTTTGCTCTTGCCATTCTCTCTGTTTTATATGTATTCATCATTTTCTTCACAGCTTAAAGTTATTATTCAGTCCTAAGAATATGTTATGTTCCTATGGAAAGTTGTTGTCTCCTTTGTAACACTAGGAGAACTTGTAATCACTTTAATGACTGTCTGTCACATTAGAATATAAGTCTCAGGAGTAGAGGAACTGTCAGTCTTGTTCCTCACTGAATCCCCAGGATCTGGCACATAGCAGATGCTTAGTAAATATTTTTTAAATGCATACATGGATGGATGAATGGATGGGTGAGTTAGTACAAATACAGGTAAACTTAGAGATGAATGGGAAATAAACTGATACAACTCCAGTGTGAGTGAAGCCTTTGGTTTTCTCTATAAATGCTATCTGTAAAAGCAGGGTAGGCATTTGCAGAAAGAAAAATTGAGGATATTGATACCATTTTGGATATATCTACAAAGAAAAATGATGAAGGGAAATTAATGAGAAAAAGAAAAATAATTGTTGAACAATGTTGAATATTTAATTGTGATTGAAAACCATAGCTCTGTAGTGGTAACTAACCATTATTATTTTCTCTGGCATCTTTTAGTTTCAGAGAAAATGCATTTTGGTATAAGTTTAGCGCTTTACACGATAAGGAAACTGAAGATCAGAAAAATTTAAGTAAATGGCCTGAGGATGTACAATTACCAATCAGAGGAGCTTTGGTTTATACCCAGTCTGTCAGAATTCCAGGATAGAGATTGACAAAGCAGGCTGGAAGAAGTGTGAATGTGACAGGAAACTAACAGTGCTGGGGAGTGTCTTTGAAGTACGGTTCCTAGGGTCACTTGAGTAAAGAAGGTCTCATGGATGTTTAATCAGAAAAGGAATAGATAGTGGTAGAGGCATAAAGATAGGTGTGCAAATTATATTTTCAAATCTCAGATCCGAAAATGAATTTGGGAAGATAATGAGACCTGGAATAGAGACTTTAAGTGTTTTGTCAAAGCGGAATGAGAGTGAGGTTTGTTAGATGGCTGTCCACAAGGATATTGTTTTTCAGAATAATGACTCTGTGGAAAGGCTATAATCCAGATACCAAAGTCCTTGATAAATGTGGCATAAAGAAGTGGCATAAATGACGGTGATAATGACGAGGAACACAGAGCATAGTTTAATTTTCAAGGGCGCACACAAAGAGGGGTTTTTGGATGAGTATCAAATGTAGTGAGAATGAAATGTAATGAGAACAAATACTGAGGAGTAAGATGAACATATATCCTCACTATAAAATGCAGGGAGAATTAACAGTTTCTTTTAGGGACTTATTGAGCAAAATTATGTCATTATAGGAGAGCCAGGTTATAGTTAGGGCTAAGAGTTGGAGGAAACTATCAAAGTCATAGAGAAGTTTCTTTGAAATAGGATGAGATTCAATGGGGTTCCAGTGAAAAGATGTAGAAGTAGAATCAGCAAGAGAATGATAGCTCTGAGAAGGAGAAGATATAAATTAGAGGGAAGGTTTGAAATGTGGATTATAGATCAAGGGCACTAGAAAGGCAAGAAATACAGAGGAAGATGGAACATACTTGAAAGTAACTAGCCTCAGGGTTCCAGCTGGGCTTTGATGGAAGTTGTATTCTTGCTGCTACATATCGGGATACAAGCATTCCTGGGAGCTGAAGAACAAGAGATGAATTGTTATATAATATTAAGGAATCTAGAATGAGAAAAAACTTGTATAAAAATGTGAATTAAATTTTAAGTGGAATTAAAATTTAAAAGGGCATGGTAAGTTTGAAGGAAAAATAAGAAAAAAAACCCATCTATTTTATAAATTTATCTTTTGTGTTACTCATTGACTTTACAGTGATCAAGGTGGCCTTAATGTTCTCCTCAGCTAAGCAAAATTTAAGGCAGGATTCTCTCTGTCTCTATGCCCCTCCCTCTCACCCCCGGCCCTTACAGAATCTACACCCTAGAGGACCTTCCCTTCCCTTTTCTTAGAGCATTCAATTTAGAACACTTGTAATTATAAATTCTTCCTCCGCTCCTTTGAGATGTAAATATTTATTATTTTTTTTGCTATTTTTCTTCACTTTTAAAAAATTTTTACTATTGCGCTATAGTTTGACATACAATGTTATATTAGTTTCAGGTGAACAATATAGTGATTCAACTACTTTATATATTAGTACTCACTATGATAAGTGTAGTTACTGTCACCATACAATGTTAATTATAATATTATTGATGAGATTCCCTATGCTGTATTTTTCATCTCTGTGACTTACTTATTTTATAACTTGAAGATTGTACCTCTTAATCCCTTTCACCTATTTTGCCCATCCCCAACCCCTTTCTCCTCTGGCAAACACCATTTTGTTCTTTATGAGTCTGTTTCTGCTGTTTGTTTTTTTAGGTTCCACGTATAAGTAAAATCATATGGTATTTTTCTTTCTCTGACTTACTCTACTTACATTAATACCCTCTAGGTACATTCATGTTGTGGTAAATGACAAGATCTCACTTTTTTTTTATGGCTGAGAAATATTTCATTCTCTCTCTATATCCAATCTTCTTTATCCATTAATCTATTGATGGACACTTGGGCTGCTTTCATATCTTGGCTATTGTAAACAATGCTGCAGTAAACACAGGGGTGCATATATCTTTTCAAATTAGTGTTTTCACTTTCTTTGGATAAATAACCTGGTAGTGGAATTACTGGATCATATGGTCATTGTGTTTTTAATTTTTTGAGGAAACTCCATACTCCTTTCTGCAATGGCTTTACATGTATATTTACATTCCCACCAACACTGCATGAGGGTTCCCTTTCCTTCACATCCTTGTCAACACTTATTTCTTCTCTTTTTGATACCAGCCATTCTGACTGGTGTGAAGTGATTCTCATTAGTTTTGGTTTGCATTTCTCTGATGATGAGTGATGTTAAGCATATTTTCATGTGTATGTTGGCCATCTGTGTGTCTTCTTTGGAAACATGTCTGTTCAGTTCCTCTACCCATTTTTTAATTGGATTGTTGTGGGTCTTTTGGTGATAAGTTGTGTAAGTTCTTTCTTTCTCCCTCCCTCCCTTCCTTCCTTTCTCTTCTAAGATTTTATTTAAATTCAAGTTAATTAACATATAATGTAATATCGGTTTCAGTACTAGAATTTAGATTCATCACTTACATATAATGCCCAGTGCTCATTACAAGGGCCCTCCTTAATACTTATCACCCTTTTAGCCCATTCCCCACCTACCTCCCCTCCAGCAACCCTCAGTTTGTTCTCTATAGTTAAGCATCTCTTATGGTTTGCCTCTCTCTCTGGTTTTATCTTTTTTTCCGTCCTTTCCTCCATGTTCATCTCTTTTGTTTCTTAAATTCCACATAAGAGTGAAATCATGTGGTATTTGCTTTTCTCTGACTGACTTATTTCACTTAACATAATACTTTCTAGTTCCATCTACATCATTGCAAATGGCATGATTTCTTTCTTTTTGATGGCTGAGTAATATTCCATTATATATGTATCTAATTTATCCACATCTAATTTTTCCATTCATCAGTCAGTGGATATTTGTCTTTCAATAATTTGGCTACTGTTGATAGTGCTGCTATAAACATTGGGGTGCATGTGCCCCTTCAAATCAGCATTTTTATATCCTTTGGATAAATACCAAGTCATGTCATTGCTGGATCATAAGGTAGTTCTATTTTTAACTTTTTGAGGAAATTCCACACTATTTTCGAGTGGCTTCACCAGTTTCATTCCCACCAACAGTGTAAGAGGGTTCCCCTTTCTCTGCTTCCTCCACAATGTCTGTTGTTACCTGAGTTGTTCATTTTAGCCATTCTGACAGGTGTAAGATGGTATTTCATTGTGGTTTTAACTTGTATTTCCCTGATGCTGAGTGATACTGAGCATTTTTTCATGAGTCTGTTAGCCATTTGTATGTAAGTTGTATAAGTTCTTTATATATTTTGGATATTAACCTCTTATCAGATATATCATTTGCAAATAACTTCTTCCATTCAGTGGGTTGTCTCTTTATTTCCTTTGCTGTGCAAAAGCTTTTATTTTGGTGTAGTCCCAATGCTTTATTTTTCTTTTGTTCCCCTCACCTAAGGAGGTGTAAATCTTTTTAAATGCCTGTTGCCAGTTTTGACAGTACTAGAACTATCTTATTCAAGGACCTGGGAGCCATTTCTTTGAAATGTAATCATTACAGAAGATGGCGCCCCCATCTCCTCCTCTCTGTAGGAAGGTGGGTGCCTAATTTCAGTGCATACTTTTCTCCAAGTTATAAAACTGTCTCTTATCATGAAGAGAAGAAAAAGTTTGCTTTTTCTTTTGGTGAGATCCACTGGCAGACACTGATGACCAGTGTTTTCCCTCTCACCATGCTAAAAAATGGACCCACCCTTTGTTTCAGGGGGTTGAGCACAGACTGACTTCTGATCTCTCATCCTTGTTACAATACACTTAACTAAAGTCTTCCTTAGTTGTTTAATTTTGTTTGCTGGAATTTTTTCTTTGGCGGTAGCTTATAAATTGTTTCTGTCATTACTCTAAATACTGACTTTTGAAAAGTAGACAGTTTCTTAACCAAGGGCAGGGAAAAACAACTCAAAATATCTTAGGAGATTTGATCGCTCAAAGAAAAGTTTCCAAGCCTGCTAGAATTTCTGGAAGCTATTTTCACAGGAAAACAGGGTATGTATGTATTCAAGTAAGCTTCTTTTCCTGGGCATGTAAGAATGCCACAGAATACTTACTTACAAAGTCAAGAATAGACATTTGCCTTTGGATTACCAGTATTGACCTCCCACCATTCAGTGAGTCATCTAATGGGATGATTACACCTTCCCCCAAGTCGGTCTCTAAGAAATTTTGTTGCTTTGCCAGTGGACACCACTAATGATGCGTTATTTCTTTTACAAATCACCCTCACCTTTATGCTTTTCCATAAATGACAAATCAGGTATTTCGCCACTGCTTGACTGTGACAGCCTTTACCCTGTTTATAGAAGGAAAGTTTAGGGTAATGTATGTTAGAAAATTTATCAAAAGTGTGCTCAATGAGATTGGAGATGGTTACATTAGGAAGCTTCTTGGAATCCTTGTCTTGGAACTTTTGAAAGTGTGATTTCGGTATTTTATAGGTCATAAGCGCTAGTAAAACAACTTTCACCAATGGACGTTAATTTTCTTTTCAAATGTTTTCTTCCATTGAGATAATATATATATATGTATATATATATATGTACTAGATATTAATTAGGGAAATGATTTAATCATCAAATATTTGTGAACATGTAAGTAGTACTATTATATTGATATGAACCTTGTCCTTAAAGAAATAATCATAATAACAACAATACCTATGAAAGAATGACTATACATTATGTTGTGCCAAGTGCTTTACACATATTATTTAACTTGCACAACAGATAACTTGAATCACAAACACACGCACACACACACACATTATATAATATATTGATATTTTTCCAGTAAGAAAGCTGAGGCTTAAAGAGGTCATATAAGTCACCTAAGTTTACATAACTAGGAAGGAAAGGTTGAAAACACAGGTTTATTTGATGAAAAGTTGGGCTCTACATAATGCTGCCTACCTGGGGTTTATATTTGATATACAATGAATAAAGAGGTAAATAAGTATTTATGTTTCTACTTTAGAAATATGTGCTTTTGCTTTCCCAGCTTTGGATCATTAATGCTCCATCAGCCAGGTGCAGCATTACCACCATCTGACATCAAGTACGAGTCCTGGAGGTCAGGGTGCTTGGGATAAGAGCATTACTCACCTGGCTCCCATGCTTCCATTGGTAAGAGTGAAGAGGAGGCCTCACAAATACAAGATTCTAGTCTCTTCCATTGCAGACAATTGTAAACTCCATGAGTTTTTTTCCCTTCTTCAATTTAGCTCGAAGAGGAGGCTAGACACCCATTGCCCTCTCGCTCAAGAGGCCAACCACCATAATGCTCTCTACTTACACAGATTTTTTTCATTTTTATGTAGCTTGAAGTTGTCAAAGGACCTGTTTGCATAGCTCTTATTAAGTTTGATGTGCTTCTCATAATGATTCATCCATTTTATCCAGCTTTGAGGCATCAGCTGAAATGTCAAGATAGCAGGAAAAGGTCTATTCTATATCTTAATGCACTTCAGTTGTAAATCTGTTCCACCTTATCCTCTAAATATACAACCGTGCTTAATTTCCACTTCATTTTCTTTAAATATAAATAATTCACAAAGGGAAAAACTGGAAAAGAAAAGATGAAAAAGAGATTAGAATACAAACTCACACTAAGGCAAAACAAACCAAATTTAAAACTAAGCCTGTCAGTCTGTATGAATAAAATGTCACAGAACTGGATAAATGTCTAAGAATAAAGGATTAGGTTATAATCTTTAAAAGCCATTGAGATATTATTTTAATTGTTTTTTAATCCTTTCTATCTTTTTCTATCTTTTGTTCTACAGGGTTGAGTTTTATAGAATTCTCCCACAAACCAGAGAGATTAATGTACTCGGAGAGGCTAAAAAATCAAACTCTGGGTGTGATCTCCCTAGGAAACCATTTGGAGAAAGCTACTGGTCTGTTCTACCCTAACTGAGAGGTTTTTTTTTTTTTTTTTTTGTAGGGAAACATGAAGGTCCATTTCTAAAGCAAGTCTGATTCAAACTTATTTGAGGGACACCTGGGGGCTCAATCGGTTGAGCATCCGAATTTGGCTCAGGTCATGATCTCCCAGTCCGTGGGTTCCAGCCCTACTTCAGGCTCTGTGCTGACAGCTGGAGCCTGGAGCCTGCTTCGGATTCTGTGTCTCCCTCTCTCTCTGCCCCTCCCCCTCTTGCACTGTCTCTCTCTCTCAAAAATAAACATTAAAAAATTTTTAAATCTATTTGAGAACATTAGCTGCTTTTGATTCTCTTCAGACTCAAAATGAACTCAAAAAGCATTTATTTTCTCTGTAACTGCCTTTAGGCTTGTAATATTTCTATTCTGGTCTTCCCAGTGTCCTGCGAGCATGACTACACAGGACAATGGATCCCAATTAGGACTACGTGACATTGATGTCTGCATCCATTTGGGATGAGATTTTGACTACTCTGTGTGTGAGCATAAGTTTATTTCTCTTGCATAAATAGCCAGGAGTGGGATTAGTACGTGTGTTTTAACTTTTCATAAAGTTGCAAACTGTTTTCCAGAGTGGCTAAGCCTCATGCATATCCTCTGTTACTTGGATTTTTTTCTCTGTACCAGTCATATGCTGATAACCAGGACCTCCCAAGAATAAAAGAATTATGTTAATAAGGACTATGCTGGCAGTGGGATGGAATTTGGAAGAAACAGCTTTCCAGAAGTGAGTTCCTTAAACTGCAAGCAGTATAGCTGTGGAATGTATACATCCCTGATTTTCAAGTTAGTCCAGACTTCAGGTAGGGACATAGTCACAGTGTTCAACATCCAAAAGAATGACGCGGAATTGAGCACAAGAAGTGTCATCAAGTTCCATGTATTGTTTTTCTTGTTATTCCTGTGTAAGAGTATATTGTTTTTTAATTTAATGCCTCAAGGCTTGGTTCAAGATCCCACCATACATATTTACCAATAATTAGGGTTTATCTTGGGATTTATTAACCCAAAGCATTACAAATTTGTAATTATAGAAGTATGTGTCATTTATAACAGTGTTGCTTTGCATGGAGATCCTTTCATTCAAATTAATTAACGTATGTATAATGTTCAACAGTTTTACCATACAAAAAGCTGTTTGGTAATTACCTCCTCTCATAGGAGAAGAAACATTTTGGCTCAACGTTACTTCTCCCTGGGAATCCTTTAGCTCTGGAGGTCTTAAGATGCCCAACATGAGGTCTAGAGAAATGAGAACTGAGTACCAGTTATTTCAGTTGTGCTCTCATCTATGGGAAAATGTTGATAATGATTTCTGATAATCTGCCGATTAGAGTTTAAGGCACAAACTCAAGGCCACCAGCATCCTTAAACCTTTTACTTGTTTTTACTGCAATTTTCTCCCAATTCACTATGTTTGTTTGAGGCTTCAAATCACTTTGTTCTTGTTGCACTGATGCCTTCCCCCCTTCTCTCTGGTACATTCCTTATTTACCATGTTTGAGGGCAGAGCCCAAGTGAAGCTTCACAGTGAAGCTTCCAGTAGCTTCTCTCAATCATATTCGGAATAATTTATTTTGCAAACTGAACATGTGATCTAACTTTGATATCCATTTAGTGAGATTATTAAGATACTATGTAGTAAGGGCACATAAAAACTAGCCATAATGCGCATATAGAACTAAAGAAAAAATACTCGCTTTCGATAATTTTTAGTCCTTCCTTTTTTTCTGCATAACAGCACGTTATGGATTTGGCAAACACTATATTATCAATGACAAATTTGATTCTCACAGGAATACAAAAAATGTTTGTATTGGATTTGGCAAAAAAAAATGTTGAGGATAGGGACTATGTCGGTCCTACATTTAGGTTTTGCTGCATAATGTGGATATTTAAGTTTAATAGCTTTCCCTGTCTTGACTGTTAGACTTCGTAAATATCTCTATTCTATCCTTGAAAATCCATGATGATCCTAGAAAAGCTACTGACTGGAAATGGCATAGTATTTGGTACTTCATTCTAAGTTCAGCTTTTCTGTGGCCACTGTGGCTGCCTAATTCCCTTCCCTCTTCTTTGTGACTCTCCTAAAGGCTTTTGGCAAACTGCGTCTTTACCCCAATCTCCTTAGAGTCACATTAAGTTTAAATAACATAAAGCTCTTTTCCCTAACAACTATTTTCCCATCTCAAAATTACATCTTTTGCAGAATGAGGTTATCTAGGGAAGTATCTGTTAATACATATCAGCTCAGATCAATATGCACACTTGAGTAGTTTTCCTAAGTAATTAAAGGAATAACTTTTAACTTTCTGTGAAGAAAATAGTTGCTGAGTTAATTTGATTAAATACAGAGAAATAATTGTGTTTGCAGTTATTAAAATTTTAGGTGTCAATTTCCATGTAGTAAAACTATGATTCACCAGATCTTCTTAAAAGGCTATCATATAGGTCTCTTAGTAGAAATTGTTTTAGTACAAACTAAGTATAATACTGATCCTAGTGATACAACACAAGTTAATCTGCAAAGATCATACATCTTAGTTAAGTTTTAGGGCATCCCTAGCAAGATGGTTTTGATTGATTAATATCAGCTCCTTGGCATTAGCTCTGGAATTTAGTGCTCTGGATTTTAAATACCAATAATTTTGTGCTTTTTGAAACATCCAGTTTCTCTGCTCTAACTTTTATTTGTTTTTCTGGGGGATAATTTACTTGGTACAATGATAATCTGTAAATATTATTTTCCTTCAATAAAACTGCTCTCCTGCAAGAATAATTATTTTTAATTGGGGGTTATAATCCAATGCTAACATTGTTTATTTTGTTGCTCAAATTTTTTATCTTTAGTCATTGGGAGCTTCTTCAGGTTGTCTTCTGTGTATTTTTTGAAATATCAAATTTTCCAAGCTAATCTTGAATTTTCCCTGACTTCAGACTTAGCATCAGGTATTTTACAAGGGGAAATAAATTCTTCATTTTATTGGAGAATGATATTTAGAGAGCATTATCTGGGCACTGGGTGTGCTCATTGCTGTTGGGGTGTTACTGCTACTAAGGTCTCTAAATGGACAGAGTAAGGAAATATTTGTATGTTTATGACTATGTATACACATATATCTGTACTTGTTTGTCTTTGTGTTTATATAAAATAATTATGTATTTATAGTAATATATCCAACTCTCATGCAGTACCAGAGGGTTTATTCTAGCCTTCCTTCTTGCTTATTTGTAACTTTTTTTTTTCTGACAGTGAGTACCCTGACTCTCATTATCTACAGTTTATTTAATTATTATTTATATATTGATATACATACCTATACATGGCATATATATATTTGTGTGTATATATATATATATATATATACACACATACATATACATGTATATGTATACATATATATGTATATGTATATATGTATATGTATGTGTGTATATATATATATGTGTGTATATATATATATATACACACACACATATATATATATATATATATATATATATATATATATATATAGTGTAATAGGTCCAGAATTGCTAACCTGTATTCCTGTGAGAATCAAATTTGTCATTGATAATATAGTGTTTAGGGGTACCTGGATGGCTCAGTTGGTTAAGCATCCAACTCTTGGATTTGGCTCAGGTCATGATCTCATGGTTTGTGGGATCGAGTCCCACCTCAGGCTCTTTAGTGACAGCACAGAGCCTGCTTGGGATTCTCTCTCTCCCTCTCTCTCTCTCTGCCTCTCCCCTGCTCATGCGTGTGACTGTGCACATACTTTCTCTCTTTCAAAATAAATGAATAAACTTAAAAAAAAAAGAATACAGTGTTTATATGTAGTTTTTTGGGGTCTTTAGTCTTGCAGTATCCAGTCAATATGCTCTTTTCCAAAATTACTTAGATAAGCTTCTCTCCCCCACCCCAATCCCCAAATGCCCTTCAGTGAGGTTACACCAGATATTTGCAATGCAGTTAGGTTAATTTCACAGTCTGCTTTCTATCCTGGGATCTCCCAGCAGTCTGTTAACTTTTTAAAACATTGTATATAGTAAAGTTTATTCTTTGTGGTATACTGGTTTCTTGAGGGGGGAGGGTGACAAAAATACATAAAGAGATGTGTCCACCAACACAGTACTACACAGGACAGTTCCATTACCTTAAAATTTCCCTTGTACAGCCCTTTTATAGTGGGAATCTCCCTCTCAACCTCTAGCAATCACTGATCTGTTTTTCATTTCCATACTTTTGCCTTTCCAGAATGTCATACAAATGGAATCATGTAATTTGTAGGTTTTGGGTTTGACTTCTTCTACTTTGCAAAATGCAGTTAAAGTTTCTCCATATTGTTGCATGAATCAATAGTTCATTTCATTTTATTGCTGAATACAGAACTCCATTGTATGGATGTACCACAGTTTTTGTTTGTTCGCTTTTACTTTTGTTTTTATTTATTTACTTGTTTTTATGAATTTACCTGTTAAAGGACATCTTAGTCATTTTTAGCTTAGGGAAATTATGAATAAAGCAGCCAAAAGCATATGTGTGTAGGTTTTGTGTGAACATAAGTTTTCAATTCACTTGAGTAAATGCCTAGGAGTGAAATTTCAGGTTGTCGGATAAAGGTTTGTTTACCTCTATAAGAAACTGTCAAATAGTTTTCCAGTTACTCTATTGGTTTGTATTTCCACCAGTAATGAACGAGAGTTCTTATTGCTCCATACTGGCTTTTAAATGAGTTAAAATTCCTTTTATTTTAAACTGTGCACAGTTTCAAAATCACACTGCAACTAAGCTGATATAATATTATTAAAAATATGTTTTACTGAGTAGTGCCTGGGTGGCTTAGTTGATTAAGCATCAGACTTCGACTTCGGCTCAGATCTCATGGTTCCTGAGTTGAAGCCTCACTTTGGGCTTTGCGTTGACAGTGCAGAGCCTGATTGGGATTGTCTGTCTCCCTCTCCCTCTGCCCCTCCCCAACTTGTGCTCTCTATCATGTATGTGCTCTCTCTCTCTCTCTCAAAATAAATAAGTAAACTCAAAAAAAAGTTTTATTGAATAAAACGACACAAAGCAAGGTAAATTATTAATATCTATAAAGCTAAGGGAAAGGTAACTTGCATCATATTTTTGTGTTGTTATTTATAGTTTTATCCAGTTTCTTTGGAGTGGGCTGCTCTCTTTTAAAACTAATGATCCATAAGAAAAACTTTTTTTTTTTAATTTTGGAATTAAATATTTTTAAATCCTAAAACAATAGCAGCTCTACATAAAATGTAAAATTTAGAAAAGTTTCCAAAAAAATTAAAAACTATTTTTACAAAACAAGATTAGGCAGTAAACTTGCTTGTTTTATTTCTATGTAGGAAATAATAAGGAAATATGAAAAAATTTGGAGATTTAAAAGTAATGATTTACTGTGTGATAATGAAGTTATAGAGATTATGGCATGTATAATCAAAGAACATAGTAAGAATACAGTAGAGGTACTGAGAAAAAAAATGAGTTAAATCTGAACACGTAGACTTTTATGCCTTAAGCCATACTTTAGAAAACTCTAGAACATAACAGAATGCACAAGCATGCTTTCCATTAGCTATCAGAGTGATGATGTCATCATACATCATTTAATCTCCAGAAAACTCTACCATACATTTATGAAGAATGGGAGTGAAATGGGCAACTTACATTTTCAGCTTATTATGAAAATAGTCATGTGTCTGTCCACTGCTACACACTGAGAACTGCTGTTTTAGGCTGTGACTAGCCACTGACAGGTTGGATTGAAGGAGAAATATAGGAAAGCATAACTAAAGGTTTAAATTCTTAGGTGTCTTAGTCATGGAACATTAGCAAAGTGAGAACATCTTAGTCTTTGTTAAAACAATTAAGAGACAAAGTCAAAACCACTTTGTATATCTGTACTATTTGTTTTTACTAATAGAGCCCATGAACTTTTTTTTCTTCCAAGATTTTATTTAACTTCAAGTTAGTTAACATATAGTGTAGCATTGGTTTAGGAGTAGAATTTAGTGATTCATCACTTACATATAACACCCAATGCTCATAGTAACAAGTGCCCTCCTTAATACCCATCACCCATTTAGCCCACCCCCCCCCCCACTTCCCTCCATCAATCCTCAGTTTGTTCTCTTAACTCTCTCTTAAGAGTCTTTTATGGTTTGCTTTCCTCTGTGTTTTTATCTTATTGGCCCATGAACACTTTGATAAACATTTATTATCAAAATTTGATAACGCAATAGAGTTTTGTCATCAGTAAGCAGGTAGGCCAATAATCTGTTATCTAAACAGAATGAAAGGGGTGTTACTAATTATTATGTAGAGCCAACAGATGCAAAACAGGTTTGTCCCAGGGGACAAACCAGAATATAAAGTCATCTTATCTTTGAAACATATGTTCTGGAGCTTGTTGGATTTCTAAATCCGTGAACACTGTAGCTTATACATTTCTCACATTAAGACTCAGTAAAGTTTAAATTCCTGAGGGTTGCTGAATTTTTATGATAAATAGCAACATTTAAGCAATGATGAGATTTGAATGCTGAAATTTTGGTTGGCTCACTCAGTAACTAAGTTACTTCTGTATATCATTTTGACATAATTTAATCTATTTTATATATGATGGAATTGAATGAAATGAAATAATGAAAAGCATTATCTGGTCCTAAATTATATGTAGTTACCATTAGTATGTTCTCTTGACTGTGCAAAGGCTTCACATCAATGCCAAACATACAAAATAGGTGCATACCCTTTGTGAAAAGAAAAGACCAGAAGTAGGAGAATGAATCTTTAGCCCAATAACTTATTATTATTGATGTTATTGTTATTTTGTTATTTTTTGTGTTATTTTTTGATGTTATTGTTATTATGTTATTTAATATAACATATTAAACAAGAATATATATTATATATTATTATATTAAACAAGAATAATGTGTTATATTAAACAAGAATAATGTTGACAGTCTTATGAAGAAAAATATTTAATATTGTACCTTTATAAAGGTATATTTGGTGGCAGAGATAGCCAATGAAAAATGATTTGATACAGTTTATCTCTTTTTTATCTACTAGTGGCTATAGACCAGGGCAATTACCTTGAACAACAACAACAGAATGAAATATTTATGAGGATTGGTTTAGAAAAATCTTTGGGAAGTAGTTACTGTTTTTACAATGTTTTCATCTGGGTTTTGCAATGCCGAGTGATTGTCATGTGTGGTGTTTGTTCCTTTAAGAAGGAAGGAATCCTCCCCAGACAAGTGGAGAGCTGATAATGGACATGAAGGAATGGTCTCAGAGCTGCCACTGTCTTGCTTTGCGTAGTCTTGAGCCAACTAACCCACCTTTCCTTCAGTTGGTAAAGAATGGATTATAGGAATATTCCACTATTCCCCAAAAGCCATTGAAATGAGTAATTAATAGGAATTATTACAAAGCAGTAGTTGCTGTTTTGTAGCCCTCCATGGGCCTAATTATCCACTTTCCAAGTTGTCTAGGATCCTCACATTGCCTTCTTTCTTATGCTGCATGTCTTTTTGGATATTTCTTCCTGAAATAATGCTTTCAATGGAGAAAGAGAAAATTCGTTAGTCTACAGCTTTTTTTTTTCAGTCAGTGAGGTTAATATCCAACATTTACTGAAAAACTAATTAAGGGTATTTGAAATACAATAGCCATTTCTTCCCACCCTCTTTTTTTTATTTATTTATTTTTAATTTTTTTTTAATGTTTATTTAGTTTTGAGACAGAGACAGAGCATGAATGGGGGAGGGCCAGAGAGAGAGGGAGACACAGAATCTGAAGCAGGCTCCAGGCTCTGAGCTGCCAGCACAGAGCCTGACGCGGGGCTCGAACTCACGGACGGTGAGATCATGACCTGAGCTGAAGTCGGACGCTTAACCGACTGAGCCACCCAGGCACCCCTTCCCACCCTCTTAAAAGACTGTTTTCTAGTCACATTCCCCCAAAACTCTCATCATGAAGCTCTCCATCTACAAAGTACTTTATCCTGCCAAGCTTTGGATCAGGGGGTGGTGAGCTCATTTCTTAAATCATCCTCTATCGCACCTGAATTCTTTCATAGAATGTCACATTTTAAAGCCTTTATAAACAGGTTCTAGCTCTGTGGGTTTTTTTTTAATTGTAAAAAGTAATAAACTGTGATAGATGATTATTTCAATATACATGGCCTTTAAAAAACTTCATTAAAATTCCATTAAATTAGTTCAAAATCTCTATAGTTTGATTGAAATCTGTGAATCTTGTCTTTCTTTTATTGTCTCTTATTCTTTTTGTTTGTTTGTTTTTTTAACTGCTTTTTGTCTAAACCTTTTGAAGAAATCTTCTGCTTTCTTTGGGAGACATTTTATTAATGAATTAATTAAAAATGTTTATTTTGTGTGTGTGTGTGTGTGAGAGAGAGAGAGAGAGAGAGAGAGAGAGAGAGTGGGGGAGGGGCAGAGCGAGGGTGAGGGAGAGAGACTGAATACCAAGCAGGCTCCCTGCTGTGCAGAGCCCTAAACAGGGCTCCATCCCAGGAACCCATCCCAGAGACCATAAGATTGTGACCTGAGCCAAAATCTAGAGTCCTACACTCAACTGACCTGAGCCATCCAGGAGCCCCAGGGAGACATTACCTTTACAGTGAGGAAAGGTAGTATAGTGGTTAGGATGTGAGCTCTGGGTCCAGACTTCCTAGGTTCAAATGAGGATATTAATTGGGCCTTCCTCACAGGGAAATTACAAATATTAAATAAGTTAATTCATGTAAAATGCTTAGTATTACAACTGATATGAAATAAGTATTTAATAAAATTTATTGAGGGCCTACTATAATTCAGGGCCGGTGATGTAAACACTTAGGGATATAGCTAAACTAAAAAGAGAACACATCCTTAAGAACTGAGTTTAGAAGGTGAAGTGCACATTAAAACAAATAAATGGAATGGAATGCAAATGGAAACTGCATTGTACTGACATCATACTGGTTATAGAGGTGGTATAAACCTGGGTGGTTCTTCAGTCTTCCTAGAGGAGGAGTATTACAACTAATCTTGAACTTTGGCTGGATAATGAAGAAGAATCGGCAGGCCTCTGTGACTTTGGAAAGACAGAGCAGGTGGCATCCTGGGCAGGTGGGGTCTGTGATGCCCTTGCTGGAGCCATTCCTAGGGACTTGCCCAGGGTCCACTTCTCAAGCATTCTAATGATTTAGAAAGTTCAGGGAATTAAATTGCTTTTTGCCCAAACTAGGTAGAGTAGATTTATATACTTTTTTCAGTACAACCCTGACCAATATAGTGACTTTCATATATTTTTTTCCACATTACTTTTAAAGAAATCATACTCCTGACAACTGTCTGCTCCTAATCTTGGTCATCTGTTTGCTGTCAATCAAGTAAGGTAGGCATCACATCTATACTTCTGAAATGCCAAGTCATTTTCTGGATCATATTTTTAAAATGTATATTAAATATACATTAGTATCTATTTGTACATTTCAAAGAAATTAACGTTAATGAACTCCAACTTGCTTAAATGTAAAATATAGACACTAATATCTATTATATATTATATATATATATAATATGCATATTATATATGCTGTGAAGAGACAAAATAATTGTTTTCATCAAAATGCTTTGAAAACTGCAAAGGACTAATGTAAACATTAGACACTAAACCTATTTTTTTCTATGATCAAATCTTCAGGAATTTTTTGTAGTGAAACACATAAAAGGTACTGTTTCTGAGGTCACATAATTAGCAATAGAAACAGACACAAAAGCACATGCATTAACCTATGGAAAGGCTAATAAATATTTGACAATCTAAATGGAAATTTAATGTGCATCTATGTTATAGTTTCATTTTTCTCTGTATGTGTGTTTGGAAAAGCATATTAATGAAAGCATTGATTGAATGAATTAATTAATGAAAGCACTAAAGGGCATGATGGCAGGCTATGTCATCCTATTTTCCTGAGTGAAGAGCTAAGGAATTATATAGATACTTCCAGTCTTTAAATATTTTGCGTTTGTTTTCTGATCACTCTAGACATTTTCTTATCTTGAATTGTTAAAGTAATTCCTCTGAATTTGTATGAATTATTTTCTTGTGTTTCTGTTGTGTGAATCATTTCTTTGGTGGTGTTAGGTTTGAAAACATTTTTATGGTCTAAGAGTCATCTTAAACATGTTTGTGTGGTTCTTTTAAGATTCTTATTGTTTTTAACATTTCGTGATGGACCAAACAGGAATATATTCAAGTCCCTTCCTGCTGAACGCAAGCAAATGATTTCACTGCTACAAGTACCTCAAAGGACTTTCCAAGTAACTTTTTAAATAAACAACTAATACAACCAATAATTGAGTTCTGACTTAGATTCAAAAATGGTATCAGTGATGTCAATATCTTTGGTATCTTTTATCTCATTTTCCAAAATGTTTTCTTTTTCTTTTTCTAATGTAGATACAGCCATATAAATCCTTATTATCTATTTTCATTCCAGTAGAAAACATATAAGCACCAAGAACAAAGTTTGGATGAAACTGGTATTGTATTGAATCCCTGTTAGAACATTTAATCACATAGTCAATCACAGATTGACAAAATACTTAAGTTGTGAGTTCCTTTGAAGGAATGCTTTGGAAAGGATTTTGAATATCCTTTTACTTGGGCAGGCAGCATTCAAGGAATGCAAAAACAGTATGTGACAGAGACCAGCTATTTCCTTTTATTTTTATTTATTTATTTATTTATTTATTTATTTATTTATTTAATTTTTTTCAATATATGACGTTTATTGTCAAATTGGTTTCCATACAACACCCAGTGCTCATCCCAAAAGGTGCCCTCCTCAATACCCATCACCCACCCTCCCCTCCCTCCCATCCCCCATCAACCCTCAGTTTGTTCTCAGTTTTTAAGAGTCTCTTATGCTTTGGCTCGCTCCCTCTCTAACCTCCTTTTTTTTTTCCATCCCTCCCCCATGGGTTTCTGTTAAGTTTCTCAGGATCCACATAAGAGTGAAACCATGTGGTATCTGTCTTTCTCTGTATGGCTTATTTCACTTAGCATAACACTCTCCAGTTCCATCCATGTTGCTACAAAGGGCCATATTGCATTCTTTCTCATTGCCACATAGTACTCCATTGTGTATATAAACCACAATTTCTTTATCCATTCATCAGTTGATGGACATTTAGGCTCTTTCCATAATTTGGCTATTGTTGAGAGTGCTGCTATAAACATTGGGGTACAAGTGCCCCTATGCATCAGTACTCCTGTATCCCTTGGGTAAATTCCTAGCAGTGCTATTGTTAGGTCATAGGGTAGGTCTATTTTTAATTTTCTGAGGAACCTCCACACTGTTTTCCAGAGTGGCTGCACCAGTTTGCATTCCCACCAACAGTGCAAGAGGGTTCCCATTTCTCCACATCCTCTCCAGCATCTATAGTCTCCTGATTTGTTCATTTTGGCCACTCTGACTGGCGTGAGGGGATATCTGAGTGTGGTTTTGATTTGTATTTCCCTGATAAGGAGCGACGTTGAGCATCTTTTCATGTGCCTGTTGGCCATCCGGATGTCTTCTTTAGAGAAGTGTCTATTCATGTTTTCTGCCCATTTCTTCACTGGGTTATTTGTTTTTCGGGTGTGGAGTTTGGTGAGCTCTTTATAGATTTTGGATACTAGCCCTTTGTCCGATATGTCATTTGCAAATATCTTTTCCCATTCCGTTGGTTGCCTTTTAGTTTTGTTGGTTGTTTCCTTTGCTGTGCAGAAGCTTTTTATCTTCATAAGGTCCCAGGAGTTCATTTTTGCTTTTAATTCCCTTGCCTTTGGGGATGTGTCAAGTAAGAAATTGCTACGGCTGAGGTCAGAGAGGTCTTTTCCTGCTTTGTCCTCTAGGGTGTTGATGGTTTCCTGTCTCACATTCAGGTCCTTTATCCATTTTGAGTTTATTTTTGTGAATGGTGTGAGAAAGTGGTCTAGTTTCAATCTTCTGCATGTTGCTGTCCAGTTCTCCCAGCACCATTTGTTAAAGAGACTGTCTTTTTTCCATTGGATGTTCTTTCTTGCTTTGTCAAAGATTAGTTGGCTATACATTTGTGGGTCTAGGTCTGGGGTGTCTATTCTATTCCATTGGTCTATGTGTCTCTTTTTGTGCCAATACCATGCTGTCTTGATGATGACAGCTTTGTAGTAGAGGCTAAAGTCTGGGATTGTGATGCCTCCTGCTTTGATCTTCTTCTTCAAAATTACTTTGGCTATTCGGGGTCTTTTGTGGTTCAATATGAATTTTAAGATTGCTTGTTCTAGTTTTGAGAATGCTGGTGCAATTTTGATTGGGATTGCATTGAATGTGTAGATAGCTTTGGGTAGTATTGACATTTTGACAATATTTATTCTTCCAATTCATGAGCACGGAATGTTTTTCCATTTCTTTATATTTTCTTCAATTTCCTTCATAAGCTTTCTATAGTTTTCAGCATACAGATCTTTTACATCTTCGGTTAGATTTATTCCTAGGTATTTTATGCTTCTTGGTGCAATTGTGAATGGGATCAGTTTCTTTATTTGTCTTTCTGCTGCTTCATTATTAGTGTATAAGAATGCAACTGATTTCTGTATATTGATTTTGTATCCTGCAACTTTGCTAAATTCATGTATCAGTTCTAGCAGACTTTTGGTGGAGTCTATCGGATTTTCCATGTACAATATCATGTCATCCGCAAAAAGTGAAAGCTTGACTTCATCTTTGCCAATTTTGATGCCTTTGATTTCCTTTTGTTGTCTGATTGCTGATGCTAGAACTTCCAACACTATGTTAAACAACAGCAGTGAGAGTAGACATCCCTGTCATGTTCTATTTCCTTTTAATAGAAATTATTTGTTTCCTTAAAAAAATCAGTAAGACAAAGGTAAACAACCACCACTATATCTACTAGTAAACTTTTCTATAAAAAAACCACAACCTCCAATAGCTCTAAAATTAGCTTAAAATAACAATTTATTTAGCTCCCATTGCCTCTGGGTTGTTCTGATCTGGGTTGGCCTTGCTGATCACAGCTAGGTTTACTTAGGTATCT
The DNA here is from genome assembly GCF_018350215.1 of Panthera leo. NCBI lineage: Eukaryota > Metazoa > Chordata > Mammalia > Carnivora > Felidae > Panthera > Panthera leo. The sequence continues at coordinate 118,453,553 of NC_056682.1, read as the reverse complement.
ATGATCAGCTGGTGTGGTTCTGTATGGCCACAGTTACATGTTTGCCAAATGCCTGGAATGACCAAAGAGCAGGTGGACCATATATCTCTCCACATAGGTTTTAAATTTTTTTTTTCAACGTTTTTTCTTTATTATTTATTTTTGGGACAGAGAGAGACAGAGCATGAACGGGGGAGGGGCAGAGAGAGAGGGAGACACAGAATCGGAAACAGGCTCCAGGCTCCGAGCCATCAGCCCAGAGCCTGACGCGGGGCTCGAACTCACAGACCGCGAGATCGTGACCTGGCTGAAGTCGGACGCTTAACCGACTGCGCCACCCAGGCGCCCCTCCACATAGGTTTTAAATGCAACAATAGGCAAGCTCTATTCTTGTTCCAAGCATTAAAAACAAATTCTTCTCAACCTTCTACTTGCATAATAATGCTTGCTAATGTTCCATTAGGTGAAGTAAGTCACATGGCTAACCCAGATTCAAGGGCTGGAGAAATGGACTCTTACCTTTGATAGGAGGAGAAGAGTTGGTAACCATTTATGCAGTCAGTCTCAACATCATTCAAAACTCTTTGAAAATACAATCACTCTCCAAATTTCTATACAGCTACATGCACAAAGCTGCAATGATCAAAGTATTAGTAATAAAGTAGATGACCTTCTATTGACTGAATGTGTTTCCCTAAAATTCATATGTTGAAACCCTACCCCTTAAAGTAATGGTATTAGGAGGTGGTACCTTTGCAAGGTAGTTAGGATTAGATGAAGTCATGGGGGTGAAGCCTTCATGAATGGGATTAGTACCATTATAGGAGTCACCAGAGAGCTCACATCTGCTCTCTGTTATATGCCTTGTGAGGGTACAACAAGAAGTCAGCAGTCTGCAACCCAGGAGAGAGCTCTCATCAGAGCCTGACCATGCTGGCACCCTGATTTCTGACTTCCAGCCTCCAGAACTGCAAGAAATAAATTTCTGTTGTTTATAAGGCACTTAGTTATGGTATTTTGTTATAGCAGCCTGAATTGACTAAGACGATGCCCTTACTGCTGAGAAGTACTTTTCTCTAACGTTAAGTCAAGACACTTATTGTAGACAGGCTGCTATTAAAATAAACACGTTAATGTGCACACCCTGAGCAGTCATCTAAAACTTAGTTCTTTGCAGAGGTTCGGATGAGAGTTAGTTTTTCAAAAGTTAATGTAGGTTAAGTCCATAAAAAAATAAAGATACACTTCCTGAATTGTATTTTCTTCTAGAAAGTATATTCAGTGATAATAGTATAGGGAGATCTTTGTGTAATATATTAATGTATTACATACAACATGTATAATCACATATATTTTATTTTCTCTAACAATTATTAGATATTACATTACAGGGTTTAAAATTATTTTTTAATATCTATGTTTATTCATACTGATGGGAACATGTACAAAGTGACCATGATGGGAGAGATGGAAGTATGTCTGGGCCTAACAGTATACGTCTTGACTTACCTAGGTGGATGTAGCTTTGCTACTGTTGAATGTCTAACTTTCCAACAACCGAAACCAATGTTGAGCCCCAAATATTGGAATGGCTGAATAGATTGGGCCTTTTCACTCTGAAGCTCTTTTGAGAGGTTCATACATACTGCAGGTAATGGTTTGCCTGCAGGGTCTCAGCCATCACCTTTATCTGAGAGTATAGTGTTTGATCCACTGTCATAGAATTCTCAGAATTCTTCATCATATTGGATGAAGAGACCCAATTTATAGCAAAAGTATATGGAAATACACCCATGAACATGGAATTCACTGGTCATATGACATTTTGCACCACCCAGAAGCTGCTGCCTCGTAGAGGGTTGTAATGGATAGCTGAAGGCCTGGTGAAGTTCTGTTTAAAGACAACATTTTAGTAGAATTGGGAGTCATCCTCTAGATCTCAATATATACCATAAGTAAAAGACTTTTCTATGGTTTTGATCCTCAAAAAGGGTAGTACATGGATCTGGGAAACAAGGGGGGTCTAAGCAGGACCCATCACTTGCCATCATTCCTATTGACCACGTTGGAGAAATTTGGGTGCCTCGTTTCTAGAACTCTGGGTTATTGAATTATAAGCCATAATTCCACTTGTGTCCTCTGTCCTCCTCCTGGCAGAGGTAACTAATTCTTATGATCAGGACAGAGTATGGACATTATTACAAATTGAGGGCAGGAAGAAATATGTTTGACTAGCAAGCAATCCACTCAGTACTCCCCTTCTTAGTACTCTCCTGCCCATTTTTTTAAATAGTCAAAATAGTTTATTTTGTTTATGAATATGGGTCTTGAGTCAGCCCAGGTAGGCTGTTCTCACTCAAGTTTTCTCATGCTGTTGTGTTCAGATAGTGGCTAGGGCTAGAGTCATCTCAAAGGTATCTTCACTGATGTGTTTGGGGCATAGTCTGGGGAGACTCAAATAGCTGAGGGCTGAAATAGCTGGGAGTCCTCAGGCATCTCTCTCTCTCTCAACAGCCCATTAATTTTTGTTGCTGTGTGCAAAATTGCTGTTGCTCTACTTTTTTGAATGAATATATCACAATTTATTTATCCATTCTACTGCTGATGAGCATTTGGGTTGTTTCTAGCTTGGGGCAATTATGAATAGTACTGGTATAAGCATTCTTTTTTTTTAATGTTTATTTTTGAGAGAGAGAGTGAGTGAGAGAGGGGTAGAGAGAAGGAGACAGAGGATCTGAAGAGGGCTTTGGGCTGTCAGCATAGAGCCTGATGTGGAGCTCAAACTCACAAACTGGAGATCGTGACCTGAGCTGAAGTTGGATGCTTAACTGACGAGCCACCCAGGTGCTCTGGTATAATAAGCATTCTTAAAAAAATTTTCTTTTCATGTTTATTTATTTTTGAAAGAGAGAGAGACAGAGTGTGAATGGGGCAGGGGCAGAGAAAGAGAGATGCAGAATCTGAATCAGGCTCCAGGTTCCCAGCTGTCAGCACAGAGCCCAACATGGGGCTTAAACTCACAAACTGTGGGATCATGACCTGAGCCAAAGTTGGACGCTTAACCAACTGAGCCACCCAGGCACCCCTGGTATAAGTATTCTTGAATGCATTTCGTGGTACACATATGGGAACATTTTTAAGATATATACCTAGGACTGGAACATTACAGGTTTAAATTGAAAATTAACATCTTTCAAAAACAGTTCTAGTGTATGTTTGAACAAAGTAGTGATAAAAGTTTCAACAGCTGTTTGCTTTGCTTTCTTTCTTCCAACTGTCTCTCCTTCTACCACCAACACAAGGGTTTTTTATATCCCTCTGATCTGGTGCTAACCACAGTTGTAAAATGAATCATTTGCCTTCTCGAATTTGACCATCTTTTACATATAAATAAATGAAAAGTATTTTTTCTCTGGATGAAATTGTTGATTGTGTCAACATTTTTCTGTAGTTAAAAACTTTTCTGAGCTGTGCCTGAAACTTATAAAATCTTTTTCTTGGGATGGTAGTCAATCCATCCATCATCCATCTATTCATCTATTCATTGTTTAGCTCAGTGGGCCCAGTGTAATCATAAGAATCTTATAAAAACAATATGTTTGATAGAGACATTAGCATCATTCCCCCCTGTGATGGGAGCAAAACAAGTATGACTACTATCATTACTTCTATTCAGTATTTTACTGGAGTTCTTAGCAAGTATAAAAAAGCTAGAAATAGAAATAAATGTTAAAGAACTAGGAAAAAAAATAAAATTGTTATGGTTTGCAAGTGATACGGTGCTGTTTGTAGAATATACAAAAGAATCTGTAGACATATTTTTAGAACATATGAGTGAATTAACAAGGCTATCCAGATGCAAAATCAACATACAAATATCAATTTTATTCCTATGTACCAGAAACAAATAGGTATAAGATAAAATTAAAAATTGATACCATTAATATAGTATCTTAAGATACCTAGTATTTACGAATAATTCTAACGATTTCTACACAGAAACTTACAAATTATTATTGAGAAAAACAAAAGAAACTTAAAGGAATGGAAGTATATATGTTCATAAATTAAAAACTCAATATTGTTTAGGTGTCAATTTTCCTCTCATTTATTCTTATATTCAGTGCAATCTCAACTAAAGGTGAACAATTTTCCTGTTAAAATGACAGGCTAATGCCAAACTTTAATGAACCTAGAGTAGCCAAGACTGCTGGAGGGATTTCACCTAACACATATCGACTTACTAAAAGCAATAGTATTAAGACAGTTTGAAACACAGATAAATATACCAATGGAATAGAACAGAATCCAGAATAATATGTACACATATTCATACTGCCAGAAAGTGGCATTTCAATGTGATGAGGCAGGAGAAAGATGTCTTTTTAATAAGTGGTGCTGAAGCAATTAGATATATGTAAGAAAAAAAATCTTGACACATACTTCACACCATACACAGAAATCATTCCATACAGATTCCAGATCTAAATGTCAAAAGTAAAACAAAAAAGATTCTAAAAGAAATCCAAGGAGATTATGTTCATAAATTTGAGGTAGACAACCATTTCTTTAAAGACACAGAAAGCACTAACCATAAAGGGAAAGATTGGTAAATAGTAGTATATTGAAATTAAGAACTCTTATTCATCAAAAGATATTAATCAAATCTTAGAAAATTCAAGCCACACAGTAGAAGAATATATTTAAATGCACATAACTGACAAGGTACTCATACTTAAAATGTATAGCTATCCTACAAATCAATTAGAAGAAACAAGCAATCCAATAAAAAATTGAGCAAGGGTTTCAAGTAAGCACTTCATAAAAGAATAGATTATGGGGCGCCTGGGTGGCGCAGTCGGTTAAGCGTCCGACTTCAGCCAGGTCACGATCTCGCGGTCCGTGAGTTCGAGCCCCGCGTCAGGCTCTGGGCTGATGGCTCAGAGCCTGGAGCCTGTTTCCGATTCTGTGTCTCCCTCTCTCTCTGCCCCTCCCCCGTTCATGCTCTGTCTCTCTCTGTCCCAAAAATAAAAAAAAAATAAAAATAAAAAAAAAATTAAAAAAAAAAAAAAAAAAGAATAGATTAATATTGCCAATACATTTTTAAAAAGGTGCTCAACTTCACTGGTCCTAAGTAAAGAATTAAAACAGTAATATAACTTGTCCTGGCAGGGGCCAGGTCAGCTATTGTGAAAAAGATAACCCAAAAGTTGATGAGGGTGTGGAGCAACTAGAAACAATACGAGAATAAGTTACTGCAACCACTTTTAAAACCTGTTTGGCAACATTTACTAAAGCTGAACATACATATGCCCTACAACCCTATGACCAATGCATCTAAAGACAAATATAAGAATACCACTTGGCATCACTGTTCGTAATGACCCAATACTGGAAACACCCCAGTGTTCAACCATACAATATAGTATGATAACTACATACAGTGGAGTACTATACCACATTAATCTAACATACCAATTTTCAAATCTCATACAGTAAAAGAAGTTCTCAGTGACTACTTTCAAATGTTACTTAAGTTTTGCTTCCAATGTTGAATTTTATTTTTGGTCGTGCGCTATGGATTTGACATAGTCTTAGAACAAGAATAGAACAATTTCTGTCATCATATAATAGATCCTATGTTGTATGTTGGAGATAATTTGGGGAAAAATGTTCAATGTCTGTTTCTGATAAATGTTTGGTTTTAGTGTTGTACACAATTTCATAGAAAAATCATGTTTCATGATGAAATTAATCTTTCTCTTGTCAACGAAAGTTTGTTAGATACATGTCATGATCATTTCTCAATAATGTAAAATGTATAGCATTTGTAGCTGAAAAGGATGAGGGAAGTTGAATTGTGTTTCAGCTTTTTAAAACTGCGTAATAATTTTTCCACTCTTTTAATACCAAGCACCTACATAAATTTTCAGTGTAGCATTATAGCACTGTGACTTTTGTATATTTCTACACAATTGTCCTGAGGCTTAAGCATTGTTTGAGAGAGTATTTAATATAAATAATAAGATTATAATCCAGTCAAATGAACTGTAAAGGGAAGACTTTCTCTCATAAATACTTCTTATTAATAGCTTACTTATTTTGCTATTATTTGAAGGGTGGATTATAACTAGAAGCTGGCAAGGAAATTATACAACTTCTATTCAATCTTCTTAAAGAAACTGTCTAGCAATTGAGTAATCTGAATGAATTGGAGTTTGTGATTCTGATTTACTTATTTCTGTGTGTTGCCTCAAATTTTATTAGAAGCTGACTGAAGCAGATATTATTATTATTATTATTATTATTATTAATTATTATTATATTCTAGGAATTTCTTAGAAAAATAAAAGTCACCATATCTAATTTAATTCCCAGAAAACCCCTGTGAAATCGTTATCATTCCCATTGTACTGAAGAAAACTAAGATTCAGAGAGATCATACATTGGGATTTAAACAATGGCCTGTATGAATCCAAACTTTATGCTTTAACAATTGCATTCCTTTGTTTAATTCATTTATTCTTTTAACCATTAATTTTTCATTATATGTCAGTCATAGCTCTGGATCTGAGACTGCATTGGTAAATAAGCCAACCAAGATTCTTGCTCTCATCAGCTTTCAGTCTGGTAGCGGAGACAGATATAAAGGAAATGAGCAAATAAATAAACAAGAAAGATATCAGATAGTGATAAATGTATGAAGGATATTAAAAGATGATGACATTATAAGAGATTGAGAGATCAGGGAATATTTCTAAGAGGAGATACAATTGTAACTGAGATCTGATTGACAGTAATTAGCCAGTCATGACAAGATCAGAAGGAACTCTTTCCAGGCAGAAAGAGCAACTAATGTAAAAGCCCAAAGGCAAAAATCTAGTCCTAGGGACAGAGGAAGGTTAATATGGTTGAAGCAGAGTGGGTGATGTAAAGCATAAAGCAAGATGAATCAAGGAGGCAGGCAGGATACAATCATTTAAGACTTTGTAAACTAGGGAAATATTGTATATTTTAAGTGTGATGAAAAACCACTGGAGTTTCTTTAAACTGACTGTTGTGTGAATGATGAATTGTTTATGATCAGAGTAAAGGCTAAGGATCCAGCTCCGTGGTCACTGTAGTGATATAGGTGAGAGATAATGTTAGCCAAATGTAGGAAGTAATGCAGATGGAAAGAAACAGTTTTTAAGACAGAGTTGACAGGACTTTTAAACTGGTTAGTTTGGGTAAGAGGGAAAGAAAAGAATCAAAGATAGCTTACTGGCTTAAGCAACTTGTTGGATGGTAGCATCATGTATTGAGATGTAGATCAGAGGAAGAGTTAGTTGGGGGTGTTATGACCACCTCCGATTGGTCCCATTGGTGAAGGAAGGATCCTATCCCCAAAATCTAGGAGATGGTCAAACGTCCTGATACTGGATGGATGAGATTGACAGCAGTTTATTAGTCATGTATTCTTAGCCCAGGGGAAGAGGGCACTGCATGCTAGATTAGGCCATATAGGTGTTGTACTTGGGAGCTGGCTGAACCAGACGGGCTGTAGAAGGCAGGCCTTGTAGTAACAAGAGGGTGCAGGGCCCATTGGTTCCTGCAGAGGATATGATTAGCTTGTTTGAGGAATTTCATGGGCCAGCTGGGAGGTGAATCTGTTAGGTTGAAGACGAGGTGGGAGGGGTGCATTTGGTCCAGCTGATCGGAGAAGTACTAGGGGAAACTTTCCCACTGGGTAGGAGCACTTCTGGAAAGAGCAGGGGAGCTCACAGCTAGACTTTTGAGACCCTGTGAGACTTGAAGACATCAAGATAGCACTTGAAATGTTAGTTCTTATAATACAGGTGGGCATTGAGTTCTTTTGACGATATTATATTTGAGATGCCTGTGTGAAGATTCCGTTCATGTAGAAATGTCAAGTTGGATAAACACAACTAGAACTGGAGATAATGATTTAGGAGATAGAGATATGTATCTAGAGGTCAGAATTGGAGGTAATGATTTAGGATATGTAACTAGAGATCAGTATTGGAGGTGATGATTTAGGAGATAGGGATATGTTAAATGATAGGTCTGGGTGGGAGAGTATATAGACAGAGAAGATAAAAGGGCCCAGGATTTAGCTTTGGATACATTTCCACATTGAGAGGAGTATCAAAAAGACCAAGAAGAGTAGCTGGAGAGAGAGGGAGAGGGAGAACGGAAGGGTGAATTACCATAATCCAAGAGAAGCACTCCAAGAAGGAAGTGATCATATGTGACAAATGCTCCTGAGTTGTCTTGTAAGAGAAGTAATCGTTGAATTTATAACCTGATAATCTTGAGCAGAGAGTATCTGTGGAGTTGTGGGAAATGGGGAGAAAATTGGACATTATTTGCTGGTCCCCATTAATAGTTCAGCGAAACCAGTGTTGTCTACTGGTCTCTAGCATTTTGTTATTGTTTAATTTTGACAGTAGCAACAACAAAAAATACCCGATGGAATCTGAGCCACATGCATATAGAAAATAAACATTCATTTTTTTTTTGCATGGGAAGTTAGCCTTATCTCTCTTTCAGAGGCCACTGTAAGAATTTGTGAGGTGAGTATTTATCACATGAGAAATTGCAATAGGGCAGAGGTACAGCAACCACCACATGGCCCTGCTTCCTCTCATGTCACACTCCCTCAATACCTACGCCAGAGCCTTTCTCACCTTTTGGTTTCACAAGCAAGACAGGTCCCTGCTTCAAAAAATTGGATACACTTTTATCTGTGCCTGAAAAAATAATCTCCCATTTTCTTCTGGATAATCAGGATCATCCTAGGTTTCTGTTTAAATGTCTGTTTCTCGGGAAAACCTCCCTGGCCTCTCAAATTAGGTTATGTTTCCTTCCTAAGCATTCTCATTGTGATTTTTTTCCCTTTACAACTCTTCAATGGTCATAATTAAATGCATACCCAGGTAATTGTTTGAGTACCATCTCTTCACTTGTCCATAAGTTCTAGGAAGTCCTGATCTCTATTTTGTTCTTAATGATATTTGTAGTGTTTGGCACAAAGCCTAGCATAGCATGAATGAACAGTACGTGTTTTGATCTTTTCTCAGTCGTAAGTAGAAGTGGAAAGGATTCATTTAACAGTAAGGATAAGAACAAAGCCCATTTCAATTTTTTTTTTTGTTTGTTTTATCTATGCCTAGGATGACATATTGGACTAGTTTTTTTAGAATATTAGTATTGTGTATTCAACTTCGCTCTTTATAAAAATCTACTCAAAGTTTGAACTGTCATATTAACTTAATAATAATAATAATAATTCCAAACAGGGCCACCCTAATTAATATAAAATTCTGCAACAAAATAATTCTATCTATCTATCTATCTATCTATCTATCATCTATCATTATTTTAATATTGCATATGTCTCTTAAACAGTAATAAATGACAATTATGGGAAGGCTTTGTTAGTAATGGAATAATGCCTCAGAGTTACTTCATGCATGATCCTCACTCCAGCTTTGACTCATTCTGAACTTGATGTCACTCCATTCCAATCTCTCTATGTGTCTTTCTTCCACCTTAAGCCATTTATCTCTCCACTCAAACTTGATCCTTTTCTTTTCCTTCATCTCATCCCTGATGTTAAGAGGTTAGTGTCAGACATCGAGCAAACACATATGTTTTATTTTTTTATTTTTATTTTTTTTTTCGTTTTATTTATTTTTGAGACAGAGAGAGACAGAGCATGAACAGGGGAGGGGCAGAGAGAGAGGGAGACACAGAATCCGAAACGGGCTCCAGGCTCTGAGCTGTCAGCACAGAGCCCGACGCAGGGCTCGAACTCATGGACCGTGAGATCATGACCTGAGCCAAAGTCGGATGCCTAACCAACTGAGCCACCCAGGCGCCCCTGAACACATATGTTTTAAATACCATGGTAATAAAACAAAGCTAAATATTTCATATTAAAGTCTTCCTGAAATAAACATAAATTATTGCATTAATGTTTCTGGGTCAAAATAAAATGTTTTGTATCCAATAAAGCCAACGGCTTATACCAATAATGTAGAAGAATAAAAAATCTATTTCATTGCTTGTAATGATTCAGAAAATTCACTTCACACTGAGTTTGATCTGAAATATTATATACAGGAAAGGCCTTGGTCATTTGTAATCAGATTAGTGTCCATTCCTATGACTTTGATGAATGGCTGGAAGAACCTAAGGAGAATGTGAGGAAGATTTGAGCACTTCTTTGGTTGTGTGAATCTAAATTGATATTGTAAAAGGTAACTGGCTCTATCTGGCAGGAGTAATTTATTATTTGGCATATTCAAACCTCAACGCAATTTTAGTGTTGCCTAATGATGTACCATCATCTTTACTCTTTTTTTAAAAAAAATTTTAAAGTGTTTATTTTTGAGAGAGAGAGAGAGAAAGAGAGAGAGAGAGAGAGAGAGAGAGAGAAGAGTGAATAGGGGAAGGGCAGAGACAGGGAGACACAGAATCTGAAGCAGGCCCTAGGCTCTGAGCTCTCAGCACAGAGCCTGACGCGGGGCTCGAACCCACAAACCGTTAAGATCATGACCTGAGCCAAAGTTGGACACTCAACTGACTGAACTACTCAGGGGCCCCTATCTTTCTTTACTCTTAATTTTGAAAGTAATTTAGAGTTAGTGGGAAAAAACTTGTGGATTGTTTAGGCCTCTTTCCCTCTGTGCACTCTGATTTCTATGCTTGACTTTTTCTTCTCTTTGAGAATGCCTATTTATCCTTCAGGATCTACCTCCAGCATCACCTGTGAAAATTATTCTTTATCCATCTCTTCTTTCCTTGTAATTCTTCCAGGTAGGCAGAGGTGCTCTCCTCAGTCTGTTCCCATGGCACCTTACCATATATTTTTTAATAATTTTTTTTTGTTGTAGTGAAATTATTGTTCATAAATGACTGGGCTTAACGTTTTGAGGATTCAACAAGATAGATGCTACATTTATCAACAGTGTCTTAGTAGCAGATAAGAATTGCAGTCTGAGGAAAAAATAGAGAAAGCCAATAAAAGAAAATGACATTATATAATAGCCTTTTTTGTGATTCTGTGTTCTTCAATTTCCTGAATAATTGTTTTTCCATGGAGGAAATTAATGCGCCGTTTAGCCAATATTCTGATATTTTCTCCAGTTCCCTGTGAGTTTTGCTAAAACAACTCTCCTGATTTGGAATCAACCCTGGGATACCCTCAGCTTAGAATAAGAACCAGAACGGGAGTTTATTCATCAGGATAACTAGACCTCGTGCAATGTCTCAGCATCTTATGGATCAGCATCTTCTCTGAAACACCACATATTTTGAGAGGTTTGGAAGTAGTAGTTCATCTACTTCAAAACTGCCACATAATATTCACACTTTAAAGATTAAAATGTCAAAATGTGTCAGGGTTGTTTGTTTCCTAAGATTATTATCAGACACAGACATATACAACCTTTACTTCACCAAGGTCATGTGGCTGGATCTCACTCTACTAGTCGAAGTCATAGGTAGTTTTTGGAGTCAGACTGCCTGGGTTCAAAGTTAAGTTTTACCAGTAGCAAGCTGTGATTTGGGCAGGATGTTTAAAATTTCTGCTTTAATTTCTTTATTACTTTATAAGATAGTGTGAAAAATTAATAAGCTATTCATGATTAAAAATATAGACTAAGTGTTCTAATTGGTAATAAGGAGGGTGAGGGTGATTGAAGCTGGTGATGAACTTGATTTGCTGAAATAAACACAGTAACTTAAAAATAAATCTCCTACTAAATTGGGCATGCTTTTCTCTTGCCTTCTCACAAATATTTGCTGTTCAAAACAGACAAAATAAGAGGAATAAATTGAGCATCCTCTAAGTCTACGTTGAAAGGAAATCTTCGTGGCCTCGGTAAAATATTATGGACTATTGTGAATGGTCTATACCCTAATAGTCTATATACTCACTATATTCTCTGAGGATGGTCATAATAATAAACTGAATTATTATTACATAACGTGTAATTATATTTTGCTAATTATGTAATGTTTAGATATTTTTAGTTGCTTTCACTTTTATCTATAAAGGGCTGTCCTTCATAGTCTGCTTTTCTGTTATCATATGAGGTAGGTGGGGACTACCTTTTATATTGGACCATGATCTCCATGGACTCTGACAGGCATAAAAAGGAAATAGCTGATTCATGGATGCAGAAGTTCCTTTGATTTCTGAGAGAAATCAGGAGATGAAATCTGAGAGAGGCTAAGCCAGGAGAGGAAGCAGACATATCTAAATTTAAGGTAATAGGTTTCTCAGCCTGAGGAGAGCAGCTAGCATGTAGACCTTAGTTGTCATACTCAGGGTCAAAAGAACTTGCAAAGAGTTAATTTTGGTTAACTTAGTTAACTTAATTTTGGTTCACTAAGAATTTGAACCTCCAAGTCTGAAAGAAGGTTTCCCATAATCCAAGAACAAAGAGGGATACTTCCTATAAAATCTTTCTTGCATGCATACTCACAAAACTTGAAAACAATTTTTTCCTAAAATATTTAAATCTTCTAAATTAAGAGTTCCATTCTTCAATGTTCATATAAGACTGGTTAAAATATTTGTTAATCACCTAAGAAAATATAGCACCTTTCAGTATTTAAGAGTAAGCGATTGAATTACAGACCAGAATATTAAGAAAAACTTACATGTAATTAGTGAAAAATTAGTGTAATGATAAATGATTTTGCATGTTTATTTGCATATAAGGAGCACTTTTACTTATTTTATGTTTTAATACCCATAGTCAATAGTAGAGGAAGCTAATGATATCTCATTTTTCCATTTGAGTATATACATATGTTTGTGGTACATGTGTTTTTATTTTATTTATTTATTTAAAAAAATTTTTTAACATTTATTTTTGAGAGATACAGGGAGACAGAGCACAAGCAAGAGAGGGGCAGAGAGAGAGGGAGACATAGAACCGAAAGCAGGCTCCAGGCTCCGAGCTGTCAGCACAGAGCCTGATGCAGGGCTCAAACCCACGAAATGTGAGATCATGACCTGAGCTGAAAGTGGACGCTTAACCAACTGGCCACCCAGGTGCCCCAGGTGCATGTGTTTTTAGATATGACAGCCATTACAATGGGATACTAAAGGAGTCCATTGCCAGGAGAAGAGGTATACCCAATACTTATCCTCTGGAATTTCATCACTGCTAAGGACCAATGCTGGCTGTGTGCTTCCCATGCTTCCCTTTTCTGAATTTGAGTTTGTAATTATGTTCATTCTGTCCCTTCTCCACCATTGTATACTGGATGTGGAGTGGGGCAGAAGGCTTGCCATTTTAGACTGTCGATTGCAGGACCATGAGGAACCCTATCCATATCAGGTGGAGAGGACTGCACACCACCAGGATATCCTGGTCTTTGAGCTGGACACAGTCACTGGACGCCATTTTGTGATGTCTACAGTGGGGTGTGTGGGGGTATATTCTGTGTTCAGCACTAATGTTGCGCATAGATATTTGATGATCAAATGGGGGGTAATCTGCGGCAGAAGCTAGATTTCCATCAAAGAATTATGCTGCCCTGCCACAGTGCAAGGTTGTTGCTAAGAAGCAGCTGCTTAACCAAGGTCTATATTTCTCTGGCTCTCTTGCTTTATGTGGTACCATGCGTCTAGTTCTTGTCAGTGGAATATAATTAGGAATGAGGTGTACCTAAACTTTCCCACATACCTTGATTCAAGAAAACTCACTCACATTGGAAGCTGAGTTTAGAAAATACCAAAGCCGCAGAGGAAAAGAGCTTAGTTCATTGAGAGCCACATACTCTAAAAGCAAGAGTTCTATCTTTGGACTTCATATGAAAAGTAAACTGTTTAAGGTAAAGTTTTTGGCATCATACATTTAATTGATCATTACTTAATGCAAATATGTATTTGGTATTTAAAAGTCAAATTATCAAAAGAAAAATTATTTAACTTTTATTTTCTGATGGCTTTAAGTTGACTATATGTTTGTAGAACTATTTTCAACTTTTGTCTGTAAGTGAATGCCGCATCTGATTTTTAAAACTATTCTTCATTTTTTTTTTTATTGAGTTGTCAACTTTAGTAAATTCATCATAGACCTATGTTTTCCATACTATAATCTTGTTCTTTAAGTTGTAGAGTACTAAGAAATAATTTGTCCCTCTGGTTCCTCTTAAAGCTTTTCGGTTTGTAGTCAACTATCTCTTTAGCATTCCCACTGTAAGCATTCGCAGACCCCACCTTGGGCTAACATAAGTGTAGGAAAAAGGCAGAGCACTGACTTGGCCAGGGGTGGTATGGGACAGAGGGAATGGATGAGATGCAACTGGAAAGGAAGAGATGGAACTCCTGTGTAGCATCAAGGTCTACCCTGGTGAGTAGGGAGGTAACGTTTCACAATTGTTTGGACCAAATAGTCTGGATGACTATACTTAAGTAAACAAACACTGTTATTCTGACCTATACTCACAAGGCCTTGAATGAAAGGGTAAAGAGTGTTGTGTAGGAAATTGATGCTCTTTTTGATCTCTTGTGCCTTTATTATGTAAGCAGAGAAAGTTTAATTTCAGCCAAATCCTTTCATTTTTTAGTAATTAGCCATATTTGTCAAGATTGTCATTTGAGCATGAATTCTTTGAATATACAAATATATTTTAAGGTATGCAAATTGTCTTTGAGATGCCAGGGTCCTTTTCCTAGTACCCAACATTCTTAAGTCAGTTTCTTTTGCTTAAAAGCCTCATTCTACTCTTCATTGATCCAGGGTCTCCATTGGAGCCCCCACTAGGTCAGTTTCACTTGGTTTCTCTTTGCTTAGTTCAGGTTCTCAGTGGCTTCTTGGGTGCTCAGAATTTGTTGGTGTCATGATTGCATATTTTGATATCAATTAGTTCAACCGTGCATCCTGCAAACTCTCTCCACCCACTATGCTTACTTATGTAAGACTTAATGGTGCTATGTTAAATAAAGAGTCATTTACTTTTGGGGTCTGCCTTTTAGGAACACAAAGTTGAAGCTTTACATGTTTTAGTGTTTTCCTTAGCCTGGTGCATAAACATATATGCTCAGGGGATAAATTCATTAAAATACCATTTGTCCTCTCAGGCCACCTAAGGCCACCCACACAGATCCACTCTTGGGCTATTTGGAGGTTGGAGGCAGAAGGGACCCAGCAATTGAGATCTCTGGTACAAATGAGAGTTCTGATTTAGCACATAGAACCATATTCTGATGCCTTTTCATTTATACACAGGATCTTTTTCTGTAGCTTTTCCAATACACTTTAAAAGGAACTACAGTTGTCTTGTTATAAACTGAAAATAGCATTTTATTGGTAATAAAGTATAAATTAATCAAGAGTTCTTCACCTAGTCCTCCTGAAATCTCAGATTGGGAAGGGTTTCAAGTTCATTAGGAGGAGTTTGGGTCATTCCTCATTCCTTGTTTGTCTTGTCAGAGTCATAGAAGCTATTTGAATTAAACATATGTTTATGAAGGTGACATTATATCTAGACAGCAACTATGTTAATTTCCCCTAATGATGATGTCATCTGCCAATCAGTAGCCAAATATTCTAACCTCTAAAAACTGTATCAATTGTTCTTCATGTTCGCTAGCCACAGTAACAATAACCTTGAAAAAAGTGAAGAAATTTCCTGAGAATTCAATTAAAATAAACAGCTTCACCTTTTTCCTCAGAATAATGCTCTTGAAAATTTTGTAAAATATGGTTAACAATAGCCATAAAAATAAATAACCGAAATAAAAGGAAAATTGCAAACTGTGCTTGTAGTAAATAAGATATTTACATAACATTTAAATACATTTTCTTTCCCCAAGGCACCTGTAACAGACATCTATCATTCTTACTGAATACCTAGCGTGTGTGTTTGGGGAATTTCCACTTATAAGGTAGAACCTGTCTCCCCTGTTATAAACAGAAAATCTAATAGTCCCTTTCAACTGGGCTTGGAGCTAAGGGCAAGCACCCAGCCTAGGCTGTACCAACTGGATGCAGCCACTGTGGGCTTTGGATTGAAAGCTAGTGAAGCAAAGCAGCAGAGATGCAGGAGGACCCATTCCAGTGGAGGTGTGGCTGCGGTGGCACCGACATGCGATTAACAGAGGCTAAAGCAGCAGCAATACTAGCAGCAGCCTTGGGTGCCTGGTTTTGGTGATGAAAATTTTGCAAATGATGATTGTGCCCAGCAGTTCTGGTGGCAGTATTGCCACTTTAACGGCTCTGAGATGTTCTTTTGTCTATGGCCAGTGACTGCATTGCCCCAGGCCTGATGTTCCAGCTCTCAAAGAGAGTGTGTGAGTTACCTTAATGTGTTTTACAAAATTCTTTTTGACTAAGATTACCTGAATTCATTTCGTTTTTTTCCTTAATTAAAAAATATTTTTTTAAATCGTTGTTTTTGAGAAAGAGAGAGACAGAGCACAAGCGGGGGTGGGGGTGGGGGCAGAGAGAGAGGCAGACACAGAATCCAAAGCAGGCTCCAGGCTCTGAGCTGTCAGCACAGAGCTCGATGAGGGGCTCGAACTCATGAACTTTGAGATCATGACCTGAGCTAAAGTCAGACATTCAACCGACTGAGCCACCCAGGTGCCCTTGAGTTCATTTCTATTGCTTGTAACTAAAAATACCGAATCACTGGATTACTTTTTATTATGTGATTGGAAACCTATTGCAACATGCTTCTGAGTCTAGGGTAAATTTTATCTATGGGCTGGGATTCTCTGAAGGAAATACTTAAGTTCAATTTCAGGGTCTTTTGGTTTCTGGACCCAGTTCCAATGTGTGTGTGTGTGTGTGTGTGTGTGTGTGTGTGTGCGCGCGCGCAAGTGAGGTCTTCCCACACAACACCAAGCAATTCTCAGACACTAGCAGGGAGTGTCTGAGAATTCAACTCAATTCTGACACTGTCTACCTGGAGGTAGCATCAGGATCCACAGGTTAGAGGCTCGGTCCTATAAGACTGACTGCTTCCCCAACTGGCTCCACCTCATATGCCAGTCTCAAGCCAAGGTTGCTACCTGTGTTTCTTACCCTTTGGTGACAGACTGGAGTTTCCAACAACCCTCTCCAATTCAGGATGTCAATTGCAAGTCCTGGTTGTTACCTATATTTCTGACCAACTGGCTGTAGAGCAGAGGTTCCCATTACCTCCTCCTGGGGTTCAATTAATTTGCTTGAGCAGCTCACAAAACTCAGAGAAATATTTCACTTACTAGATCACTGGCTTATTATATACTTATAAAGCATATATAAGAACAGCCAGATGGAAGAGATGCATAGGGCAAGGTGTGAGGAAAGTGTGTGGAGTGTCCATGCCCTCTGCAGGTGGGCCACTCACCTAGTGGAGACTGTGTTCACCAACCTGGAAGTTCCCAAATCTAGTGCTTTTGTGTTTTTATGGAGATTTCATTACATAGGCATGATGGATTAAATCATTGGCCATCAGCAATTGATTCAACTTCATTCCCTCTCCTCTCTCTGGAGGTAAAAGGGTGAGACTGAAAGTTTAATAATGTGGTTAGTTCTCACGGCAACCAGTCCTAATCCTTAGGTGGAGCCCAAAGTCACTGCATTAACATAACACCTCATTATTGCTCTCAGAATTTAGGAAATTCCAAGAGGTTTATGAGCTTTGTGCTAGCAATGGGACGTAGGACCAAACACATATTTCTTATTATAAATCACAATACCTCATAGGATAATGGCCATAATAAGGGCAAACATTATAAGAAATTCAGTTGCATTCGTAAAAGAAGAACCAATCCTTCCACTAGTTTGTAAGGTCCTGTTAAGGTCTGTTCAACCAACAGTTTTTCTTGCTGATTTGATGGGTTTTTCCCTTTGGGCTCTTTTAATGATATAGGATATTGATATTCCCATTAGATTTGCTCCTTGAAATCCTTATTCCTTTTTGTTCAAACAGTTTTATTGATGTATAATTTATACCTGGTTAAAGCATACAATCCAACGGTTTTTAGCCTGTTTACAGAGTTGTGTAGATAACACAAAAATCTAACTTTAGAGCATTCTCATCATTCCCCAAAGAAACCTTGTACCCACTAGCAATCACTACCCTTTTCCACTCCTTTCTCTCCCCTCCAGCACAAGACAGCCAGGGAACAGCAAATCTGCTTTCTTTCTTTCTAGATATATCTATTCTGTTCATTTCATATAAGTGGAATCATACAGTTTGTGGTCCTTTGTGACTGGCTTCTTTCACTTAGTATAATGATTTTGAGTTTCACCTATGTTTGTAGCACCATTATTATTACATTTCTTTTTATAGATTGCCAAATATTTCATTTTATTGAAATATCATGTATTCTCTATTCATTTGTCAGCTAGTAGGCATGTGGATCATTTCCACTTTTTGCGAATTTGAATAATTCTGCTATGAATGTCTGTGTACAAGTTTTGCGTGGACCTGTTTTCATTTCTCTTGGGTAGATACCTAGGAGTGGAATGGCTGGAACGTATGGAAACTCTACGTTTGACATTTTGGAGAATTACCAAGCCCTTCCACAGCAGCTGTACCATCTTTCACTCAACTCAATTCCAGTATATCCACGTTTTTGCCAAACTGTGCTATTGTCTCAATTTTAATTATGACCATCCTAAGTGGATGTGAAGTGGTATCTCACTGTGGTTTCCCTAGTGACTAACAATGTTGACTAACAATTTTTCATATGCTTTTGTGGACATTTTTATATCTTCTTTGGAGAAATGTCAATTCAAACCCTTCAACCATTTTGTTTAAAAATTTTTTTAACGTTTTGTTTTATTTTTGAGGGACAGAGAGAGACAGAATGTGAGTAGGGGAGAGGCAGAGAGAGAGAGAGGGAGACACAGAATCCCAAGCAGGCTCCAGACTGAGCTGTCAGCACAGAGCCTGATGTGGAGCTTGAACCCACGGATTCATGACCTGAGTTGAAGTCGGATGCTCAACCAACCTGAGCCACCCCACAAACCCTTCATCCATTTTTAAACTGGGTTTTTTTGTCTTTTTGTTGTTGAGTAGTAGGAGTTCTTTATATATTTTGAGTATGAAACCCTTACCAGACATATGATTTGCAAATATTTACTCCCATTCTGTAGGTTGTCTTTTTACCTTCTTGAGAATGTCCTTTGATGCTCAAAAGTTTTCAATTTTGCTAAAGTCCATTTTATCTATTTTTTCTTTGTTGCTCATGTGTTTGGTGTCATATCTAAGAAACCATTGCTGATTCCAGTGTCATGAAAATTTACCTCTATGTTTTCTTCTAAGAATTTAATGCTTTTAGTGTTTATCTTTAGGTTACTGATGCATTTTGGATTCAGTTTTGTATTTTGTATTGTAATTCTTTGCATCCTTATTCTTTTCTTTTTTGTGAATCCAGTTCTCCTAATTCCATTTGTTAAAGAGATTATTCTTTCCCCATTTAATGGTCTTAGCACTCTTGTCAAAAATCAATTAGCCATAGATGTACAAGTCTGTTTCTGGACTCTTAATTCTATTCCATTGGCCCAAGAATATGTCTGTTTTTGTGCCAGTACTACACTGTCTTTATTACTGTAAATTTGTACTAAGTTTTGAAATTGAGAAGTGTGATTGGAGCCCTTCAACTTTATTGTTCTTTTTCAAGATTGTTTCATCAGTGTGGCTACCCTGCAATTTCATATGGATTTGAAGGTTGACTTTTCCATTTCTGCAAAAAAATGCTGTTTATAATTTTAATAGGGATTGAATTGACTCTTTAGATTGCTTTGGGTAGTATTGATGTCTTAATACTAAGTTTATTATTTGTTTGATCCATGAACATAGAATGTCTTTTCATTTATTTGTTTGTTTTTAACTTCTTTTGGCAATGTGTTGTAGTTTTCAGTGTATGAGGTTTTCACTCCCTTTAGTAATATGCTGTTGGATTCAGTTTACTAGGATTCTGTCAAGGATTTTTGTAACTATATTCATAAGGGATATTTGTAATTTTGTTTTCTTGTGATTTTTTTAATCTGGCTTTGTTATCGGGTTAATGCTGGCCTCATAGAATGAGCTGTAAAAGTAAATCTTCCTCTTCTGGTTTTTGAAAGAATTTGAGAAGGCTTGCTGTTATTTTTTCTTTAAATGTTTGCCACCTGTTCTTAGTCTTTTTGTTTTTATTTATTTATTTATTTTTTACTAATTCCATTAGTAAATTCCATCATTTACTAATTTTTACTTGTTATAGGTATTTGAGATGTTCTATTACTTCTTGATTAACCTTAGGTAATTTGTGTATATCTAGGAATTTGCATTTTAACTAGATAATCTAATCTAGTATTCTTTTATCATTTTCATTTTTGGTTTTAGTTATTTGCATATCTCTCTCTTTTTTCTATGACTGTCTAGCTAAAAGTTTGTCAAATTTGTTGACCATTTCAAAGAACCAACTGGTGGTTTTGTTGATTCTCTCTATTGTGTTTCTATTCTCTATTTCTTTTATCTCTGCTCTAATCTTTATTATCTCCTTCCCTTTAGTAGTTTAGGGTTTAGTTTGTTCTTATTCTAACTAGAAAGTGTGTAAAGTCGAGCAATTGATTTGAAATATCTCCTCTTTTTTAATGCAGCCATTTGCACCTGTAAATTTCCCTCCAAACACTACTTTCACTGCATCTCATAAGTTTTGGAATATGTTTTACTTTTCATTCATCTCAAGTATTTTCTAATTTCCCTTGTGATTTCTTCTTTGATCTTTCGATTGTTTAATAGCATGTAATTTAATTTCCACATTTAACTTATGTCCTGATGCTTTGGATATGTGGTGGTCAGGTGAAAATATCCTGTTTCTTTTTTTCTCTTCTGTTTATGGCAAGTTGGTAAGATAAGGTAGGGGACACTTGTTTCTATCTGAGTGGGACAGAGGAATGGATCAGGGATAGAGGAATGGGTCACAGCAACTCTTGGAAATGGGTAGGTAATGAGGGTCATTGCTGACTCCTGACACAGAATTATCTTTGGGCATTTTTCTCAAAGCACATGGGAGAAGGCGTTGAGAGAGCAGTCTGTGGAGCTGCCCAGGAAGCCTACAAAGAAATTTTTCTGCATTCTCAGCTATCAGCTGGTGGGACTTAGGTTTTAAACTTGTCTGTTGATTGTTAGAGCCCTGAAGTCATGGCTCTACAATGCTATGTTATATACTCAACTTCATACTATTTCAGCTCCACATTCCAATTCACTTGCTCCTGATATCCACACCGAATATTTTTCTACATTTTGAAAACTTTTCTTTCTATAGATTTTTTTTTCCTGCATCAAGTTAACTTAGGAAAGCTAGATATTTTTAATGAGAAAAGATAAGGAAGGATAGTTCTGAGGGTGAGTGTGTTCAGACAAGACAGGACCTTCCATAATATATGTTTTGCTAACCAGTAGGAAAATATTAGGGCTGCTTTCATTTTTAATCCTATTTTTAATATTTTACAGAAAAAAAAGCAAAAACAAATCTGTCAGATATTACCACGTACACAAAGAGTATGAATATATTAAACCCTATTCAGTACAATTACCACAACTTAAAAATACTTTATTCACTAGTTACAAACTTTATATTCATTTATTTCTTATATACACAGAGTTTTCACCAAGCTATTTTACAACACACAATCACTGACCTTGTACAGAGAGCTGTTGTACTTTATTTTTCATTCCTGCTTGGCCCTAAGGGAAATTATTACAATATTATTCTACATGACCAGTGTCATGCTTCATTTCCTTAACTTTTGGAACACTGTTGGCAACTATTGACACTATTGGGATCTCAACTTGTTACTGTTAAACCTGTGAGAAGCTGTAACTCTCCTGCGTTTGCATTTGATGGAATCATTTACCAGACACGAATCAGAGGTTTTCTGATGAAATTCTGCATCAACAAAATTCAAGTTCAGATTAGAGCTGGCCGGCATTGATTTCTCACATTTATTTTGTGCTTCTGAGGTTTGATACTAAGCTCCCTGGCATTCTTCTATGTGCTTTGTAAGAGTGGAGGTCACTTTGAAGTTGGTCGGATCTCTGCTGATAAGAGATTGGCAGGATCTGGAAAGGAATACAGATTTGGCTGCTGGGTCAGAAATGTCACCATCATGAAATTGGGAGATGGAATAATGCAGCAGCATACTAAGCTTACTAAAAAAATAAAAGCTGTTAGATAGGATTCTACAATAATCATGTTGCTTTAATTTTTTTCCTATGCAAGTAATTTCAAAAACACTTTTTCCAGATGCAAAATAATGAAAATACAACATTATTTATTTATTTTTGTCTTTTATAAGTATTTAAAATGATGCAAAGCTTCTTGATTCTCTCAGATTTTTCCCAAAATATTTTGTATTTTTCTGTCACTGATATAAATCCAAAATATCCTAGGATATTTTAACTATCTCCCTAGTATTTCTAGCCAGTTTTTACCTTCAAACAATGAAAAAGATTTGCAGTGAATTTTAACCTCAGAAGGTAGGGTGAATTTTGGAGAGAAATTATTCCAAGCCCTGACAAATGTGAAAATATCAACATAGCTTTATTTAAAGTGACCTCTACTGAAAATTACTTCCATGTGTATTATTGTATAATTGTCAGTGTCAGAATTCAGAAAAAAGGGCTAAAATCTTCTCTCTTTCATACTGTTCTTGTTTTATAATTATTTTTTAAACTTTTGACCTTAAAAAGTTCCGCTTTATAAGTTTTCATTTAAGAGTCACAAACAGTGAGTGAATGATGTCAGTTTCCCCTTAAAAGTGTTAGAAAGGTACTATCTGGACCTCAGGTATTTCTGTCACACTCAAAGGATGATACTTGCTACACCCAGCAACACCAAATCTACTGAAAAAGACCAAAAAACCAAAGCCAAACCAAACAAAACGAAACAGCAGATTGAAGGACTATTTTTCCTTAGATGTTTTAGCAAATTATACTAAGTGCTCCTACTATGTGTGAAGGCCAAGACTTATGTTTTTCAACCTATATTTGGTGGTAGCTGACTACAGTGAAACTGAAGGCCAAACTTCACATCCACATTCTGCAGCTAAAGATGGTCCTGTGTATCTAGAATGTTAATTAATGCTAGTCTCATAATCATTTGTAAGTTTAAGGAGATAATGTGTGCTTTAAAATATTAGACTTTTGTTGACACTTTGACATTGTATGATAAGCATTTACATGTTTTGGGATGAACATTTAAAAACATTATATTCAACAATGAGATACTAAATAACGATAAATTTGCTTATCCAAAGCATGCACACAAGCTTCATAGTGTATTGAACTGTTTGTGGCAACCCTGTAATAATGATTGACTATTTTAGCATTCAAGTTTGAATTTAGTTCTTTGAAGTTACATATATTGAGATGATTGTATTTGCATACTCGTGTCTTTATGTACGTGTGTCTGTTTATTGGTGTAATCAGAAGAAATCAGCTTACATACATGGTGGAGTTGTTTAGACTTTGAACACTTTGTAATAATCAAATATTTCTGGCTTTGGGTTCAAAATAGGAAAAAAGATTGGAAAATTTACTTTAGCGGTGGCAACAGACTGTGATTTCCTCTTGAATAATTGCTTTTATCTTGTTTTTCAAAACAATAGTTGATTCTATATTGATGGAGGTATAACAATCCAGTAAAGCATTACAGGTAATTATTTTAGCTGGATAGCTTTAAAAAAGACTAACTGAATATTTTAGACTTTCTGAAAAGTTTGTGTGGTACATCCACATTCTCAGAAGGTTTCTGCTTTTTTGAGGAAGATTGACAGTATCTTTAATTCAAGGAAAGATGATTTATAAGCACTGAGGTCTGGAAGATAAATTCTACACTTAAAGTAGATCTTATTTTGTTATGGCTCTCAGAAATATGTCAGTAAATTTTTGTTATAGTAAATAGATGCTTCCTCAGGACCATTAGCTCACTTCTTTCTAGGGGGCTTCTGAATTATTTAAATAGACAAAATACACCTCTCTGTGGAGTGGTGTATATCATACTCTTGTTTGCCTACTATTAGTTCACATACATCCAAAATATTTTCCTGCTTTCTATTCTAACAGTTGATTCACCTTTCTACATATGTTTATTAGTATATACAGGTAGCACATAAACTTTCTTTTCTAAGGATTTTCATTTGAGTATATCTTCTGATACTTTTCCCTAGTCCTTACACATTTTTCAATGGGAGGAGAGAGAGGATAAGGATGCTCCAAAATTGATAAAGTTGATGTCCAACTTCTTTGTTTCTCTTTGAGTTCTGGGGGAGAGACACTTCTTTGGTGCTGGTAGATATTCCTGTCTGCCATAATAATTATGAGTTTCTATCTTTAATTCTTGCCTACAAAAATTGGTAACCCAGTTTCAGAGACAATTGGGATTCTCCCCTTCATTAGAAGGCATCTTTAGTGTTTTATAATCTGCCTATTTTCTTTAAAAAATTTTTTTTAATGTTTCTTTATTTTTGAGAGAGAGACACACACAGAGCGAGAGCAGGAGAGGCGTAGAGAGAGAGAGAGAGAGAGAGAGAGAGAGGGAGACACAAAATCTGAAGTGGACTCCAGGCTCTGAGTTGTCAGCACAGAGCTTGATGCAGGGCTCAAACTCACGAACCATGAGATCATGACCTGAGCCTAAGTCAGATGCTTAACCGACTGAGCCACCCAGGCGCCCCTATAATCTGCCTATTTTCTAAAAATTTTTAAGTATTTGTGAAAAATAAAGAGGATCATAGGAATTTGCTTTGTCCTTTTAAGATCCTAACTTTGACTATTTCTTAGCTTGGTATTTTAAAATATGTAACAGTCAAAAAGTAAAGGATTTTTTTTTCTTTTGATGCCACTTTCTCAGAAAAAATAATAAAAAAAGTGACATGTATGTTGTATAATAATTTTATGAGATTTCCTTTCCAGTTACATTTCATGGAGAAAAATCTTTAAATCTTTAAAATTTTTCATTCTTCCAAATGAGTTCATTTGAGTAAAGATTTTCATTAATTCCTACTCTTTGAGGCTAATTTTCTTTCATTCTAATGAGAAAAATGAGTCATTTAACTTTTTTCTGTTTTATTAGATGAAAATGTTTAATTTATATAGATTTTGTTGTCACTCACCACAAAGCTTCTTTAATCTTTTGGAAAAATCATGTCACTTTAGTGTCACAAATACATATGCAATTTTAAAATTTCTTTTATTTTTAAAAAAGTTTATTTTGAGAGAGAGAGAAAAAAAATCATGAGTGCAAGTGGGGGAGGAGCAGACAGAGGGGGAGAGAGAGAGAGAGAGAGAGAGAGAGAGAGAGAATCCTAAACAGTCTCCTCACTGTCCATGCATGGCCTGACTAGGGGCTTGAACTCACCAACAGTGAGATCATGACCTGAGCGGAAATCAAGAGTCTGATGCTTTAACCGACTGAGCCATCCAGGCACCCCTGTAATTGCAACTTTTAAATGAGAAAAATGGAACATTTTAGAAGTATTTTTCAGATCTATGTTTAGTTTGTTGCATGTAATAATTTGGAATTTTCAAAGCATAAATTAAGAGCCCATTTTATTTTTGAGGGGGTAAATCTCTTAATAGTGTCTTTGTTACATTTCTCTGCTACCTTTCTCAGTTGAAGCATAGCTGCTCCAAAATTGCCCTCTGTTTCCAGAAAGTAGGTAAGACAGGACTGCTAAACAGGAGAATGGGGGCTTATGCTGGCACCATGATGCCCTAACGCTAGTCTTGCACTTCAGAAAATGGATTTAGGAATATTCATCCACGGAGGTATAGGGTGAACTTATGAAGCTTGACGTGGTGGAGGCAGATTTGGAATTCCTGCGGGAACAGCCACTGAAGCTTGGGTCTCTTGGGGTTGCTCTCTTCTTTCGACTGGCTTTGGAGTTGTCTGGGTCGCTGGGCTCAAACACCACTGTCACCGACTCCATCCTGGTCACCGTGTAAAGGCTGCTTTGCCGAGTCGGGTGAAACCTGGTGGTCTTGAGCTCCAGCTCATCATAGCTAGAAACTTCAATGAAAGGGCACCAGCGAAATGCTCTCTTGAAGCCAGCTCGAAATCTGAAGAGAAAGAAGCAGGCCACAGAGAGAAAAAGCCATGTTTTCAAGTGGAAATTTCCTTCAATTGTCACAGAAAACCCTATTTAAGGCAATTAAACACAATCAGTTTTTGAATTTGATTTTCTAGTCAAACTCTTAAAATGTATGCCGCACTATTGGTACTAATCTTTTAAGTTTTCTTCATGAATTGAGTCGTAACTTCCTATCAGTTAGAAGCAAGTCATTGAATAGTAAAGTTGTCCAGCATCAGGTAATCCATAATGCAAAGAAACAGTGTACATTTCTTCAGTAATTTTATACATCTGCATAAGTGTACTTGAATTAGGCTTGCCAGTTAAGGCACGTAAAAATGATGCATTTCAAAATAGCTTGTTTTAGAAATGATTACACATTTATGAAGTCTCGTTTAATGTTAGAATTAATTACTAACCTTGATGGTTTTTATCTAATCATATATGAAAATACAAAATCCTTTGCTTTGTAAACCATTAAGTGAAGTTGATGAAAAACAGATGTACTGCTTGTGGGGTGGCTTGAATTGATATATGGTTTATGCAGTTAATGAAAGAAAAGAAGAATTAAGTAATTAACAAACGTAAAGCACTGCATAGTGGAGGCCAACTGGAAAAAGAGCCTAGGATTTAGCTTATAGTTACTTACATGAAGTTCTGTTTCTAGTTGTGCTCAAAACACATTGGTTTATTTTTTTTTTAATTTTTAAATGTTTATTTATTTATTTTTGAAAAAGAGAGAGAGAGAGAGAGACAGAGGAAGAGAGAGCACACAAGCAGGGGAGGGGCAGAGATAGGGAGACACAGAATCTGAAGCAGACTTCAGGCTGTGAGCTGTCAGTACAGAGCCAGACACGGGGCTGAAACCCGCGAACTGTGAGATTATGACCCCAGTCAAGGTCAGACGCTTAACCGACTGAGCCACCCAGGTGCCCCAGAACACACTGGTTTATTAAGGGAATTATCAATGTTCTGAAATGTAACCATGCTCTTCCATGTTCTGACCATTACAACCAAGATGATTTTATCTGGAAACCACATTTTATGATTCTTTCCAGTCTTAAATCTGACTACAGTCAAAAGTTTACTTTAAAAGTAGCTTTTCCTGGGGTGCCTGGGTGGCTCAGTCGGTTGAGCGTCCGACTTCGGCTCAGGTCATGATCTCACAGTCAGTGGATTCGAGCCCCGCATCAGGCTCTGTGCTGACAGCTCAGAGCCTGGAGCCTGCTACAGATTCTGTGTCTCCCTCTCTCTCTGCCCCTCCCCCACTCATGCTCTGCCTCTGTCTCTCTCTGTCAAAAATAAATAAACATTAAACAAATATTTTTTTTAAGTAGATTTTCCTTAGCGTCTGGGTGGCTCAGTAGGTTAAGCGACCAACTCTCTGTTTCGGTTCAGGTCATGATCTCACAGTTTTGTGAGTTTGAGCCCTGCATTGGGCTCTGTGCTGGCAGTGCCTAGCCTGCTTGGGATTCTCTCTCTTTCTCTCTCTCTCTCTGCCCCTCCCCTGCTCATGCTCTCTCTGTCTCTTTCAAAATAAACTTCTTAGAAAAAATTCAAAGTAGCTTTTCCCTGGCCACCTCAATTTCTTCAGAACTCATTTCCATGGAGGCTGCACCCTCTCTTACTCACTGACCTCATTATATAGGAAGGAGGGTTGGAATTCTCTTTGCCCTGACTGTTGCTTCTAGAACCCTCGCAGCAACATCTTCTATTTTGAAATGTATTTACAAAACATCCTTCTTAATAGAGTCCACTCACATATGCCATCATCTTTTCATCTTGTAGAAATTATCCGTACATTTCTATGAATTATCTTCATTTCTCTGAACTGGGCATTTTTTTTCCTGCGCAGACAAAATTCTGATGGGTTTGGAGGCAGAAATAAAAATTTCCCAGTTAGAACTTGTAAGCGTATTGTTTTGAGAATGTAATGGTTAAGGTGGGATACTTCATAAAGTAGGAGGAAGTCTAGAAAAAAAATCACGCTCTGTACTCCTGTCAGTGAATTTTTCAATTTTCCCTTCTTTTTGCATTAAAAATTCTTTTTAATATTTCTTTATTTTTGAGAGAGAGAGACACAGAGCACAGATGGGGAAGGGGCAGAGAGAGAGAGGGAGACACAGAATCATAAGCAGGCTTCAGGCTCTGAACTGTTAGTGCAGAGCCTGATGCAGGACTTGAACCCACGAACTGTGAGATCATGATGTGAGCCAAAGTCAGATGCTTAACCAACTGAACCACCCCGGCACCCCTTACTTTTGCATTTTTAATGCAAAAGGGGGAACAACATTATATGCTTTCAGCTAAGCCAGGAGAGACAAGAAACTTGCATTTAGTAATTTTGTTTTTACCTTTTATTCAAACAGCAGTAGATGATGGGGTTGTACATGGTGGAGCTCATTGCCAGCCAAAAACTAGCCAGGTAGACCTGCTGGATGTATTTCCATCTGTTCAGCTGTTGATAGATTGCTGTGAGGATGAAGTAAATATGATAAGGCAGCCAGCAGATGGCAAATGTCACCACGACAATTATCATCATTTTTACAACCTAAAAGGAAAGAAGTAAAGAGGTCAGTTTTGGAAAATTCAAAAGTCATTAAATGTACTGCAAATCATATTTTTCTGCCAATATAGTTAAATACGTGGAGTGCTTAAGGCTTAGTATTAGAAAAGTAAGAGGTAATACAGGGACAGCTGCCTAAGGTAAGCCTCAAGAAAGCATGCTAATGTCACTAATCCTTCTTTACCTAGCCCACATGAATGGGTGGCACTAACTCAAACAGAAACAAATGTATCTTAACTGGCATGAAGACAATAAGTGTTCACAAAAATCCAAAGAGCTTTGGGGAGAGAGGAGCAAGATTTAGCTGTGCTAGCCTGCACAGTAAAATAGCAGAGATATTATACCTAGACAAAGTGCTGCATCACTGGGGATAACTTAGGCTGTTAGGGCTGGGCTGGTTCCTCAGTATTTATTATAGCCTGACTATAGTGAAGACTATTTGGTTTTCTTTACTCTCATACCATGCTCATGAGGCAACCTTCTGAATATTAATATGGTTTCTCTTATAATCTGATATTGGGGAAGCTTTCTCTGCATAGTGATGATGAATATTCACATTAGTCTGAGGAAATATCATTAACTTTAAATTTGTAAATAGGCAATCATCTGGCTTATACATTCATTAGGTCTTTTGGTAAGCATGAATCATTTCTTCGGTTTCCACACCTCTGAAACAAAATATTCTAGAAAGCCCTGGCCGCAGAAGAATATCAACCTGTATTTCTCTACCTCTGGGCCTTAAGTTCCTAAATGGCAAAGAGAATGTCTTAATTATCTTAATATCCCCAGCATCTAGCGCAATCCCAAGTATATAGCTGAACATAAACAATTAGATATAGAATGAACGAAAAATGAATGACAGTGTACAATTTGCAATAGTGGGTTGAATGAGAGGATGTTTTATGTGTCCCTAAATAAAATAAAATCTGTGCATTGTCTGTGACTATAAGAAAGGTAAACTCAAAGTAGCTTGGCTTTGTGTGGAAAAGGAAATAATACTACTATCCTATGATGACCTCATTTAACATTTCTCATTAGCAATCTATCTACTAAATTTGTTCATACTTCTTTTGGCAATATGGAAATAGTAAAATGTTTAGAATAATATATGCTAAATAAACTAACTTGGGAGCTTACCCATAACAGATCAGAACACAAATCAGAGAAAGTCTTGACGTAAATGACCTATGGGGCATCTTAGAACTATGGAAACACACTATTTATGACCTGGGCTTGTCATTTCTCTGCAAGTTAGGGATTCAGATGAAATGTTGGCAAAGTTAAGAGTCAGGAGAGATTCTAGAACAAGGCAAATCATGAAGTGGATGACTGTGGAAGGCAATGCTTTCCTAAGGGTCTCATCCCTCTAACATCCATGTGACTAGCATTGATCTGATGGACATTGGTCATCAAAGCTGAAGATCCAGGTCAATAGCTCACAGAATGTCATCACTGGCTGCACTACCTAAAGCCTTTTTTCTCAGTGCTCTTTAAAACTGCATTTCCACCCCCCCCCTGCCCCCGCCAGAAAGCTATGTTCAGATTTATGCATTTATCTCTCCTCTTTCTCATTCATGGATTTGTGGCATACAAGTTAAGAGTTATATTTTATTACAATTCACACTTATACAATGTTTCACATATTTAACAACTTATTAGTTGGTTTTCAATGTGTTTTAAGAAACTGAGGCAAAGACCAAGAGTTTTGACTGCTGTGGTTCATGCAACTAGGCTAGATTTTATTTATTTTTTAATTTTTTAAGTATATATTTTTTATTTTTTTACTTCAAGAGAGGGAATGGGAGGGGCAGAGAGAGGGAGGGGGAGAATCCCAAGCAGGCTCCGTGCTGTCACTGTAGAGTCCGATGCTGGGCTCGAACTCATGAACTGTGCGGTCATGACCTGAGCCGAAATCAAGAGTCAACCAACTCAGTCAACCAACTGAGACTCCCAGGTGCCCCTAGGCCAGAGTTTTAAAACTAATATTTTTAATTCTTTTTTCCCCCTTGCCTACAGTTAACATTTATTGAGTGTCTGGTAGGTCTCAAAAACAGTATAGAGAAAAATAATGAATAGAGGACTATTCCTTATCTTGAAGAAGCTTACAATATAATGAAAAAAATGTAAATTAAAAAAATGCATGAAAATGTGAATATAAAGATGTATATAAAATTGAAATAATATTGATAAGAACTTACTAGTTTATTTTAAGCAAGAATGACGCAGTGCATGGTAACTGTAGTCTCAGGGGATGTAAGAGGAGTGAAACGAGTTCTATTGCCTTTTTATCTTGAACATATGAACATCATACTATTCCTTGAACATGAGAGGCAAGCTCCTGCCCAAAAGTATTCTCCCTCCAGAACATTCTTCCCGTGATTATTCCCGCTGGTAACACCCTCATCTCCTTCACGCCTTGGTACAGCTGTCACTTTCTCTGCTACTCCTTTTCTGACCGACCTGTTTAAAATTGCAATCTGGGGGCGCCTGGGTGGCGCAGTCGGTTAAGCGTCCGACTTCAGCCAGGTCACGATCTCGCGGTCCGTGAGTTCGAGCCCCGCGTCAGGCTCTGGGCTGATGGCTTGGAGCCTGGAGCCTGTTTCCGATTCTGTGTCTCCCTCTCTCTCTGCCCCTCCCCCGTTCATGCTCTGTCTCTCTCTGTCCCAAAAATAAATTAAAAAACGTTGAAAAAAAAAATTAAAAAAAAATAAATAAAATAAAATTGCAGTCTGCCTTTCCAGTTCCCAACCCCTTAGCTTGCTCTTTCTTTTCAGTTTTTTATGTTTATTCTTTACTTTCTGTCTCCTCATGCTAGAATATAAAAGGGCAAGAATTTTCTTCTTACTTTGTTTGTTGATGCATTTCAGGTGCATAGGCTGGACTTCACATATAATCAGCTCAAAAATTTTTTTAAATTAATGAATGAAAATGAATACAAAATGAAAGAAACTAAAGGACATATAGTTGGTTAAGAGATGTCCATAATTTTATTCAGTCATTGATTACTGGTATCATTTGTCCTCCAAGTTTAAAATGGGCATGCATATATAAAATGAGCATGACATTTTATTGCTGTTTCATATTTCTAGGCAAACAAATTCAAGAGTACGAGCATACAAACAATATAACCAATATATTATTTGGGGTGCATGAAAGCATTAAATTTTATTCTGAATAAGTGTTAAGGGCAAAAAAAAATCTGTAACAATGTGAACAAGGTACAGTCTACTATGTTAAATATGGTATGAACAAATATGCATAAACACTTCTTTGAATGCTTTTTTGCAGGCTGACCACAAACTCCCTATGCATGAAATTGTTTTCCAATAATAGTTAAAGACCTACAAAGGCTATCAGAGTCTTTTACATGACTTCCAACCACGTGGAAGAAGTCCATAATGGGGGAAAATTAAAGTGTAAGTGGAGAATTAAATGAAAATGCCTCTGGAAGAGAAGTTTCAGATAACTTCTAATTCACATATATAGAGCCTTATGGACCTTGATATAAAACATTTCAAAACTTATTTGACAATGTTTAGGAAAAATCTAAAAGACCCTAAAAGAAAAGATCTTTCACAGTGAAACACGGCTATAATATACTTCATTCATTTATTTCTATAAAATACATTTTGACTGTTAGCTTCAGTCTCTGCTCACAAAACCTTGTGAAATTATTTCTGATATCAAACTTTCAGGACCCAGGTTTAATGTAAATGCAAAAGTGGGGTCTTGGGTGGGAGTAATTGCATTACTTTGTGAAGTGCCAAAGTCATGAAATTGTAATCCTACTCTTTAAATTGCTAAGGAAAAGAACACTTTGAAACACAAACCATGAGCAGTGACAGCTGTGCACATGCTGTGAGCAGTTCCCCTGTGTCTCATGGCTGGACAATGGCACTAGCACATAAATACTTGGCGGGAAAGGCATTCAGTTGGTAGACTTCCTAAAAATCCTGAAATTTTTAGGCAAGATAAAGAGACTGAAATTTAGATGATTCAAATCTTTCATCATGTCCTAACAAATTTTGTTGTGACTTGATAAAAACATTGATTGATGTTGAGTATTTCATGAATCTGAGACATGCGCCTGCCTCTGAGACAAGGGGATTTGTTTTCCATGGCAACATGGACAGTTGTGGCTACCCACCACTGTCCTTGGCACAGACATTTCCTAGCAGGAGGAAGAAGGGAGGTGTGACAAGCAAACATAGGCAGGATGGAAATGCATGTCTTGGTTAGTGAAAATGAGCTTTGGGCACCTTTTCTTAGTGTATCAAAGGGGAAAAAAAATCTTTGATTTTTGTATCCTGTACAGGTTAGACTGGAATGCCTGCAGCTGTTCTTATCTTTCATATTAAATTAGTGTAGTGTGGATGATTTTGAGGTTTAGGTCATAAAAGAAAAAACGTAAGTCTAGGAAATGAAATAAAATACTGCCAACCGTAAAAAAAATCTAGGAGTCATATTCTTCAGTGCAGGATTTATTCTTTATAAATGTCCGAACTGGAAATTACCAACTCCATGTGAGAGCAAGCTTCTTGTTTTGATTAGAACCTCTTCAGAACGTGCATTCTGGAGGACCATCCCATGGATCACACCCTAACACTGGCCCATGCCTTTTGTCTGCGCAAATGTTCTTAAATGGACCATTATATTTCTTTAAGTCAAAATTTCAGGCCTGTTCATTCTAACCACACATTAGCAAATTAAAATGATATTCTCAGGAGGAAGACATGGAAAATATTTCAATAACAGCATCAAAATTTAAGGTACCATTTCATGGGCTACTTAGGCTGAGCTTTTGCTACTTCTGTTTCAAAGACTAGTCTTAAAAAGTTCAGTCTCAAGTGAGAAAATAAGAACTAAGCAATGATAGCTGTGAAAAAAGTGCAGGGTGGTCCAGAAGCCGAGTTGAATTTTGCTAGCATGAGAATGGATGAGAATATGGGCATACTGGGTAAGTGCCATCCAAGAAATGTGACACTTGTGCCAACTCCAAGTAACATGTGCATGCAATTAACGTTAACTTAGAGTAATGCCTATAAGAAATTATGTCAAGGGGATATGTTTAGAACTTTTTATCCAAAAACAGCAGAATACACATTCTTCTCAAGTGCACATGGAACATTCTCCAAGACAGATCATATGATGGGTCAGAAAACAGCCCTCAATAAATATAAAAGAATTGATATCATACCATGCATATTTTCAGATCACAATGCTATGAAACTTGAAATCAACCACAAGAAAAAATTTGGAAAGTCTCCAAATGCATGGAGGTTAAAGAACACCCTACTAAAAAAAATGATTAGGTCAACCAGGCAATTAAAGAATAAATTTAAAAATATATGGAAGCAAATAAAAATGAAAACATGACAGTCCAAACCCTTAGGGATGTAGCAAAGGCAGTCCTAAAGGGGAAAATATATTGCAATCCAGACCTATCTCAATAAATAAGAAAAATCACAAATGCAAAATCTAACTGCACGCCTCAAGGAACTAGAAGCAGAACAACAAAGAAACCCCAAATCCAGCAGAGGAAGAGAAATAATAAAGATTAGAGTAGAAATAAACAATATAGAATTCTCCCCACCCCGCCCAAAAAAGGAAACAAAAACAAAAACAAAACCAACCTACCAACCAAACAAAAACCCCCTCAGTAGAACAGATCAATGAATCTAAGAGCTGGTCTTTTGAAAAACTAAACAAAATTGATAAACCCCCAGCCAGACCTCTCAAAAAGAAAAGAGGGAGAATAGATAGATAAAAATCATGAATGAAAGTGGAGAGATCACAACCAACACCACAGAAATACAAACAATTATTAGAGAACACTATGAAAAATTATATACCAACAAATTAGACAACCTGGAAGAAATGGACAAATTCCTAGACACCCACACACTACCAAAACACAAATGGGAAGAAATAGAAAATTTGAAAACAACCCATAACCAGCAAAGAAATAGAATTTGTTATCAAAAATCTCCCAACAAATAGGGGCACCTGGGTGCCTCGGTTGGTTAAGCGTTTGACTTCAGCTCAGGTCATGATCTCATAGTTTGTAGGCTCAAGCCCTGCATCAGGCTCTGTGCTGATAGCTCAGAGACTGGAGCCTGCTTCAGATTCTGTGTCTCCCTCTCCCTTTGTCCCGCCACCTCTCATGCTCTATCTCTCTCTCTGTCAAAAATAAATGAATATTTTAAAAAATTTAAAAAAAAATCTCCCAACAAATAAAAGTCCTGGGCCAGATGGCTTCCTAGGGGAATTCTACAAGACATTTAAAGCAGAGTTAATACCTAACCTTCTTCAACTGTTCCAAAAAATAGAAATGGAAGGAAAGCTTCCGGACTCATTCTATGAAGCTAGCATTACCTTGATTCCCAAACCAGACTCCACTAAAAAGGAGAATTACAGGCCAATATCCCTGATGAACATGGATGCAAAAATTCTCAACAAGATAGTAGCAAATTGAATTCAACAGTATGTTAAAAGAATTATTCACCATGATCAAGTGGAATTCATTCCTGGACTGTAGGGCTGGTTCAATACTTGCAAATCGATCAATGTGATGCATCATATTAATAAAAGAAAGGATAAGAAACATATGATCCTGTCAATAGATGCAGAAAAGGCATTTGACAAAATACAGCATCCTTTCTTAATAAAATCCCTCAAGAAAGTTGGGATCGAAGGAACATATCTTAACATAATAGAAGCCACATATGAAAAGCCCACAGTTAATATCATCCTCAATGGGGAAAAACTGAGAGCTTTCCCCCTGAGATCAGGAACACAACAGACATGTCTACTCTCACCAGTGTTGTTTAACATAGTATTGGGAGTCCTAGCTTCAGCAATCAGACAACAAAATGAAATAAAAAGCATCCAACTTGACAAAAAAGTCAAACTTTCACTTTTCGCGGCTGACTTGATACTCTACATGGAAATCCATAAAGACTCCATGAAAAATCTGCTAGAACTGATACATGAATTCAACAAGTCACAGGATACAAAAATCAATGTACAGAAATTGGTTGCATTTCTATACACCAATAATGAAGCAACAGAAAGAGAAATCAAGAAATTGGTCCCATTTGCAATTGCACCAAGAACCATAAAATACCTAGGAATAAACCTAACCAAAGATGTCAAAAATCTGTATACTGAAAACT
Source organism: Panthera leo (assembly GCF_018350215.1). NCBI lineage: Eukaryota > Metazoa > Chordata > Mammalia > Carnivora > Felidae > Panthera > Panthera leo. The sequence goes on along the minus strand of NC_056682.1, from coordinate 118,417,749 downwards.
ATAGAAAACTTATGAAAGAAATTGGAGAAGACACACACACAAAAAGGAAAGACATTCCATGCTCATGAATTGGAAGAATAAATATTGTTAAAATGTCAATACTACCCAAGGCAATCTACACATTCAATGCAATCCCAATTAAAATTGCACCCAATTAAATTTGCATTCTTCTCAAAGATAGAACAAACAATCCTAAAATTTATATGGAACCACAAAAGACCCCAAATAGCCAAAGTAATATTGAAAAAGAAAACCTCAGTGGGAGGCATTACAATCCCGGACTTTAGCTTCTACTACAAAGCTGTAATCATCAAGACCGTACGGTATTGGCACAAAAACAGACACACAGACCAATGGAACAGAATACAGAACCCAGAATTGGACTCACAAATGTATGGCCAACTAATCTTTGACAAAGCAGGAAAGAGTATACAATAGAAAAAAGACAGTCTCTTTAGCAAATGGTTCTGGGAGAACTGGACAGGAACATGCAGAAGAATGAAACCAGACCACTTTCTTACATCAAACATAAAACTAAACTCAAAATGGATGAAAGACCTAAATGTGAGACAGGAAACCATCAAAACCTTAGAGGAGAAAACAGGCAACAACTTCTTTGACCTCAGCCACAGCAACTTCTTACTCGACACGTCTCCAAAGGCAAGGGAAATAAAAGCAAAAATGAACTATTGGGACCTCAACAAGATAAAAAACTCCTGGCCTGCAAAGGAAACAATTGATAAAACTAAAAGGCAACCAATAGAATGGGAGAAGATATTTGCAAATGACATATTGAATAAAGGGTTAGTATCCAAAATCTATAAAGAACTTACCAAACACAACACCAAAAAAACAAATAATCCAATGAAGAAATGGGCAGAAGACATAAATAGGCACTTTTCCAAAGAAGACATCCAGATGGCCCACAGACACATAAAAAGATGCTCAACATGACTCATCATCAGGGAAATACAAATCAAAACCATTTTGAGATACTGCCTCACACCAGTCAGAGTTGCTATAATTAAGAACTCAGGAAGTAACATGTTGGTGAGGATGTGGAGAAATGGGAACCTTCCTGCACTGTTGGTGGGAATGCAAACTGGTGCAGCTGCTGTGAAAAACAGCGTGGAGGTTCCTCAAAAAATTATAAATAGTACTACCATACGACCCAGCAACAGCACTACTAGGAATTTATCCAAAGCATACAGGAGCACTGATTCATAGGGGCACTTGTACCCCAATGTTTATAGCAGTGCTTTCAACAATAGCCAAATCATGGAAAGAGTCCAAATGTCCATCAACTGATGAATGGATAAAGAAGATGTGGTTTATATACATAATGGAATACTACTGGGCAATGAGAAAGAATGAAATCCTGCCATTTGCAACAACATGGATGGAACTGGAGGGTATTATGCTAAGTGAAATAAGTCAGTCAGAAAAAAAACAGATATCATGTTTTCACTCATATATGGAACTTGAAAAACTTAACAGAAGACCATGGAGGAAGGGAAGGGGAAAAAATAGTTTCAAACAGAGAGGGTGGCAAACCCATAAGAGACTCTTAAATACAGAGAACAAACTAAAGGTTGAATGGGGGGGGGGTAGGCAGGGGAGAGGGGAAAATGAGTGATGGGCATTGAGAAGGGCACTTGTTGGGATGAGCACTGGGTGTTGTATGTAAGTGATGAATCATAGGAATCTACTCCCGAAACCAAGAGCACACTGTATAAAATGTATGTTAGCTAACTTGACAATAAATTATATTAAAAAATAAAATAAAAAGAAAGAAATTATGTCAAGGGGTGCCTGGGTGGCTCAGTCAGTTGAGTATCAGACTCTTGATTTCAGCCCAGGTCATGGTCTCCCATTTTGTGAGATTGAGCGCCATGATGGGCTCTATGCTGACAGTGTGGAGCCTCTTGGGATTTTCTCTCTCCCTTTCTCTGCCCCTTCCCCATGCGGATGCACTCTCTCTTTCAAAAATAGATAAACTTAAAAAAGTACGAAATTATGTCAAGCCTAACAAATGAAAAAGAGAACTATGTGTGTGTGTGTACAAATATGGAAAACATTTCTGTCTATGTGTGTGCATGTGTGTGGTATTGTATTTGGACTCTACTTCTTTACGTGTTATTGGTCATGCTTCATTTTTAGTGTGTTTTCATTTTTTCCATTGGAAACTTAGACTTTGAGAACATTGTAAGATTTTAGGCTTATGACTATCTAAAGCCAAAGAAAATGATGCAGCCATAAAAGGGAAGATGAGATGAAATTAGAAAAGGAAGTACATTATAGCAAGAAGAATAAAGACTGATGTTATGGGATCCTGGTTAGAGATGAAAATGAATGGAGGCTTCTTATGGACCGAACTGTGATCCCCCATTTTTAAAAAATTTATAAGATTTTTATTTATTTATTTATTTATTTATTTATTTATTTATTGAGATATAATTGATATATACTGTGTATGTTTAAAATGTACAATGTGATGATTTGATGTTTTGAGAGATGATTACCACAATAAGTTCTCTCACCTCACACGTAGTTACTGTTTTTGTATTTTTGTGCCTGGTAAGTACATTTAAGATTTACTAGCAACTTGCAAATATATAACCCAGTATAGTTAGCTACAGTCACCATGCTTTACATTAGATCCTCAGGACATATTAATTTGGTAACTGGGTCAGTGGGAGACCTGCAGGAGAGGCATTTCCAGTTGCTTGTGGATGGGCCTCCGGTGGAATCCATAATGGGTTAGTAGAATCCAAGTGCTTCTGATGATAGGTTCCGTTTACCCTGCTTGCTGTTTTTCCAATCATTCACCAGCTTCCTAGTCCTGCAGCTCGTGACCCAGTTCTCTGGATGGAGAGGGAGAGACGTGGGCCTTTTCGGCAGCACCTGCAGAGCTGGGGTAGTGGATACTCACTCACTCACATGCTCTCATACCCCCTCAGGAGGAATCACCTCTGAGAAAACTCTGTTGGCATTGGGCTGGGTCACTTTTAGGGAGAGGCAAATTTCTCTTAACTTACAGCCAAGGGAGCTATAGCCAAGTTCTCAAGGGTATAGAGATGTTTCTGGGTCTCTAGGTGAGACTTCATTTCAGCCTCCTGGATGCAGGCCTGCCTTCTCAAAATGATTCTCCTCTTTCTTGGACTGCATCAGAATAATCAAGAGTGTCCTATTTGGATCCTTCAACTCCCCAAAAGGCACTTTTGCCTGTGGATAGATGCCAAATTGTTATTGAGTAAGGATATGACAAGACATGTCTTATTTGGTTATCTTGCTGATGTCACTTTTCAAAATTCCTGTTGAAGTCCTAATCCCCAGTATGTCAGCATGTGACTATATTTGTTGATAAAGTGTTTAAAGAGCTAAGTAAGTTAAATGAGTTCATTAGGTTGAGGGCTAAATCAGTATGACTGGTGTTCTTGAAAAAAGTGACTAGAACACTGACACACAGAGGGAAGACCATGGGAAGACAGAGGTTCGCAGCAGTCTGCAAACCAAGCAGTGAAGCCTGAGAAGAAACCAACCTTGACGACACCTTCAACTCAGACTGCTCACCTCCAGAACTGTGAGAAAATGCATTTCTGTTGTTTAAGCCACCAGTCTATTGTATTTTGTTATGGTGGCCTGAAAAGACAATAATGGTGTTTGAAATGCTGAGGCTGCTAGGTAATATGGCTTCATACCAGCAAAATAGGAGGCAAAATACTATTCAGGGTCCCAGAAAATGGAGATTTCTAAAGAGGTTTGGATTGCTTGTAGAATTGCTTTTAGCAATATAGAATTCCTTTTAGCAATATTGCTTATAGCAATATAGCATATATAGCAAGATAGGCTACAATCTCTATTTACATCAGTTGATCCTCTCTTAGGTTATAGATGGTCTTCCTCATGAGCACTATTTTCCATGATAATTCCTTTGCAGCAGAAATAATGTCAAGCACATAGAAAGCTTGCTTGCTGAATGAGATGATAGATTTTTCTTGGTTTTTATACAATTCAAAATCCAATTGATTAAGGCAAAACTCCTTTGTTATCACACTTAGGTGTTCACCTCTGACGGAGCAGGGCCGTTATGGCTTATAGGTTAGAGGAAGAGAATTAAAACAGATAATAGCCAGAAAACAATTTCTATAGTTTAAAAAAACAGTAGAAGTAGATTTCTTTACCAGCATTTCATGGGTATCCAAATAATCAAGAGCAATTTTAACAAAAGCTTTTTTTTTAAATTTTTTTAACGTTTATTTACTTTTGAGGGAGAGAGAGTGCAAGCAGGGGAGGGGCAGAGATGATTACATTACAAAAATGTAATAAAAGTATACTGTTCACAACATATGGACAAAACACAAAAATACTAATTCATAATGGACTATGAGAAGGTGGTCTGATAACGAGAATAGAGTCTGAAATTCTTTGATCAGTATCTCGTGCTGTTACCTACCGAGAGGGGCTGGGTTGTTAACATTTTAACTGGAGTGCAGTAAAGAGCTCGTTCCTGGCTCTGCATTTCAAATTTCTCCCTTATATAAAACTCTAGAAGATACCCCAGTATTTTCAAACTAAACTTGTGCTCTGCTTAATGACGTTTTCATCCTACCTTTCAAAACTTCTATTCCCTTATTACCTTCCTGCGCCAGTTTCTGTTGATACAGACTGTGTGCTACAGAATGCAATGTCCAGCACGAGTGCTGTAGAGTATGCATCGGCCAGGTAGTTCTAACACTCACTTTGAGACTCAACAAAGGAAAACCGTGCTGATAGCAACATTGTCCTTTGAGAGAGGCAAGGCCAGCGGATGCATTTGTGGGTAACACTGATGGATGACCCAGTGGAGTTGTGTTACAGGCTTAGTAACAGGCTTAGTGCTTTTTATACTCATTAAAAAAACAAAAAACAAAAAACCTTTCAAATGTATGAACTTATCATGATAAACCTTTGACTACATAGTTTCTTTATTTTATGAATAAAAGACTTAAAACAAGGAGGTGGAGTGTTTTCTCAAGATCACAAAGACAGGTTCAGAGCTAGGACTCCTTGGTCTCTTAATTCTTCATTGGCTAAGGACTCATTTTGCATACATCCTGCTTCTCAAAACCTTTAGAAAAATAGCCCTTGCTTCTTTCTGCATTTACATGCTCAGAGGATGTGTAAGTAAAGGATAGTCAAACATCCATATTTTGCTGAGGATCTACCCACTTGAACTTAATGTGAGATGAGATATTTTCCTAAAGCTAGAAGATGAAAGAGTGAGAAAGAAGTTGGAATGGTGGAGTGGGCCGGGAACTAGAGGTTAGAATTCGGTTTGTCTAATGCAATGTGAATATGGACAGATTTATGTACACTAAAACTATGAAATAAGGATTCAGTACTACAAATATTTTATGTGCTCATGTGGTACCATTTACTTCGATATATTTCATTTATGTAGAGCGTGTTTAAAGACAAATGGAAAAGAAGTATAAGTTCTTAACAATGCTGTATTCTTTACACCCCGTAGCCATAAAGTAGGTCTACTGAGAAGACTACTTTAGTCCCAAATAAATAGTTGCTGTTAGGATTTAAGACCCTTTGACATTCACAGAAGGGGAGAGAGTGAAGAGAATTTTTTCCTCAGTTACCTTTCCAGGGAAGTGAGTGTAAAAGAAAAAAACAAGTGCAACCAGTTGCCATAGGGCAACTCCTTTTCTGTGCCAGGAATTTCTGGGGTAGATCTGGTATCTTGGGAGCATGCCTGGCCAGGAAAAAAGGCTAGGCTGACATCATTTGCCAGACTGAGAGATTTTGTCTTCCTCTATATTGACATCACTTGTCCTTTTAAAAACACACTGTTACTAAGGGGTGCCTGGGTGAGTCAGTCAGTTAAGCATCCAACTTTACCTCAGGTCATGATCTTGCAGTTCATGAGTTCGAGCCACATGTTGGGCTCTGTACTGACAGCTTAGAGCCTGGAGCCTGCTTTGGATTCTGTGTCTCCCTCCTCTCTGCCCCTAACCTGCTCGTATTCTGTCTCTGTCTCTCTCAAAAATAAATAACATTTTTAAAAATTAAAATCAAATAAAACACTGTTATTAATACATTGTGGTCTGAAATGTTGATCCAGCCAGTGTTTTAAGATACTTTTGCAGTTGGCTTTTTATCTTGAAGGTGTGCACACTTTAACTGCTTTTTGAAACCGTATAAATCTAGAATATTTAAAATTATGCTTTCCAATATCAAATCTAGTAGAAAATAAGATCAGCCACTGAAAATTAATATTTTTCTCTATAATATATGATAAACTAAGAAAGCATGGCTTATAAATAATGTTATTATCCTTATCTGTAGTTACCTTGAAATAAATCTTTGTGATTTGCACATGCTTATCACTTTGCCTAGAGTGCCCTGATCTGATACCTTTCCATGTAAACTTTCCTATCCATTTTTTAGGAGGTCACCTCAAGTTCACCTCTCTCAGTAGCTTCTCTTATTTCTTCATGCAAGTAGTGTTAGATGCTGTCTAATTGACTTAGCATATCATGCTTATATCTTATAACACAGATACATATTACAGTCAAGCATGCTTCTGTTTCCTTCAGTCCAGATATGGGCATATGCATTATACTTCTATGTGTCTCCAGAACCTAGAATAGTTCTTGACATTGAATAATTACCTGTTGACTGAAGTTATCTGATTTTCCCACTCATTTTATAAACACTTTAATTGTAAGAAGCATCATTTATCTTTGTTTTACCAGTGTTTTGCCCTATTATGCATGTAATAAGATTTCAAAAATATGTATTTTTGAACATGGAAGGAACAATTTCATTTTCTTTTTTCCCCCTTATGCTGTGCTTTTTATTCCCGTGCCCTATGCTTTCCATAACTGGAAGCCTGTATCTCCCTCTCCCCTTAACCCAGTTGCCCATCTCCCCCTTCCCTCCCCTCTGACAACCATCGGTTTGTCCTTTGTAATTATAGGTCTAATTCTGCTTCAAAAATATTATTTAAGTGAATAAAACAAAAATGCATTTAAATATCTTATATCTAAATTAAAATAATTATTATTGCCCCTGACTTTTGTGTTTAGCAAGATATTTGAAAAGAATAGTTATTTGAACCATGTGATGGCACAGCCTTCAGAAGGAAGTCAATTATTTTTGCTTATCTAATTTATTGTATACTTAGATTATGAATGTTGTACAACAATGCCATTTTTCTAAAGAAACCAAGGCCCCAGACTCTAGAGATACAGTGCTAAATTAAAAAAGAAAAAAAAGTGGGGCGCCTGGGTGGCTCAGTCGGTTAAGCATCGGACTTCAGCTCAGGTCATGATCTCACAGTCTGTGAGTTAGAGCCCCACATCAGGCTCTGTGCTGACAGTTTAGAGCCTGGAGCCTGCTTAGGATTCTGTGTCTCCCTCTCTCTCTGCCCCTCCCCTGCTGATGCTCTGTCTCTCTCTGTCTCAAAAATAAAAAAAATAAAATAATTAAAAAAAAAGAGAAAAAAGTTATCTATTTCCCCACCATTTACATCCTATTAATAAGACATTTATTAAACAGTAAATATAAAAATACTGTGAAATTACAAATTATGATAAGTTCTATAAAAAAAAAAAAAACAATCAGGGGCACCTGGGTGGCTCAGTCAGTTAAACGTCTGACCTTAGCTCAGGTCATGGTCTTGCTGTTCTCGAATGTGAGCCTCATGTTGGGCTCTGTGCTGACAGCTCAGAGCCTGGAGCCTATTTCAGATTCTGTGTCTCCCTCTCTCTCTGTCCTTCCCCTGCTTGCACGCTTTTGCTCTCTCTCTCTCTCTTTCTCAAAAATAAACAAACATTAAAACAATTAAAAAAAAAAAAGAAAAAAGAATCATGTCTAGATTTGTAGAATACTATGGAAGGTCTACTTGAGGAAGCACTATTTAAGCTGAAACCCAGAGGATGTACAGACAGATGAATAAAGGGCACATCATTTTAGGCCCTGATAATAGACTGTAAAGACCAAAACATGGTAGAAAGCTTGATGTGTTCAAACAACTAAGAGCCAGTGTGACTGGAACATGGTGTGTGATGGCAAAGTGGTACAGAACGAGGTTGGCAGAGTAAGCGACAGCAAGGTCATGTAGGACCGTATAGCTTATTTTCAGGATTTGCGATTTCCTTTATTTATTTTTTGCAATTTCCTTTATTTTCTTAAGAATATTGGGAAGCGGGGCGCCTGGGTGGCGCAGTCGGTTAAGCGCCCGACTTCAGCCAGGTCACGATCTCGCGGTCCGTGAGTTCGAGCCCCGCGTCAGGCTCTGGGCTGATGGCTTGGAGCCTGGAGCCTGTTTCCGATTCTGTGTCTCCCTCTCTCCCTGCCCCTCCCCCGTTCATGCTCTGTCTCTCTCTGTCCCAAAAATAAAAAAAAAATAAAATAAAAAAAGTTGAAAAAAAAAAGAATATTGGGAAGCTACTGAAAAATTGCAAGCTGATTGTTAGTTGATTTACATTTTAATGTTTATTTATTTATTTTGAGAGAGAGAGACAGTGCTTTGGGGCTTGCATGAGTGGGGGAGGGGTAGAGAGAGAAAGAAGGAGAGAATCTCAAGCAGGCTCCACACGTACAGCTTGGAGCTGAGTTGATTTATATTTTAAAAACACCATTTGTAATATACAACATAGTGGCTATAGTTACTAACACTGTATTGTATACTAAAAGATGCTAAAGGAGTAGGTTTTAAAAGTAATCACAAGAAAATAAAGTATTTTTTTACAAGAAAAGAACTTTTAACTATATGTGGTGATAGATGATAACCACACTTAATGTAGTGATCATTTTGTAATACATACAAATGCCAAATCATTATGCTGTACACTTGAAACTAATAGAACGTTATATGTAAATTATATCTCATTAAACACTCATTGTGGCTGCTGAGTGAAGAATGAATTTGGTGTGAACAAATGCAGACCTGCAGAAGTGAGTGGGAGAGACTGCTGTGGTAGACTTGTTGGCCATGATAGAATCTTGGAGAATTATTTCGATGGACACAGAGAAAAGTACAGAGATCGGAGATATCTTAGAGAGGAAAACCATTAGGATTTAGTAGTGGATCAGGTCAGGGCGAGAGCAAGGAGGGGTGCAGTTTAAGAATCACTCTTCTTAGGAATTAGTATCTGGGTAAATGGAGGTGTCATGCACTGGTATTTGGAAAAGTCAGACATGGAGACTCAGAGATCAGTTGTGTATCTTATATTTTTAAATACCTGAGAAATACTCAAAGCAAGGACATCAAGTATGTAACTGATCACATAAACTTAGAGTTCATAGAAGTAGTATTGATTTATAATATGCACTTCAGAGTCAGTGATCTATAGGTGATATTTAATGTCATGGGAATGAATGAACATAGGAATGAATATAGGAATATAAGAATGAATGAATTATATATATTAAACATATTCATATATATGAATTAATTATATATGTGTGTAAATATATATGTAAATATATATATTTCCTGTTGGTTCTGTTTCTCTGGAGAACACTACTACAGCTATGACATCCACTGTGCTGCACAGCTCCCTAGTATATACTACATATTTCCATATTTTTGGCTTTCCTAGAAGCAGCCAATTTCTAAGCATTTTCATATAAAAATGTATTTGATCTAAGGGAGAATACATTTTTTTTCCTGATTATCCAACCATTTGTAATCAGTTTAGCTAATGGCATTATGGCATTGCTTCATACTTAATTAATTATTTCTGCAAATATATTGAACACTTTATATGTGTGGTCTTGGTTCACACAGTGAGGAAGGCTGAGTAATGCCATGATTGCCATGTGCAGGCTGGAGACCCAGGAAAGCTGGTGGAGAAAACTGATGTCTCAGGTGGTCAGGCAGAGAAAAATTCAACTATCCTCTGTTTTTTGTTTTTGTTTTTTCCAGACTCTCAACAGATTGGATATTCACCTACACTGGGGTGGGCCATCTGCTTTACTCAGTCCACCAATTCAAATGCTAATTTATTCCAGAAACACCCTCAGAGACACACCCAGATATGTTTAAGTAGATCTCTGGGCATCCTGTGGCCCTGTCAAGTTGATGCATTAAATTGACCATTACAGTAGCATAGCCTTCATATGCTCTTGGATTTGACTTTGATATGCCACAAATAGAGTAAGTTAGATACATGTCTGTGTTGTTCACTGCATTTTATTTCAATGGTGGCTACAGAAACTATTTCCACACACGAACTTATTTTTGTAGAATGTGATCTTGTGTCAGGATAGATTTATTTACACCCTAAGGCAAATATAAGTCAATAGAAGCTTGTGCTTTTGTTCTTTAATAGCAGCAATGGTAAAAAAAAAAAAAAAAAAAAAGAAAAGAAAAGAAAAAAGAAAAGGAAAGAAAAGAAAAAAGAAATGACTTTCCTTTGTAAGTAATTAACTCAAAAATGTAACAACATGTTGTACTTTTGGTTTTATAAGACAGTTTAGGAAAGAGGATAATACATACATACATACATACATACATAAGTACATATATACATACATATCTCAAAAGATAAAAGTAAAGGACAAACAGTTGTCTCCTAAGTTGAAGGGAAACTAAAATTTGTTGAGAAATTGTTATCTGAAAAGCCTACGCTACATGCACTGTGTGAGTTACTTCAGTTTCACTAATGCCAATTGGTACATATGGGAGGTGCCTGGCAGTGTTTTAATTACAGTTAAATGTCAAGTAGATATGCATTTCTTCTCTAACAGGGAGTATTGTCAAGAAGTAGAAGAAGCTGATTCTGGAGATAAAGATAAATAAAACATTCTTTTTTTTTTTTTTTTTAAGTTTATTTATTTTGAGAGAGAGAGAGTGGGGGAGGGACAGAGAGAGAAAGAGAGAGAATCCCAAGCAGGTTCCACACTTTCAGTGCAGAGCTCAACGCGGGACTTGAACTCATGAACCATGAGAACATGACCTGAGCCGAAACCAAGAGTATGACACTCAACTGACAGACCCCAGGCACCCCAATAAAACATTCTTGTATACAGTAAGTTCTTGGTTATTCAAGTGAATGAATTCATATCGCTAACCTAGACCTCTCCTCTAACTTGTTTTTTTTCCCCTCATAATCCTTAGATGTTTTGTATATTTGTATTTTGATATATTTCTTCACTTCTCAATGGTGACATCTTTTTTAAAAGTTGGAGTTTTACATTTAAAAACATATATTTAGTCTCATATCATAATTAAATGATCTTATCTTTTGTGTTTTAGTTCATGAAGTATAGCTTATTGTTGGTATTCTGCTTCTTGTTTCTAAGCAGCTGGGTTCCCTATGGTTTGTTTTTATTTCTTTTTTTAATTCTTAAAATTTAAAAAAATTTAAAGTAATCTCTACACTTACCATGGGGCTCGAACTCACAACCCTGAGATCAAGAGTCACAAACATATTGTACCAACTGAGCCAGCCAGGCACCCTTGCTTTTATTTCTTTTTTCCAACTCCAGGCTCTGTTCATCCTTGCCTGTGAAGATAAACTGGAAGTGTTCTCTTCAAGCAGCAAATCTGCTTATGTGTTCTTGGAAGATGCAGAGGGTAGTCTGCCCCACGTGTACATAATGGGAGCTTTAACATTCTCACGGTCTCAGCAATGATGAGGTGTATTTCACACACCCCTCTGAGCTCTGCCCACTGTCCTATCTCAGTTGCTGCTTCACTCAGGAAAATTAGCAAGTTGTAGATGAGAAGGTAGAGCTTCAGGCCACCATCTTCCCCCGGATAGATGATTCATTGGGATGTCTTAGAGACATCTCAAAATTTTATGTATAAAAAAAGCTTCCATTCTCTTCCCTTCTTCAAAGCTGGTTCTCCTGTGAATGTCCCTATCTCAGTAAGTGACACCACTGCCCATCTAGCACTGGAAGCCAGACACTCAGAAGACATGCTTGTTTCTTTGTACCCCTCATTTTTACTGCTGCATTCATTGCCGAGGCAAATCCTGTTGGCCAAGTCACCAAAATATGTTTTAAATCTCTTCATGGCTTTTCATCTCTACTGCTATAGCTTCTGCAAAAGTTACCATTATCTTTCTCCTGGTTGAATGTAATAATCACCTACACTGGTCTTTACTTCCATAGCTAGAGTGACTTAAAAAAAAATGAAATAGATTTACTCTCTAGTTAAAATGATTTCCTCATCATATCTGGAATAAATAAAACCAAATCTTCTTACTGTTGCTTAAAATTTCTACCGCATTTTGCTTCTGCCCTGTTTTCTAGTCTTACCCATTACATATTCTCCTTGGTTCTTTATACTCCAGCACTCGTCTTTCTCATCCTTAAACACGTCAATCTCCTGTTCCAGGTATTACTACCAGTATATCTTTTCATTATTTTGTTTATCTAGGGGGTCTCTCTGCTCTGCTTGAATGCAAATCCCATGAGGGTCTTGAACATTTTAGTTTTGTTTATCCCTATATCTCTAGAATTTAGAACAATAATACATACAAGACACGATTACGCTTTTTCAGATAAATAAATAAATCTATATGTGAATGGAATAGTATTTAATATATAAAATAAAATAAAATATAAAATAAAATAAAATATAAAGTATAACATTTATATTTTAGAATTTTTTAAAAAAATGAAATAATTGGCATTCTTATACATAGTCCAAGGCTGTGGCAGTCTGAATAAAATATACCTTTATCTTCATAGAGAGAGAGCATTATAAAGTTTCTCCTTGGATTCTCTCTATATTGCAGAACTAATTAATATTATATGGATAATTTTGCACTGTGCAAAAATAGTCTTTAACATTATCATATTTTTAACAGTGATAGATGGTGCTAATGCTAATGAGTCTTCACATATGCAAAGCGGTTATTATTTAGTCTCACGACATGGGTATGGAGATAGAAGAATGGATGCAGAGCCAGGAGATAAGAATTCTAGTCACACAGCATCACTAGCAAATTATCTGTGTGATCTTGTGCAAGTTATTTAATCTCCCTAAACTTCAGCTTTCTCGTAGGATTGTGATGAAGATTATTTAAAATAATGCTTTTAAAGATTCCATGGGGGAAAACTGTCAAAACTACTATGATATTTTAATAGCTGATAATAAAATAATTGTGTTAGCTCACGCTGCTATAATAAAATATTGTAGACTATATGGCTCAAATCGCAGACGTTCATTTTCTCATAGTTCTAGAAGCTACGAGCCCAAGATCAGGGTACCAGTAAAGTCAGTTTCTGATGAGAGTCCACTTCCTGATTGTAGGCAGCTACCATCTTACTGTGGTCCCACAGGATTTCTTCTTTGTATGTTCACAAAGAAAGAGAGTGAGCTCTCTGGTGTGTCTTCTTATTGGGACATTAACCTTATTGAATCAAGGCCCCATCCATCCTTATGATCTCATTTAACCTTAATTATCTCCCTATTGGCCCTATCTTCAAATACAATCATATTAGGGATGGAGCTTCAAAATGTGAATTTTTGGGGGTCCGGGGGACACAATTTGGTCCTTAGCAATAATAAATGTAAGATATATTTTCAATTGCTCATTTATGGATGTGTTTAGTTCTTTTATTTTCTAGACTTTTCCTTTGAGTTGTTAATTATCTATTGATATTTTCTAGAAAGTAATGTTTTTCTTTTGATGTTAGTTTTAATATTTATATTAATATATCACAATTCATTGTTTGGCCTAGGAAGAATGATTTCCAAATTTGGAGAGACCCAAAACACAGAATTTATTTAAGGAGCTGCAGAGAGGAATTCTTTCCCTGATATTTTAAGGATTTATTAAGTTGGTTCTATTTAGAGTTGAGACCAAAAAATTTTAATCATTCATCAAATGGCTAATCAGTGGTGTATGTTTAAGCACCAACTCTCTGGAATAGTTACAAGGAAACCTTGAAGACTTCATTGCACAGAAATATATATGGTGTCAAGAACACTAGACTCTAAGACTTGAGTTAAATCTAGGCCTTGTTCAGAAACAGCTATGTGGCCTTCAGAAAATTACTTAATCTTTCTTCATATAAATAGTGTTACTAGGAGGGAAAAGACAAGAACACTCATCATGCAGGGGGTTGTGATGTTTAAATGGAAATGTGGATGCCAGGCTCATAAGATACTCTGGGCATGCTGAGATATTCATTTTTATTTTATTCCCAAATCTGACTAATTTATATGTGTGTTTTAAGTCATTGATACACTGGCCTAAATTGACTATGAACATGCCTTTTTTAAAGGCAAAGAGAAGCTATGGTGGCAACAGGGGGATAATGGGTAAAATGCAGACTGAGTACTAGAGAGCCAAGAAATTTTGTCAAATTTTATAACAGAAAATGTGCAGACAATAGGAGTTTAAAAAACAACTCTTTTTTCATTATAGTCCCTGTTATTCATGTATGTGTGTGTGTGTGTGTGTGTGTGTGTGTGTGTGTGTGATTGTGAATGATAGAGACAGAGATATTAAGAGAGAGAATAAAAAAGTGAGAAGTGGCATCAAATCTATGTTTTCCATTACAGTGAAAGAAAATAACAAGCCTAACTATTTTATACTTAACAGTGGCTTTGTCATTTCTCCAGTATAACATATTTCTATAAAATAACAGGATAAAACGTATCCCTTGAAAAGCTATCCTATATTAAACACTATTATATTACCAGGAAGAAAAAGATTAATAAATGTCCTGTTGTTGATACTTGTTTTAGCTTTACCACTGGAAAATTAGTAAAGTGAAACTTACTTAATAAACTATTAATTGAACAATAAAAAGATCATAAAATTTTTAAAAAGTTAAAAAACAGTTTGACTGTAATGACCATTTAACTGTTAACCATAATACATAGAACATAAAATCAATTCAAGGCATATAATCTCAGGATTTTTTCCTATTACTATTTGAGTTTTCAGTTGGTTTGTGAAGTTTATCTGAGAAAAAAGAACGTAACCTATGTATCTACTCCTTTAGATGCATGAGTAACTTCTGGGAAAAAGTGATATTCTCTGCTCTAATGATTCCAGAAATATATTCTAAAATAGAAAATTTAAGTCTTCCTCATCATGTGTCAGGAAAATTGGAAGTGATCTAGAAAATTAAATTTTTGGGGTTCAATTAGATCAGTAATGTCAGAAACTAATGACTTGTGTTAGAGGAAACTCCTAGCTGGGATATTGGAGAATATGAAAAGAAACATTAGTCCAAGTTCGTGGGTCACTACACAGCACAAAATGTACAACCAAAGATAAAGGACAGGACATATATAAAGATGTTTCCAAAAAAACCCCTACTAATATATTATGTAACTTGTATATAATGTATACAAGTATGTATAGAGGGTATACTGTATTGCATACAGTACATAGACAGTAGCTTGTATATGTATACACACAGGTACACATATGTATATGTGTGTACACACATAATTCATTTTTCCCCCAAATAGTTATAAATTCTTAAAAAAATATAAACAACAGTAACAACAGCAAAACCGTTTCGTAACACTGGAGAGTGATCAAAAGGAGAGTGAACATGTATACAAACTTTTCCTAAGTCCTTGGCTGTCCTGCACTCACATGTGCAGGACCAAGGCTATGAGCAATTTGGGAGGTAAACAATAGCTAAAAGGATGCAAGAGTGGAGAGATTTTAGCAGCCACTTCTAAAGGGGGAGACAGAATTTTAGAGTTTGAGTCTCACCAAATTAGACGGTCTCAGTAAACATCTTGGGTTTTTCCAGAAGAGCTAGGCTTTAAGAGTAAATACTATACCCACAGTCAAGAGATTAACCCTAAAACTAAGGGCAAAACTAAAATAGATTTACCCTAACAAAATATAAAACCAATTTCCACAAATTTGAATGATGCACCAGTAATTTAACTGACCACTAGAAGAAAGCACAGCAGTTTTCAGATGAAGATAGTAGCATACAGAGTCTCTTAACATCCTATCTCATGATATCCAGTATAAAACCAAAAATTATTATATAAGCACATATAAAAAATGTGATCCATAATCAAGGAAAGGAGGAGTCGATAGGTTCTGCAGTTCGCATATAAGGCCTGTAAATAACTATGATAAATATGTTAAAATAGTTATAGGAAAAGGTGATTATAATGAATTAAAAGATGTAGGCTCTCAGGAGATATATCAAAACTGTTACAAATGAAAATGTTATAACAATACCTGAAATCAATACAAGGTATTAGATATCATTTCAATTATGATTATGTGAATACTGATAATTACTTGATAACACTTGATTCATTTTGTCAGTATTTCATATCACTTTCCAAAATTATACTCCTATAATACGATTTTTTTCTATCACTACTAGAAGAGAAGAATAATTTTCTTAGAACCTTTAAACTAGCAAAATCATTGAAGTGTTGAGTTCCCATTAATTGTTGCTATTTTTGACTGGAGTCTATTCTTGTTAGCAACTTATAAAACATGAAAATTAGTGTACAATGTCTTATCAAAAATTAAAACCAGATTTGGAGAGCCAAAATGAGTCATGATCTTTTAATATTTGAGTCATAATATTAGAAGACCATGATTCACTTGAGTAATGGCTTAAGACACATAAGCAAGCAACATAGAGCAACCTTTGATTCATTTGAAATATTCTATTCTTCACATTATGTATAAACTTTCACATATGATAACAATTATTTTTAAAGTAATGACTCACTTGAATAAAGGAGTGGCAGAATTAAGCTATCATCTGTCCCCACTTTGAGAGCATTATGTTCATCAGGCATCCAGGAGGAATGGCAATTATTAAAGAAAATACACCTTGAGACCCCATGAAGCTTATAGGTAGAGAAGAAAAATGAGGAGTGAAAATTATGCAAAATATTGAAAGTTCAATGTCTATGAATTTAGAAGTATCAAATTCTCACTGTTTTTCAATCTTCTTTCAAGGGCATTTGGTCATCAGAAAAAAAATCCAAGGAAACAGCTTCATTAGTTCATTTTAAAAGCATTTATAAGAGTTCCTGAATTATGCTAGACACTCTCTAAATTGTTGAATATCTAAAGATGAATAACACATGAACGTTGCTCTTCAGCTTTGTAGAGTTTGTTGGAGGAGATAGTTAAGCAAATGGATGTTTTCTATATAATGTAGTGTAAGTCGCATGCTAGACTTTTCCATATGATGTTGTGAGTGTCTGAATGCAAATTGGGGTGGAGGTATCAAAGAGGCTTCCTACAAGAAGTGGTTGTGGTATAATCAAAAGACAGAAAGGAAATAGCCAAGTGAGGGGAGCAGAAAAGGAAGGGGTGAAAGAGTAGGGGAGAAGAGTGTCCTGGTCACAGAAAATAAAATATGCAAAATTTATGCCTTACTCTAGTAGTACAAATGGTTTGACCCACTTGCATGTAGTGTATAATATAAGACGTGCTGATGACGAAGTTGGGAGGAGTAGATGGAAATGAGATTAGGGAGGGGCAACATGCAGTTTATAGGCCAGAGAAGCCATTAAAGGATTTTATGGAGGACATTAAAAAATTCAGATCTTAGAGAGATCATTTTGAAGACACTGGAATGGATTTTATCTGAGTGAGACTTAATGGAGGCAGGAGGTTCTTTCATAGGCAAGTATATAACCTGGGGAGACATTATGTATATCTAAATAAGAGTAGAGCTGGAGCTTATGAAAGAAGGTAATCTGAGTGCTTTCAGAGTTAATTTGACCTTGTTATTGATTCTATTTCGGTTGATAAAAGGGAGATGTTACAGATTATTTCCAGGTTTTGTTGTTGTTGTTGTTGGTTGTTTTGTTTTTTGTTCTGTTTTGTCTGGGCCATTCTACAGCTATTAGTAATATTCTATGAACTGGGGAAGAAGAATTCAGAAATAAAGATGATTATTTCATTTTGACCAGCTTATTTTGAAACATTTATTATATTACACATAGGACTGGGGTGAGAGATGATTAATAGAATTTTAGTCTGGAGCTTACAGCCTGGACCTCAGAAGAAAAGTCTAGATATGGGCATAATGTAGATATAGATTTGAAGTAATTTTCAAGGTTGTTGATGTAGATGAAATGATTCCAATAAGACAAAAGCTATACAAAAGCTATAAAAATAAGAAGGATGGGCCTCTGGGGTAAAGGGTAGCATTTAGAGGTGGCTAGAGGAAGAAAAGCCAGATAAAGACACTGAAGAGGAATGGCCTGAGGCAAGAAAAGAGACAAATAACACAGGAGAGACATGGCAAGTGGGAAGTGATCAGAGATATCTATTGCTTCCATCTGGTCAAGGACTGAATATATCCAATGAATTTAGCAACAAACATGGCAAAAGTAACTTTGGCAAGAATAGTTTCAGCAGAATAGTGTGTTGGAAGCCACAAAGCTTTAATGAGAGGAATGAAAGATTGGTTAACAAGAGGAGAAAGTGGATGTAAACAAGAGATGGAAGAGATATGAGCATGCTTGAATTTTGAGGGGAGTCATAGTAAAGTGAAGGATGGTTTAATTGATGGAAGACTGCTCTCGAGAGGAAAGTGCAAAGATCAGAGCCCAAGTAATGCGTGGATAAAGAACATGAGAACACTGTGGCCAGAGGAAGATCTCAGAAGCGTGATGAAGTGTGTAGACGATGAGCCTTGTGAGTAATAAGCTCCACCCTGAAGTGAATCCAAATAGAATTCCGGGAATTGTTCAGTACTGCAGAAGAGCTGTGTTGCTGTGGAGCTAAGATCAAGGAGCAATCAGACCCAGAAGTGACCATTGTTAAGGCCTTAAGGGAATGGCATTTGCCAGCTTTAAGGAGCCATACTTCCTAAAATTAAAATGAAATGCATATTGAAGTTTGAATCAGAATGAATTGGAAGACAAAAACCAGTAGAAATGCTTTAAGGTCATTTGCTGGATCTACCCATCCTCAAATTGGAGTATAGCTACAACACTCTTAGGAAAAGGATTCAAGGGGGCACTTGGGTAGTTCAGTCAGTTAATTATCCAACTCTTGATTTCGGCTGAGGTCATGGTCTCATGGTCAGTGAGACTGACCCTTCCATCAGGCTCTGTGCTGACAGTGTGGAGCCTGCTTGGGATTCTGTCTCTTTCCCACTCTCTGCCCTTCCCCTGCTTACTCTCTCTCTCTCACCGCACCTCTCCTACATGTGTGTACTCTCTCTCTCTCTGAAAAATTAAATAAAAGAGAATTCAAAATGAATAGATGCATCCTTTTCTTCTTAAAATTAATATAAACAAAACTAGAAGCTAAAAAAAAAAAAACCTAGAAGCTTTTTTTTTTTTTTTCATCCAACTAATATAACCTGGTACTTTAGTTGGATGAAAAAAGATGATTGCGTGTGAGGCAACATATTGAAGAGAGATGAGAATCTGATCTGTATTGTTCAATCACCCAAAGACAGGGATTCTGTGACTTTTTTCCAAAACCTTTAAAAAATATTAACAACTTCACATGCTGGAAAACAGTTCCTTTTGCTTATGGCAAAATATTTTTTGGTTTGTTATATAATGGATATAATCAAACAGCCATTTGTGTATCACATATGTATTAAGAAATGAAATCACTATAGCAAAACATTCCTGAACTATGCTTCCTTTTAGGACTATGGGACTTGAGGAAGGTGTGGGTAGAAACCTTCACATCTGAATCATTTTCTCAAAGTTGCCTAAATTCTAAAATGTCTTATAGGAAGACAGGAGATCAATAGAAACTGAGTTATAAGGTCTATGGTTTCCCACTCAGTGTATTACAGGTGATCTCCAAGTAAATGCAAGTTGATTTATTAATTGTCTCCCAGCAGTGGAATTAAGCTCCCTGTACAGAGTCCTTCCTAGTAAAAATCCTTGGTCTGGTGATGAAATGTTCTGTGAGATGTCCTATGAAATCTTATGGCTAGAATGTAGCCTGGGATTATAATGATGGGACCTGGTTTATTTTCTCAGTCAAGTGAACGAAGCAGTGTCTTCTAGTTGTCCATGAAACCTTGTTTGAAAATAAACCAGTCTGTGGAATTCAAGCTGGATTAACTGTGGTATATAAGCTTATGACCATCAATCATCAGTTTTCAATTTCCAGTGAGGTGCTGTTAATATAAAGGAAATTACTATCTCATACTTGATCTTCCGCCTTTTATTCAGTATGGATAGCATTGAAGGACCTGTTGTTTATTCTAATTAGTACTGGAATTCCTGTTCTCTTTTGGTATGCAACTGCTATTCTATCCATTGTTTTCAGTTCTTTTAAGATGCTCTTTTCCTATACAGAACTAATATGTGAAACATGTATGTGTTCCTTTAAGGTGTCGATGTGAAAATCATTCTTCTCAGCTGGGCTTAGATGGCTGTGGCAAAAGGCTTTAGAAATTCCTATTTCAGAGATTTGTATAATGCTGCCAGATCATGTTGGAGAATGATAAAATAATGAGGCAGAAATAATCTGAGGATAATACCTGAGAATGAAAACATAAGAAAAATTCACAATGTACGACTTCACCAGTTCTAAATATTTCCAAATAAAAACAGATTAAAGAGAGCTTTGGAAAGAATATAAGTGTATTTATGTATTATGTATTAAAAAATACATAAATTCGGAGATACACTGAGGAAAGCATATAGAAGTACAGAGAATCATGGTCCTTTAGCATTAGCCATCTACACAAAGGAGTAAAGTCTCTCTGAAATCTTTTCAGAGATGAAATGAAAATAAAAAAAGGAGCAGAAAGACATCTGAAAAAGTCATAGAGCAAACAATTAGAATCACATACATAAAGGGTTTATGCAACGTACTGTGACAGGAAACGATGCCGACAACAACAACAACATTATCTTTCTATTTGTAACCATCTCCTGTCTTGGAGGGGAGCAAAATTGAGTATAAAGAAGGATATATTGTTTGCTGAGAAGGGTAATAAACATAGATGGGAATTTGCCAGTTTGGACTTATTTGAATTATAGGAACAGTGCTACAGTTTGAACTAAATTTGGGACAGTGCTAAATTTGTCTTTAAAAATTGTGGGTGCATTGGTCTTTCTGGAGCAGAGAAATGGATCAAGCAGGGGCTGCAAGAAGGAAAGGTGGAGAAAGAGAAGATAAAGAGGGAGAGAGAGATGTACATAATTACCTGGTTGCTGACTTGGGAAGACATGCCAAAGGAGTTTTATGTTTTGAGAGACAAATTCTCCCTTTCCACTAATCTACAGTCCTTGGGAAAATTTACATTTTTCATTCAGGACACACGAGAAAAAGTGATATACATGAAGTTAGTTAAAAACCAGGTCACATAACTAATGGTCAGTGAAAATGGGAGATTACTGGGAACTGGCTCTCATTAACCATGTGTGGGAGGGGGGAGTAAGAGTCATAGATCACTGGGTTGGGGGGTGCAAGTATCATGCCGGGCACTTGGAATCACTGCAAAGATTGTGTAAAGATGGGAAGGTGAAATAGTTTTAAAAGGAACTGTTCCATTGAGGGTAGGGATGAAAAAAAAAGGGCTGGAGGATAACGGTGGTGAAAGGGCTCTCAAAAGCAAACTGCCAAATAAAGATGAAAAAGAGTAAAATGTTCAAGTCAAACAAACACAAAAATGGTTTCGACTTTTTCGGTTGACAATAAGCCTATTGAATGAAGTGGAGGGGAGCACTAACCTAGGCACTCTCAACTTGTTAAGGAACTTACATCTTTGTAACAGCAGAAATAGAAATACTCCTTGATGCCAGCAAGTTCCAGAACCCTGAAATGACTTAATCAGAGGATTTCTTTCTAAAAGTTATGAATAACTTCTTTGTTAAGGGCTGAATCGTGCCCGCCTCCCAAATTCATGTGTTAAAGTTCTAACCCCCAGTACCTCAGAATGGGACTGAATTTAGAAACAGGGTCTTTAAAAAGCTAAATAAGGTGCAGTGAAGGTCATATGGGTGGATCCTAAGTTAATATGACTCCTGTCCTTACTTAGATACTGAGGGAACTCACTGGAAGATTCTAGAGGAAGATGGCCATCTATCTATAAGCCAGGGAAAGAGACCTTAAAGAAACCAAACCCTACCGACACCTTGATCTTCTGAGGCTGCAGGGTCTCGGGAAAATAAATTTCTGTTTTTAAGTCACTTAGTCTGTGGTTCTTAATTATGGCTTCTCTATCGAACTCATACATTTTCCTTGCACCTTTCTCCGCCACATCACCTCAACACTCCTAAATCATATCTGGCAGCTTTTTTGAAATATAACTGATATGCATATTCTGTTACCTAACCAAGGTAGATCCATGGTGAGCTCTATACTTACACATGTGGAATTCACATAGCTGCTCCTCCAGTGGCTGAAGTGGCTAATTTAATCTGATATCTTGTACAGGTTGCCTCCAGCAGAGAGAGAGCCCTTGATTCTGTCAACCCCTGTGTCCTAGTTGTCAACCAAAGGGGCACTAAGAAAGAAAAGCTTGTTCTTCAATGTATTCTTTGGGTTTTTGGAAGGGAGTTTTCTTTTTTTTTTTTTTTCTTTTTTCTTTTTTCTTTTTTTAGGAAAAAGACTTATAGCTGAAGTTACCAGCTGAGGGCATGGGGCAGAATGGGAAGTTTGTGGAAATGTTTGCTAGGCTAGCAAGTCTGCTATGGAGATACGAAAAACTTAAGCATAAAAGTATACCCCTGCTACCCATCATTCTGTTAACTGAACCTCTTGATTAATTATTTTACATGGCCAGGCAATTTATATTTGATATTGATAAGGGCTGAATTGTGTCCCCCTCCCAAATTCATGTGTTAGAGTTCTAATCCCCAGTACCCCAGAATGGGGCTGAATTTAGAAACAGGGTCTTTAAAAAGCTGAATAAGGTGCAGGGATGTGTTTTTCTCCTTTATGAAAAGAGGCATTTTTTTTTTCTAGCATAGTTTGATACTAAAGGGATTTAGAATTGTATAATGAGTATTATATGCATGATATAAAGTCTTTTTACTGACTAGACTTCTTAGCCTACTGGAATACTGTATCAAGAATCTGTACAATAGGGAAAGTCCTATACCATATTTTACTTGTGGCTGGGCTGAAAAATACTTTTATTTAATGAAATATGAAAACTTTTTAAAAGCAGTTTAACTCATTCAGCAATAGATAAGTAGACTTCATTTTTAGTGCTGAGGATATTAACATAGTTCTGAAGACACTGACCCTTATTCTGCAGATTTAGACTAACATCTTTCCTGTGTGTGCTGGGATGAGGGGCAGAATAGCAGGGTGGAGCTCAGGAAGTCTAAATTCCAGACCTCGTTCTTCCCTTCAATGATTTTGACTTTTAACAAGTCACATCAGGTGACTTCACATTTTATAATCTATATAATCAGTAGGTAGCTGATTCAAAACCTTTTTCTTTCATCCATCCATCCATTCATCCAGAGGCATTATGCTAAGCACTGAGGATACAATGGTGAGTAAGGCATATCTCCTACTCAGTATTCTACAATAGATCAGAAGCTTTACCTGTGATAAAATGACCCACATTTCTTAGGAACACTACAAGCATAAGTTTAAATTAATTTTAATCTACTTTATTCTTTCAATACTCTGTTTTCTCTTCAGATCATATAGATCATTTGCCTTTTTAATCTACCTTATTCTTTCATTCTCTACTTTTTAGAATACTCTAAAAGTACTCAAACTTAAATACAGCTTAATTCTAAAATTAAATATTGTAAATGGTTATTAAGTAATATGTCATTGTTGACAAAAGTGGATATTTCATGTATGCACACATAGCCTGGTGAAAAGTTTTTAAGTTTACATTAAAAACTACTCAAGCATGTGAAATAGGAGGACATGTATAGCATTTAGAGATGGACGTTAGTCTTGGGAGGGGGAAGAGACATTAATGTTTATAGAGATTTACTTTATCAGATAAGAGGTAGAAATGATTGAAATAAATTCTAACAAGAATCTTGTCAGCCTCAAAGCTGTATGTACTGAAAGTGGAATGAAAAGTCATGAATGAAGAAGAAAATTATACATTAAAGAACAAAGACCAGATAAGAGATTCCATGTAGAAAGATGGAAGATTATGTCAGCACTAAATTAAAAAAAATCTAACATAAAATTCCATTATGAATGGAACATTCATGGATAATGAATCCATGAATCCATGAATCCAGGTGAGATGTACTGTGAGTTACATGGACAATAGAATAAGACTGATTTAACTTATGGAAGGAATTTGTTTTTTTAACATTTATGTATTGAGTATTCCTTGTATAAAAGCTAAACAGTGTTAGAATGGTAACATGAATTATTTCCCTCCTTTTTAAAATCTCCTTTACTGACATTATGCATAATGTACTCTAACTGTATAAAGGGAACTAGGATAGCAGTGGGTTATTTCCTTGACTTTAGTGTTAGTTTAGGATCCAAATAAGATTCTTCTACTCACTTAATACATAATTTTAAGCAAGTTAAACTCTCTAAACCTTGGTTACATCATCCGTTAGATAGTACAGTAGAACCTCAGAGTTAGACTATTAAATGAGATCATATACGTGACTCATGAGTAGGTAGCTGATTCAAAACCTTATTCTTTCATCCATCCATCCATCCATCCATCCTCCCATCAGTGCTTAAGCTTCTGATCTTATTATAATTAAAAATAGTTAACTAAAGAAACATTGAGTATCGATGTTATCAAATCTAGATTTTATAATCCTAATGGCCATTTATTTCAAAAATGAATAAAGTAACAGAGGTCCATGCTAGCTTATTTACTATGAATTTGAATGAGAGGATTTCTGTCTTCATTTGAATTGCTTAAAAAAATGGCCATCTGGTTTTATGAGCTCATTTTCTTAGGGTTTAGGTTAGCTGTATTTGCTTTAATTTTTTTTACCACAGGTATCCCAAGTTAGCTCTTGTTCCAACAAATGGGGTCTTTTGAAATGGAAGCTGGAGAAAGTATATAAATATGAGTCAGTACCAATCAATCTGTCACCATGCTGAATAAACAGCTAGAATCATCCCCTGCTGACAAAGTGTCAGAAGCTGAAGACTACACATGACTATTAACACAGCCTGTATGACTATGATGCAAAATTAAATAGGAATAGAAGAAAACAGGTGATATTCACTCTCTTCCTTTTGGAAGCACAAAAATAGCTGCATAAATGATCACTCGGCAATTCATCTCTTTCAAAGAATGTTTTACTAACCTGTTATTAAGTAGTTACCTCTAGTAAAGAGGAACAATGCTATCAATGGAATTTTCTGCATTGGTTGAAAAGTTTTTAAAAATGAATTGGAAATAATAAAAAGTTGAAATAAAATAAATGTAAATAGGAGCAGGTAGTTCTGGCAGAAGGAGTTTTCTCTGCACCTCTGACTTGGGCTTCAGTAGGTTGTTGGTGTGGAGAATGGAAGGAAGGAGCAAGAGAGATGAGCAGAGGAATTTGTGCTCACGATGCTCAGTAGGTGGTTGTGCCTATATTCACTATTATTATCCTTCAGAGGATGTGATATAATGTTCTTCTTATGAAAATTTGGGGAATTTTTATGATTTGTAATGATCAGAAACACATTTTTAGTGCACATTTTTACATATCTAAAGAAGATGCCTCTTCAGTTTGGTAACTGCATGCAGTCTTAGTTTACTGATGAATTGTTTAAGAATTAATTTTTAAGTTGATTGCTGGTACTAGAAATAAATTTTAAATTGGCTGCTGGTACTGGGAAATAATTATTTTCCCAAAACATTGTTATATATTTTGGTTAGTTTAATCTTCAAATGCCTTTTAACTCAGAATATGTCAATAAAAATGGGGCACCTGGCTGGCTCAGTTGGAGGAGGGTGTGACTGTTGATCTCAGGGTTGTGAGTTCAAGCCCCATGTTGGGTGTATTATTAAATAAGTAAAACTTAAAAAAAAAAAGAATGTCAGTAAATAATATAATAATGTAATTCAATTGTATTATTGGTAATTAAACAAATCAAAAAATAAGTAAAGAACTACTTTATCTTATTTACTTCCCCCTTGAGCAACATACAGAATGATCAGTGTAATAGGTTAAGAACACATTCTCTAGAATAAGATTTGCCGACTTCAAATCTTTATTATTCAATAGATGAGGCTGTTCCTTAACCTATCTATTGACTGCTTCTTCATCTGTAAAATGAAATAATAATAGTTCCTTCCCCATGTGGTGGTCAGAATTAAATTGGCTAATCTATTTAAAGTACTGAAATCAAGTGTCTGGCACAGAACAAGCACAATAAATGCTTGTTGCTTTTATAAAGCTACCATAAGCATTATTCTTTTTATTGGTGATCATAATTAGGTTTATTTTTGTCTCATGAATAGATGAAAGTGAGAGCAGACTGGAATCGCATATTCATGAGCATTAGGTACCAGACACTTTAATACATACATTATCTTGATTATCCCTCATCAAAAAGTTTCTAGAAAAGAAAAAGTATTTTGGTATTTTATGAATAAGAAATGGAGGGTGAGAGATTAAGAGTCAGAGAACCAGTAGCTGACAATCCAGGAATCAAACCAGTCGATGTGACTCCACAGTTCATGTTTTGTTTTGTTTTTCCCATTAACCCTGCACAAATATGTTACGTGTGTTTGTTTTAGGTATGATGTCAGAAATGCAACGAAGTCATGATGGCCCTTTTGTTACAAAGAAATCTTTACTTATGGCTTAAGAAACTTAGCAAAAATAAGTATATATGTGACACAATACAGTTGAAATACACAAGACACGTATTAAGAATCAAGAATAGAGAAAAAATATTTCAAATATCAGAATCCTATAAGCAAAACGTTAAAGGAATCTTATTTTTTCTAAGAATCTAATGGTAGAATTGCTAATTTTCTTCAATTCTTACTATATTATCACAGTAAGTGAGAATAAACACTGGTTGTATAATAATTAGTTGGTTTATTGTTCTTATGCCTTTTTAGAGCATCACTGATAAGAATATGGCAGTCACTACCCAGATGTGATGATTTAAATTTTATTTTACATTAATAAAATAAAATAATTTTCATTTCTTGTTATAGTAGCTGTATTTGGTGTTAATTCATTGGATGCATGTGGCTAATGACTACCACATTGGACATGGCAGATATGGAACCTTTCCTTCATTACAGAACTTTCCATTGGACAGCACTATTCTAGAGTAAGTTCGGATGTGTAACAGAATGACCAGGCAGAAAACTTTAATGAGCAAAATATTGGTTAAGGGTAGCTGCCAATTCTTTGCGTTGAACGTAATGGAAGGAATGGTTATCTTGCATTCCATAGCACTAAATGGGTTCCATGTGTACAACTACCAGCTGTTTAAGTTTGGGCAACGTTCACCTTCCTAGAGCTTTAATTCCCTCATTTGTTGAATGGAAGGAAATACCTTCCATGAGGCCTACTTACTGTGGAAATTATGAAGGTCAGTACAGACAATATATAGGAATGTACCTTGTATAATACAAGTAACAGACATAAGGTATCATTCTGAAACCTGGGTCTTTCAACTAGTTCTCTAAAAGAACACAGCCCTAAAAACTTGTGACCAGGATTCAAGTCCAAGTTCTGCCACTTACTAGATTTATAAGTTTGAGACTTGGTTTCATTTTTTCTGTAAAGCAAGAAAAATTCATATAGCTATTATGAGAATTAAATAATATGTATGTGGAGGGAAGTCAGTGTAGGCAGGTGGATGGATGGATGATATAAATGAAGGGGATTAAGAGCACAGACAAAATGTAGGTCAATATTATGTTTAAAAAGACAAATGGCCAACTTTATACCTCTTTAATTTGCTACCACATGATGCTTTCTGATCTCTACAATACTGGCATGTATATTCATGGTAAAGTGCCTAAAGTAACAGATATCAATTACTGAGAACAGTTCTTTTTTTAAATTTTTTTTTAACATTTATTTATTTTTGAGACAGAGAGAGACAGAGCACGAATGGGGGAGGGTCAGAGAGAGAGGGAGACACAGAATCTGAAACAGGCTCCAGGCTTCAAGCTGTCAGCACAGAGCCCGATGCGGGGCTCGAACTCACGAACCGCAAGATCATGACCTGAGCCGAAGTCGCACGCTTAACTGACTGAGCCACCCAGGTGCCCCACTGAGAACAGTGCTATGAGCTAGGTACTTTTTGGAGACTTAACATGTATTGCTTCATTTAATGTCTATACAACCATATGGATATTCATGCATTATTATTATTTTCACTTCATTTTATAGGGGTTGTAGCCTCTCTGGGGCTCAGGTAGTTTGTACTACCCAAGATATGCCCCAGAGTCAGCATTTGAACTTGGCACACTAAGAATCTCTGCTCCCGGTCATTACATTCAATTGTCTCAAGTAACATAAAAGAATGCCATTGGTTTATCCACTCATTAACCCTTTCTGTTTCTTCTTACTAAATATTTATGGTCCAGTTCTCCCAAAGTTAACAAATGTTACCATCTAATTCCAAAAACAAAAATCATTTTTAAATAGACAAAGTGTTTTTATAAAATTTTTATGTAAAAGTAAACAAGTAAAAATAGCTAGGAAGATTCTGGAAAGAAAAAAGACAAATCCAGTGGAGAGTTGCCCTGTTAGATATTAAAATACATTATAAAGTTTCATTAATTTAACCAATGTGGTGATGAGCATGAACAGCTCCATAGAACAGAATAGAAAGTTGACTGAGTCTCAAACACATTTGAGGAATTTAGAATATGATAATTGTGACATCTTAAGTTAGTGTTGGAAACGATGGGTTATGCAATAAATAGTGGTGGATACAACAGAGAAGCATCCAGAAAATAAAACTGGAATCTCAATCCACAACTCATATAAATAAACTTGAGCTGGATCTAAGTTTTAGATAACACACATCAGTAGATGAGTTTTATTCAATCTCATCTGTCCATATAGAGAGTGATTTTGTAAAACCTATAATAATTGATACTATGCTCATGTGTACATTTATGTGTTTGTGTGTCCTGAAGTATTGAGAATTGTAAGACAGTGGTCCAGTTTCATTTTTTTTGTATGTATCTGTCTAGTTTTCCCAATATCATTTATTGAGCATGCTCTCCTTTTCTTATTTTACATTCTTGGCTCTTTTGTTGTAAAATAATCAACCATATATGTGTGAGTTAATTCTAGGCTTTCAGTTCTGTTCCATTGATTGATGTGTCTGCTTTAATGCTAATGCCATAATGCTAATGCCATAATATTTTAATTACTATACATTTGTAATATAGTTTGAAATTAAGGATCATAATACCTCCATTTATGATACCTCCAAGTTTGCTTTAGCTGGCTATTCAGGGTTTTGTGTTTGTGTGTGTGTGTGTGTGTGTGTGTGGTTCCATTCATATTTTAGGATCGTTTGTTCTATTTCTGTAAAAAAAAAATCCTATTGGAGTTTTGATAGGAATTGCATTGAGTCTGTAGATTGCTTTGGGTAGTATGGACATTTTAACATATTAATTCTTCTAATCCCTGAGCCTGGACTTTCACTTATTTGTGTTACCTTTAATTTCTTTCATCAATTCCTTATCGTTTCAGTGTACAGGTCTTTTACCTCCTTGGTTAAATTTGTTCCTAGGTATTTTCTTTCTTTTGATACAATTGCAAGTGGGATTTTCTTTATTTTTGTTTCTGATAGTTTGTTATCAGTGTATAGAAATGCAACAGATTCTTGCAGATTGATTTTGTAGCACTTGTTATAGATTTCACACACTAAACTTAATTTTCCTGTGAGAAATCCATGATTTCTGAACCTGGTCCCAATCTTCCCTGCACCTGTGATTGCAGAATGAGAAATATTAATGGGTAATCCATAGAGAAATCTTTTCTAGTGATTGCCAAGCACTGAAGGGCTGTAGATATTTCCTCCTAAAGTGCCATCTTTTCAAAAGGGAGTAAACAATTACTCTTCTTGAGTATTACTGGAAAAGCAGAAATAAATATATAGAAACTTTCTAGGCTTTTAAAAATGATTCCTATCCACTGCCACCCATAGAGAACAGGGAGAAGATTTAATCAAAGGTTTTAAACCAAGTGGCATTTGCAGTCAATGCAAAGCTCAGGTGCAGGAGGCACTTCTGATTGCGGATTATAGCCCCAGGTGAGGTAAAAGTTAGTGGACTGAACAGGTATTCATTTTCTTTAAGCTTCACTGTTTCAATTAGAAGTACTTCATGGTAATATTCTTCCTATCTACCATAAATTTCAAGTATTTTTTTACTTTGTTTTGGTCTTTGTTCTTTTTCTTGAAGACAGTAAGGTTTTTAAAGACCCAATCATATAAATATTCATCGTGTCCTGATGGACTAAAATATTTAGATAATTTTCAAAGTTAAAAAAGCAGATATGTTCTAATGATTCTCATTGATCCACCAGCCAAAGCACAAACTTTTCTCAAAGTGCCTGAATGAAAAATTGTTGATAAATTATCAAGAACTTCTATATAAAAGTGCTTAAAATATTTTTCTTTATGGAGGAGTTGCAAAGATTTCAGTGATTTGACTAAAATTTCTTAAGCTTTCATTTATTCATGTATTTGGGGGTTCCACTACTTATTTATTACCAGGAGGCTGGCTGAGAGTTTCTTATGGAGTTGTTTCCCCCCATGGTCATGATGAATTTGCACTGTTATAACCAATACTCTCTTGTTTAATCTCTGAAATCCAATCTATATTATCAAAGATTTATTCTCCAGAAGATAGCATATAATTAAAAATGGTCATCCAGAGTAGGGTTTATATTTTTGACCTAAGTTCTCATATTAAAATATAAAAATCATATGGGGTGGGGCGCCTGGGTGGCTCAGTCGGTTGAGCGTCCGCCTTCCGCTCAGGTCATGATCTCCTGGTCTGTGAGTTCCAGCCCCACGTTGGGCTCTATGCTGACAGCTCAGAGCCTGGAGCCTGCTTCAGATTTTGTGTCTCCCTCTCTCTGCCCCTCCCCCACTCATGCTCTGTCTCTCTCTGTCAAAAATAAATAAATGTTAAAAAAAATTTAAAAAAAATCATATGGGGCACCTGGGTAGCTCATTCGATTGAGCATCTGACTTTCGCTCTGGTCATGATCATGGTTTGTGGGTTTCAGCCCAACATCAGGCTCTGCGCTGACAGCTCAGAGCCTGGAGCCTGCTTTGGATTCTGTATCCCTCTCTCTCTGCCCCTCCCCTGCTCATGCTGTGTCTTTCTCTCTCTCAAAAATAAACATACATTAAAAAAAAAAAAACATATGATTACTAGATAAAAAACTATATTCCAAGCCATATCAGACAATATTTTAATTTTGGATACAAATAAAGAAATTAAGAGGAAAGCCAGCTCAATTTTGAAATTTTAAATTTTTAGACAAAATGAGTATTACTTCTGAGATACTGATGACCATACTAATAAATGCCTGTGAACGAAATCCAAGGACAAGTTGATTTATTATGAGAAGTTCATGGCATGAATGTCATTTTGTATTATTTTAGCCCAGAACACAATCTCAGAGAAATATGCACTGGAGCTTTTAAATGTCTGACTTTCTTAAAATGTTCTAGAAGGGTCACTCTCTCAGTTTGAGTTGATATTCATACTTTGAAATTGAAGAGTAATGAAATAAAAATTAAATATTTATGCCTTACTTTCATCAGGTATATGAGGCCAAAGACAAAAATATTCTTTCTTGCTTTTCCTGTCCCTGGGACTCAAATAAAAAATAAAGAGGAACACTTAGATTAACTTTTCATTTCTTGCTAGAAGATATCACATGTATATGAGAAAAAGAGAACTATAATCAACAAATACTGGGCTTATTTTAATTTGTTTAGGAGTAAACAGGGAAAAAAATGTTAAAAAAGAAAAAAAAAAAAAAGATGCCTAAGCCATAAGAAGGAAATGAAAGATGAGAAACTAGGTGAGTAGTACAAAGACAGACATTATTCTGAAATCCGTATCAGTTATTTAATGTGATGAACCTGACGTATAGCTATAAGAAAATAGTACCTGCAAAGAGTATCTTGCAATATGAGCAAGATGTTAGCAAGTGAGGGTTGAAATTACAAAGTATAAAGAGAAACTATTCATTTAAGGTCACCATGTTGTTGAAATTCTTCTAGTTTTAGAGGCTTTTTTTAAATTTTAAATTTTAATTTTTTTTAGATGCTAAAGCATGATTTAGTTGTTTGTGTACTTCATTTTTAAGGTAATTTTTTGAAAGAGAAATAAATCCATAATATTATAGGCTGAAATGACTAAATTAATGTGAACTTCATGCTTACTCTTTTGTTTCCAAATACTAGAGACCATGGTGAAATGTTAACTGAACATAAGTCTTATGTTCCACTATTTACCAATAACAGAGGAAAAACATATCAGTACTAAAATAGAATCAAATTTCTACATTAGATTTTAAAACCTGATTGATCTTTGTTAAGTGAGTGTTTGTAGGTAAGTGGTTTTTAAATTGTTGAGTGTTTTTTAAGGGAAGTGTCCATGTAGTAGGTAGTAGTTCTACATAAATAAGTGAATCGTAAATGGAATAAATAATAATTGGCATAATCAGTATGACTCTTATCTTTGGGAAAGCATTTCTGATTTGCATTAGGAATACATCGACTGAAGAGAGAAAGATGGAATAGATGACTGTAAGATTCTTTTTAACTCCACACATTTGTTTAAAATTTCACATATTGAGTCACATGATAGTAAAAACATCTTAATGAAAAAAATAATCCTAGTAAAATGTCAATATAATAATCTTTAGAAGCTTTTTGTTTCATGTGAATTGTTCAAAAGTAAGCTTTTTCATGCACCCAATAAGTTGTAGAAGAATATTAATGCAGCTCTCATCTCTTAATCAGACATACATGATGGCTGTGTACAGATGGGGATGAGGGAGGGGAGGGGCGAGTTGGAGGTAGGGGAGGGGCAGGAGGCGTGGGAGAGGGATAGGAAGATGGATATTAGGAAACTATAGCACATACTAAGAGAGATCCTGGGGATAAAGGAAACTGCTGGATGATTAGAGGGCATCCGAGGCATTCTGTTCAATAAAGGACAAAGATAGCTACAGCTGCAGAAATATAATCACTGGGCTTAAAGTGAAATTTCATAAGTTGCAGGTGGAGTAATTGAGAATACTCTATAAAAGGTAAATAAAAGTCCTGTAAGAAAGTGACTATTCCAGACCGATTCTGTACATGGATAGTGCTTATAGAAGACAAAAAGAAATTAAAAGAAAGAGTTGATAAAAAGAAAGAAAACAAGACAAAAAAATAGGAGGAAAGCATTAAATCATATTATATTAAAATGTCATAACTAGGTTTTTCCCCCTCTGATGAGCCGCTTACACAAATGCTGGGTAAAATTATATGAACAGTACCTTTCTTTTAGCCTTTAGCTGCTCATGGTACTTGTCGCAGGTGTCTCCTGGGATCTCTCCTCCCCAAAGAGTAATTCCAACAATGGTGTATGTGACACCCATGACGAGCAATGGAAAACAGTACACCAGTACAATGACAATAATATGGTAGCTGCAAGAAATAAAAACAAACAAACGCAAGCTGAAGATCATATTGAGATGCAATATGTGGGGAACTTTGAATTCATTTTCTTTTAAATCATAACTGAAAATTCCAAAGATTATTTCCACATTTTCTCCGAGTTCTCATTTCACAAATTTATCAAAATATCATGCTCTTGTCTACTATATTTGTCCAAATGCTACCAGCTGATCCTTGCCAATCTTTGATTCATATACAAAAAGTATAGCTGCATTGCAGTGCTAATTTAAACTGCCCATGCTGTCCTTGCCTAGAGGTTCTGGACGAATGCCATTTCTCTGCTTGGTAATTGTTGAGCTAACCTAATTAAATTTATCATCAGAGACAAAAAGATGAGACAGAATAAACAAATCAACTGACAGGTATTTTCTCATATGCAAAATTATTCTATATACCCTTGCAACATCAGTAATATTTGAAATAAATTGTTTTTATCCAAAGAAAAAAATGTAACTAGATATTCTAAACCACACTGGATCCACAAGATATATGACTATAATTAAAAAAATCAGGTAAAGACATTTACATGCATTTCTAATGTCATGACATATTTGATAGCATTATTAATTTGGTAAATAACATTCGGGTCTGTTAGTCACATCTGTTAGTGACATCTGTTAGTGTCAAGATACTATAAATTAGCAAACTAAATTCTACGTTTTTATAGATTTAAGTCAAAATGATAAGGATGTAGGGGCACCTGGCTGGCTCAGTCAGCCAAGCATCTGACTTTTGCTTAGGTCACGATCTCATGGTCAACACAGAGCCCACTTCGGATCCTCTGTCTCCCTCTCTCTCTGTCCCTCCCCCGTCTCTCCTTGTCTCTCAAAAGTAATAAATAAATATTTAAAAAATTGATAAGGATGCAGTTGGGGAGGAATAGAAGGGCAACTGATAATATAACCACACAATTAAAATTTGTATAAAGTTTTGTGTAGTTTCCGCTGTCTTCGGAAGGCTTTAAGGAAATTAAAGAATTCGGTATACTAGTCTTCTCAATACCTGTTTCTTTGTAAAGGGAATCTTAAACCTCCTTGCCTTCCCGTTTCCTGATAGCTTTTTAAGTATTGAGTTACAGTCAGTGGGAAGCGATTCAGTCAACAAATAACTTAATTTTATTATTATGATTACTTTTATTTTGTTA
This sequence comes from Panthera leo, assembly GCF_018350215.1. Lineage (NCBI taxonomy): Eukaryota > Metazoa > Chordata > Mammalia > Carnivora > Felidae > Panthera > Panthera leo. Next base: position 118,383,063 of record NC_056682.1, on the reverse strand, counting down.
TACAGCTAAGATTTATTAATATCAGATAGAATAACAGTATTCAGTTTAATAACTATTTCCTGCTTTTCCTTCAATTAAATACTTCCTAATATTTTTCTTTAAAAATCTGGACTCTGGGAAGTCAGAGAAAAACAAATACCATATGATTTTACTCATATGTAGAATTTAAGAAAAAAACAAATGAGCAAAGGGGAAAAGAGAGAGAGAGAAATTAAAAAACAGACTCTTAATTAAAAAAAAAAACCAAACTGATGGCTATTGGAAGGGAGGTGGGTGAGAAGGGGTGGGTTAAAAAGGTGATGGGGATTAAGCAGTGCACTTCTCATGGTGAGCACCAGATGATGTATGGAATTGTTGAATCATTATATTGTACACCTGAAACTAATATAACAATGTATCTTAACTAACTGGAATTATAATAAAAACTTAAAAACAAATCTGGACTTTGGGTAGAGAAGTTTGATAAAGTGACTGCTTTAAAAAATGACCGTTATATTAAACATCCTATTTCAGCTCATGTCATGATCTCGTGGTTTGCGAGTTCGAGCTCCATGTCCAGCTTTGTGCTGACAACTCAGAGCCTGGAGCTTGCTTTGGATTCTGTCTCCCTCTCTCTCTGCCCCTCCCCTGCTTGTGCTCTCTCTCTCAAAAATAAATAAACATTAAAAAAATTATAAAAGATTACCATTGTATTTGCATCATTTGTTATTTTTTAAAGAAAAAAATAGGACACTGCATTAGATTTTATTGAATTAAAATTTAAATTATCGGAATAAAAAATGCAAACAGTTGCCCAATTACTTTTTTTCCTTTTGCTTTTCTTAATATGTGTCCAAAATATGAAATACCAAATTCTATTGTATAACATTCATAATTATTTTCCAACCTAGTGTTTATGTTTCTTTAATGCTAAAACAAAGGAGCACAACCAAGAACCTACCAGAACTGCCTTTCCCTAACCAGGACTTTAAAAGGACAATCAGCACCTTTGGGCTTCAGTTCTTCCTTTCCCATTCTTTTCTCAATTAATAACAACCCTGCTTTCCTTTGTGCATTGCTTTCATCTCCAGGGATTTTATCACTTCCTTCAGGAAACTCTCTAGAGTTACCCCATATAAAATTCATCTCATTTTTCATGTTAGTAACCTTTGTAATTTATAAAACTTATTGACCATACCATATTGTAGTATTTTAAACTTTTTTTTTTTTTAAAGATTTTAAGTGATCTCTACACCCACTGTGGGGCTCAAACTCACAACTCCGAGGTCAAGAGTTACTCTACCAACTAAGCTAACCAGGCACCCATGTATTCTAGTACTTCAATGTGCCTCTTTTCCCAAATAACATATGGACCCTTGAGGGAAATGTTTATGTTTTATTTGCTTAATTGTTGCTCCCAACCTATAGTTCTTTAAGTGTTCAATAAATTGAATTGAAAACCACAGTAGAGAATTAACTTACGTGAAATGTTGTTTAGGACCCTCTGGCCATTGCACGTAGCAAAGAGTACGGCCTGGCATGACTTTAATTTTGGAGTAAAGACACTGAGGGAAGGCAAGTAGAAATGCTAGAATCCAAATACTTCCAATGACGATCTTGGTTGCTGTGGCAGATAGTCTGGGTTTCAAGGGATCAATAATGGCCATATACCTATACAAAAACAAACAAAACCATTTTGTTGGTTCTCTTGCTAGCAGAGTTAAAAATGGAGTTTCAAAGGAGTTATCTGTCTCTGGTAAGCAAGTTGATAAGGATTTTGCTTTGTAGAGGCAGCATGGAATGATAATCATGGCATAGTCTTAGGAATCAGGCATACTGAGGTTCAAATCCTATTCTGTCACTTATTCAAACTTTTTGAACCTCAGCTTTATTATTTTAAAAATAGAAACAAGAACATTCACCTTATAGGGGTGAAGTCAAGATCAATAGAAATAAGGTAAGTGAAAGGTATTGATTATTTGTGCTGTGCCTTGCACATTATCAGAATTCATAAATGTCTGTTGAATGGGACTGGAAAAGTGCATAGTAAATGCTTAAAAATATGAGTTCTGTACCTCAAGACCTCCATTTTTCTTCTGTAGTTTAACTTTTTAGAAGAAAATTCTGGAGAACTAATATAGATAAACCTATCTGACAAAAATGAGGAATCCCTTATAAAGGATATCATCAACAACTCCATCTAAATATATCGAGACAAGATCAGGATTCAGATAATAATAAATAAGTCAAGTTTGACTGAGGCTATCCCTTGCTGTTACCTCTAAAATTGAATTCATGGTTTACCATGAAAATCTTCATAGTGCCTGTGTAACTATGTATAACATAATAGTTATAGAAAAATATACTTGAGACTCTCAAAAACACACATATGATTTTTAGAGAGCAAAGTTTTGGGAAATTGGAAACTTTGAATATGGTAACAAAAATCAAGTTTTATTCACTTGTTAAAATATTAATAATATGTCTGGGAGAAACAATTGACAGTTTCAAATTGGATAATATGCCTAATTGCCAAATTCTGGCTAATAGAGTAGAAAATTAATTTGAAATTATACACAAAATTAATTATATTTTTACATTTCTATCAACAAAACATTGTTGAAATTGTTTTTGCTATTGACAATTTTGTGTTTCTCAAATATATTTTGATTTCTGTAAATTTTTCAAAGGCAACAATATAATCAAAGAATGACTATTACTTAAGTCCAAAACATTTTAATTTTAAGAATAAATATTTCAAGATAAGAATAATTTTTTTTAATTTGCTTATTGCCCTTTGTTTTATGACTATTAGGCAGAATTGGACCTTTAATAGATATATTGGAACTTACCTATGTACTACTCATCATATTAACTTTAGTTGAAATTTACTTAAAGGAAATATCCTTAATTTATTATGTATGACAGCTAATAGGTAAAAATGAATGTTAGGTAAAAAATCATAAAAACAGTACCATAGTTTTGGAAATAAAGTGAACCACACAATGAAAATAAAATGCCTATGTTTGTTTGTTTTTTTTCCAATATATGAAATTTATTGTCAAATTGGTTTCCATACGACACCCAGTGCTCATCCCAAAAGGTGCCCTCCTCAATACCCATCACCCACCTTCCCCTCCCTCCCACCCCCCATCAACCCTTAGTTTGTTCTCAGTTTTTAAGAGTCTCTTATGCTTTGAAAATGCCTATGTTTGAAATTGAAAATTGTTTTATAATTTACCTCTTATGCTTATGTTGGTGAATAGTAGCAACATTTCGTGACTGCCAACCATAAGCAGGCAATTTATTATACACATTATATATATTTAACATCCAAAACAGTCTAATCAACCAGATAATATTATTATTTCTATTTTACAGAAAAAGAAAGTGAAGCTTAAATACATTAAGTAGATTGGTCAAAATGACGCAGATGGTAAGAGCTGGAATTCTAAAACAGTTCTGCCAGTCTCCAAAGTCCATATGGATACAGATGAAGACTTTGAATATGGCAGTTCATATAAGGAATTGTGGAAGAGAGAGAAAAATATTCAAGGTAGATGCCGTCCAAAGAATCCTATTTTGCCTCTGAATATGAAAGCGTTTATGTGCAATATTAAAGACAAGAGTCAAGCATAGAAAGGGAATAATTATAGTTGGGTATTTCTGTTTCCACTGCTGTTGGTTATGATTCACCACAGCATTTCTCTCATTATATTAGCTGGTTGCTTAAGGAGTGTCTAGAGTCAAGCACAGCACTTATCAATAAATTTTGTTGTACTGAACTGAATATTCCTCAACTCTATCATGATATTTTGCTTTTTTGCTTGCCTGGAAGTTTATGAATGCAATTTGGATGTTTAGAGAGTTGATTTTTTTGAGACTGAAAAGAGAATTTGACTGGCATGTGCAGGGTTAAAGTCCTGTATTACTATTACAGCACAGATAATTCAAAATAGTACAAGTTGCTTCTTGATTTTGTTGCTAAGTTACTCTATATTACAGAAATTATTTCCAAACAGGTAGAATATTGTTTTGTTGGAATTATATGAAGACAGTCAATTTATGTTCTCATTAACTAACACTTCAGTGAAGGCAGAAATTTAGGAACTTCAAGCTGACATTTTTGTCATTTCTGGTGTGATCTGTTATTCATTCAACCAAACATTTACTGAATGCCTACTGTGGTATATGAAACAATAGTAAGGAGAAATGACCTTCGCAGAGCTCACAGTCTAGTGAAGTAGACAGATAATAACCAAGGAATGTAAAATAAACAAAATTACAAATATGATAAGTGTTAAAAGGCAAGGAATATATAGCCATGTGAATGTATTTACTGGGAAAAACATATTTAGGTTGTGACTCAGTCTCTCCTAAGACAAGTCATTCTGGGTTGAAATTTGGAAAGGTAACTAGGCAAGGTGGCAGAAGAGTAAGGGTTGCCAGGAAGATTTCTGGAAGAACAAATGACATGTGAAAAACTCCTGCGTAAATGGTGAGTTTTTATTGGTTGAATTGTGTCCCTCTAAAAAAGGTATGTTTAAGTCCTAAACCCCAATACCACAGAATGTGACTTTAGTTGTAAATGGGGTTTTTATATAGGCAAGTGAGTTAAAATGAGGTCATTAGGGTGGGCCCTAACCCAATATGACTGATTTAAAAGAAATTTGGGAATAGAGAGAAACATATGGAGAATGCCACATGAAGATGGAGGTTTGACTGATGCATCTAAAAGCCAAGGAATGCCAAAGACTTCCAGCAAACCACAGAAAGCTACGAGCAGGCAAGGAAGGATTTTCTTACAGCTTTCTGAGGGAGCATGGTCCTTGTCAATCCCTTGATTTCAGACTTCCAGCTTCCAGAGCTGTTAAGACAGTAAAATCCTCTTGTTTCAAGTCACTCTGTGGCACTTTGGTACAAGAGGCCCAGGAAACCAAAGCAAAGGGTAAGGATGGGGAAAGCATTGTGCACTTGAATAAAGACTACTGTAATGGAAACAGAGTGTGAAGGAGGAAGTGGTCTGAGATAGAGTTGTAGAGCAGGTCGTAGATTTTTTGTCCTATGGCGAAAAATCAAGGTGATCAGTCAAAGGAAGAGAATAATCAGACTTTAGTGAGGAGATTTTAGTATTAATTGAAGGAAGGAAAATAATGCAAGCAGTGGGAATAAGTAAACTGGCTATTGTTTTGTTTTGGGTGAGAGATGATTGCTGCTTGAAATAAGGTGTTACCAGGGAGATTGAATTATGGTAATGGTTTGAGGAAAATAAAGGAATGTTAAAACATTGTAGAAAGGGAGAGCCAGTTGGCCATAGAAGTAGGTACAATTGCCAGGCACTGCTGACAAGATTAATTTGAAACTGGTAATTAGGAATTCATTGGGGCATCAATATTTCCTGTTCTGTGGCTCTCTCCAGCAATAATAATTTGCTCAAAAGTAGGCATGAAAAAATGGATCCTTAGGCTCATCCAAATAAATATCCTCTGGACCTTGAGAAGAAATAATCCAATCTGCGATATAATATCACTCAAATGATTGTTAGTACTTTATTTCTCCTTTAAAGAAATATGTATCTTTGATATGATCACATTAGCTTTTCCCAGGTTTTTGTCTGAGCTTCTCACTACCATTCTTGCCTTTACTAAACAGATTCTCAAATACATTAGTGCCCTTAGTATGATCATTTGATACGTAATCGCTAAGATTGGATTCTTCACTCTTTCAATTAGCATATCACTCAAACAAGTTTAAAATTATGTCTTATTATTTTTTATAGAGTCTGTAATTCTCAGAAGCATCCACTGAAAGCTCCTATTTTAAATGCCATCTTTTATCAATTTTCCTTTCCATTCTAAGACAAGGCCACATTCTTTTACCACTTACTTTTCTGATATAATTGAAGGGTCTTTTCTGGTTCTTTGATATCTAAACAGAGTATTTCGACATACCGTTACTTACTTTCAATAAGCAAGCCTTTTCCATTTGCGATTGTTCTTGATATCTGGTATGATTCTTCCTTTTGTTAGCATTTTTAGTAAGCTCTGTTTCTGGATTTTTATATGCCTCTACACATTTTAAAATTTTGGTATGAAAGGCAGTGTACAGCCTTCAGATATGCACTAGATTAACAATGCAAAGAATATTTGCCTCAAATGATGTGGATTTTGCTGTTTTCCAATTTGCTTCCAGTCACGGTAGGCAATGTTTTAGGCTGTAAAGCCCATATATATAATGTTGTCTGCCTATTGTCTGTACAAAATAAAGATTCGTTGTAACAGCTGTTCATGACCCATACTGTTTCAACTTCTGGCCTTTGGTGCTAAGGCATTTTCTGCTTTAAAAAATCACTAGAGAGAAATATAATCTTTTCTGAAATGGCATTTTGCAGACAAATTTTATTTATGCTTTTTCATAAGTATTTTAAATAAGAGTGAGCCAGTTAATTAATTTGTCATAACTATTGTCTTAGTGAATTTTGAAGGGAACAAATATTTATTAAAATAAGCTTGTATATCCATACATTCAAATATATGTACACATATAATAGGAACTTCAAAATATTATCAAGCAAGAAACAAATAACTTGCTTATTTACCCAGATTTTTTAATTTTTATAAGTAAAATTTATAGACTGGCACTTGAGGAAAATTAGATTTAAAAAATAAAGTTTCAGGGGTGCCTGGGTCAGTTGGTTAAGTGTCGAATGCCTGATTTTGGCTCAGGTCATGATTTCAGGTTTCCTGAGATTAAGCCCTGCCTTGGGCTCCATGCTGACAGTGCAGAGCCTACTTGGGATTCTCTCTCTCCCTCCCTCTCTGCTCCTCCCCCGCTTGAATGCATGCATGTGTGCTCACTCACTCCCTCTCTCTCAAAATAAATAAATAAAACTTAAAAAAATTTAAAAAATAAAAATAAAGTTTCAGAATAGTGAAAGTACTTGACTTTCATTTTATATACTTTTGGTTTAAATTCAGCAATTAGATTTACCTATTCATTTATTAATTGAATATCAGCTATTTGTTTTCAATTATTTCTTGAATGCTTTTTTCCCAAGATTTTATTACATTCTTTGACCATATTGATAAATAAGATAGATATGGTTCCTGCTCTTGTAGAATTCAGAGTCTAACACAGAAGAAAGACATTATTCAAATAATCACAAAATATGTACGAAATTACTACCTAAATGTTCTTTGGGAAACATTGCCTCTTGGATATTTGGTTAAACTTTCCATGGAGCTTTACTGTAATGGCCTGTGTGAGTTCAGCACCTTCCCCCATGATTTCTAAGTGAAATACAATCTAACCTATTTGGTACCCTCTGTTTTTATTCTTGAATCTGTATAAAATACTTTCATGTCACCCATTATGAACCTGAATGCAAACTTGTACTGTCATATGATTTCCACAACAAATCCAATTATATAAAGCATTTCAGATTTCAAAATTTTATTGGATTTAGGAATTTAGGGGAGGGGAGAATACACCACCACTTTTTATCCTATGATTCTAAACTTGACTTTTCTTCTCTTCGTTATACTCATTTTATATTCTGCAATTTTTAAAGAACTCTACATGTACCGTGGGTGACCCTGTCATTTGCAACCCCTTGACAAGTTTAGCCCAGTTTTGCATTTCTGTTAGTAGGCTAGTTTATCTAGCCCGATCCTTTAGGAAGTCTGCAAAATTATCTCCACTGTGTACACAGTGTTAAGAAGACATGTACTAGTAATCATAAAGCGTAAAATAGGCAATTTGACCTAGTCTGGGGTGTGGGTTGAAATGATGGTAGAGATATTAGTAGGCTTCTCCGAGGAAGCAACATTGGTTTAGAACAATAAATAGGAGTTAATTAGAATTGGGATTTGAAGAAAAAGTGGAACAGCAAGTACTGAGGTTGGAGGAAGCAAGAGGTATTTGAGAAACTAGAAAGGCCAGATTCTCTACAGCACAGAGGAGGGAAAGGCAAAGATGTCAAATAAAGCTGGAGAGGTATTAATCATGACTTCACTGATATATATCCAATATATATTTAGGTTTTCTTTTTTAACAATAAAAGCAATAATTGCTAACACCTGTACCAGACTCTATTCTAAGAGCTTTATATATAAATCAGGTAATCTTTAAATTCTAATTATTTATAATAATTACAAAGTGATTTATAATAAAATGCTACCTCATTAGTGAGTACCACATAAAACAATTTCTCCTCAAAATTTCAGACCTCAATTTAGAAGTAGTTTTCTATATTAACAATATAAAATTTACTGTTGAAAATTATTTTATGCTATTTATATTATCTCTGATGATAAATAATTTAAAAATCAGAAAATAATAGGTTATTTCATCTATGAAATACCATAAATACTGTAAAACTATAAACCCTTTTTTTAAAGTCCAATTTACTAATATTTTGTGTCATCTCTATATTGTCTCAGAAAATTAATGGGAACATATATAACCACTTCTATATATCACTTTGAAAGTGCTGCTTTCACAAAGTCATCTTTATGTTATCAATCATATATTGAAAAGTTAACTTTGTTAAGAAACTAGTTCCTGGGGTGCCTGGGTGGCTCAGTTGGTTAAGCATCTGACTTCAGCTAGGTCATAACTTCACAGTTTATGAGTTCCAACCCTACACCGTGCTCTCTGCTGACAGTGTGGAGCCCGCTTCGGATCCTGTGCCTCCTTCTCTCTCTCTGCCCCTCCCCCACTAATGCTCTCTCTTTCTTTCTGTCTCTTAAAAAATAAACATTAAATAAATTATATATATAATATGTATAGAAACTAATTCCCCATGAAAATAGTTTTGAACTCTTGGCAGATTATTTTCTTGAAAGCAATGCTTTCATTAAAATATATTTGAAGCTGAAAAGGACTTATATTTTTAGTATTCAATATTTTATACAGATAACACAAAACACTAGATGTAATTGTGTATAGTATAATTATACATGATATTCTATTTATACTATAAGGTAATATGCTTCCTAAAATGCATCCAAAGCCCTTTTTCAGGTCAATAAGAAAAAAAAAAATTCAATCCAATATTATTTCATTCTATAAGGAAAAGAGTTTTTAGATGAAGAGAGAATTCAAAAGTTTGCCCCAAAATGGAGGAGTTAGAATAAGAGCTAAAGAAACTCCTAGGTAAGGGCAATAGACAGGTCATATTATAGTCAATGGGTAAAGGAAATGAAATTTCTTAACCAGAAAAGACTTGAGACACTTGCAAGCTTTGGTCAAATGTTGGGGCACCTGGGTGGCTCAGTCGGTTAAACATGTGACTCCTGATTTCAGCTTAGGTCATGATCTCGTTGTGATATTGAGCCCCAAGTTGGCCTCCACGTTGGGCATGGAGCCTGCTTAAGAGCCTCTCTCTCCCTTTCCCTCTACCTCTCTCTTTCTCTCTCTCAAAAAGAATATATACAATATATAATACATAAAATATGTTATATATTATATAAGTATATAATTATTAAAATACATAAATATAAAATAGATATTAATACACATATTAATATATATGTGTTTATATATTTATATTAATTTATATTAATATAAATATAAAATAAGTATTAATACACATAAATGAAGAGCTATAGTGTAGATAGTAGAGCAGTTTTAGATTGCTACAGGAGGTAGAGCTCAGACCGCATCTTCTGGAGAAAGATGAATCACAACTCTGTAGGGCACAATGGACTGTCTCCAGTGGTAATACTTTTTTTTTCCCTCTGTTGTTGAAGGCACTGAAGAATCAGGAATAGAATGAATCACCACTTATTGAGTGAGTTAAGGGATTATAAACTTCAGGTGAATTGTTGAAATAGATGAAAGTAGTCTCCCGCATAACTTTGAGATTATAATTTTAATCAGAGGGAGGTTGTCTGAAAACTAATTATGGTTCCAGGCCCTTATAATCAGAATTATGACAGGGAGTAGATTGTTGGGACAACTGAGTGAAGTAACTTAGTTTGTGTAATTTGCAGAGTACTACAGTATGACTTATATATCAAATAGTATTGAGCCAAAATTTCCTTCCATCTATTAGCTTCCCCTTAAAATTACTTGGCTTTCCTTTTATATGTCTTTTATATACATGTGATTAAGTAAAGCCACATATTATAACTGGTACTGCAAGTCCATAGTTCTGGCAGACAGTTTGCTTTTTTTAAAAAATTTTTTAACATTTATTTATTTTTGAGAGACAGAGAGAGACAAAGCATGAACAGGGGAGGGACAGAAAGAGAGGGAGACACAGATCTGAAGCAGGCTCCAGAATCTGAGCTGTCAGCACAGAGCCCAGCATGAGGCTCAAACTCACAGACTGCGAGATCGTGACCTGAGCCGAAGTCTAATGCTTAACCAACTGAGCCACCCAGGCCCCCCTGGCAGACATTTTTTTTTAACCAACAGTGACATTAAGAGCTTTATGAGAATGGATGGAAATGATTTTATATATACCCTTTTACAGTGTGAATATCTTCAGAAAAAACATGAATATTACTATGCATATATGAAAAAAAGTTTATGTTTCAATAATAGGTTTTTCATTTTTGGAAAACGAATACTTTTTTGAGTATACTCATTATAAATATTATTTGTATATATGTATGAGTTACTCTGAACCTCTTCTTTTTCTCATTTCCTTTGCACAATCATAAATCTTATCAGTCCACCTTCTGACATCACCAAATCTGTTCTGTTCCTCTCTTCCAACTCTCAATGCCTGGATTATTGCAACATCACCATAATGGGTTTCCTGGATGCTACTCTTAGCTTTCTTCACAATGTCTTTCAAGTTATCTTTCTAAATAATTTCACTGTTTCTTCACTTTTGACAGGATTAGCTGCAATTCTGCACACACTTTACTACAGTGGCACTAAATATCTTAACTGGCACTAAATATCTTAACTTTTGCTCAAACTTGCTATGTTGTATAAGTCAGAGCTCCGGGAAAAACAATGGCACACTCAAGTGGGAAAACTGAAGAGAGTTTAATAAAGAGGTCATTTACAAAATTAAATAAATAAGCCATTTACAAACCCCATTTTACAAAGTTGTTAAAGGAAATCAACTTGAAATGAATATTCCTGGGACTAGCAACAGCAAGGAGTTGGGAGGCATGGGTGTCCTCCTGCCCAGGTCTCAAGGATGAAAGGATGCTATAATCTGAACTGAGGAGATGAACACCTGGGGGAGTAGCACTTGACAAGAGATATGGATATTGTTTGGGCTTAGCCAATTTGCAGCAATCCTGAATGGAAGGAGAGTGGATACATTCCAAAGTCGCTCTCCTCTCTTCCTCCCATCTCCTTCAAGTATCTCCCACTAGGCAAAGCCAAAGAAGAGGCCAGAGAGCAAGGGACCCTTTCGATGCATATAGTCCACAGAAATATTCAGCCTGGGAGGAGGGGACAGAAAAAAGAATAGAATAAGTAGAGAGAAGATCTGACTTGAAAAATAGAAATTGTCCAGCTTACATATCCTTTGACAATTTCATGTTTCTCACATGGTAGTTTCTTTGCTGGAATGATTTCCCTCTCGCTCATACATACATTATTGTAAAGTTCTACGACTGCTAAACTTCTAGGCATCCTTCAGTTTCCACTCAGATTACAGAATGATCACTGTGGATTTCTTCCCTTCCCTCTGTCCAGAGTTAGTTTTTAACCTTCTCAGTGCTCCAACAGTATTATGCTCATAATTTGATCTGAACTCATTGGAGATTCTGATTTATTCATCTCTGTGTTCTGTAGCACCTAACAAAGTATCTATAGGAGTCAAATGAGAGCTGAATACTGACTGCAAATGGCTATTGCATATTTGGACAGTTGAATATTTGACTACTTCTACGGTTGTTGAATATTTGGGTAGAGTGAATAACTGTTTACAAAAGGAGACTTCAGCATGTATGCATTTTTTTTAAAGGAATAGTTTCCTTAACTTTACTAAATGGGAATAATAGAGTATGATCATGAGGTTATAATGTCATTAAATAACACAGTATATACAAAGAGATGTAGATAATGTCAGGCACAGTAGACACTCAATCTAAATCATCCCAAACTATGTTGAATAAAATGAAATTAATACTTAGGACAAAAACAAAAATAAAAAACCAGGTAAAGAGGTAAGTTTGAGATAAAAACAAACAAAAAAAATGAACGTGGTTCTTAAAACTCGTGATTGGCATGGAAAGAAAAATAAGTTTATGCCAAAATTCTAATCTAAAGATTGGAAAATCTTTTGATATTGTCCCTAGCTCTCTAATACAAACCTATCCCATCAGGGTGGTACAGTATATCAGTTATTTCTTTTCTAAATCTCCATCTGAAACAAATTTCTATACAGAGAGTAATGCAATTTTCTACGCAACTTCAATAAGAACAACTCCTGCTCAATGATTCAATGATTAAATGGAAACATTCAGTGTTACACTTGGAGATTGTTAAATTTCTTTGCGTGTACTAGGAATTAATTCCCACCAGTTTTGTCTAATGTGGATCTACACCACATCAGACTGCTTTCTGAAGTAAATACTGGCATGTAGCAGCTCCACTAGATTATCCTTAAAATCATAGGGATGATGACACTCATCAAGCAGGAGGATTTCCAAATCTGTGAGTATTTACATTGTGATGATGTAAAGGCTTATTTAACTGTGCAAATGGAAGAAAAACAGGCAATGGATAACCTTTAAACTTGGGTAATAAAGATGGAAAATGAAGGCTTTTTCATATCTTATTTTTCTTTTTAATTATATTTTCATTATATCTCATTAAGGTAAATTGTGCCCACATTATTCAATGGTAGGAAGTGATAGGAGAGCAATTTAAAAATGTCTCTGTTCATCCATTCAGCCAGTCATACAAGAAATATGTAGAGTGCCGACTATATGTAGTCAGTATCCTAGATGCTATGAATATAGTAGGAAACAAAATAGTAGTAAACATTGTGAAGGAAAATAAATTAGAAAACGTGGATAGAAAGTAACATGAGGCTACTCTTTAGATGGTGATCACTCAGTTCACACATGAGATACACTGAGAAAATGAAAACGTAGTTATTCACTTTTTTGTAAGAGTTGCTTCTTTCTCCTCTTACAATGCACCTGTAAATATAAGATAATTTTATCTTAATAGTCTTTCTTCCTTGTGGGCCATAACTGTAACAAGTCTTCCTGAACAACAATATGCCAACAAATTAGGAAACTTAGGTAATATTGAAGAATTCTTTTTTTAATTTTATTTTTTAATGTTTATTTATTTTTGAGAGAGAGAGACAGAGACAGAACACAAGCAGGGGAGGGGTAGAGAGAAAGAGGAGAGACACAGAATCTGAAACAGGCTCCAGGCTCTGAGCTATCAGCACAAAGCTCATCGTGGGGCTCGAACTCGGGAACAGCAAGATCATTCCTGAGCCAAAGTCGGACACTTAACTGACTGAGCCACCCAGGTGCCCCCAAATTGAAGAATTCTTAAAAGGAAACAAAAGACTGTATACTCAAAACTCTTCCAGTAAACAGAGGAGGAAACACTTCCCCCTCTCATTATGTAAGGTTAGTATTACCATGATACCAGAACCAAAGGGTGCATAAAGGTACAAACTTCTAGTTATAAAATAAGTAAGTAATGAGAATGTAGCATATAGCATGGCTACTATAGTTTATACTGTTTACATAGTTGAAATTTGCTAACAGAATAGATCTTAAAAGCACTCATCACAAGAAAACCTTTTTAACTGTGTGGTGATGGATGTTAACTAGACTATAGTTAATATAATTTTATACAATAAAATTTTATAATTTATACAATATTATAAATATTGTATACTTTATAATTTTATAATTTATACAAATGTCAAATTGTTATATTGTATACTCAAAACTAATATAATGTTGTATGTCGGTTATTTCAGAAACATACGAAAAATATTATCCATCGTGGAAAAGTGGGTATTATTTTGGAAATTCAAGTTTGATCTGAAAATTGATTAATGTAATATACTATAGTAATAGGATAAAGAACAATGACCACATGATCATGACAACAGATGCAGAAAAGAATTTACCAAAATCCCAAATCTTTTCAGAATAACAACTCTTCACATACGGGGAATATAAAGAAACTTCTTCAACTTGATAAAATGCATTGATGAAAAAATCTACAATTAACATAATACTTGATTGTTAAAAATTTAATTCTTTCTCCCTATAATCTGGAAAAAGGCAAGGATGTCCTTGCCTTGTCAGTTCCATTAAAAGTTGTACTGGAGGTTCTAGCCAGGGTAATCAATCAGGTAGAAGCCAAACAAACAAAAATAAAAGAAAAAATAAAGAAAAGAAAAAAAGGAAATAAAAGTCACCCATATTGAAAAGGAGAAAGTAATGTCTTTATTAGCAGATGGCATGATCTTCCATGGTGAAAATCCTCAGGAATCCACAAAAAACAAAACTCATTAGAATTAATCAATAAGTGCAGCAAGGTCACAGGATACAAGTTCAATCAATTGGATTTCTACATACTAGCTATGCACAATCTGAAAATGAACTGAAAAATTCCATTCAGTAGCACCAAAAATGAAACCATTATTACATTATATGTTAACTAACTTGGATTTAAATAAAATTAAAATAAATAAAAAGCCGATCTTAAAAAAATTTGGAAATGCAAATCTCCTAGAATAGTCAAAACAATTTTGAAAAATAAGGACAAAGTTGAAGGACTTACACTTCCACATTCTAAAACCTATTACAAGGCTACAGTAATCAAGATAGTATAGTACTGGCAGAAAAATAGACATATAGATCAATGAACTAGAAATACCAAGGGTCCAGAAATAAACACTTACATTTATTGCTTGATTTTTGACACATGTGCTAAAGCAACTCAATGGGGGGAACTGTAGTCTTTTCAACAAACAGTACGGGGACAATTGGATATTCACACAAGAAAAGATGACTTGTCCTGTTATCTCACACTATACACAAAAATCATCTCCGAATGGATATCATATACAAATGTAAGATCTAAAACTATAAAACTATCAAGAAAACACATAGAACTGAATCTTCACTATCTTGAAGTAACTAATGATTTCTTATAATTGACCACAAAATCACAATGAAGGGAAAAATGATATACTGTACTTCAGCAAAATTAAAAATTTTTGCTCTTCAAATACACCATGAAGGAAGGGAAAAGACAAGCCAAAGACAGGGAGAAAATATGTGTAAATAATATGTCCAATTAAGGACTTGTGTCCAAAATACACCAATACTCTTACAATTTAATAAGAAGACATATAACCCAATTTAAAAACAGAGAAAACAGGGGCGCCCTGGTGGCTCAGTTGGTTAATTGTCTCACTCTTGATTTCAGCTTGGGTGGTGATCTCATGGTTGGTGAGTTTGAGCCCCGCGTAGGGCTCTGCACTGACAGTGTAGAACATACTTGGGATTCTCTCTGTCTGTCTCCCTCTTGCTGCCCCTCCCCTGCTTTCTCTCTAAACAAACAAACAAATAAATAAATAAAACTTAAAAAATAAAAACAGAGAAAACAATTTGAAGTATACACAAAAAACTAGATATTGTATGATTCCGTTTATACCGAATTCCAGAAAAGAAAATCTATAGCAGGAGAAAATAGCATAGTAGTTGTCTAGGTATGGGTGTGGATCAGGCAGTGACTACAGTTACAGTGAGGTTTTTCTTTGGGGTAATGAAAATGTTCTAAAATTAGATTGTGTTAATGGTTATATAACTAAAAACTTATGAATAATTATTGAATTGTGTACTTAAATGACTGTATTTTATGGAATGTAAATTATGATTCAATAAGGCTATTAAAAATAGTATCTCAACTATAAGAAAACAATCCAATTGAAAAATGGGCAAATGGTTTGAACTTCACCAATGAAGAAATAAATATTAGTGAGAAGCACATGAAGATGTCCAACATAATTATCCATTAATGAAATGTGAATTCAAACCACACTGGGATACAACTGTACACACACTAGAATTGCTAAAATCAAAACAAAAATTCTGACAGCATCAATTGCTGATGAAGATCTGCAATAAGTAGAACTCTCATATACTGCTGGTATGAATACAAAATGGTACAGCCACTGTGGAAGACAGTTTCATAGTTTGTTTCTCTTTTTCATTGAAGTATAGTTGACATACAATATTATATTAATTTCAGGTGTACGTCACAGTGATTTCAATTTATATACATTGCAAAATGCTTACCAAGATGAGGGTAGTTACTATCTGTCACCATACAACGTTATTATAGTATTATTGACTGTATTTCCTATACTGTGCTTTACATCCTCATAACTTATTTATTTTACAACTGGAAGTTTGTACATCTTAATCCCCTTCATCTATCTCGCTCATCCACCCACCCACCTCCCCTTTGGCAACCACCAGTTTGTTCTCTATTTATGAGTCTGTTTCTGTTTTGTTTTATCTTTTAGATTCCACATATAAGTGAAGTAATATGATATTTGTCTTTCTCTGTTTGACTATTTCACATAGCATAATACCCTCTAGGTCCACCCATGTTGTCACAAATGGTATGTTTCCATTCTTTTTTTTTCCTTTTCCTTTTCCTTTTTTTTTTTTTTTTTTTTTTACAGCTGAGTAATATACCATTGTATACATATACCACATCTTCTTTATCCATTCATCTACTGATGGACATACAGGTTACTTTCATATCTTGGCTATTATAAATAATGCTGCAACGAACATAAAGGTACAGTTTTTTCATATTAGTGTTTTTGTTTTCTTTGGGTAAATACCCAGAAATGGAATTGCTGGATCATATGGGAGTTCTGTTTTTAATTTTTTGAGACATTTCCATACTGTTTTCTATAGTGGCTGTTCACCAACAGTGCACAAGGGTTCCCTTTTCTCTACATCCTCACCAACACTTGTTATTTCTCGTGTTTTTGATGACAGCCGTTCTAACAGGAATGAGGCGATAGCACAACTTTATACCTTTATGATAGGGTGCAGCAATCTTACTCTTTGTTATTTACCCTAGAGAAATGAAAGCTTTTGTTCACACGTAATTCTGTGCATGGGTGTTTGTAGCAGCTGTATTCACAATTGCTCAAAACTAGAAACAACCCAAATATTTTCCCAGGGGGGATGAACAAACTTTGGTACATCCACGCAATGCAATATCCTCAGCAATAAAAAGGACCAGGCTTTTGAAGCACTCAAAAACTTAGATAAATCTCAGAGATGGTAGTGAAAGTATCCAGTGTCAAAGCATATATATTATATGATTATGACCAAACTACAGTGGTGGATGATAAATCAGTGATTACAGGAACTTAGGCCAGGGAGAGGGTATGAATACAAAGGTATAGCATGAGGGGAAAAATTGTTTTGTGTTCTGTTTGTGGTGGCTGTTAAAGGAATCTATACGTGCATTAAAAGTCCTACATTTGCATATCAATTAAAATCAGTTTTACTGCATGTGAATTTTGAAATGAAATGAAATTATATAGTTGGAACTTAGATTCCCACACATCACTGAAATCAAATTTGTGATTTCTAATAATATTAGATATTCTTGGTATAAAAACATTTGCACGGTGGAGGTTATCATGTAAACATTAACTCCCCCAGAAAAGATTGGCTGTGTAAGTATCACAAACATTAGACTTTAAGGCATGAAGTGATACTAAATAGAAGAATGGACATTTAATAATGATAAAAAGATATATTTAACAGGAAAGCATAACAAATCCTAGAATTGTATTAACATTGCTATAAAATATGCAGAGCAAAATGGACAGAACTAAAATGAAAAATACATTCTCATACTTGGACTATCACATACTTCTCTCAGTAGCTGATAGAACAGAAAACAAAACAATGACTATAACAAAACCTAGTAAAGATGAGGAAGATTTGAAGATGATTAATGAACTTCATAAAACTACAGAGGAAAGTTCATCATATCAGACAATGTCAACAATTTTCTCCATCTCCATTTATTTTGAATCTTTATATATGTGGTGCTTGTAGGATTTTCTTTAAACAACCTATCAGAGTGTTTTTCCCTGAAAATTAACAAATCAAATAGTTGAACTGTATCCAAATAGCACACAAATGGGGAATACTGTACAAAGGGTCATTAGATATCCTCTTTTATATAACTCCAGAGATTTGCAGAAACAGGTACATGTAAAGAAACTCAGGATGAGTTCTAAGGAACTGGCTATAGCAAAGGCAGAACCATTGTCCAGGCTTCTATGGAATAAATCAACAAAATAACAGAGTAATGAGAAAGCATATGAACATTCAGGTCTCACTACAAAATGAAATTCTGGAAAAATAATCTTATCCTGCTTTAGAGAAAGTTACAGTTTTTCCCCAGATCCTAGGGTATGCGAAGAAAATACAAATTCCCCACAATCCTCCTACTGAAAGACAACATTGCTATATATCCTGGTTCATTTCTCATTTCCTTTTTGCGATTTTATTTTTGTATATGTGTATTTATTCATATATCATTATATATTTTTTATCTATTTAAATAATTACCTACATTCTCTTTAATTAATATTTTATTGCATGCTCTTTAAATATGCATAAGAAAGTCTGTTTCTGACCTATTGTAATGTGAAAAAATTACAAACAATGAATCATTCTTTGCAACTTTATTTTTTATGGATAGATACCTAGAGGTAAAATTGTTGTGTTTAAAGTAATGAGCAATTTCAGTATATACATTACCAAATTGATTTCTTGAAAGGTTGTTCTGATTTCTATTTCTACCTGCTTCTTTCTTTAGCACTGTATTAATATAAAATATTTTTAGGTGTATGTGCATTTATTTCATTATTGTGAAGATAAATATTTTTCATTTATTTATGTAATAGTTTTATTTTTAAAAATTTTCATGTTTTGCATTTTGCATTAATATTATCTTATTGATTTATAGGAGTTCATTATAAGTTAAAGTTATTAACCCTGTGTCTATCACTTATATTGAAAATAATGAAAGCAGTTTGCTTGCTATTTAATTATGCTTTTGATTTTGTGGTTAAACTGTATAATGATTTGGTTATACAGTTTCTTACAGTCAAATCAACTGATATCTTTCTCTATATTCTTCTGCTGCCCTATTGCTTAGGAATTTTTTCCTAGCTAAGATTATTTAATGATAATATTTTGTTTTTTCTTCATGGTTTAATTGTTATATTTTAAATATTTAGTCTATCTGATATTTATATTAGCACATAGTGTAAAGTGAGGCTCTAACTTGTTTTTTCCTAATTAGATAAATTCTGAATTTCTTATTTATTTTTTTTTTTTTTACTAATTATGCTTTTTTTATTGCCTACTGGTATTTTCTTTGTATAATCTTACATGTCTAGGAATTTCATTATATATACTGTCAACCCTCCTTGGTTCTTGTTCAAGTTCCAAATTTTCTCTTTTATTATAATTTATAGTATTTTCTCATTCTTATTGGCAATTTCCTTTATTATTCTTTTTATTATTAACAAACATTTCTTGATTAATCTAAGCAACTCCTTCTCAAAAATTTTTTAGTAGACTATTTTAGATTCTATTCAACTTCCACTGTGGTTTTACTAGAATTACATTGAGCCTTAAAACAATAGATATATTATTACTATTTAGTTATTTTTTACTATATATCTTCTGTTTTCAAGCGTGTGTGTGTGTGTGTGTGTGTGTGTGTGTGTGTAAAGTTTATTTCATGTAATTCTGACATACTGTGTTTGGGGATAAATATTTGGTTATCCTGTTAAGAAAATATCATATATTGTAATTCACCAAAAATTGTATTAGGAATGTGTATTGAGTTATCTTGCATGCATTTCAAAATCTATTTAGAGGATCACTGGCTTTATTTTGACATCATATATACATAGTTTCTGGTATTCAGCTGTTCTTATTTGTCTGGGTTGTCTTTCCTTGCAGATGTTTCCTTTCTCCCATTTCCCTTGCAAAGCTATATAATTTGTATCTCTGACAAAGGTACTTTTTTAAAGTTTGCATTTAAATTCTATTAGTTAACATGCAGAGTAATATTAGTCTCATGTGTACAATATAGTGACACAACACTTCCATACAACACTTGGTGCTCGTCACAAGTGCACTCCTTAATCGCCATGACCTATTTAACCCAACCCCCCACTCACCACCTCTCTGGTAATGTTCTTTACAATTAAGAGACTGTTTCTTAGTTTGCCTCTCTTTTCCTTTTGCTTGCTTGTTTTGTTCCTTAAATTCCACAGATGAGTGAAATCATATGGTAATTGTCTTTCTCCGACTGAATTATTTCACTTAGCATAATACATTCTAGCTCTATCCATATCATTGTGAATGGCAACATTTCATTCCTTTTTATGGGTGAGTAATACATTAGTTATATTTGGTGAATAGAATGGTCTATATGTGCCAACTAGCAAAATAGTGTGCAAATGTCTCAGAGAAAAGTTATCTATTTATTACCAAACTTAGGCAATTAGGTTGTGATATTTGACATACAAGCAATTCTCACTTTGGAAAGTATTAGGGGAACATCATATTGACCATGCAAGTTGAAACTGCAAAGTCATCTTAATAATCAATGAGAAAAATGACAAATTTTCTGTGACCTTTAAAAATTTCTGTCAAAAAATTTAAAACTCTTACTTTCAGTTACATATACATAAGGAAATTAAAAAATAGTGAAACTAATATTGAATACAGTATAATTTGAAACATTAGAAATGTTAAAAAATTAACTTTTTTATAGAAAATAAGCATCATGGGACTTCTGGTTTCTGGTTCTGTATGTAGGGAGATTGGAACTTGCTACTCCATCCTAACAAGTAAAATGGTGCACAGACTGAAAAATCAACAACTTTTCTTGGGTCTGTAAGAGAGGGGAGGATGCACTGCCCCGAAGCTTGGTAAGATAGAAAAGCAAATACCTGAGCAAAGGCTCACATGCAAAACCTCTGTTGGAACTAGTGTCGAGGTAGGAAAACCTGAGCTGTAGTAGATGAATTGCTGGAGGCCCAGAGTGGACATGACTGGAAGTTAAAGACTTCCTTTATGCTTGGGTCCCCCACAGTATCATCAGATTTATCTGCAGGAATTTGACCGTGTTACCACATTAATTATTGGAGGAACAACCCCTCATGCCCTGGCAGGGAGAGGGGAAAAGGGACCATTTTGAAATGTACCAAAGACTGTTCTTCTTAGCAAGGCCTGCCTTCAGAGGAAATTAGCCAGAGCCTAATCAGACAGTGTACTATCAGAGTCCAACTGTCCTAGGGGAAGCATATAGCCAAGTCCAGCCCCATATAGCATTTCCAAGTAGAAGAAGGGAAGTATCCCACTCTAACACACTCTAGCCATCCTGGCCCATCTAAGGGGGTAGTAAAAAAAAATAAAAAAAATAAAAATTAAAAAATTTAAAAAAATAAAATAAATAAAAAAAAGGAAAAACACTTATGAAGTTCACAAGCCAGAGGCATATGCTCACTTACACTGAGACCATGACAGGACTCTAGAACACCCACTCTTTCTTCACACTTCACCAGTACATTGCAGTTAATATGGCTTAGTAACTGAAATTTTAACCATGTTCTTGAGAGGACTGATATTACATAACTAAATCTGGTAACTGAAATTTGTGCAAAGTATAAAATTGGTAAACTATTTACACAAATATTTATTTATTTATTTATTTATTTATTTATTTATTTATTTAATATTTAGCATGTGTATTCTGTTTGTGAGCTGCTAAAGCTATAAATTTGGTATCTATTTATATGTTTCTAAGGAGATCTGTTTCACTCCTGGTCATTGAAGCTATTTATCAGCAATGGTTCTGTGACTGGTGAATGAGGATTGCCAGTAATTTCTTGGATAGGAAAGATATTTTAATCTATTATTTTTACTTTTTACTTTTTTATTTTATTTATTTTCTTTTGTTTTTGAGAGAGAGAGGGCACAAGTGAGCAAGGGGCAGAGAGAGGGAGAGAGAGAGAAGCAGGGGTCACCTGAAGGAGGACTCATGTTCACCCGAAGCAGGACTGGAGCTCATCAAGTGCAGTTCAAACTCACCTGATGTGGGGCTGGAACTCAAACTGTGAGATCATGACCCGGGCTGAAGTCAGATGCTTAACCAACTGACCAACCCATGTGCCCAAAATCTTTTATTCTGTTTTTAATAATATTGGATTATACCTGTTTTGTTGGATTCTGAAATGCTAGAGCCTGCAACATGAAATTAGGATTATGTAAATCTTTGTTGAAAAGATCTTGAAAGTATTTTGATTTAAGGAGTAAAATATTTTAAGCTAATGAAAACATGATGCATAGTTTAAGAATTTTGAGCTCATCCTGGGAAGATGGCGGTGTAGGAGGACGCTGGGCTCACCGCGCGTCCTGCTGATCACTTAGATTCCACCTACACCTGTCTAAATAACCCAGAAAACCGCCAGAAGACTAGCAGAATGGAGTCTCCGGAGCCAAGCGCAGACAAGAGGCTCACGGAAGAGGGGCCCCTCCCAAAGTGGATCTCTGAAGAAAAAGCGAGCTGAGCCTGCCCCTCCCACCCCTGTGCACCTGGCCGATCCACCCCAGCTAATACGCCAGATCCCCAGCACCACAAGCCTGGCAGTGTGCAAGTAGCCAGGATGGGCCACACCACCCGACAGTGAATCCCGCCCCTAGGAGAGGGGAAGAGAAGGCACACACCAGTCTGACTGTGGCCCCGGCGGTGGGCTGGGGGAAGACATCAGGTCTGACTTCGGCCCCGTCCACCAACGCAAGTTATTCAAGACAGCACAAGGGAAGTGCCTCGAAGTCCTACACCACTCCAGGGACTATCCAAAATAAGGAAACAGAAGAATTCCCCTCAGAAAAACGTCCAGGAAATAACAACAGCTAATGAACTGATCAAAAATGATTTAAACAATATAACAGAAAGTGAATTTAGAATAATAGTCATAAAATTAATTGCTGGGCTTGAAAACAGTATAAAGGACAGCAGAGAATCTCTTGCTACAGAGATCAAGGGACTAAAAAACAGTCAGGAGGAGCTAAAAAATGCTATCAATGAGTTGCAAAATAAAATGGAGACAACTACGGCTCAGATTGAAGAGGCAGAGGAGAGAATAGGTGAACTAGAAGATAAAATTATGGAAAAAGAAGAAGCTAAGAAAAAGAGAGATAAAAAAAATCCAGGAGTATGAGGAGAAAATTAGAGAAATAAGTGATACACTAAAGAGAAATAATATACGCATAATTGGTATTTCAGAGGAGGAAGAGAGAGGGAAAGGTGCTGAAGGTGTACTTGAAGAAATAATAGCTGAGAACTTCCCTGATCTGGGGAAGGAAAAAGGCATTGAAATCCAAGAGGCACAGAGAACTCCCTTCAGACATAACTTGAATCGATCTGCATGACATATCATAGTGAAACTGGCAAAATACAAGATTAAGAGAAAATTCTGAAAGCAGCTAGAGATAAACACGCTCTAACATATAAAGGGAGACCTATAAGACTCGTGACCGATCTCTCTACTGAAACTTGGCAGGCCAGAAAGGAATGCCAGGAGATCTTCAATGTGATGAACAGAAAAAATATGCAGCCGAGAATCCTTTATCCAGCAAGTCTGTCATTTAGAATAGGAGGAGAGATAACGATCTTCCCAAACAAACAAAAACTGAAGGAATTCGTCACCACTAAACCAGCCCTACAAGAGATCCTAAGGGGGATCCTGTGAGACAAAGTACCAAGAGACATCGCTACATGCATGAAACCTATGGACATCACAATGACTCTAAACCCATATCTTTCTATAATAACACTGAATGTAAATGGACTAAATGTGCCAACCAAAAGACGTAGGGTATCAGCATGGATCAAAAAACAAGACCCATCTATTTGCTGTAAAAAAGACTCATTTTAGACCTGAGGACACCTTCAGATTGAGAGTGAGGGGATGGAGAACTATTTATAATGCCACTGGAAGTCAAAAGAAAGCTGGAGTAGCCATACTTACATCAGAAAAAGTAGACTTTAAATTAAAGGCTGTAACAAGAGATGAAGAAGGGCATTATATAATAATCACAGGGTCTATCCATCAGGAAGAGCTAACAATTATAAATGTCTATATGCCGAATACAGGGGCCCCCAAATATATAAAACAATTACTCACAAACATAAGCAACCTTATTGATAAGAATGTGGTCATTGCAGGGGACTTTAACACTCCACTTACAGAAATGGATAGATCATCTAGACACACGGTCAATAAAGAAACAAGGGCCCTAAATTATACATTGGATCAGATGGACTTGACAGATATATTTAGAACTCTGCATCCCAAAGCAACAGAATATACTTTCTTCTCGAGTGCACGTGGAACATTCTCCAAGATCGATCACATACTGGGTCACAAAATAGCCCTTCATAAGTATACAAGAATTGAAATCATACCATGCATACTTTCAGACCACAATGCTATGAAGCTTGAAATCAACCACAGGAAAAAGTCTGGAAAACCTCCAAAAGCATGGAGGTTAAAGAACACCCTACTAAAGAATGAGTGGGTCAACCAGGCAATTAGAGAAGAAATTAAAAAATATATGGAAACAAATGAAAATGAAAATACAACAATCCAAACGCTTTGAGATGCAGCAAAGGCAGTCCTGAGAGGAAAATACATTGCAATCCAGGCCTATCTCAGGAAACAAGAAAAATCCCAAATACAAAATCTAACAGCACACCTAAAGGAAATAGAAGCAGAACAGCAAAGGCAGCCTAAACCCAGCAGAAGAAGAGAAATATTAAAGATCAGAGCAGAAATAAACAATATAGAATCTAAAAAAACTGTAGAGCAGATCAACGAAACCAAGAGTTGGTTTTTTGAAAAGATAAACAAAATTGATAAACCTCTAGCCAGGCTTCTCAAAAAGAAAAGGGAGATGACCCAAATAGATAAAATCATGAACGAAAATGGAATTATTACAACCAATCCCTCAGAGATACAAGCAATTATCAGGGAATACTATGAAAAATTATATGCCAACAAACTGGACAACCTAGAAGAAATAGACAAATTCCTAAACACCCACGCGCTTCCAAAACTCAATCAGGAGGAAATAGAAAGCTTGAACAGACCCATAACCAGCGAAGAAATTGAAACAGTCATCAAAAATCTCCCAACAAATAAGAGTCCTTTACCAGATGGCTTCCCAGGGGAGTTCTACCAGACGTTTAAAGCAGAGATAATACCTATCCTTCTCAAGCTATTCCAAGAAATAGAAAGGGAAGGAAAACTTCCAGACTCATTCTATGAAGCCAGTATTACTCTGATTCCTAAACCAGACAGAGACCCAGTAAAAAAAGAGAACTACAGGCCAAGATCCCTGATGACTATGGATGCAAAAATTCTCAATAAGATACTAGCAAATTGAATTCAACAGCATATAAAAAGAATTATTCACCATGATCAAGCGGGATTCATTCCTGGGATGCAGGGCTGATTCAACATTCACAAATCAATCAACGTGATACATCACATTAATAAATGGAAAGATAAGAACCATATGATCCTGTCAATCGATGCAGAAAAGACATTTGACAAAATTCAGCACCCTTTCTTAATAAAAACCCTTGAGAAAGTCGGGATAGAAGGAACATACCTAAACATCATAAAAGCCATTTATGAAAAGCCCACAGCTAACATCATCCTCAATGCAGAAAAAGCATTTGACAAAATTCAGCATCCTTTCTTAATAAAAACCCTCGAGAAAGTCGGGATAGAAGGAACATACTTAAACATCTTAAAAGCCATTTATGAAAAGCCCAAAGCTAATATCATCCTCACTGGGGGTAAACTGAGAGCTTTTTCCCTGAGATCAAGAACACGACAGGGATGTCCACTCTCACCGCTGTTGTTTAACATAGTGTTGGAAGTTCTAGCATCAACAATCAGACAACAAAAGGAAATCAAAGGCATCAAAATTGGCAAAGATGAAGTTAAGCTTTCACTTTTTGCAGATGACATGATCTTATACATGGAAAATCTGATAGACTCCACCTGCAGTGTGCTAGAACTGATACATGAATTCAGCAAAGTTGCAGGATACAAAATCAATGTACAGAAATCAGTTGCATTCTTATACACTAATAATGAAGCAACAGAAAGACAAATAAAGAAACTGATCCCATTCACAATTGCACCAAGAAGCATAAAATACCTAGGAATAAATCTAACCAAAGATGTAAAAGATCTATATGCTGAAAACTATACAAAGCTTATGAAGGAAATTGAAGAAATATAAAGAAATGGAAAGACAATCCGTGCTCATGGATTGGAAGAATAAATATTGTCAAAATGTCAATACTACCCAAAGCTATCTACACATTCAATGCAATCCCAATCAAAATTGCACCAGCATTCTTCTCGAAACTAGAACAAGCAATCCTAAAATTCATATGGAACCACAAAAGGCCCCGAATAGCCAAAGTAATTTTGAAGAAGAAGACCAAAGCAGGAGGCATCACAATCCCAGACTTTAGCCTCTACTACAAAGCTGTCATCACCAAGACAGCATGGTATTGGCACAAAAAGAGACACATAGACCAATGGAATAGAATAGATACCCCAGAACTAGACCCACAAACGTATGGCCAACTAATCTTTGACAAAGCAAGAAAGAACATCCAATGGAAAAAAGACAGTCTCTTTAACAAATGGTGCTGGGAGAACTGGACAGCAACATGCAGAAGATTGAAACTAGACCACTTTATCACACCATTCACAAAAATAAACTCAAAATGGATAAAGGACCTGAATGTGAGACAGGAAACCATCAAAACCCTAGAGGAGAAATCAGGAAAAGACCTCTCTGACCTCAGCCGTAGCAATTTCTTACTTGACACATCCCCAAAGGCAAGGGAATTAAAAGCAAAAATGAACTACTGGGACCTTATGAACATAAAAAGCTTGTGCACAGCAAAGGAAACAACCAACAAAACTAAAAGGCAACCAATGGAATGGGAAAAGATATTTGCAAATGACATATCGGACAAAGGGCTAGTATCCAAAATCTATAAAGAGCTCACCAAACTCCACACCCAAAAAACAAATAACCCAGTGAAGAAATGGGCAGAAAACATGAATAGACACTTCTCTAAAGAAGACATCCAGATGGCCAACAGGCACATGAAAAGATGCTCAATGTCTCTCCTCATCAGGGAAATACAAATCAAAACCACACTCAGATATCCCCTCATGCCAGTCAGAGTGGCCAAAATGAACAAATCAGGAGACTATAGATGCTGGAGAGGATGTGGAAAAATGGGAACCCTCTTGCACTGTTGGTGGGAATGCAAACTGGTGCAGCCACTCTGGAAAACAGTGTGGAGGTTCCTCAGAAAATTAAAAATAGACCTACCCTATGACCCAGCAATAGCACTGCTAGGAATTTAGCAAGAACTTAGCAAGGAAATTTAGCAAGGAATTTAGCAAGGGATACAGGAGTACTGATGCATAGGGGCACTTGTACCCCAATGTTTATAGCAGCACTCTCAACAATAGCCAAATTATGGAAAGAGCCTAAATGTCCATCAACTGATGAATGGATAAAGAAATTGTGGTTTATATACACAATGGAGTACTATGTGGCAATGAGAAAGAATGCAATATGGCCCTTTGTAGCAACATGGATGGAACTGGAGAGTGTTATGCTAAGTGAAATAAGCCATACAGAGAAAGACAGATACCATATGGTTTCACTCTTATGTGGATCCTGAGAAACTTAACAGAAACCAATGGGGGAGGGGAAGGAAAACTAAAAAGAGTTTAGAGTGGAAGAGAGCCAAAGCATAAGAGACTCTTAAAAACTGAGAACAAACTGAGGGTTGATGGGGGGTGGGTGGGAGGGGGGGGTGGGTGATGGGTATTGAGGAGGGCACCTTTTGGGATGAGCACTGGGTGTTGTATGGAAACCAATTTGACAATAAACTTCATATATTGAAAAAAAAAGAGTTTTGAATTTATTTTATACCACGTAGTTAGCTTATTGGGAGAACCTACCTACAAATATCCATTCAATTTGAAGGTATAAAAATCAGTACACATGGCAGTATGCCATCTTTTAAACTCAACAGGTTAATTCATCTGGGAATTCTGAACCGTGATTAATAGTATTTATCCAACATAAAGACTCAATTTTGTGAGTATTTCATTTTCTTCAAAATTGTTCCATATGCCTATTTGAAAATCTCCAAGTCTTTTTCTTCATAGATAATTCAGCTTAATGTTATAATCATGCATTAGGTTGGTAGAGTATTTAAAATGTTTTGTTTTTATTTAAATGCTAACTACTCGTAGTCAATTTATTAGGAGATATTTTCTATTCCTTTTTACAATGAACTTTAAAAATGCTTCTACAATTTCGATTATTTTCTGCTCTAACACTCTACATGTGCTTTCCCCTATGATGTGTTCTCATGGTTACCACGAACTTTATTATCCATTCATTCAGTTGAAATACAGATCTAACCTAGTCCTCATGGAACTTACAACCCAGTAGGACAGATAGACAAAATCCAATAAGCAATAAAGATGAGCTAATTATATGGTATTTTAGAAGGTGATGCATGTGATTAAGAAAGAATAAAGCAATTTTAAGTAGCTTAGTCATGGTTCAGAAGCAGTACAGGGAATGGGCAATATGGCTATCTGAAAAAAGCATGTTTCACATAAAATGTAAGATCCTGGGGGTACCTGGGTGGTTCAGTTAGTTAAGAGTCACACTCTTGATTTCAGCTCAGAGAACCATGATCTCATGTTTTGTGGGATTGAGCCCCGTGTCAGTTTTTACACTAGCAGTGCAGAGCCTGCTAGGAATTCTCTCTCTTGCTCTCTCTCAAAAATAAAGAAAATAAACTTAAAAAAAAAAAAGAGTGTAAGATCCTGAAGTAGAAATATGCCTTGTATGTTGCTGAAACAGTGAAAACTAGTGATGGTGGAGCAGTAAGTAAAAGAGATAAGATCAGAGAGTGACAAAGGACTAGTTACTTATAGACCACTGTAAGAACTTTGATTTCTACCCTGAGAGAACTGGGGAACCACTGGAGAATTTATTGAAAGGGAAATGATCAGATTCATTATTAACAGGATCACTCTGGTGGTTGTATTTAGAACAGACCAGAGGAACAAGAGGGAGAGTAGGAAAGTGGGTTAGGTGAGACATGAATTGACTCAGACTAGGGAGGCAGCAGTAGACATCTTAAGAAGTGATTAGGTTCTACATATATTTGGAAAATAAAGGTGCTAGATTTGCTGATGGATTGGATATGGAGTATGAAAGAAGAGATGAGGCAAGATTACTTCCAAGAGTTTTGGCCTGAGGCTCAGATTTTGACCTCAGAAGAGTGCAGGGGTAAGTTTGGAGGAATATCAGGAACTCAGTTTGGATGTAAACTCTGGGGCTATCTCAGTCTCAGTAAAGTCTGAGCTGCCTGTTAGACATCTGAATGGTGAAGTTGAATAGGTTGTTGGATTTAAAATTCTGAAATACAGCTGAAGGGTTCAAGATAGATATATTAATTCAGCGTTTCATTAGGGTATGGGCCATATCTAACTTGTTTATTCCAATGTGCACCATACCTACATTTAGTAGTTGGAAGGTACTCGAGAAGTATCTGTTAAGAGAGTAACTACAAATATAGTGAGTTATGTGCTGGTAAATGTTTAACTACAAGAACTCTGAGGGGAAAAAAAAATCAAACAGAAAACAAAACTTCTGATTTCTAGTGTCTTCCGATTTTCAAAGTGTAAACTCTAACCATGATTTCAAGCTACAAAAGTAATATCACTAAATGCTGAGTTGGGAAGAAATGCATGCAATTGATTCCCTCTAGCCAGCTCTAGAACACTGAGCCCACTTGCTTGCTTAGTGATATAGTCATATACATATTTTCCTTACTTTACAGGTATGCATAAAAGATAATTTTAAATAACCTTGATACTTGAGCAGATGGGAAGAAAGATATCTGATAGATGATAAAAAAGCTCAAAATGGGGGATTTAAGCAAATATTTAAAAACCTATGTCACCCACCGGGATACAAGTGTGCTGTTTCGAAGGGACACATGCACCTCCATGTTTATAGCAGCACTATCAACAATAGCCAAAGTATGGAAAGAGCCCAAATGTCCATCGATGGGTGAATGGATAAATAAAATGTGTTATATATATACAATGGAGTATTACTTGGCAATCAAAAAGAATGAAATCTTGCCATTTGCAACTATGTGGATGGAACTGGAGGGTATTATGCTAAGTGAAATTAGTCAGTCAGAGAAAGACAAAAATCATATGACTTCACTCATATGAGGACTTTAAGAGACAAAACAGATGAACATAAGGGAAGGGAAACAAAATAATATAAAAACAGGGAGGGGGACAAAACAGAAGAGACTCATAAATATGGAGAACAAACTGAGGGTTGCTGGAGGGCTTGTGGGAGGGGGGCATGGGCTAAATGGGTAAGGGGCATTAAGGAATCTACTCCTGAAATCATTGTTTCACTATATGCTAACTAATTTGGATGTAAATTTTTAAAAATTAAAAATAAAATAAAATAAAAAAACCTATGTCACATACCAAACTAAATTTATCCTTGTACCTTTAGCCAGGCTTTTAAATTATTCCACACAGCTGAGATATTGTTATACAATTCCTGGGAAAAAGACTTCACAGCCTATAAAATAATCTGTTATAATGTTAATAGTACTGTCTTGCCAGAGATTTCTTCATAAATTTGAATTCAACTTAGAAACTGTGTTTAATAATGTTGCCATAACACATCTACCACAAAAATGTCTGTACAAAGGTTAATCAAGTTGTTGTTCTATTCTGGAGTCTAAACTGTTTGGCATATACCTTAGAGTCACTATTGGTTCTTTAAAAATATGTATTTTAATTAATATTTAAAAAATTTGTATTGTGGCAAAATATAAATAAAATTACCATTTTAACAATTTTTTAAAAGTTTTTTTTTTTATTTTGAGGTAGAGAGAGAGAGAGAGAGAGAGAGAGAGAGAGATAACTGGGAAGGGGCAGAGAGAGAGGGAGAGAGAATCCCAAGCAGGCTCCATGCTATTAGAGCAAAGCCCTATGTGGGGCTGGAACTCACCAGCCATGAGATTATGACCTGAGCTGAAATCAAGAGTCAGATGCTTAACCGACTAAGCCACTCAGGCACCCCTGTTTTGTCTGTTTTTAAGTGTACATCTCAGATATTAAGTATATTCATATTGTTGTGCAGACTTCACCATCAATCTCCAGAACTTTAATTATTTGTTTCATGTAAAAGAAGTGCATTTTGTTATAGATAATTAAAAAAGTACAAAGCAAAATAAAATTACTGAGAAAGTCTCACCAATCAGAGCAAGTCAATCTTATTGCACGTATAGAATTATATTAGACTGTTAATCCATAGTCTAAAAATTCTTCATGTGTTAGAGATCCTGCTGAGTCTCAATGGGATTCAAACTCTGTGTCTAATGAAGTGGTAGGTCTGCCAATCCCAATTTTATATTTTTCAGAATTTATTTAATGTACCAGTGATCAAACCTCAATAAAAATGATTTATGTTCAGAGTGATGAGGCATGGGGGAGAGGAGGTATGGACAATTCCTCATCCTGGACATGCCATTTATTGTTGAGCCCCAGGGAGAGAAAGTTGCAAGTAGAAGATGAAGGAATATTAGTCATTAAGAAATTGTTAATGGAGCAAAGATTAGGGACAAGATCATTCTTCCAGAGTCTCTTTCAACACAAATAATCGTAACAAAAATTTCAAGCCGAGGGCAAAGTTTGTGACTTACGAGTTTTGCAGATTTAGATGAAATTTGCCCGAAACAACAATCTGGAGTAGGACTTGGCTTCCCCATCCAGAGAAACTGTCATGCTCTGGACCAATGTAAGGATGCTGATTTTCTTTTCTTTTCTTTTTTCGCTAGTGTGGGATGGGGGAAATAGAAATGCTAAAGAGGACTACTGATGAACTGTTTGTCAGACCTCCCTAGGGACTCTGAAATCATTGGAGACTAGTAAGAAGGGGTTTATAAGGAAAGGTTATAACATTTTAAAAATTTTGGATATTTATGCTAATGTTACCACATTAATACATGTGTACCTGGAGACTTGAGAGGACCTATGTTGTATTCAAATGTGATTTAAAAACTGAGAACAAACTGAGGGTTGATGGGGGGTGGGAGGGAGGGGAGGGTGGATGATGGCTATTGAGGAGGGCACCTTTTGGGATGAGCACTGGGTGTTGTATGGAAACCAATTTGACAATAAATTTCATATATTAAAAAAAATAAAATAAAATAAAAAAATGAAAAAAATAAAATAAAATAAATTTCTACATGGAATTCCATTTTTTAGATGCCTCATTATTTACTCTATCATTTTCTTTTGTTGGAATTTTTAATGTTTTCAGTTCTTTGAATTTTAGTTTGAAAAATATCCTTGAATATATTGGCAAATTGAACTCCTGAAAAATTTTGACAAAATATACACAACTGTTAGGCTAAACCATATGAAATAGTAATTGACATTTTAAATGATAAAAAATGGCAGTTGCATAAGGTTCAACCTAAAAGTTTGTGTAAAAATGCCCTTTTCACTACATACGTGCCAATGTCTGATAATTTTAATAGATAAAGATTTATATCTCATTATTTTAATTTCCATTTGTTTAATTACTCTTCTGATTCATTTATTCAGCAGTCTGGACTGTGTGCTTATCATGTGCAAACCGGTATGACAGGCATAAGGATACAAAGAGCACTCAGATCAGAATGAAACCTGTGTTCATGGTGTTTACAAATCTATTAGAGGAAATTATTAATCACATAGTCTTAAATATAAATATGAATTTTAATATGTGAAAAATGCCATGACAGACATGTGCTAAGAGAGTTGATAAAGGGACATCTATTTAAATTAGGAGGCTCATAGAAGGTTTCCCTGTGAAAGTGACATTTGAGCTCTTATCTAATAGAAGAGCACACTTAACTTATGAAGAATTGGCAGAGGGGAATTTGAAATGGTGTACTGTGTTCAAAGATTTTGTGGCAAAAATATAGCATCATACATTCAGGGACTTGCAAGAGGATAGGAGTGGCTGGAACAGAGCTTAGGCAGCTGAGTTATCGTATGAGATTAAATTGGACAGGTCAAGAAATCAGTCATTATTGTCTGGCTTAAGAATATTCTTTTTCTCACATGAGCAGTGGGAAAACATGGTAGGAGTTTTAAGCAGGGGTGAAGAATCATGTTCTTAGATATGTTTTAAAAGCATCATTCTTTTTTTACAATAGGACCATGATGGTAGCTTGGACTTGGGAAGTGGAGACAGAGACAGAGAAAAGGTAATAGACTTGGGAGCTATTTGAACAACTGAATGGATCCTTGTGCTGTGTCTTGAAATGGGGAACAGTGGAAGAGGAAAATGTTTGGAGGTAAGATAACATGTTTGGTGGAGTTTAAGGAGCTTTTCAGACATCCAGGTGGAAATCTCAAGTAGATAATTGAATATACATGACCAGAACTTGAAGAAGGTTTAGATACAGGACTTTCAATTGTGAGCCAGTTACTTTTTGAGTTTTAAACCAAATATACATATTATCTATTAAAAATTAAAGAACATTATAGAGTAAGATACATTTCTAATTCTCATATCAAATAATGTCTAAGATTTATAATTTGTTCAATAAATGTTTAGTAGTTTGTTAAATTAAAAATGACATAATAATTTTGGGCACCTGGGTGGTTCAGCCATTTAAGTGTCTGACTTCTGTTCAGGTCATGATCTCACGGCTTGTGGGTTCTAGCCCCACATCAGGCTCTGTGCTGACAGCTGGGAGCCTGGAGCCTGTTTCAGATTCTGTCTCCCTCTCTCTCTGACCCTCCCCCACTTGTGCTCTGTCTCTCTCTCAAAAATAAATAAACATTAAAAATTTTTTTAAGTGACATAATAATGTGACATTATTTTAGTAATTTAAGGAAAGAAACCTATATTTATGCATGTGTATAATTTACTGTGCACCAGAGTGTGTGTATGTATATCATACATATATGTGAGATATATATAAATATATCACGAAAATGAGAGTTGGATATTTGGAATTTTTGCACTGTGCATATATGCCCCTTAAAATGAATGAGTGACAAAATACATTGCAATAAAAGACTGGTATAGAGGATATATAAGGATCAGAGATTAGGGGCTGGAATAAAGATGATTTGGAGAGTTTTAGCTGTGTATTACAACTTTGAGTTACCTGCTTCCCAAGGTATATCCAAAGTTCAGGTGAGGAAAATACTTCTAGCAGAAATGTACTTTATCCTTTCTTATAATTTCTTCAGTGCATCAAATCTGGCCACCTGGAAACTGTCCAAATAGAGATTTGGTTCCCTGGAGACTTCATTCACTGAATTCTGCTTTGGCACATGCCTCTAGCTCACCCAGAGGAACACTTAACAAACATCTGTAGGAAACCTGCTTTTGCATTGTGACAGTGTGGTTGAGGACAGTGTCCTCTTTATTACCCATACAAAGAATTTCTTGAAACTCAATACTAGAAATCCCTTAGCCCTTAAGGAATGTGTATGTATTGTTTTTATAGATAGTGTAAACTATATTACTAATTGTATTCTTTTGCATGTATATTAAGAGTCTCAGACATATTTCAAGTTCACCTTTCATAAACAATTAGGACTCTTTCTTTCATAAATGATAGGACTCTATCCATGTTACAACTTCACCCTGATTTTGTTTGTATTTTCTCTCTTTATTTTCTCCAGTCTTAATTTTTAATTCATTTATATTTATCTACTGTATAGATTGTTATGCATTTTTATAATCCAAAAGAAAACCAATTTGATAATAGAAAAAAAATGGTAACTCTTTATTCAAAAGTGAAAAATAAAGCCATGGGTTTAGATGAGTTTACTTGGGGAGAGAGAATAAAGTTAGGACAAAATCAGGCCCAGGATTTAGCATTGAGGAACCTATTTCTTTAATCACTACATAGAGGCAGAGAATCAGAAATACAAGCATGGAAGACAGGCCAAAGAAGAAGGAGGGGACCAAGGAAATTGGAAGCCGAGAAACAGTAGCCACATGATAGGTGGTAGGCACTACTGAAAAATCAAGGAAGTTGAGGACTGAAATGCCCCCTGGATTTCACAACAAGCCTCTCTAGATAGAGTGTTGGGAGATGAAATCAGATTTAAGTAGCTTGAGGAGAAAATAGGAGGTGAAGAAAGGGAGATACAGAATGTAGGCAACCCATAAATTTATGTTTGTTAGACATTTTAATTTTTCTTCTATCAACTCTTTATGACTTTGGTTCTTTTCATATAGTACTATATGTTCTTATTAGTGTGTAAGAATGTGTTATATATTTTAAAGGTTTTGTTTTTACACTAGGTCTGTTAAATACGCTGCAAACTCTTTTTCAATATATTCTTTCCCATTATGGTGAATATAACCTTAATATCAACTGGAGTTCTGCTAGTTATATAAGAGCGCTTGTGATGACATATGCTGTGATGATCTGATGTTTTACCCATTCGATTAATGTATATTTATTGCTTTCACCATGTGCTCATGACTAATTTTGTAAGAATTTGCAGTATAGGAGTGCCTGGGTGGATCAGTAGGTTAAGTTTCTGACTTTGCCTAAGGTCATGATCTCACTGTTGGTCAGTTTGATCCCTGCGTAGGGCTCTGTGCTAACAGTTTGGAGCCTGGAGCCTGCTTCAGATTCTGTCTATCTCTCTCTCTCTCTCTCTCTCTCTCTCTCTCTCTGCCCCTCCCACACTCCACACTCACGCTGTGTCACTGTCTCTGTCTCTCTCTCAAAAATAAATAAACATTAAAAAACTTCAAAAAAATAATAATTATCCATACTTGGTGTGTCCCTGGATTTCAAGAATATAAGGTATTTTTTGTTATTTTGTTAATGTTTTTGGACAATTAAATAAAACATACTGAATTAGTTCCTTAAGGTTTCCAGGTAAGAAACAGTGAATGTCATTTTAAAAATTCTTTAATTAAATATTCCAATTAATACTGGCCTATGAGCTTGGAAATTGTCCTTTACTATATATTAATAAACCTTCCTAGAGCTTCTAACTTGATCTCAAAAATGCACTTAGAAAATGGAAGAAAATATTTACTGTTTTTTAATATTCCCATATATCAAGTAGATATGCCATAAATGAATCAAATGACAATATTTTTATATATTTCCAATATCTACATTCTTAATTAAAACAAAGGTAATATATATATATATATATATATATGATAATATATATATATATATATATGATGTGTTTATTACACATGTAAGAGATATAATATATATATAGTTATATAGTTTATGTACTATAAATAAGCACTGAATTCTAATTTAAATGAAAGTAATAATTTTTGTCTAATTAAAGTCTTCAATCATCAGAATTCCTTAGGAGCCGTAATAGCGTAGAGGCTGAGAATAGCACAGGCCCTTGAGTGGATTACAGTGGTTTGAATCTCAGCTTTATTGTATGATCTTGGGAAAGCTTAGCATCTTTTAGATAAATGTTATATTTAAATGTTAAAATTCAAAATGGCAAATTTGGGAAGGATGGTGAAGAGAAACGGTAACCTTGTTGGCAAAGAATTCCAGTATGTGTGTGTGTGTGCATGTGTGTGTGTATTATGGGTGTGTAGGGATGCTGAAGTAGCCTTCCAGGCAAAAGGAAACTTTGTAGAACTGAAAGATGGTTTCTAAGCCAATAAAAACTGTTTTGCAGATTTTGAATAAAGCAGAAGGTAATGTGTCTCAGGATGAGACCAGAACCTGTGATCTCACATTCAGATCATTAGTACAGATACTAATATTATACAAAAAAAAAAAAAAAAAAAAAAAGTCGAAGTAGAAAGCAAGCAATTCTCTCAGTGCAGAATGAGTACCAAACACTTAAAGAAATACTCAGTGCCTTTTATTCAACAAAATGTGTGACCGTTACCGTAAGGTTCGGTCACTTTTATGAAATACAGGTGTTCATTAAGGGATTATCTACAATCAGGTCTAAAATTTCCAAGTTCATAGGAGATTGCAAGCATTTTGCTGCAGCTGAAGAAAATCCATTTGTGCCTGTGTCAAAGCTGAAATAGTTTTTAAGCTCAGAAGATCTTTTGATTTTATGCAGAGGGACAGAGTGAGTTAAATATGTTTTCTATTGAGGCTGGGAGGATACAATTCAGTTTATATTAAATGAGGGTAGAAAATACAATTCAATAAGACAAGTGTTCACACTGCAGTTTAAATGATGTATTCCTTTCTCAGTAAGAACTAATTAGGGAACTAATAACCTTTGTGATTATTTCAAGAAAGCATTAATTATACAGGAAAATATGATTTCTGTGAGTACATACTGTTACCTATGTTCTATATGAAGTGGAGAGTCTATGCAGCCATAACCAAAGGCGCCACCACTCACCTGAAATATCTCAGAGGAGGTCAAGCATGTAAACTTGAATCTATAAAGTAATTGTAAATATCACAGGACTACTTTTCCAGTTCATGTTTGATAAGACACTAGTGCAGAAAGATTCTGTGGAACGGTAAACTTTGGAAAATCTAATAACTTATATGTCCTATTTTATTCTAAAAATTTTCTTAATGAGGTTTTTTCTGTATTTCTGTATTTGTTTTCATCAGTGGTCTACCCAAAGTCTTACTATAAATTACAGTTTTTAAAAGATTTTCAGAATCTGAGCTGAGCATGCTTCAAATTTTGTTGCAAATTTCATGCTCCATAAATTTTGTATTGTTTTGGTGATTAAATAATGTTTCTACTAAAGAAATAGTAATGAATAGTAAAATATTCATTCATTTCAAGCCAGTGACTGAAATAACATTACATTATCAATCAAAGTAATTCCAAGACCACTTCAGATTTTGTATAAATGGAAAAATACCCCTTTTGATCCCTTAGGCTTGAAACATCAATTTCACACACACTAAATTTTCATCAAATTTCATAATGAATTATTAATATCTCAAGAAGAATATTCAAGAGAATTTTATAACATGATATGCTAATGTCCCTCCTGATCACATTAAAAGTCACATGCTTACAAGTAATGGATTAGAAAGGAACCCAAAACAAAACAAAAAGGCAGATGCTCAAACCAAAGGAACATTCATTTATATCTTGGTAGAGTAAGGTCAGAGGCAATTTCTCCTGTTCCTCAACTTGGAGCTGATTTTTTCAGTTCCTTCTTTATACTCACTTCTGACCCCACAAAAGTGAACGGGTGAGATACATGTAGACGACCAGGGATAAAGGGAAGATTAGCAGTTTCAGAGGCTTTTGAAAAATGTGATTTTGTGCTTATTTATCCTCATTAGTGGCAACTAACCATTGCTCTTTCAGTTTAATCCTCTAAGCCTAGCATGTGAAAGTAGTTTGTGCTCACTGTTTCAAAATGGTAAATGCAGAGGATGGATTTACGGAAAGAATTGGTTTTGTCTTATTTTTTCTCATAGTAGTGGCTTCATGTAGTGAGAATATTGTCTCATTTTCTTTTGAAACAGTTTTGTTGCTATAGAAAGAAGCTCACTTTTCTTTTCAAAGTTGAGGACATTGAGTCTTGAAGTTAAAGTCACTTCACCCCCACACATCCCCCGTGAAGCTGCCAATCACAAAACAGGGACGGGATCAACTGTTATTGATTTTTTAGAATAATATTGAATTAGAGTATAAACAGCTTTCAATAATAGGTAGGGGTTTACCATTGTCTTGACACAAGTATGCATAGTTCATAATGTTCAATAGGAGAGAGCAAATACAAATACTAAAAATTTAGATACCAGAAAAGTATTGGAGCTTCTTTTAATTGCTTAAGAATCTCAGAATCCTCACTGTATATGGGGGAACATTCTAAAAAATTACCTTAAGTAGCTATGTATAAAGTGGTGTGTATTGTTTTGTAACCATTTATTATTTGGGATTTTGTTGTTGTTGTTGCCCGTTATCTGAAACATTAGATTGTATGTAATCTTGCAGGCACAGGATGTATCCAGTTTATAGCCTCCCCAGATTATTAAAAGTGAAATCTAACCCAAGACCCTGTAGAAACTTATAGCATACAGCAATCTTTTGGAGAGGTATTATTACCTCTGATGGATGTTCCATGACTGGGAGGCCAAACCACTATTGGCTTTGGAGCAAGGATAGAGAATAGGATGGGTGGGGATGAGGACCAGCAGACCAGAGAGAGGAAGGAAGGATGGAGGGTGACTCATTGTCCATTTCTCTGACAGAATAGTGACTAACGAGAGAAGGAAGACCAAAAAATACATTTTACAGAGAACGTAAGTTTTGCAGCAATTGTTTGCATCCATTTGGGAAAGCTCGTATTAAGTGTTTCTAGCTGAGTTTGTCCTACTTGGAATGACAGACTTTCCCTATCTCTCTCATTGGTCTTCTCAGTCCCTCCAGATGCCATTAATAGAGATCAGGGGGCGTTGAGGGAGAATGGGGGAAGCCATGGAAGCAGAAACTGGTTCAGCCAGTTGGGGCATTATCAATGTGTTCGTGACTTCTTTTTCCAAGAGTTCTTTCCTAGTCCCTTTCCTTTTATCAAATCCATCTTGTCACCCTGTCATTGGTAACATTGTCCCACTGCCCAGCTTTTCTCTCTCCCTTCTCCCTCCTTCCTCCCTATTCTCTCCTCACCTGTCCACGGCAATGGCCGTCATAGAGTAGATGCTGGCGAACACCGCTGTGATGGGAAAGAAGTTCTGGAAGCGACAATAGTTGGCGCCGAAGTACCACTCGCTGTGAAGCGCATAGATGAAGTTGACCAAGGTGTTGAAGGCAGCCATAGAGGCGTCGGAGAAAGCCAGGTTCACGAGGAAGTAGTTGGTAACGGTCCTCATGCGCTTGTGGGCCAGGATGATCCAGATGACGATGAGGTTCCCGAACACCGCCACCGCCACAACCACGCCGTATGCCAGGGACCAGAGGGCGATGCGCCAGGACGGCTGCACGAACTGGTTGGTGAGGTTGGCCCGGGGTTGCGAAGGCGCCGGGGAGGCCGCGGGCAGTCCTAGGGCAGAGGACGAGGCCGTGAGGTTGCCAGCTTGGACTAGCAGGTGCAGCCACTCAGCCTCAGCCGCCCCCGGAGCGGCCCCTGCCGCGAGCGCAGCGCTCAGGTTCCCGGGATCCGCGCCCGCCGTGCTCGC
Organism: Panthera leo; assembly: GCF_018350215.1. NCBI lineage: Eukaryota > Metazoa > Chordata > Mammalia > Carnivora > Felidae > Panthera > Panthera leo. The sequence continues at coordinate 118,342,737 of NC_056682.1, read as the reverse complement.
GCGGTCGGTCCAGTTCGCGGCTGCGGGGAGAGAACCCATCGAAGCTAGTCTGCAGCCCCGATCTCCCCACTCACGGACGCCAGCCGAAGGTCTTCTCTGCTTCCTGGTCCCTTTGCTGGTGGGCAGACCTCAGCTCCGCCTGGAAGCAAGGTAGAGAGGCTACCGCAGCCCTTGATGGTTAAGAAATGCTTTGAGCCAGCAGGTGATGGGTAATGGGGGAAGCACTTTTTCCGAGGAGTTTGCGTCTCTAGCCGGCAGGAAGGATGAGACAGTCGAGAAGCGAGTTGTTAGGAGCTGTCACCTGCGGGGAACTCCGGGATCGCCCCTGCGCGAGTTCCCGGGCACTGGCTGGATCACTGAGGTTCAGGCGCTGCAGCGGGCTTTATAGTCTCTTACAGTCCCGGCTTTGGTGACGTTGTGGGGGCCGCGGAGCTGACGAACCCCTTCGAGGGCTACGATTGCACTCCTTTCCTCCATCTCCCCTTTTGCATTTCATTCATTCGCTACTGGTAGCCGCGCAGCAGGCGCTCGGCGCGGTGAGACGCTCTGGAAAGACTGCACTTTCTCAGCTGTAATTAAAATCTGTACGAGATTGTTTTTCCTCTTTTAACTTCAAGATATGTTTACTTAGGTCTGTGTTCTCAGACATCTATTATGAGCTGCTCGTTTCTAAACCAATTAAACTATTCACCTCTAGGGCGAAGGCACGATGCGGAGAGATTGTCAGAAAGAGCTTGTGTGGCTATTACCTGCCGCAAGCTGGGGGCACAGCTAGACGCGCATTTTGTTAGGTGTCACTTGCTCTTGGAATTTCTCCCCACTTGCTGCTTGTTTATGTTCTCACGTACCAGATCCCTTTTCCTCTCGCTCCCATTTGCAAAGTCTACCCGTTTCTCCTCTTCTAATCTCCGTCACCAGAAACCAGTCTCCTCCGCCTTCCTCCCTGGCAGAGACTATGGATTCTCCTGGAGGATTCTGCTCCCGTTGGAATGCAGTTACCCACCGAGGATAGATCATCGATTTTCTTGAAATACGATGAGGAGACTTGCATCTTTTCATTTCCCTGGCGTGAACATATCTTGTAAGCAACTTAAACACGTTCATTTGGTTATACGGCTTTGGACATTTGGCGCCTTGGTTTTCGGGCCTGTCGTGAGGACACATTGATAAGGATGCATGACTGTAACCTTACTGTCCTGTGCAGACCAGAGGGCCTGACTTCTGAGCTTTGGCTGGCAACATGTGAGCAGCAGGGCTCTGTAGGGTACAAGCAAGAGGAAGTAGTCTGTGCTTAGATGGATGTTACAGGCAATTTATTAGTATGTTCCAGAGCAGAAACTCTTCTTTATTATTTTCTTGGGGTCAGGAATAAAGGGATTTAGGGCTAAACATATTAGCAACTCCCCCAAAACATTGAACTCTTTGAAACTCAGTTTTCTCATTTGAAAATGAATATTAAAAAAAAAATCAAATTTACATAGTTATAATTATATGGAGCAAGTAGTCTCAACAACAGGAGGCAAGAGGGAGACCTTAATAAATGTTAGCACCCTTTGCTGTTGTTATCATTGCTCATTTTATCTAAACGTTTTCAAGTAAGATAGACTAGCATAGCAAGTTTTACTTGCTTCAAGAAAATGTAGTGTGTGATTTGTGAACATTCTGTATTCTTTAGTTTCCCGGTGTTAGAACATATTTCTCAAAAACTGCAGTGATTATTGTTCTCTTTTTATTTTTTTGATGCTTATTTTTTAAGAGAGAGACAGAGTGTGAGTGGGGGAGGGGCAGAGAGAGAGGGAGACACAGAATCTGAAGCAGGCTCCAAGCTGTCAGCACAGAGCCAGATGCAGGGCTCGAACCCATGAACTGAGAGATCATGACAGGAGCCGAAGTTGGAAACCTAACAGACTGAGCCACCCAGGCACCCCACTGCAGTGACTATTGTACAAATAGACTTAGGATGATTGGTAATGATACTGTTTTCCTTATTGTAATTTTTATGATAAACAAGGTACTATGTAGAAATAAGTTTGAAGCAACCTGATAATAAATATATTATACAACTCTGCTTCAAAATAAATGCATGCTGAAAATGATAATTATCAAGTTATTATTTACTATTTCTTCTCAGTGAAGCCTATGAAAATATGTGATAAATCATAAGTGAATTTTATAGAGATTCCACATGTCTTGCTTACTAATTCTAAACTAAACCATTTTCTTTTGAAAGGCAGATTATTTCTTTCTGCCAATTCACCATTTAGAAATTACTTGAGTTACAACTGAAAACTTCTTTCTTCTCTAATGAAATCAAGGAAGAATTAAAAGAAAATTTTTTTTGTATGACATGCACCATTCATCAAATGAGTCATGTGGTGACTTGGTAATAATTATGCATATTTTGATCAAATATTTAAAGTTGTAAAATTGCCTACTTGTGTAGAAATCCATTCAGTTTACTCTGTTGCTTTACTTATCATGTCTGTGATTTTGCCTTTATTGGACTTTGCCATGAGTGGAAATGATACGAAAAAAAAGTGATAATGATGGAATTAGAAGTACTTAACAATAAAAGGGGTTTAATGAGTTCTTTCAGAGGAAGAGAGGAATCCAGGACATGGCTTTCCTTTTAGAGCTACCTTCTATAGAATCTATCTGTTTCCCCATAGAGGATTTATTGTTCATTCATTGCTTCAGTCATTCCCCTCATCGGTATTGAGTATATTTCCTTCCAAGAGCTGTGCCAAGTCCTAGGAATGTAGCAGGTAAAACTAAAGATATAAGCCAGATATGAACCCTATCCTCACTGAGCTTGTAGTCCAACAGTATTTTTAACATTAGAGCAAGTATTATGAATAGTGGAATAGGAAGGTATAGAGAAAAATGGGAGTGTGCAACTGAACAAGAGGATGTGTTCATTGAATTCTGGATTCTGTCAACTTCTCTTAAAGAATTTCTTTGTGAGGAAAAGATATTTGTACCCCTCTGTTTACTGTAGCATTATTTACAATAGTCAAGATATGGAAGCAACCTAAGTGTCCATAGATAGAAGAACGGATAAAGGAGATGTGGTATATACACACACTGGACTATTACTCAGCCATAAAAAAAAAAAATGATATCTTGCTATTTGTGACAACATGGATGGCCCTAGAGTGTATTATGACAAGTGAAATGAGTCAGAGAAAGACAACTACCATATGATTTCACTTAAACATGGAATCTAAAAAACAAAATAAAACAACAAAAAAGCAAGAGCAGACCCATAAATATAGAGAACAAATTGTTGGTTGCCAGTGGGGAAAGGGGAAGGATGGGCAAAATGGGTGAATGGTAGTGAGAGACACAGGCTTCCAGTTATGGAATGAGTAAGCCATGCAGGGATGAAAGGTACAGCTTTGAGAATATAATCAGTGGTATTGTAAGAGTGTAATATGGTAGCAGATGGTAGCCACACCTGTGGTGAGCATAACCTAATATATAGAGTTGTTGAATCACTATGTTGTACACATTGTATGTCACCTACACTTCAGGGAATAAAAATTTCTTTGTGAGGATGAAATGAAATGCCAAATAATAGACTTATCAGAAGAGTATGCCTTGAAAAGTGGGAAGGCTTAGAATATAATGGCTAAGAAACATTTCTTAGCCTTCTTCCTAAGACAATTTGATGAATAATCTGCTCATTATAGCTCCAGAATCTGAATCCTGCCCCTACCTGAATACAGTCTGCTGGTATTCCTTTTTCTCTTACCATAAGAAAGCCAAAAGTTTTCGTCTTGGACTCCTGAGGGAAGGGGAAGGGGCAGAGGAAATGTTAACATAGCAGAAGGCATCTCTTAAGATCCTATACTCTTACATTCAAAACTTGGGAGTGTGGCTTTTCTGTCCCCTTTCCCCTCCTCCCCAGTGCTGCTCAGGCTACATCATGCTAGTTCAGACCTCTGGGTGCCTGCTGAACTAACACCACGATGGCTCCTCTCCAGCTACCATCTATGATCATCCACCAGGACTTCATCAGTCACGATGAGATGTTCTCTGACATCTACAAGATTCAGGAGATTGCGGACCCACTGTGTCTGGAGGTGGAGGGGAAGATGGTCAGGAGGACAGTGAATAACATTGATGACTCACTTATTGGTGGAAGTGCATCCACTGCAAGGCCCTAAGGGTGAAGGTACTGGAAGTTTAGTAATCACTGGTGTTGATATCGCCATGAACTATCACTTGTAGGAATCCAGCTTCATAAAAGAAGCCTACAAGAAGTTTATCAAAGATTATATGAAATCAATCCAAGGCACACTTTAACAATGGAAGCCAGAAAAAGTAAAATCTTTTATGACAGGGGCTGCAGAACAGGTCAAGCATATCCTAGCTAATTTCAAAAGCTACCAGTTCTTTATTGGTGAAAACATGGATCCAGATGGCATGCTTGCCCTGCTGGACTACCACAAAGATGGTGTGACCCCATATGTGGTCTTCTTTAAGGATGGTTTAGAAATGGAAAAATGTTAATGAATTTGGCTGTAACTTTGGATGTATCACCCATTGTCATAACTGGCTAATCCTCTTCCTCCACACAACACTAGAACTTAGATGAATGGGACTGATGTCATCTGGAGCTCTTCAGTTATTTTGACCTTGACTTATTTGGAATGGAGGCATTGTTTTTAAGAAAATTAAAAAAAAAAACATTTTGTGTGCGTTGTCTAAAAAATGCATTTAAACCAATTTGAGAGAAAGGCTCTTAGTTTAATACATATTTAAATCCATTGTGTGTAGTGTCCTGGAGAAGCTAGAGCCTGGTTGTAGACTACTGCTAGAAAGCATAAGACTGCCTGAAGAAGTGAAGACTACTTCTGGGGCTGGAATATTAAAAAACAAAAACAAAAAACAAACCAAGAACCAAAAGTCTTAATTCTGAGTTCAAGTAAAGGGAAAGACCGTGCTCATAGCTGGGTGAACATTTGAAGTGGATTCCTTATACATGTCATCATCAACAAACAGAAGTAGTTAACCCTAGAAGAGATTTCCAAAAGAATAAAAAGAGACTAATATAGTAAGAAAAAAAAACCTCTGGGGCGCCTGGGTGGCTCAGTCAGTTGAACGTCTGACTTCGGCTCAGGTCATGATCTTGCAGTCTGTGAGTTCGAGCCCCATGTCGGGCTCTGTGCTGACGGCTTGGAGCCTGGAGCCTGCTTCAGATTCTGTGTCTCCCTCTCTCTCTCTGCCCCTCCCCCGCTCATGCTCTGTCTCTCTCTCTCTCTCGTCAAAAATAAACATTAAAAAAATTAAAAAAACAAAACAAAACAAAAAAAAAAACACCTCAGGAGTGTGTTTGAGCACATTTAAAACCTATGCAAATGCATGAAGATGCCAGGAAATAAGCCAAGCGTGGTATCATGGGAGATGTTAATAGATTTTACATAATAGTGATTAAATCTTGATTTGCCTGCATAAATGTTAATATAAAGTATGATCTTTTATGTGAATGTTATTTATTCCTAATGACAAAGAAATATTTACCTATTTTGCTATGCTAATAGATTACATTTCTTTCAAATTTTATTTGTTCTCCATATTTTTGCTTAGAAGACATATTGGTAATGTGCCCTAGTACTTTGCTAACAACTTATAATAATAGAATGGAAACTGATGACCTGCTTATTCCCTCTCTTTTCTCCTTTTTTACTCTTACAACTTAAGGAAACAGTATGGCATATTTCATACTTGTATTTTTATTTTAACAGTCCTCTTAAAAACAAGCACGATAAGGTGGAATTTCAGGTATTAGTGCTGGCCGGTGGAGAAGTTATTTTCAGAAAGACGAGCTGGTCAGAATTTCAGATTTCTCTGACATCAACCTTCTCTTTGACAGTTCTCTCATGCTTTTGGTTTCAGTATGTTCAGCGTTCCCACTGTGTTGAGATTTCTTTTTTCTTATGAATTTCAGATCTGATAGTCCACACTTTGACTCCTGCTTTGCAATTTTTTCTTTGTTATTTCATCATAGCTGCTTTACAGTTACATTGGGTCATTTTCACTCTCTGAGTTGTGGGCTCTTACAATCAGTTTACTGAGTATTGCTGGTAATCAATGAATAATCAACAATCAATACAACTCCACTCAATTGTGTAGACAGGTGCTACTTGAAAATTCTTGCTCTCTACCAGATACCCTTTCATGTGGGTTTGTCTGTGATCAGTTCCTTTTTCCTGAATCCCAACTTGCCTTCAGTGTTCTTTCTCCATCATCCTTATTCTGCTCAGCAAGTTGTCTCCACTTTATCTGAAAAAAATTAAGAACATCAATCAAGAATTTCACATTTCCATGTATTTCAACCATCTTTTCATCATTTGTTATCATTTTGGTGAAAGTGGTTTATCTTCTCCTAAGACCTATTCTTTCATCTGTGCTACCTGTTCTTTCAACATGTTTCCCTCTTTTTTTTTTTCCTTTAGGGTTGAAACATCTGTAAGAATCTACATGAAAATAGCCCTTTTCTGACCACATTTCCTGTTGCTACTTTTCTCTCTCTTCTTCTATTCCCACATGACCTTCTTTACCAAAATATCTAAACTCAATATTTTCACTTCCTCACTCACAATAATATTCTTAAGTATTAAATCTTAATACTCTTCTGTCAATGCACTGTCCTATCAATTACCTGCACGTTAAACCAAACCGTCACTTTCCGCCCTTAACTTCCTTGACCTCTCTGTAGTATTAGCATTTGACATTTATGTTAGTTTCCTAGGGCTGTCATAATAAATTACCACAAACTGAGTGGATTAAAACAACAGGAATTTATTCTCTCAGTTTGGGGGGCTAGAAGCCTGAAGTCAGGATATGGGCAAGGTTGGTTCTTTTTGGAGACTGAGGGAGAATCTATTCCATGCCTCCTTCCTAGTTTCTTTTAGTTGCTGGCAATCTTTGGTGTTCCTGGGCTTGTAGATGCAACACTCCAATTCTGTCTCTGTCATCACATGATGTTCCCTGTTATCTTTACATCACCTTTTCTTTGTCCAAATTAACCTCTTCTAATAATGAAATCAGTATATCAAACTCATTATATAGGGTTTATATAAGGTCAGTATATCAAACCAACATACCTCATCTTAACTTGATTATATCTGCACTTTATTTCCAAATAAGGTCATATTCACAAGTACTAGGAGTTAAGACTTGAATATATTTGAGGGGGGGGACACAATGTTGAAGGTCATATTTAAGGAATGTTTTAAATTGAAGACTAACAGCTCAACTGTTGTGTATAGATTTGCAAATCAAGCACTGGGTGGGAAGCAATGAGTAAAGATACTATGAGTAAAGATACCATGAATCCCTCCCTGCTTCAAAATAATAAGCATTTTTAAAACAATGGCCCTCAATGAAGTGTATGAATTACTAAGAAAGTGGAAAATGGTATGATGTAAAGTAATATATATCAAGAATCTTAAGTAGTACTTGGCAATGAGAAAGAATGAAATCTGGCCATTTGCAGCAACGTGGTTGGAACTGGAGGATATTATGTTAAGTGAAATAAGCCAGGCAGAGAAAGACAGATACCATATGTTTTCAGTCATATGTGGATCTGGAGAAACTTAACAGAAGACCATGGGGGAGGGGAAGGAGGAAAAAAAAAGTTACAGAGAGGGAGGGAGGCAAACCATAAGAGACTCTTAAGGATTGAGAACAATCTAAGGGTAGATGGTGGGGTGGGGGAGAGGGGAAAGTGGTGATGGGCAGAGAGGAGGGCATTTGTTGGGATGAGGATAGGGAGTTGTATGGAAACCAATTTGACAATAAATTATATTTTTAAAAAAAGAATCTTAATAATCTCACTCTTCAAGTACAATAATTTCGCTCCTAGTGATTTGATCTAAGGAAATAATCAGAAAATCAGACAAAAATGTATGTACAAAGATGTATATTGGAGCTATATTTGTGAGATCAAAAATATAAAAGTCATAAATGTAAAATAATTTTGGCATATCCAAAAATTGAATCCTACTATCATCAAAGGTGGGCTTTTCTCCTATCGTTAGAAGAGCATGTTTTAAATGTTCTAAAATTAGGTAGAAGTGATGGTTGCACAACACTGTGAATGTACTAAAAGCTACTGCATCGTACAGTTTAAAATGGTTAAAATGGTTAAAATGGTGGATTTTATGTTATGTAAATTTCACCTAAAACAGGAAACAGTTCCTAAAAAGACCAGAGAACTGAGTTCAGAAGGATTCATCATGTCACAATCAAGATTTATGCAAAAGAATAAAGTCAAGACATAGTCAAAGGAAGTTACAAGACCACTGGACTTCTAGATAAAGAAATAATATTATATGCAACAGGCAAAAAAGTCAAATCACCTGTAAGCTTAATAAATTAACAAATTAACATAGTCTTGAAATTTTATACATTACCTGCTGGAAGAGAATTGAGGAATTCTTAAAAATTCTTAGGGAAAGGAAAATGTATTCCAAAAAATTTATCCCACTAATGAAACTCTGTTTTCAAACATAAAGCTGACAGAAAGACATAAAATTCTTAGGGAAAGGAAAATGTATTCCAAAAAATTTATCCCACTAATGAAACTCTGTTTCCAAACATAAAGCTGACAGAAAGACATTTTCAAACATGCCAAGACTCAGATATTATAGCACTGATGACAAAAAATACTCCAGCAAACCGACCAACAAGCAAGCAAGCAAAGAGATAATCTCTTTGGAACTGAAACCCAGCCAACAAAGGTGGACTGGAGTAACTATCATTTGAAGACTGGAGCCATGGACCAGAGTTGGGTATGAACCACAGTGATGACTTTGAGGTGATTTATATACTCACTCCCAATGTTTCTAAACATATGCGTGCATAACATAGTCACAGATTACATGAAGAGTACTACATTTTGTGTGCAAGAGAAAATCACGTTACCAAAGTTGCCATAAAGAATTCTCTATATCATCTATAAAATATGATATATGTACACACCGGATTTCCTGAGGAACCAAATAGCTAGTCTTCAAACTGGAATCTGTTGCTGCTTCTTCAGTTGAGCACAAGATAAATTATTACATTGTATTCAGAGTCCAGATGGTGTACAGGGTACATTTTAAACACTAGTATCATACTTATTTGCACGGAATTTTTACACAAAGAGAGATGGGAATGAAGAATGACTGAATTGAAGATACATTTCTCCCATCTCCTCTTCTCACTGGGACTATGCGAAATCAAGAAAATGGAAAGTGTATTAGCTGAAAACGTAAATTATTTCTCTTCTTCCTTTTTTTCTTCTTATCTTTTTCCTTCCTTATTTCCCAAGTATATTTACTGGAATTTTAGAAAATTAAATGCATGTGTGATATAATTCCATAGAAGTATATAGTGATGATAACTTTGCTACCTGCATTTATACTCTAAATTAATTTGGAGATTATTTCCAAAGAAACAAAAATATATTCATACAAATTCATTAAAAGAATTCTAGCAACATTAAGATTTGTTTACTTTTTTGTAAAAAAGGAGAAAGGTTTTACTTAAGTAAGTATTGGGGTGGTAGGTCAGACATCTGTTGGTTATCTACAAATACTGGCATTGCCTATGTTGATTTAAGAGATACAGGTGACATAATTAAGAGAAAAATTCATCTTTCAAAACTCATTAAAGTGTCTATTACTCTAAATTAAAAACTGCTAAGTATGTGTGTGCGCGGGAGTAGTTGGATAATTCAGCTTTTTTTTAGTTCTCAGAATAAGAGCTCCTTAGAGAACGCCTATCTGTTAATTAAATCAAAGTTAATCAGTGCAATTACAGGATTCCATGATTGGTATATAATTTCTGTGCTACACATTCACTTACTATCATTTAAAGGAGGAATCAGAAATTAGTGTGTACAGAAGTGCTGATATCTTTATTTATATATGTTTCATTTTGGTTGGTATAATTTTTAATTTCAAATATTATCACTGCGTAAACTCCACAAGAATGGAAGTTTATCAAAGAGAAAATAGGTAAAATTTGCTCATAAAAATGCACAAAATTTTCTGAATATGCATTTATTCCAAAATGTTCTTAGTGGTCTAAGAAGATTTCTAAGAACATAGTCTATAATAAGACCAGCACTTTATATGGCTTAATCTATATTTGGGTATTCATGAACAAATTATATATGTTGCATTATTGCACTAATATATTATGTACATTTAATATATTAAAAAATAAAAAAGAAACAATAGTTTTAAAAATATACATATAGGGGAGGAGTTAAGATGGCTGAGAATAGGGGGACCATGGGCTTTCCTTGTCCCCATACACAGCTGTATTGACATCAAATTACTTGGAACATCCAGGAAGTAGATCTGCAGAGCAGCAGAAGGATCTCCGCAGTTGGAAGGAGACAGCTTGGCGGATGCCAGGTACATGGATATGAATTGGGGGAGAGAAAACAGTGGAACAGAGAAAACATGGAGGGGAGGGAACCCTTTCTGTGGAGAGACAAAAGGGAGAGAAAGAGAGAGGAGTTGAGCGAGTGTGGCATAGAGTTAGCACAAGAGGAAACGTCGCCGGACCCTGGACTGTGGAGTAAGAAGTACTGAGTGTCCCGGTTCTTTTTTTGCAAACAGCTTTTGGAGCTCAAACCTTGAGGTTTTGGAAGTGCTCAACTTTCCCAGTTCTTGTTTCAACAGCTTTTGGAGCTCAAACTCTGAGGTTTCGGCAATTTGAGACTTTCTCTGGAGAGGAACCGTGGTACGAATTCCTGGGGAGAAGAGAGCTGGCTCCGGAGTGCATAGCATGATGTCTACATCTCGGGTGCACTGGGAGAGAGCAGTCCCCTTCTTGGGGTACTTTTGGAAGGGAGTTTATTGCCCCATCCTACCACCCCCCCCCCCCCCCCCCCAAGGACAAAAGACCCTGCAGATGCCATCCAAAGGCCTTTTAGTCAGCTGGGTGGAGAGGCTCTACTCCAGAGGAGGGGAATGGATCCGCGCTGAGTCCTTTAAGACTTTGAGTTTTGAATCCAGCCAATGCACCAGGGAGAAGGCGCAGGATAGTTGTGGAGCAGGACGAGCTGCCTGCCATCGCTATTCTGTGAGGGCTGCCTGAGCAGTGGGGATTGAGATTCCCTGGACTGAGGTTGAAAGATTGGGGTGGTGCCATTTCCCGCCAGCCCCCCTTCCCCCCCCCCCCCCCCCCCCCCAACACTGCAGGACTTCAGAGAGCAGCACTGCAGTCCCCATTAGAGGCGGGACCCACTTACACCAAACCCTGCTCCTCTGTGCCTGGCAACCACTTATTTACAGGGGCAAGACTGACTGAGCCAATGCAGCCGGCCTCTTCTCCAAAGCAGCATCTCCAGAGCATCACAGCCACCACCTCCTAGACACTAACAGACAACTCCTCCCATTTTCTTTTTTTCCCTCCTTTTTTTCTTTTGTAATCAGGCACATAGTTTCTGATTTGTTTTTTGTCATTTCATCTTTTTTTTTTCTTGGACCAGGCTTTTTAAATTCTTTTCTTTTTCCTTCTTTTCTCTTCTGCTTTTTGTTTTCTTTCTTTTCTTTTTCTTTGGAATCAGCCTTACAGTTTTTTGGTTCTCTCTCTCTCTCTGTCTCTCTCTCTCTCTCTCTCTCTCTCTCTCTCTCTGTGTGTGTGTGTGTGTGTGTGTGTGTGTGTGGTGTGTGAGTGTGTGTGTTCCTTTTCCTTTTCTCTTTTTATTAGGCTCCCCCTGTCCCCCACCGCTTTGTTTTCCAGGGTTACTTCAACAAACAAATCAAAGCACACCTAGTTAAAAGTCCAAGCACTCTACCACTGCAAGCAAGGAGGAGCTCTGCAGAGGACTGACAAGTGGGTAAGAGCAGCCTAAATGCAACAGCAGAGTGCACACAGCATAGACCAGAAACACTTCCTGGAGTGCCAGGCCCTGGACAATGTATGACCCCTAAAAGTACTCTCAGGTGCAAGACACATAGCAAGCTTTTAAAATACGCAAAAGACAAAAACTTAGCCAAAACAATAAAAAGGAGGAATTTTCCCCAAAAGAAAGATCAAGAAGAAATCACAGCCAGAGACTTGTTCAAAACAAATATAAGCAATATAGCTGAACAAAAATTTAGAATAATTAACAACTCAGGAAACAACAGATGTTGGTGAGGTTGTGGAGAAAAGGGAACACTTTTGCAAGTTCATGGGAATGCAAACTGGTGCAGTCACTCTGGAAAACAGTATGGAGGTTTCTCAAAAAATTACAAATAGAATTACCCTACAACTCAACAATTGTACTGCAGAGTGTTTATCCAAAGGATAAAAAAATGCTAATTTGAAGGGACACATGCACCCCAATGTTTATAGCAGCACTATCAACAATAGCCAAATTATGGAATGAGCCCAAATGTTCATCAGATGATGAATGGATAAAGAAGATGTGGTGTATATATATAATGGAATATTACTTGGCTATCAAAAAGAATGAAATCTTATGGCTCCTAGGTGGCTCAGTCGGTTAAGCATCCAACTTCAGCTCAGGTCTGATCTCGAGGTTCATGGGTTCAAGCTCCCCATCAGGCTCTGTGCTGACAGCTCAACGCCTGGAGCCTGCTTCAGATTCTGTGTCTCCCTCTCTCTCTGTCCCTCTCCTGCTCACGTTGTCTCTATCTCTCAAGAATAAATAAACATTAAAAAATTTTTTTTTAAAAAGAATGAAATCTTTCTATTTGTAACAATGTGGATGGAAGTCGAGTGTATTATGCTAAGTGAAATAAGTTAGGTAGAGAAAGACAAATATCACATGATTTCACTCATATGTGGAATTTAAGAAACGAAACAGATGAACATAGGGGAAGGGAAGGAAAAATAAAATCAGAGAAGGAGCAAACTGTAAGAGACTCTTAAATGCAGAGAACAAACTGGGGGTTGCTAAAGGGGAGATAGGAGGGGGATGGGCTAATGGTGATGGGCATTGGGAGCACTTGTTGGATGAGCACTGGGTGTTATATGTAAGTCATGAATCACTGGGGTCTAGTCCTGAAACCAATACTATGCTGTATATATATACACATATATGCATATATATATATACACATACATACTTGAATTTAAATTATATATATATATATATATATATATATACACACACATACATACATACATATATACATATGAACACACACATGTGGGATCTCAGTAGGTAATCTACATTCACATAAAATAGATTTGGTCATGGATATGAAAGTTCTCCTACTGTGATCAATTTGGAATGATATTAATGATGTTCCATAGGTACTTCCCTCACACAACTTGTACAAATAAGTGTTTAGTAGCAGGCTGCTATATAGCTGCCTATACAGTTGGGAGTCAGCAGGTGTGTGCAGAAATGACTATCCTACCTTTTTTTTTTTTAATTTTTTTAACGTTTATTTATTTTTGAGACAGAGAGAGACAGCGCATGAACAGGGGAGGGTCAGAGAGAGAGAGGGAGACACAGAGTCTGAAACAGGCTCCGGGCTCTGTGCTGTCAGCACAGAGCCCGACGAGGGGCTTGAACTCACGGACTGCAGATCATGACCTGAGCTGAAGTCCGCCGCCCAACCGACTGGGCCACCCAGGCGCCCCTATCCTACCTTTTATAACATTGATATGCTTCCTAATTAGTTGAAACACAGATAGTTTCCTTTTTTCTCTTGGAAAGTTTTATCCTTTTCCCTGGGAACATTTAGAGTTCCTCAGTATCCCAACAGCTAAAGATATGATACTCTATACCGAATTACCTGTAGGTGCTAGCTGGCATGAGATTGGCAAATGAGGGAATGATAGATAACTCTATTACTGGGAAGTTGGTGCATTTTTAATATGTGTTGAGGCTGCCTCAGTCATGTTGAGCAGCCTGCTTTGGTAGTCCAAAGTCTCTCCCCCAGGACTGATTGCAAGATTTGATAGTGCTCTTTTTATTAAATTGTATAAATTTTGAAGAATGTCCCTGATCCTTTTTCTCCATAGGCCGTCTTTTTTTTTTTTAATGTAACTATTTTTTTTTTCCTGAAAGAAGTCTTTCAGGAATATACATAAGACATTAGAGTGGGGTTGACCCTTGAACAACAAGGGTTTGAACTGCATGGGTCCACTTATATGCAGATTTTTTGCATTAAATACAGTATAGCATTGTAAATGTGTTTTCTCTTCCTTATGATTTTCTTTTCTCTAGCTTACTTTATTGTAGAAATATAGTATATAATATATGTAACATACAAAATATGTTAATTATGTTATCAGTAAGTCTTCTGGTAGACAATAGGCTACTAATGTAAAGTTTTGGGGAGTCAAAAGTTTGGATTTTTGATTGTATAGGAGGTCAGTGCCCCTAAACCCTGCATTGTTTGAGGGTCAACTATAAATATGTATATAGTCCAAAAATATATTTAGAAATGTAATGCCATAATTGTTAACATCTGTATTTTATGAGTGAGGAAACTAACAGAGAAGTAATTTGAACTTAACTGACAGGGCCAGCATTCAAATCCAGATGTCATAACAGCAAATCCCACAGTCTTAATCAACCACTCTTTGGCCTCAATTTAATTGGAAAATTATTGGAAGAGACTAATATGGTTTTCTATAATCATCACACAGGTTTCATATAATCATTTCTATACACATTACGTGTGTAAAATACACAGGGTGAAATGAATAAATAATCATCAGCATTCTCTAAAAGTCAACAAATAAAGGGAAAGTAAAAGGGCACATATTTTAAAATTATTTATAGTTCAATGTATATTTAATTTCTATTACTGTACTGGGTTAGATATATTTTTTAATTTATTTTTGAGAGAGAGAGATTGAGTGTGGGAGGTGTAGAATCCAAAGCAGGCTCCAGGCTCTGAACTGTCAGCACAGAGTCTGACGTGGGGCTCGAACTCATGAGCCATAAGGTCATGACCTGAGCTGAAGCTGGACACTTAAGTGACTAGCCACCCAGATGCCCTGATATTTTGAATGGAAATTAGCTCTTATCAATTTCTCAAAGAAACAAAGCACCTCGGAAGGCATTTTACTTGAGAGTTTTATTATTGATCTGAAAAATAACACGTTCTTGGCAGGGGTAAATTACTTGACAGAAAAAGATCAAGTACTTCTAGGAAATTGTGGCCAAATATCTAATGGTGATAGAGTCTAAGGTTTACAAAATTTTATGATTAAGGGCAGGAAGTATTTCTCTTTTTTCTTTTCTCTTAAAAAGAACTCTGATCTTAATATGATAGGTATATTTTAAGAAAAAATGCATTTTCTAATCTGTAAAGTTAATTGATTTTAATTTGATGCTTGAAAATGAGAGAACTATATTACAGGCATATCTTGTTTTATTGTGCTTTATAGATACTGAGTTATTTATAAGTTGAATGTTTGTGGGAACACCATGTTGAGCAAGTCTATCTTCATCATTTTCCAACAGTGTTTCCTCACTTTGTGTCTCTATGTCATATTTTGTTAACTCTCACAGTTTTAAAATTTAAAAGCTTTTCATTATTATTATGTTAATTATGATAATATGTGACCAGTGATCTTTGATGTTACTATTGTTATTGTTTTAGGATGCCATAAACCTCACCCATATATGCTGGCCACCTTAATTGATAAATGTTGTGTATGTTCTGGCCATTTTCCCATATCTTTCCCTCTCTTTGGACCTCCCCATTCCCTGAGACACAACAATATTGAAATTAGACCAATTAATAACCTTACCCTCCAAGTTAGCCAACTTGTGAATGCAAAGGAAAAGCTCTTGAAGGAAAATAAAAATACTATTCCGGTGAACACATGAACAATAAGAAACTGAAACAGGCTTATGGCTCATATGGAGGAAGTTTCAATGGTCTGAATAGATCAGATCAGTCACAACATTCCCTTAAGCCAACACATAATCCAGAGCAAGGCCCTAACTCTCTTCACCTCTATGAAGGCTGAGAGAGGTGACGAAACTGCAGAAAAAAAGTTGGAAGCTAGCAGAGGTTGGCTCCATAACATAAAGTGCAAGGTGAAGCATCAAGTGCTAACATAGGAGCTTCAGCAAGTTATCCAAGATTTAGCTAAGATCATTAATGAAGCTGGCTACACTAAACAACAGATTTTCACTGTAGACAAAACAGCCTTCCGTTGGAAGAAGATGCCATTTAAGACTTTCATGCAGCTGGTGACTTTGAGTTGAATACAGTGCTCATTTACCATTCCAACAATCCTGGGACCCTTATGAATTATGCTAAATCTGCTCTTCTTGTGCTCTGTAAATGGAACAGCAAAGCCTAGATGGTAGCACTTCTGTTTACAATATGGTTTGCTGAATATTTTAAGCCCACTGTTGAGACCTACTGCTCAGAAAAAAAGATTTCTCTCAAAATATTACTGCTCATTGACAATGTACCTGGTCACCCAAGATCTCTGATGAAGATGTACAATGAGATTCATGTTGTTTTCATGGATGCTAATACAATATCCATTCTCTAGCCTATGGATCAAGAAATTATTTAAATGCTCAAGTCTTCTTATTGAAGAAATATATTTTATAAGGCTATAGCTGCCATAGATAGTGACTCCTCTGATGGGTTTTGGCAAAGTAAATTGAAAGCCTTCCAGGAAAGATTCACCATTCTACATGCCATTAAGAAAGTTCATGATTTGTGGGAAGAAGTCAAAATATCAACATGAACTGGAGTTTGGAAGAAGTTAATTCCATTTCTCATGGATGATTTTGAAGGGTTCAAAGTTACTTCACTGGAGGAAATAACTGAATATGTGGTAGAAATAGTAAGAGATCTAGAATCAGAAGTGGAGCCTGAAGATGTGACTGAGTTACTGCAATCTTATGATGACACTTTAACAGATGAGCTGCTTCTTAAGGATGAGCAAAGAAAGTAGTTTCTTGAGATGGAATCTATTTCTGGTGAAGAAAATATGGAAATTGTTTCAGTGACAACAAAGAATTTAGAATATATAAACTTAGTTGGCAAAGCAGTGGCAGAGTTTGAGAAGATTGAGCTCAATTCTGAAAGAAATTCTACTGTAGGTAAAATGCTATCAAACAGCATTGCATGCTACAGAGAAATTTTTTCTGAAAGGAAGAGTCATTTGATGCAGCAAACTTCATTGTTGTCTTATTTAAAATTTTTTTATTATTATTATGTTTCTTTATTTTTCAGAGGCAGAGAGAGACAGAGCATGAGTGGGGGAGGGGCAGAGAGAGAGGGAGACACAGAATCCGAAGCAGGGTCCAGGCTCTGAGCTGTCAGCCCAGAGCCCGATGCAGGGCTTGAACCCACAAACTGTGAGATCATGACCTGAGCCAAAGTCGGACGCTTAACTGAGTCACCCAGGTGCCCCATTGTTGTCTTATTTTAGGAAATTGCCACAACCATCCCAACCTTCAGCAACCATGAGCTGATTAGTCAGCAGCCATCAACACTGAGGCAAGACCCTCCACCAGCAAAGAGATTACAACTCACCCAAAGTTCAGATGATAGTTAGCATTTTTAAGCAATAAAATATTTTTAATTAATGTATATATACTGTTTTTTAAGATATAATGCTATTGCACACTTAATAGACTACAGTATAGTGTAAATGTAACTTTTAAATGCACTAAGAAGCCAACAAAATGTATTTGTCTCCCTTTATTGTGATATTCGCTTTACTGTGGTGGTCTGGAACTGAACCTGAAATATATACAAGGTATGCCTGTAATTTGGAAACAACTTTCATAATCTTATTATTTTTATTTCCTATGACAAAACAAAATTTCCAAGATAGTTTCATCTTTAAGTTCAAAATTCTTAAAGGATTTTTGAAAATGCATTAAGTTTATACAAAATAAAATAGTGTGAAAATCTGAAAAAACTGAGAAAAATAACATTTGAAAATTTCTAGGCATAAGAATTTATCAAAGAATAAAAAAGGGAAGCATTGTTTCATCCAGATGAATATAAATGGTTCTAATCCTAGCATCTCTTCTTTATACCATCGTTCTCCAAGTGAGGTGCAAATATTCCACGTAGTGCTAAAGAAGATTCATTAGGATGAGGGGGGACATATTAGAACTGTTATTATTTTTATTATTTATCTCACCCTTTAAATGTTTTATGCTATTGGTACGTATTTTAAAATTTACATAATGTATTAGTATAGTAGAAAAAAGGCATAAATTATACGATAATGATTGTGTGTGTGTGCATGTGCTGATTTTCAATTGGTGAAAATCTGTTCTAGAAGACCATAATGCTGTACTTCCTTTTCCTGTCTCTTTTCTCTCGCTGCCACCACAGTCTCCAGCCATAGAGAAGGCGCATTGCTTTCAGTCCCTGGGAGATTTCCCCCTGTTGACTTAGAATAGCAGGATGCAAGGATGCTGACATGACAGAAAACTACATTTCTTCTCTTGTTTGTGCCACCTTCCTGAGTCCTAGGGGTGGTGTGAAGAGTAAGGACACCTACCTGATGGATTTTGTTGAATCTTAGGAGATTATAGTTACCATTTCTACTCTATATGGCAGACCCTTAATCCAACCCTGATGTCTTGCGTTCTATTCAGCTAGTATTAATCCTTGATTCAAGTATTTAAAATTATTTCTCTAGAAATACTAGACTAATAGACTTATTGACATTCTTCTAGTTTCTTTACATTAGGGTAGATCAGGTATAATAGTGGGGGAAATGGTGGGGGAAATGCCTGAATAAATCATTCTTAAAATGGGAAAATTCTGATCTTAGTCTTTGCAGTGATTACTGCTGCTCTTTTTTGGCTGCTACAATTTGTTGATGATAAAAAGTATTATCTGATGAGCTATAATTAAGACTGTGTTTCTGAAATCTTAGTGAATAAACTTATGAAAAATTCAGTTTATTTATAGAATTCTTCAGACAAAAGTTTATAGACCCAACTGTTTTCCCTGGGCCTAAAAGAAACTTATTATTTTCTCTGCAGAAATAATTTCCTTGGATGGCTGAAGAAATAAAATCAAGGGAGAGAAAAATTATTCAGAAGTCTCTTATTTTGGAGGGACTATAGAGATCACTCAATCCAAAAACCTTAGAGATAGAGTGACTGAGTCACCAGGAGTCGAGAAGTTCTTTGCTTTTGTGTAAGTACAATAGCGTGGGGGTAGTGAAGAAACTTTATTAGTATTGCTAGACACTGGTGCCTATTGTACTGCCATACCTAGTTAGCAATTGTTAACTTCTTGGGCTTTAATTGAAGTTTCTATTGTTGAACACCATGCAAGTATTTTGAGGCCTCAGATACCTATTTTGTTTTGTGTTATATCAGATCTTCATCCCAATAGGATAGGAAGTACACAGAGACTTTTCTTAGTAAGTAGAAATGGAAATATTCTTGGTCCTTGGAAGTATTCAAGAAATGCAACAGGGGAAATCATTGAGGGTGCCAACTACATAAATGAACACACAGCTGCTTGCTATTCTTTGCATCCCACTCTAAATCTTCCTGAGGAATTACCTAACATTCTGGCTAAATGGGCCCCTCCCAGTGATCAGTTATTTGAGAGTTGTAAAAATGCAACATAGCTGACAGATAACTCAAGAGAGGAAGGTTGACAATATGGAAAGCATTTGTACTGTGACTGGTTGATAATAATATGGTATATATTTTTTAAACATATATCGGGAAATAGCTAATGAACCAGCAATATATATAGAAAATGACACATAGGTAACTGGGAAGTAAAAGTAATCTCAGTGGGTGTTATGTTATGGAAAATGTTGTGTATTTAGCAAGTGGGAATCAAAGTGGGCCATATTGATGCCCACCAAGAGAATGCCATCAAAATTCAGAAAGGGACTACAACAAACCAGTAGATACTCCTGATGGTCCCTGAAAAGTCATCCCTTGCACACATGAATGAGTTGGCATGGGAGGGGTACCAAGAAATACACAGACTGGCAGAGAACTATGTATCCTACTGTCTCAGAATCTTACAGTATTTACTTGTTTGTCAACAGGAATATTAAAGACTAAAAGAAGCCATGGCTGCGTGTTGAGCAGATCTAGGAAGGCCCATAGTTTATAGATTACATTGGCTCTTTACCCATAATGCCAGATGGATACCAAAGGGCCTTAACCAGTGTAGACACTTATTCTGAATTTAGATTTACATATCTATTAACTTAAAAAAATATACTTCTAACACTGTAATGCCTAGAGCAGGAAACCTTTCAGTTTGGACCTTCTGCTTATATAGCATTTGACCAAGGAACTCATTTTATTGCAGGTGCAGTGGAACAATACACTGAGAAACATTGCATCTTACCTTCTACAAAATGGTAGAGAATTAAAAATTTGAATGTACAATTGGAACAGCTGCTTACTACCTTGCAAAATTGAACAAATATGTATTAAAACTTAATATATGTGAACATAAAGGAGGTTCATGATTGGACGTATCATTCAGACATTGTGCAGAAAATAGAGAAGAGGGAATGAGGGATGGTACAGGCACATAGCATTAATTTCTCTCCCACTTCTAATACTTTTTTTCCTTCCTGTCCCTGATTCTATTGTGTGGATCTTTGATTGCATTTATGAATTCCAGAAGAAGAAACGATTTTTAATATTTAACATTTTTTAACATTTAATCATAAGGTATGATTCATAACAATATCTCTAAAGGAAAATGAAGTAAAAAATTAATAAAGTAAAAAAAAACTCTTCAAGAGAAAATTAGACATGCAAGGACTATTCAATATACTATGATTAACGTCTCCAAAGTGAAAGACAATGAATGGACTAGAACAAATACTAATAATTATAAAAGAAATCATGAAATAAGGTGATACTTAAATCTATGTAATGAAACACTTCAATACTATATGTGAATTCCAACTGAGAATGATCAACACCAACAAATTAATGAATGTCAAAGATCTTTAAAAAGGGATTTGGAAACCAGGAAAGAATTAAATTACTTATAAGGGAAAAAAAGCAAATGGGTACAAAACTTCTTGAACATAATATTTCATAATAGAGCAACTTACTGAACATATTTGAGGAAGCAAGGATTTTATATCCATCCAAAATATAGGTCACAGACAATTACGAACATGAGAATAATTGATTAGTGTTGTCCCATGAACTATTTACGAATAATCTTCTAGATAATTATTTTAGTCATCTGAGAAATTATAAGAGAACTTTTACTATTAGGTATAGTGATAAGCATAAAGTATATTAAACTGTATGACCAAGCTAAATGTTTAGCTTGGCTGATGCAAAAATTACAAATATATATGCTTTGGCATCATAGGTATAATAGAACTATCATAAATTGGCAGATAAGAGAGAGATTATATAGAAATGAAATGTTTACTAATTGTTTTATAGGTATTAAAAAGTAAAATAATATGATCTTAATCAGATAGTTGGGGCATAGGGAGAAAAAGGGAAGAAGATTTTATTAGCTTAATTATTGTTGATAGTAGGAATCATAAAATAGTGTGTGAAAAAGAGAAGACCTAAAATATTATATACGATTATTGTTAGCAGTATAAAGCCAATTGTCAAAACAAAAAATAAAAATTTATCTACATAACAAAAGATATGAGAAAATAAAAAGAAATACACCACATTATGTAGGCTTTCAATAAAATAAATAATGTGACAGAATTGAGAACAAATGTTTGGTCATATCAGTAAGTATAAGTGACTGTAATTCAGGCATTTTTTAAAATTTTTTATATATTTTCTTTTTGAAATTTATTGTCAGATTGGTTTGCATACAACACCCAGTGCTCATCCCAAAAGGTGCCCTCCTCAATACCCATCACCCACCCTCCCCTCCCTCCCACCCCCCATCAACCCTCAGTTTGTTCTCAGTTTTTAAGAGTCTCTTATGCTTTGGCTCTCTCCCACACTAACCTCTTTTTTTTTTTTCTTCCCCTCCCCCATGGGTTTCTGTTAAGTTTCTCAGGATCCACATAAGAGTGAACACATATGGTATCTGTCTTTCTCTGTATGACTTATTTCACTTAGCATCACACTCTCCAGTTCCATCCACGTTGCTACAAAGGGCCATATTGCATTCTTTCTCATTGCCACATAGTACTCCATTGTGTATATAAACCACAATTTCTTTATTGATTCATCAGTTGATGGACATTTAGGCTCTTTCCATAATTTGGCTATTGTTGAGAGTGCTGCTATAAACATTGGGGTACAAGTGCCCCTATGCATCAGTACTCCTGTATCCCTTGCTAAATTCCTTGCTAAATTTCCTTGCTAAGTTCTTGCTAAATTCCTAGCAGTGCTATTGCTGGGTCATAGGGTAGGTCTATTTTTAATTTTCTGAGGAACCTCCACACTGTTTTCCAGAGTGGCTGCACCAGTTTGCATTCCCACCAACAGCACAAGAGGGTTCCCGTTTCTCCACATCCTCTCCAGCATCTATAGTCTCCTGATTTGTTCATTTTGGCCACTCTGACTGGCGTGAGGTGATATCTGAGTGTGGTTTTGATTTGTATTTCCCTGATGAGGAGCGACGTTGAGCATCTTTTCATGTGCCTGTTGGCCATCCAGATGTCTTCTTTAGAGAAGTGTCTATTCATGTTTTCTGCCCATTTCTTCACTGGACTATTTGTTTTTTGGGTGTGGAGTTTGGTGATCTCTTTATAGATTTTGGATACTAGCCCTTTGTCTGATATGTCATTTGCAAATATCTTTTCCCATTCCATTGGTTGCCTTTTCGTTTTGTTGGTTGTTTCCTTTGCAGTGCACAAGCTTTTTATCTTCATGAGGTCCCAGTAGTTCATTTTTCTTTTAATTCCCTTGCCTTTGGGGATGTGTCAAGTAAGAAATTGCTACGGCTGAGGTCAGAGAGGCCTTTTTCTGCTCCTCTAGGGTTTTGATGGTTTCCTGTCTCACATTCAGGTCCTTTATCCATTTTGAGTTTATTTTTGTGAATGGTGTGATAAAGTGGTCTAGTTTCAATCTTCTGCATGTTGCTGTCCAGTTCTCCCAGCACCATTTGTTAAAGAGACTGTCTTTTTGCCATTGGATGTTCTTTCTTGCTTTGTCAAAGATTAGTTGGCCATACATTTGTGGGTCTAGTTCTGGGGTATCTATTCTATTCCATTGGGCTATGTGTCTGTTTTTGTGCCAATACCATGCTGTCTTGATGATGACAGCTTTGTAGTAGAGGCTAAAGTCTGGGATTGTGATGCCTCCTGCTTTGGTCTTCTTCTTCAAAATTACTTTGGCTATTCGGGGCCTTTGTGGTTCCATATGAATTTTAGGATTGCTTGTTCTAGCTTTGAGAAGAATGCTGGTGCAATTTTGATTGGGATTGCATTGAATGTGTAGATAGCTTTGGGCAGTATTGACATTTTGACAATATTTATTCTTCCAATCCATGAGCATGGAATGTTTTTCCATTTCTTTATATCTTCTTCAATTTCCTTCATAAGCTTTGTATAGTTTTCAGCATACAGACCTTTTACATCTTTGGTTAGATTTATTCCTAGGTATTTTATGCTTCTTGGTGCAATTGTGAATGGGATCAGTTTCTTTATTTGTCTTTCTGTTGCTTCATTGTTAGTGTATAAGAATGCAACTGATTTCTGTACATTGATTTTGTATCCTGCAACTTTGCTGAATTCATGTATCAGTTCTAGCAGACTTTTGGTGGAGTCCATCGGATTTTCCATGTATAATATCATGTCATCTGCAAAAAGTGAAAGCTTGACTTCATCTTTGCCAATTTTGATGCCTTTGATTTCCTTTTGTTGTCTGATTGCTGATGCTAGAACTTCCAACACTATGTTTAACAACAGCGGTGAGAATGGACATCCCTGTGGTGTTCCTGATCTCAGGGAAAAAGCTCTCAGTTTTCCCCCATTGAGGATGATATTAGCTGTGGGCTTTTCATAAATGGCTTTTATGATCTTTAAGTATGTTCCTTCTATCCCGACTTTCTCAAGGGTTTTTATTAAGAAAGTTACTGAATTTTGTCAAATGCCTTTTCTGCATCGATTGACAGGATCATATGGTTCTTATCTTTTCTTTTATTAATGTGATGTATCACGTTGATTGATTTGTGAATGTTGAACCAGCCCTGCATCCCAGGAATGAATCCCACTTGATCATGGTGAATAATTCTTATTATATGCTGTTTAATTCGATTTGCTAGTATCTTATTGAGAATTTTTGCATCCATAGTCATCAGGGATCTTGGCCTGTAGTTCTCTTTTTTTACTGGGTCTCTGTCTGGTTTAGGAATCAAAGTAATACTGGCTTCATAGAATGAGTCTGGAAGTTTTCCTTCCCTTTCTATTTTTTGGAATAGCTTGAGAAGGATAGGTATTATCTCTGCTTTAAACGTCTGGTAGAACTCCCCTGGGAAGCCATGTGGTCCTGGAATCTTATTTGTTGGGAAATTTTTGATAACTGATTCAATTTCTTTGCTGGTTATGGGTCTGTTCAAGCTTTCTATTTCCTCCAGTTTGAGTTTTGGAAGTGTGTGGGTGTTTAGGAATTTGTCCATTTCTTCTAGGTTGTCCAGTTTGTTGGTATATAATTTTTCATAGTATTCCCTGATAATTGCTTGTATCTCTGAGGGATTGGTTGTAATAATTCCGTTTTCATTCATGATTTTATCTATTTGGGTCATCTCCCTTTTCTTTTTGAGAAGCCTGGCTAGAGGTTTATCCATTTTGTTTATCTTTTCAAAGAACCAACTCTTGGTTTTGTTGATCTGCTCTACAGTTTTTTTTAGATTCTATATTGTTTATTTCTGCTCTGATCTTTATTATTTCTCTTCTTCTGCTGGGTTTAGGCTGCCTTTGCTGTTCTGCTTCTATTTCCTTTAGGTGTGCTGTTAGATTTTGTATTTGGGATTTTTCTTGTTTCTTGAGATAGGCCTGGATTGCAATGTATTTTCCTCTTAGGACTGCCTTTGCTGCATCCCAAAGCATTTGGATTGTTGTATTTTCATTTTCATTTGTTTCCATATATTTTTAAATTTCTTCTCTAATTGCCTGGTTGACCCACTCATTCTTTAGTAGGGTGTTCTTTAACCTCCATGCTTTTGGAGGCTTTCCAGACTTTTCCTTTGGTTGATTTCAAGCTTCATAGCATTGTGGTCTGAAAGTATGTATGGTATGATCTCAATTCTTGTATACTTATGAAGGACTGTTTTGTGACCCAGTATGTGATCTATCTTGGAGAATGTTCCACGTGCACTCGAGAAGAAAGTATATTCTGTTGCTTTGGGATGCAGAGTTCTAAATATATCTGTCAAGTCCATCTGATCCAATGTATAATTCAGGGCCCTTGTTTCTTTATTGACTGTGTGTCTAGATGATCTATCCATTTCTGTAAGTGGAGTGTTAAAGTCCCCTGCAATGACCACATTCTTATCAATAAGGTTGCTTGTATTTGTAATTGTTTTACATTTTGGGGGCTCCCGTATTCGGCACATAGATGTTATAATTGTTAGCTCTTCCTGATGGATAGACCCTGTAATTATTATATAATGCCCTTCTTCATCTCTTATTACAGCCTTTAATTTAAAGTCTAGTTTGTCTGATATAAGTATGGCTACTCCAGCTTTCTTTTGGCTTCCAGTAGCATGATAAATAGTTCTCCATCCCCTCACTTTCAATCTGAAGGTGTCAGGCATTAAAATAATAAAAGATATTCAGATTGTCTAACAAGGCAAAAGCCATGAAGTAAACAAGACACATACAAAATTAATGGTAAAAACTAAAAGCAAGTGTCCTAATTTTATTAGACAAAATAATTATCTGGACAAAAAAAATAATGAATGAAACAAGAAAGTTGTTTTAATGCTAAAGTTCTAGAATATGGGTCTTTTTTTCTTTAACTGTGTTTTTATTTTTTTTAAGTTTTTATTTAAATTCCAGTTAGTTAACATGCAGTTAGAGAAAGGCATGTCAGTCAGAGAAAGACAAATACTGTATGATTTCATTATATGCGGAATTTAAGAAACAAAATAAATGATCAGAGGGTGGGAAAAAGAGAGAGACAAGCCAAGAAACAGATTCTTAACTATAGAGAACAAACTTATGGGTACCAGAAGGGAGGTGGGTGCAGAGTTGGGTTAAATAGGTAATAGGGATTCAAGAGGGCACTTGTGAGGAGCACTGGGTGTCCTATGTAAGTGTTGAATCACTAAATTGTACACCTGAAATTAATATTAACTGTATGCCGCTATAAACATCAGGGCGCATGTGTCCCTTCGAATTAGCATTTTTATATTCTTTGGATAAATACATAGAAGTACAATTTCTGGGTCATAGGGTAGTTCTATTTTTAATCTTTGAGCAGCCTCCATACTGTTTTCCAGAGCTGCTATGCCAGTTTGTATTCCCATAACAGTGCAAGAGGGTTCTCCTTTCCTTGCATCCTCACCAAAACGTGTTGTTGATTTTAGCCATTCTGACAGGTGTGAGGTGATATCTCATTGTAGTTTTGATTTGTATTTCCCTGATGATGAGTGATGTTGAGCATCTTTTCAATGTTGGTCATTTGATTTCTCCAACAATTCTGAATAAAAAGACGTGGTTGAGGGGAGAGGAATGAAAGAACTGATAGAATAAAAGAATCTTCAGAAGCATAACTATGTGCAATGTGTGGACTTGTTGGAATCTTGGTTTCAAAAGATTAAGTCATGTTTGAGGCAGTTGGTGTGGATATGGGCTGGATATTATTAAAATTATCTAAGTAAATAATTGTTAATTTTGCTATGTGTGATGGTAGCAAGGTTGTGGTATTTTTTAAAAGTCCATACCAGAGATATACTGGTTAAATGACATATGTTTGGGCTTTTCTATAAATATAAATATTTAATACACATAGTATTTATTCTCAATAATAGAAAAATGAACAATCTCATTTTGGCAAGGTTAGGGAACAACATGAACTCATTTTTTATAAATACTGCAATAGTGTCTCTTTTCGAAACAGAAAAATGTACATTTTTTAGGTAAATTTCAAAGGAGTAGTCTGCTTATTCCTCCCAAATAAAGTATTTTAAATATTATTTCATTATGCTGTGCCAAAGGAAAAGAGACGTAGATAGTGTCAATACTTTCTAAAAGATAGCTCCATTGTCATTTCTGTTTCACACACAGACCCTTATGATACAAGGGAAAGGTGAGCAAGCAATTGATTCTAAAAATATTAGAATTAATTTGACCTCATAAGGGAATGGTTTATTATAAAAACTCATTATTTTGTAACTCTAGATATTTTTATACAATAGGTCATAAAATAAGTTTTGCAGGAGAATTTTTTTATGTCATATGTTCATTTTTTAAAAAATTTACAAACAACTTACTGAGAACTATTAGCCAGACACTCTTTTGGATATTGAAATGTAATAATAAAAAAATAAACAAGCTTATGATATTTTAGTTATTAAATTTAATGAGGATACAACAAAATGAATAAACAAATATATTCTATAGTATCTATAATACTAGGTAATTACATTATTATAATGCCATCTAATACCCAGAAATGAAGGATGTTACCTTTTAACATTAGTCTATTTTCTAATAAATGTATGTCATCACAACAAGAGTAACATTGTATGTACGTATGTGTGAGGGTGTTTGGTAAACAACCTTTGTACACTTAAGATGAGAGTTTGAGACATTATATCTGTATATATACCTTCTCTTGAATGTTTCGGTTTCTATCCTGAACTTCACCATTTTCTCTTTCTTTACCTTTCCTTTTCCTCATTTCCCCCTTTTTATCCTATCTCCTTTCCCTTCCCATCATTTAATTTATCCTCCATCAGTTCATCAAATGGACATTTCAGATCTCTCCTACTTCCTTGTCTTTAATTGTATGTTGCAGGAGAATTTTTGTTATTGTGGAGAATGAAAATTTTGTTAAACGCAGTCATCATCACTCTGAGTTTGTACCAAAGGTGGCACACATTTAGAGAATGAGATACCTAGAGTGCCTTGAATACTATGATAACAAAAAAATGTTTGATTAATAATAGCCACTTTGACAGCAGTCCTAAAATATGAGATTATTTCAGAATTCAACAGACCACATCTTACATATGAGAAACTTTTGTCTATCCTGCAATTGCCAATGATAACATTTATGGAATGGCAACAGGGATAACATGGCTTAAAATAATTTGGCTTTCATATGTGACTAGGTCTATGCAGACAGATATCCATTAATATTAGTGTATTTTGCTTTATATACTTCATATTAAGCATATCCATGATAGAATAAAATTATTTTTTCTCTTCCATGAGGTAATTTCTTGTTATGGTAAATGCACATACACAAAACTATATGTATTTACATTTTAAATATATGTAAATATTGGAATGCCTGGGTGGCTCAGTCGGTTAAGCCTCTGACTCAGTTTCAGCTCAGGTCATCATCTCGCGGTTCCTGGGTTCAGGCCCCACATCAGGCTCTGAGCTGACAGTGTGGGGCCTGCCTTGGGATTCCCTCTCGGCCCCTCCTCTTATCTCTCTGTCTTTAAAATAAATAAACTTAAAAAAAATTAAATATATGTAAATGTTATACAGCTATAGAATTATATAAGATAAATTATTACATATGATACTATATATAATTGTGATATATATGTAATATATATAGTATTTATTATGTGTGTCATAATATGTAGTAATATTGCTTGTTCATGTATCTGTCATCATTTTTATATCATCTAGGGAGCTATGGATGAACTGTATGGCTGTGAAACTAGGGCAAGAAATCTGATTCAATCTTTTTCCACACTCTCTCCTATACTCTCCCCTCTTTAGCATTGCCCCAACTTCTTTAATGAAACAGTTTAGTAGTTTGGATTTTTAACTTTATTTTTAATATCCCCTGATGTATATAGCTCTCTTTTTTAAGAAAATTATCAACTTTGATACATATTTGTTTATCTTTGAATATTTTTATCTAGTTTTATATATATTACAAAATTCATTTGTCACCACTATTTTTTCTTATTCTTCCTCTATCTGTAAATTTCATGGGTTGTATTCCTCTTTCATGGAAGTCTGTAGATACTATTCTATTATTTTTCAGCTGCTAGTATTATAAATGAAGAGTTTCTATATAAATTTGATTTGGGGAGTTAATGTTTGCAGACAGGGTTTTTATATTTGTGTGTAAACTTGTATGATTTTTTTTTATTCTTAGATTTCAGAGTTTTTAAAATTCAGAAATGACATGACTAGTTGTGAGCTTTTTCATGAGTTCAGCCTGAGCCATTTCAATCTTTAAGCCTGTATGTTTCTCTTCATCTTGAGGACATTTTCTTGTATTCTTGGCTTGATTTCCATCCCTCTGCATCTGTGCCTTTTTAAAACTAGTTTGTACTTTAGGTACTATTAATATATTCTCTAATCTCCTCATCTTTTTCTTTATTGTGTCTATTGTTTTTATAATTTTGCTCTGTGAATTACATATTTTTTAACTTGATTTTCCAAGCCATTAACTTAAATACGACTGTTTCCGTCTCCTCATTCAATTCATTTACTGACTTGTTTAGCTGGTAAATCACTTTTTTGTTTTGTTTTGTTTTGTTTTGGGATTCAAAAAGACTTTTTGAAGCCACAGCAAAATTTTCTCAATTCCTGTCAGCATCATCATCATCATCATCATTTTTAAGGTCAGGTTTCTGTCTCTTCCATCAGCTCTATTTGCTGAATATTTTTCTGTCTCATTTTTCTCTTCCTTGGCAACTGGCCAAGGCACTAGGCAAAAGCTTACTTCCTTCTACTTTGCCATTGTGAGAAGCAAGGATGACAGAGTAGCTCCTTCCGATTCTTAATTGCTTTCTTGGGGCCAGAAAAACTAAACATGGTTGAACCACCTGATATTATTCTATTCTCAAGGGCACCTGCAGATCTTTAGGAATAAATTCATGTCCAGACAGTGAACTGTGGCTTTGCAATACAGTGTCTTTCCCAAAGTGGTCTCTAAACACACCCCTCTCCCACAGGTGAATAGTGCACCTGTTCTCAGTAGAGACTCTAACAGACCTGAATCAAATACTCTGAAAGCCTCAGAAACCATTTGGCTCAAGAGAGAAAGATAGAATGGGGAGGAAGCAAGGAGAGAAGAAGCCCTGCCCTGCTAGTCTAGTTTTGTTCTCAGAATCCCTTTATATCTACTTCAATAGTGCCATCATATGAAAGTAAATATAAATTCAAGAATATGCTTATAATCTTCCTGAGGACAGAGCTTATATGCTTATAACCTTCCTGACCTTTTAAAAAAATCCCTTCAGTAGAAGATACACAGCATACAATGTTAAGAGCTAAATAAAGATTGCAGAGGCTAGCATTTCAAAATTGTATTTATGAACATCATTCTATGTTCCATCATTTCAAAAAACTATTTATTAAGCCTCTACTACCTGAATTTGAAACAAATTTTTCTCATACCATGTATATCCTTTTAACTTTTGCTTTTTTTCCTATGAGACATTAACAATTTCAAAAAAATGTGTACATATAAACAACTATTTATACATAGTTTTGTATTATGATTTTTTATTTCAAAGATAACAGAAAAATACATGAAAAATTATATTTTAAATGCATTTTTTGCATGTTTAAATTAACATAATAATGTGAATACAAAGAAGCAATCTTCAATATTTTCCTAGGAAAGTGAACCAAATATATAAAAACCTTTTACTAATTTGAATGAGTTTTTAAAAATCTGACATTTCTTTAAAGATTTTTTGATTCATAGAATTGAAACTAAATAATATTTTGAACAAAATCTTATTTCCACTAACTTACTAGAATAGCTCTACAGAAGGGAGTCATTTGTCAATAGTGAAGAAAAGAAATGGCAATAAATGCTCTTAAAGCTAAGTGTCTATGATCTCAGAATACATGTCTTCCTTGGCATTGGTTATAGCCAACTTTATCTCCCTGCTTTCTACAATATTTTTTTTAAATGTTGTGTGATGGCTCCTATTATAGTTAGTGTCCACCAAAGGGTATGTACATAGCTTGCTTATAGTGGAGAGGCATTTTCTCATTAGTTTTCAGAAGCACACCACACAAAAGATATAGAACACATACCACAACACCACATACCACAAACATACCACAAATATACCACAAACCACATACCACATACACCAAGCTAGCAAGAAGAAAGAAACTTGTGGTGATGCCATGTGAACATCCTCTATTTCTAGAAGGACTCACAGTATTTGGTACAATTCTTTGTGGAAACATAAGTATAGCTCTACAGATTATATATAACTGGCTAGGATCTGGTTTTGGATATTGTATGTAGTTACAACTGTTCTCAGGGGATTTGGAGTAAAATGGAGATTTTCTCTTTGTGTATATGAATGTCTAAGGTTGAAGAAGTAAGAGAGAACCCTATTCAGAATTTGAATGTGACTTTATTCTTAACTGCTCTAAAGTATTTGTTTTCTCACTGTATTGTGAATCATTGCAGGGATGCCACGGAGAGTTTCTCTGAAGCCTCAGAGGGGATTAATGGGAGAAAGTGAATGGAAGTCTTATTTTCTCTCTTCAATAAGATTAGATTTTATTTTTAAATACTTTATATAAAACTTCTGCCATTACAAAGTTTAAAAACAATGCTTGAGAGGGTCTGGTAATCTCAAGAGAGGTCATGACGAACAATTCCTATAAGAGACTATTCAGATTGGGTTGAGTAAGTTACAAAATCTGCTGGTCAGAAGTACATATTAATTGTCCTGAATGTTCTAGAAAGCTAACTTATTAATTCACATTTTGGAGAGTTGGATGATCTCAAATCGGATCAAATTTATTCTCCCTGGGAAGTGTTTACAAGATAATGCCAATTAACTTTCTTCCAGGAGGGTGTTTAATAGTGTTATTTAGAAGTGCTTCATAGGATTATTACAGAATTGGGCTATTCTTTTTTCCACTAAAAAGTATTTATATTATTTCTTTTCAAGCATGTAGATAAAAAACAATTGCCAAGAATATAACATCCTCTAGAGTAGAACAGATATGACAGAACTCTCAGATACAGAAAGGCAGAGAACTTCACAGAACAAAAATGATTTCATAAATTGCATTAACACTTGACCATCTTGAGTTGGATAGTTTCCTAGACTAAAGCAAAACTTCAGTAGATTTCAGTAGGAAGAACAAGCAAATAGACAAAAAACAGCATTTAAAAGCTTTACTTTGAACAAGAACATAAACATGCTATGTGAACACGGTCTAACACGGTAGCCACTAGTTATATGTAATGAGTGAACCCTTGAAATATGGTCAGTCCAAATTGAGATGTGCATTAAGCACTTACTATGAAAAAATAGTTAAAATATCTCAATAATTTTACATTGATTACATATAGGAATGATAAGGACATATTGGTAATGGGTTGTTATCTGTTTCTTTCTAAGACTAGAAAAAGGCTATATAAGAACCCACTGATAATTATTTTATATGCATATATAAGCAACTGTATATAGCTCAAAACCTAGAATTTGGTTCAGTCATTTTCAACAAATGTTATGCTATTTTTAATCCTCTCAATAAAAGGAGTCTTTCAGATATCAAACTGGGTGAAACTTATCTGATTATCAGAGTAAACATTTTCAGGCCTAGAATGGACTAAATAATGTAAACAATTTACTCCCAGATTTTGGTTAAATGAGGCCATTTTCTATTTATAAGGGATCAAAGTTTTGTGTCACCTGAGTGATATATAACATTTTTGTGTCTCTAGTTATTAAATTAAAT
This sequence comes from Panthera leo, assembly GCF_018350215.1. Taxonomy (NCBI): domain Eukaryota; kingdom Metazoa; phylum Chordata; class Mammalia; order Carnivora; family Felidae; genus Panthera; species Panthera leo. The sequence goes on along the minus strand of NC_056682.1, from coordinate 118,309,959 downwards.
TTAATAAGTATTATTGAAAATGATTATGGATATTGCACAGAATTTGTTCTTAAGGGAACTAAAATTAAATACTATGTCAGCAAATGTACAATTAATTCATTTTTACAATACATATTTTTGACACATCTATTCTGTGTGTGTAGCCCTATTAGGAAATATAATATTAAAAGACTAAATGTATTATATGTTAAGAGAGGTCACCCTTTGTGACCTTCACAAATTTATTTACTGTGACCTCACTAATTTATTGTCATCGCGGCAGTATTATAAATTAGGTTCTTTTATTATCACTTTTATAAATGAGAAAATTCAGCCAAAAGAGGTTGAGATGACATAACTTACAGCTTTTTAAGTGTGTCAAGAAGGATGCAAACTCAACAGTGTGGATATATATATTTAACCATATATTTAACCTTCTGGATATTGGGAGAAAGAAATTTATGATGGAGTAGATAGCATAAGGGAGCAGGACAACAAAAAAGTATGTATGTATTTAGAGAATATTAACTGGCCTTGCTACAGGTACCTGGTTTGTATTGATTCAGATTCTTTGGTAGCAACAAAACCAACCCTTTCTAACTTAAAATTTTTGGCTTGGTTGTTTTGGAAGGCTATTGGGTTCACATGTTAATGGAAATGCTTGAGATGAGATTGAGAAATGAGAAAAATGAGGCCTTCTCTAAATGTTCCAGATTTTGCTGCCATAATTAATACCCTCCATCAAGTCTTTTATTTTATTCCAATAACTTTGAATCAATATTAATAAAGATTCAAAGGACTGGACTTCGACCATAAACCATTAACGAAATAAACTGTAAGGACTGAAAGAGCTGCAATAAATTTTGAACTTTATAGAGTAGATTTGCTTTTAATAAGTGGTATTAGTAGTGTAATCATGAAACTATATTTTAAAGGCACTGTAAGAGAGAGAAAATGCGTGAATATGAAATATATTTGGAACTAGGGTTCTCATAAGGGGGATGGGAGACACATATATTGAATGATAGAGAGATAGGGAGGACTCAGAATGTTGGATTTGAACTGGTGATATCACTGTGAACTCTTGACTTAGTTTCCCTACTTGGCTCACTGAAGGAGGCTAGAAACAATGACAACCCACTTTCAGTATCCACAACTAGAGGTTAAGTCTTGGTTTCTAAATACTATTGTATGCTGAAAGAAGCCAGGAGATATTAGAGAATTAACAGCTTTCAGAACTGGGGCAGAGAAAACAAGATAAAACTGTTTTGTCTTATCATGGTGAAAGCAACGAGATGCTAAAAAATTGATACAATCATAGCAAAAGGACAGAGAACCAACTTAAAGGGGTATCCAGTGGTCAAATTGGACTAAATCAGCATTAAAAAAATAATAATGATAGTAATGCATATAATGTATTGAATACAATGAAATCGTAAGTTCATTTTAATACTAAAAGAAGTGGTGTGGGACAGAAGGCTTTTCTTTACAGAAAAATACCAATTAACACATATGTAAAGAATGACATAGTAAAGGAAATAATCACTTTGAAGTCTCAATATAATATTGATTCAGGGAACCATTATCAATTGATGCTCCAATGCACACAAAAAGGAAAATATATGCATTGTTTAATCTGCTATTCAAATACAGCTATTCTTTTAAAAGCATATTGTTCAAAAAACAATCTTTCTTATACTCAGACAGTTTTCAATTTCATCATAAAATTGATTCCTTGGGAGCATGACTTCAGGGAGGTGTTATTTAGTGGCTATTCAGTAGTTTTAGGAGAGATGTGATAACGCATGACAATAGCTATAATCAACTTAAGAAAGATCACCACAGAATGATTATTCCCAAATTGCCTAATGAAATATGACAGTGATATTCACTTCTGCATTTATTTCTTTCAAAAGAAATGAGCCTCAGAGCTAAAATTTATAAAAGAGGAAGACAATATTCAGCCATTTTATAGAACAAGTAGTTATGTTCACATAGGTAATGTGGTCATTAGTCAATTAGGTTTATGTCCCTTTTGTACCATATAAACTCATTAGCTTTTGAGCCAGTAACCAAGCTCATTGAGCATTGAATTAGTAAAAGATGGAAAGCTATAGTTTATTATTTAATAATCATTGTTGTCATGAATGAAATCTTGAGACATTACATTTGGTAGATCAGAAGTAAAAATTTTATGCAAGTACTTTTATCATATTCATAGACTCAATTTTTTATTTTTTTGTTTTGTGAGGTTGCAATGAGTGGGGAGGGGCTGATGACAGGCTACTGGAAATCTGGATGAGAAACACTGGGGTTCCGAACTCAGAAAATGGCTGTGGTTGGAAAGTGCTAGAACCTTTGTGTAGGGAACAGTTTGAGAAAACAGAGATGACAACAGTAGCAGTTTTTCCACGATAATTTAGAGGTACAAGTCTTTGATATAATAGTCTCATTTATATTTTGATATTTTTATTTATTAGGTGTGTTGAAAGAAAAAACAAATGGAGACCGGCCTTGAAAATACCCTAAGCAATAAAACCAGTTTAGTCATACAACAAAGCTTAATTTAGTTTATTTTGCAAGAGTAACTTGACCTGGGTCATTTCTTGCTTATGCCTCTGGAAGTCATAAGCAAAACTTACACTGCTTCCCAAGGTTGATATGAGGTAACCTGGGCCAATTACTTATTGTTTAAGAAAATTCTAATATTATAACTAATCACTGTGAAGAATAAATGGTTACTGCTGTCTCACTATATATGACAATATACCCCTGAGCCTCATCCTGTGTTTGAGTTGGGAGTGCTCCAGGTTTGCAAGCTATCTTTTTGGCACAAGAAACTTTTACTAATTACTATTTCTTTGATTCATTGGTTTTACTTCTTTTATTTCTGAATTTTTCGTAGTTGTATACCTCTGGATAAATCACAATCTCCTTTTGGTTCAATTTCTTAATCTGTATAGACATTACTCTTATCTGCCTTTTAGGATTGTTGTATTAAAGAAGATACTTTATATTATTTCACATAGATCTGCTTGACAACATATTTAGGGCTTAACGTTATCTATATTTTTGCTTTAATATGGGGTAAAGGATGAGAAAGGATGTCAAAAAAATCTGTTCTAAATTGAATTTTAGGTTTGGGCACATTTTCTCTTTCAACAAATAATTCCTAAAGTTCACCTGTTCCATTTCTCTCTCAAAAATTTCTATGGCTTTTCTTTCACTTTCTTATTATAATGTAGGGTCAAAAGACATGAAAGTAGATAGGAAGCTCCAGAAGATTCCGTTCTCTTAATACTGATACTGTCAGTTTATATGAAATTCAAATTGTAAGGACTACTTATATTTTTAAAATATAAATCATAAGCTTGATCCCCAACCAAATTAAGTACTAGTTTATGTAATTTTAATTTTATGCAATTTGGATAGGTTTATGTAATTTTCAGTAATGCGACATGTTGTGTTATCAGTTGTCTTAGCTTTGGATGTAGGAATGCATAGTGTATGTTCATTCATGATCAGAGGTAATGGTAATCAACTAATAATGATCAATGACATGCACTGAATTATTGGGAAAAAAAATGGAATTTTAGTGCCTAATATTATCTATATATAAGTACAGAGAGATATAAGGAATATACATCATGGCAATAAATATACTTGGTCTCTGACATGCTGAAATGTAAAACACTGATTATACTAAGAACCCCTCTAGGAAAAAAAGAAATATCTTTAAAACTTAATGATTTACCTCCATTTTCACCCTTAGAGTATAATCAATTATAATGATTTTAAAAATAATATTTTACCTAGAATAATTTTAAATTTAGAGAAAAACTGCAAAGTAGCACAGAGATTTCACATACACCTCATAACCAATTTTCCGTACTGTTAAAATTGTATATTAGAATGATACATTTGTTAAAACTAATTAACTGACAGTAATGCATTATATAAACTAAAGTACATCTTTTATTCAGGTTTCCTTTGTTTGTCCATAATGTCATTTTGCTATTCCAGAATGCCATCCAGAATATCATAATGCATTTAATCATCATATCCTTTAGGCAATTCTAAGCTATGACAGTTTCTCAGACTTCTTGTGTTTTTAACGGTCTGGACCATTTTTGAGAGCTTCTGGTCAGCTATTTTATAAAATGTCTTACAGTGTGGGTTCATTGAAGTCTTATCTCCTGATTAGACTGAAGTTACATGGTTTGGGGAGGAAGATCACAGAGATAAAGTATCATTCTCATCATATGGTATCAGAGGTTCATGCTATCAATATGGCTTATCTCTGTTGATGTTGGCCTTGATCACTTGAATGAGGTAGTGTTTGTCAAGTTTAGCCACTTCAAAGTTATTCATTTTCCTTTCTCTTTCCATGCTATATTTTTTGGAAATAAGTCACTGTGTGTAGCCCATGTTTAGAAGTGCAGACTTATGCTCCACCTCCTTGAGGGCAGAGTAGCTACATAAATTATTTGGAGATTTTCTGCAAGGGATATTTTTCTCTTCTCACCCATTTATGTATGTATGTACGTGTGTGTTTATCTATCTATTTATTTATACCATACAGACTCATGGATATTTATTTTATATTTTGGATTGTTATTTAACACTTTATTTTTATTTTCTTGCTCAAATTATTTCAGCTTTTATGTAGTAGTTTATTTCGGGAGGAGGGGATCTAGAATTTGAGTGCTGAGATAAGTCATGTAGGTACTGCATGCTTGTGTGACTGATTTCCAATAAAAGCTAAGACATCAACACTCACACGAAATTCCCTGGTTGACAACACTTTTCGTGTATTCTCACATGTCATTTTTGGGAAAATTAAGTGCATTTTTGTGTGACTCCCTGGGTTAGGATATCAGGAAGCATGTGCCTGTTTTCTCCTGGACTTTGCCCCATGTATCATTTCATTTGCTGATTTTAATCTGTATTCTTTCACTGTAATAAACTTCAATCATGAATGAACAGCTTTTCCTGAGTCCTGGGAGTCTTTCTGGTGAACCAGCGAGCCTGAGGGTTGTCATGGGAACTCCATCACAAGCCCTTAAGATACTAATCATAATTATTTTGTATTTCCTTTCTGATAACTCTAACATGTGTGTCATATCCGAGTCTAGTTCAGATGATTGTATTATTTTTTCCCCACTGTGTGTCTTGCCTTTTGGCATACTTTATAATATTTTGTTGAGAACTGTATAGGTTGTATTGGATAATAGGAAATAAAGTAAATCAGCCTTTAGTACAAGGATTTATGTTCATCTGTCTTCGTGTTGGATTGTATTTAATTTTTTTTGCAGTTACAGGTACCAGAGGGTTCAAATTCTTCTAATGTCCTTGTTTTTGTCTTCTATCCTGTCCTAGAGGCTTCCCTATTATTGTTCCTCAGAGAGAGTCTGTGCTTTGGAGCTCTTTCAGTTGTTATATTAAAGCCTTTTTGCTATGTTGGTAAGATGTTGGGGAGGGGAAATTTTCTATAATCTTTTGATTAAACCTCAGTCATTTTTGTAAGTTTATTTTTTATTTTTTATTTTGAGAGAGAGAGAGACAGAGACAGAGAGAGAGAATCCAAGCAGTCTCCATGCTGAAAGTGCCCACACAGCTTGATTTTGGTGAGATCATGACCTGAGCAGAAATCAAGAGCCTGATGCTTAGCCAACTGATTCACCCATGTGTAATCTTTTAGTGGGGTTTTGACTTGGACTGTGTCCTTCAAAAGTGTTCCTGACCTTCCTCCAGTTTATTGCCTTTTTTTTCCCTTAAATTTTCCATTCCCTGTCTGCAGTATTGTTAATTTATATCCTTAAAGCCCCATTCCCTTGTTGATCATAGTTTCTTCCCCATAAGTGAGAAAAGAAGGTAGGAGGGGCACAGTGGACAGGAATTCCTCTCACCCAGCTGAGACAGGGTTTCAAAATTTTGCTTAGGCAGTTTTTTTCCCCCTGGAAAGTAAGCTTTGGGAGTCTCTCACAATGGTTACTCTTCCCCTTATCCTGCCAAAGTCACAAGGGGAACTTTCCTGGATCCTTACAGTGAGTACCTGGTAGAATTCTCGGAAGGAAAGCCTATGAAAGTGTGAGTTCCTGTAAGACTGCAGTCCTACTTTCGTGCTAGTCTATTCTCTGTCTCAAAATTACCATGTTTCTTCAACTTAATGGCTCTATATGCTTCTGCTCCAGGTAAGCAAATCTTGGTTGCCATACTTTCTGAATATACCTCTTTCTCCAGATTTTTGGGGTGGCATCTGCCCTGTGACCTCAATTCTCTGATGGGTCCAAACAAAGTCACCAATTTTCAGTTTATCCAACTTGTTTTCATTGCAAGGATGAGAGTGAAGACTTCCAAGATCTTTAGATGTCAGAGTTGAAACTAGAAGTCTTCTAGTGAATTTCTAGAACATATATTTATTCTATGATTTGTATGTCATCAAAGTAATGATTCTTGATATGTATTGTTTTATACATATATGTGTGTTGCACAGTCTATTCAGTACAACATTGTGTATTAAAATGATTAAGTACAATTAGAATAGACTACATTTCATGTAGGAACATTAAAAATCAAGACAGGTCTACTAGAAAAGTTGAAACAAAAATAGAAAAGGGGCAGTGTTTTCAACACGTTGTTGTATTTGCCAGTCAAGGAAGAGAATGAGACATGGTTGCTTAGTGAGAAATATAGTTTACAGATGTACATAGGTGGTCTAGAGGGAGCAAATGGGGTTCTATTATTTGGATAGCATCATGACAGGACTGCACCAGGTGGAAGAGTGTAAGGTGTCATTGCACAAAGAGCTAGAGGGTTAAGAGCAAAGCAGGACTGACCATATAAACAAAGATTATAATGGTCAAGAAAGAACTATATCAAGTATTGGTAGATGAAATGCAGTTGTTGAAGAACCAGTATTTCAAAAATGGCCTATTGGCTAAGCCATATTATTTGTGGCTCAGTGCGCCTCATAATCCTTAGATGTGTTCACCAAACAGACATAACCATTCAATATAAGAAACAGCAATTTATGATGTAATGCATTTTTAAGATTTGAAATAATTTCAGTTGTCTTATTTTTATATTTTAAATTTAGTACTATTAATCTACTTAACCTTTTCATTACTAATTAACATTATGCTTGGACACTAGACTTAGTGTATTCAGAATTGCTACTTAGATAGCAGTTTTCTTTATTGTAAATTACTTTTTAAGTAAATCAATCATTTCTTGTTTTTCAGAGAAAGAATGCTATATCTAGCAACTGATATCCTGAAAATATTTTTTTTGTAAAACAAATCATTTGTTTTGAATCAGGTAGGCTGGCAGGAGTTTTTATTCCTTAGGTTCTAAGTGTTCTAAGTTATTTAAAGATAACCAAAAAATGTTGTTCAAAAGATGTTTAACATGAAAATGGAAAAATTCATTTATGAACTCTTTCAATGAGTAGTCTATAATTTCCACCATTCTTTCTTTAACCTGAGATTTTGTGACTACTTATAATTCTGTTCCTTTTCATATGTTAAGCAAAATTATGTGCTAGCTGTATTAGGAAAAATAGTTATTATTTTACTATTTTCTAGCCTATTTTAGAAGATCTTACTCATATTTATCATTGTCAAGATATCAAAGCTTTCTTCTTTCATTTATTTAAAAATTTTTTTTTTACTCTTTATTTATTTTTGAGAGGGGGAGACAGAGCACGAACAGGGGGAGGGACAGAGAAAGGGAGACACAAAATCTGAAGCAGGATCCAGGCTCTAAGTGGTCATCACAGAGCCTGATGCGGGGCTCAAACCTACAAACTGTGAGATCATGACCTGAGCCAAAGTCGGAAGCTTAACTGACTGAGCCACTCAGGTGCCCTGAAACTTACTTCTTTTAAATACTAGTTCTAACAAGAAATTGGCAAACTATAATTGGTTCTAAGTGGAAAATGGAGACCAGATGGACATCAATATGTTCTTTTTTCTCCAAGTATATAGGGATTATTAAAATATAGTACATATCTTTCAAGGCCCAATTCAGGGCCAGTCTCTTCCATAAAGTTTTTTGTTGCTAGAGTCGCTTTCACTGATATCTGCAATTCCTGAACTTCATTCATGCTTATAGTATATTCTCCAAAATTTGACAATTAATTTGTTTGCTTTTAATATAATTTTTACTTATCTTTCATTGTAATGCTATATCTTTGTAGCAGATTATATTTTACAAAGATGGCTACACTAATATTTCCTATCCTGTATGTTCCTTGAAAATGTTATCTTGACACTTTGTCCCCTACCCTTGAATTCTGGGTAGGCTTGTGAGTCAATTGTAACCAATAGAACCCAGTAGAAGAAATGCATCATGACTACAAGGCTATGTCAGAAAAATTAATGAACTGATCATTGGGATATTTGCTTTTGGAGCTCTGAAGTGCTATTTAAGAAGTTTGATTACTCTGAGGCAATCATATTAGGAGGAAGTGCAGGCCTTATGAAGAGGTTATATGGAAGTCTCAGCTGTGGTCCCACCAAACAGCCATTTTCAGTTACTAGATACATGTGTAAATAAACCTGTAGTTGACTCCAATCCTAGGCTGTGGGACAATGATCACTGTCAATCATTCAGTCTTCTCAGCAGAAACGAGCCATATTTGCTCGGCTCCATCCAAATTCCCCATCAACAGAATCCATGAGAATAAAAAATAATTATTTTAATCAATTAAATCTTGAAGTATTTTGTTATGTAGAAGTAATAAGCTTAATCATTTTACATTGAATGATAAGCTTTGGAGGGAAGCAGCTATGTATTGCAATTCATCTGTCCCTGTGGAGTTCTCTGGAACAAATAGGGAAGGAAGTTTCCTCCATCTATGACACAGCCCTTCTTTCACTAAAGAGGAATTTTTACAGATTGTCCAGCTTTGAGGGCTCTGATTGGACCATGATGGTGAGTTGGCAGAGCTGCTGGATTAGGTTGTGCACAAAGGTACAGAGCTCTCCTCCTCCATTTTATGGTAAAGGGCCCATACTGCTTCCACACAGGAAAACATCTGGTCTTCTTACTTACCTTCTACTCTCTTCTTCAAAGTTACTAACCAGATTCTGGTAAATTTCAAAGATTCAGGTCAAAGCCTTGAAGGGAGAAAAGTTCCTTAAGTTCTCTACGTAAGTCAGTACTCTAGCCCATCTCTATATTATTCCTAAGATTAGGATTTGATACTCAGATCCAACTGTATTAGATGGTAGTTTGTTTTGTTTCATCACTTCCTATCCGGTGTTTTCGACTATCTTGAAACCTCCCCTCTCTTGATGGCAGGGGTATAAGTGCTGAAGTCTAACTGGTCTTCATTGATTCAGTAGTCAAATACCACTTGCTAATTCTAATTTCTAAGAGTAGACAGAGATGATCCGTGAACTTCTAATTGGAAAAATCACAAAATACTGGTGAATTAGTTGATCATTAACAACCAAAATCTATTACTTAAAAAATACTGGTAATAATAATAATAATAATAATAATATCAGCTAGAATTTATTGAGAACTTTCTATGCCAACCTCTTTCTAAACCCTTTTCGTATATTCTATCTTTTAATAGCTCTATCAGACTTGTGGGGTAAATATTAGATAATATTTTAGATCGCATATTTTTACTTTGGACATGAAGAAACTAAGGGACAATAATTTTTTTCTAGGTCACATAGCTAGTGAGCCGTAGCACAAGAATAAACCCAGGCTATCTGACTGGATGGACTTCTTCAACCTACATGTTTTTGAAACTTGGGAAGATTTGCTTTTTTTATTGCTATTGTTCAAAGATTATTTACATCTCCAAGCACATGCATGCTGACTAGAGTCTTATTTAGAAGACTACATCTGAGAGTAAGAAAATATTTTCATGTATGAAATACTTTAATTATTGAAAGCTCACATTTAAAATTTTCAATATAGGGGTGCCAGGGTGGCTCAGTCAGTTAAGCAGTGGACTTCACTCATGTCATGATCTCACAGCTCATGAGTTCAAGCTCTGTATAGGGCTCTCTGCTGTCAGCACAGTTAATATGAAGTTAATATGAAGTTATTGGCATAATAAGTCTCTTTATACAGACACTGAATACAATTTGAATAACTATTATGTTCTGACAGTGGTAGTCCTCCTAATCTCAGACTTTTTGATTGTCAAAACAAACACAAGTTTTTATTGTTCCCAGAAGAGTGAACATTTTCAAAAGTTAATGATGAAGAAATCAGTTTTGTTCAACTGTATCAATCCAGTGTTAGTCTCACAATGTGCTGATTCATTAAAGCCTTGAGCTCATTCAGCTGGCTTTCCTTAGCTGTCTCCGGTGTGATGCGGTGGAGATACAGTGGTAAATGAGGCGTGGCAGTGTCTACTCTTGAAACCAGGAAGACAATCCAGTGGATAATCACAACTTCGAGGATGATCACAGTGTCAGTTTGAGTGGGAGCGTAGTGTATGTCTTCCACAGAGCAGGTAAAACAAATCCCATGACATCACAACTCTTGGCAAGGGTTCAAGGCAAATTTTTCTCTAAGAATTTTAAACAAAACACAAGATATTTTTAACTTTAGGTTATTTAAATACTACAACGCAATATCAGAAACACACATAAGAGGTAAATTGACGTTATCATATACAGTTAGCATAGCATTATTATGCATAAAGGGATAAATTACTTCTAAAAAATACTTCATGAGCTTCATAAAACATTTCATAATCGGCTTTTATAAGCATTTCCCCCCATTATAAAGTTTTTTTTTCTACAAGGAAAGTTTCTATTTATATTTCACTGAAGAGTTTTGCTTTGGCTTAATATGATGAAATTCATAAATTAACTTCATAACATTTTATATCTGATAAATTGGGAAGAACGGTTGTGTGGGAGAAGATAGGTACATAGATTTAGTTCCTAATTTATTTTTAAAGCTACCATTGTTCTAAAAATTGCTTCATGATATATTAACATACCTTGACATTTGTGGGAAAAATGGTTTCATGATAATGGAAGTCACTTATAGCTGCTTATTCAATATCCAATATGCCTACATTCTTTACTAAGAGAAGCTCAGTTTTTATTGTAACAATATGATTGGTCAAAGTCATTAGTTCAGCCTCCCTTAAGCTAAGTATAAGTTGTCAGTTCTGGTCAATGAAACTTCGGAATAAATTTTCTGGTGTTTCTGAAAAAGTTTTGGCATTTCCTTTTTCAGATGAGAGGCTGAGGGCTGACAGCCATCATGGTAATATGAGGTGATTTTGAGAGTGGTACGGGAGAAGTTAGAACAAATTTAGGACACTGATGCTTTATGGACTGACGTAAGCCACTGTATACAGGACTTCTTATTTGAAAAAAAAACATTGGTTAAAGTCTCTGTAGTTGAGTCTTTTAAATGCAGCTGAATTTGTGCAATGACCAAATAAGCAAAGAGTTTTGTTACTACAAAATCTGTTAAGTTCTGGTAGTTCTCAAAAAGGTTTTTGGCCAAAGAATCCTTTATTCAAAGAATAGTTATTAATATATCAGAAACAATGAAACCAACATGACAAATCATGACATTGTTGATCTTGTTTGATTCGCATTCCCATGTTCTTCCTACCTTACTATATTGCTCCCAGAAAAATCATGATATAATAATACACAGCACTTTCATTACTTTTGTTTTATGTGTGCTTAAAACACGTTACTAAAGGTTAACTAAATGAAAAATCTAACTTAAATAAGATGCGTTTAAAAATAAACTACTAGACTATATGGTTTTAGTATAGTTCTCAAGAAAGAACTTTACTGCTATTTAACTCAAGGAGGAATCATACAAAGGAGATATTTTTCTTGTTACTAATAAGAGGTGTGTTGAGTAATTAATTAAAAAAATATATAAACTGCTGCTTATTATACACAGACACATGCAGACACACACACACACACACACACACACACACACACACACACCTGTGTGTTGTACCTGGATTAATGGAGACTAAAATGCCTATTTTAGATGCATTCAGAGGAGCAAAGAAGGAAAATTAACTTTTGGTGAGCTTCCCCTTGGAGATGTAAAACTGGAGCTGAGGTTTGAAAATAGCTAGAATTTACCTGGATAGGGAATGAAGAAAAGTTACTCCCAGCAGAATGAACGTGAAGAGTGCAAAAGCACCGAGGTGCGAGAGTGCTGTTGGCGAATAGATTGGGTGTGAGTTGGAAAGTAGTTTGATCTGAGACTGATTATGTAGACTAGAGTCAGATCTATGAAGTGCTTTGTGTCTCATGCTAAGAATTTAGACCTTTATCCTAAAAGCATTGAGGAATCATCGGGAGGAACTTTAGAGGTAGAGTGATACTGCTAGATACAGGTTTTTAAAATAATTTTAGGAAGCTAATATTTATAGCAGAGGTAAATAAGCTGGATGGTAGGGAGTGGTAGGAGGGAGATAGAAGGAAAAATATTGGTTAGTGTATTTCCTTTAAATCATTTAGTTAACATACAAAAATAAGTTTACCAGTTAATTTGAATTCTACAAACCTAAGTGAACAGTAAGACCACAAAAAGAAGAAGATAAGAAAAAAAAATTATAGTCCATATGAAATGTAATGGTACACTTAAATGGAAGCTCTTGAATTCTTTAAAACTGGTAAAAAAAAATTCTACGATCTGAATTTGTAGTTTCATCTGTGGATATTTTCTGTTTTCTTCCTCAAGTATCCTTGCGATGAAGAGGGGGTGTTAAAATATTTACCTGCAGTTATATGTCTCTGTATCCATGATGTGATTGTGCTGTGTTTGAAGTCTGTGATATGGCACATGGTGGCTGAATTATGATTATTCAGTTGCTTTTTTCCCCAAAGTTGCAAAGGGTTTCCACTAGGTTAATACGACTATATCTATGCCATTATTTCAATATTTTTACTTGTATGAGCAGTTGCCAAATGAGCAATGGGACATCATTAATTCTATACTCTCAGGGCCTTATTTATGCGAGTAGATACTAGTTAAAAACTCAGAAAAACAGGCTGCATTAGTTTACATTAAACAGTAAATAATAGAACACTGCTTCTTATATATCACAAGATAATATTGTGGTTTCTCTATGAGCAGGTTATCAATTCAGAGGCCAAGTATAATATTGATATAAGTAAAGTAGAACACAGCAGAGAAAATAATTACACAGAATATTCAGCCCGAATTGTTTAGAGTTTTGCCAGTGCTTTCTGCAATGGGGAAGTAACATTTATTTTGATGAATATAATACCACCAGCTACAGGTACTTTTGCAATAAACTACTTGGAAGATAAGAATCAAACAGAAGCATATGTTGTCAAAATAAAAAAAAGAGACATATTCTCAGTTTCTCTGGTTTCTGCAATATTGTATTTATTGCATTATAGCTAAGTGCTAGCTACTGGAGAGAGCAGTATCATCGTTGTTAAAACGTTGGTCCAGATGGCTTCTGACTGGGACTGTATTAGTAGTAGGGAAGGCTGTTAGACAATTGAAAAATTGCTACATTGTGTTTTCTAGCCTCACTGGTCATCTCAGTAAACAAAGTGGTCTTCATCTTCATAATCTTGTTTAATATATTGTTTGTGATAAATTTACTCATTTATTTAACAAAATTTATCAAGATCATTTTATGTACCTGAAAGTAATTGTGATATATATTATATTGGTCTCATTCCCTGAGGAACTCAGAGTACAGTGGACAGAATGAACAGCAAATCGACATTACATTTTATTGTGTGAGAAGTGCTGTATTTGGGATATAGAGAAGACTCTTTGGAGACATTAAAGAAGGGAATTTTATGCAGGTTTGGAAGAGGAAATCCTTCCTAAAGCATTTGACATTGGCAAGATCAATTGAACTAACTTGGAGATGAGTTAGTGGTGAAGGTGTTCAGGGAGAGAAAATACCATGTATAAAATCACAGACCAATGAAATGGACTGGTTTCTCTGAGAAGGGTTGAAACTAGAAAAATGTAGGAATGAATCCGATCACCATATGTCCTGTGTGCTAAACGAAGGAGTTCAGATCAACAGAGTATCATTGAAGGCTTTTAAGAAACCATGTAATGATAAAACCCCAGTGGCTGAGGGGAGAATGACTGGGAGAGAATGGGCCTGAAGAAAGGCCCCTGCTTAACAGACTAGTGCAGTGACTCATGTGCAAAGCTTTAAGGAACTGGAAGAAAATCCTTAGCTCTTAATTTTCTTGGGTCATGAGCTCTCCTTCAAGAGTCTGATGAATGCTGTGCCCTCTGGCATTGCATACTCACATTTATTTGTGATAAGATAGAAAATACTATTCCACAGGCTGCAGAGGTTGCTCTTAGGAGAAAAAATAAAAAGTCAGTAATGAGACCACACTGCACTTCTCTGGAGATTTCAGGCTTCCGAGTGATGTGTATAATGCATTGTAGGAAGATTATGGATAGTAAGCAGCATGGGAATGGCAGAAAGACATGGCTAAAAGGGAGTATTTGGAAAATAAATTAATTCTCTCAAAATAAATTTAAGAACTGAATTCAACAGAGGAAGTACCTGGGGCGCCCGGGGTGGCTCAGTTGGTTGAGGGTCCAACTTTTGATTTCGGGTCAGGTCATGCCAGGGTCATGGGATCGAGCCCTGTGTTGGGCTCTGTGCTGAGTGTGGAGTCACTTGGGATTCTCTTTTTCTCTCCCTCTGCCTGCTTTCCTGCTGGCATGCTCTCTCTTTCTCAAATAAAAAGAAAAAAATAGAGGAAATAACAGAGGGTTTTATTTTTAAAAAAATTTTTTTTTTCAATGTTTTTTTTTTATTTATTTTTGGGACAGAGAGAGACAGAGCATGAACGGGGGAGGGGCAGAGAGAGAGGGAGACACAGAATCGGAAACAGGCTCCAGGCTCCGAGCCATCAGCCCAGAGCCCGACGCGGGGCTCGAACTCACGGACCGCGAGATCGTGACCTGGCTGAAATCGGAGGCTTAACCGACTGCGCCACCCAGGCGCCCCAAACAGAGGGTTTTAAATTACTACCTTACCCCAGAAAACAAAATAAATAAATGGATCAATTTCCAATGACTTCAGAAAAATTTTAAATGTAAAGAAAATTGTCAAATAAATATCCATCCTTCTCTCTCCCTCCCAAAATACGTATGCCCAGAAATCTTCACGAGGGATTTCTATGAAACTGTTAAGAACTGATAACTATAATGTGAATGCAATAGAGTATAGAAAAAGAAAAAAAATCTTCCACATTATTATCACATAGGAAACATTATAGTCATAAAAAAGACTGACAAAAATAGTTCAAAAAATTTTAGATAAGTCTCAATATGAATATTGATACAAAAATCCTAAAAATATATCTTGGCAACATAATCCAGTGTAATATCACTTGAGCAAGTGGGATTTATTCCAGAAATGGAAACACACTTCCATAACTCATAATATAAACATACCTAAAGAGAAAAATCATACAATCTCATACAATCATGTCCATATACACCAAAGGGCATTTGACTGAACATAGATTTTTCGATAAATTCTCTTAAGAAAATATTTCTTTTGGGGCATGTGGGTGACTCAGTGGGTTAAGTGTCCTACTCTTAATTTCGGTTCTGGTCATGATCTCATGGTTCATGGGCTCGAGCCCAGTGTTGGGTTCTGTGCTATTGACATGGAGCCTGCTTGGGATTCTCTGTCTCCCTATCTCTCTACCCCTCCCCTGCTCTCTCACGCTTTATCAAAAATAAATAAATAAACATTGAAAAATTTTTTAAAGAAAATATTTCTTTTACTATATAAACTTTATGTACATCTCATCTTAAATGCCAACATTATGCTTAATATGAAAAATATACATCGTGTTAAAGTCAGAAAAAGACAAAGGTGTTCATGGTCACACTATTATATTTTTCTGGATTTTAACAATCATTTTAACTCCCAAAATTTCTAATATATTTAACAGCTTTTAACACTGTTGATGCATAAAGAAAATCAGTTTTATAGGAATTAATATTCCCTGAGGAATGATGTTTGTTTGTTTATTTATTTATTTTTATTCAGTCAGTCATCAGTCATTTTATTTATTCTGAGGATATAATGTCCCTGCCAATGCGACTTGTAAAAATTAAAATGGAAAGCATTCACATAGTGCATACTATGTGTCAAGAATTTCTTAGAGCACTTTACATGTATTAAGTCACTTAATATTCATAATGACCCTGAGTGAGACAAAAGTCAGATACAGAGGAATGGAGTCATTTGCCCAAGGTCATGTAAGTAGCATGTTGCAGAAGCAGGATTCAGCATGGAATCCACTGCTGTGTGTCTGGCCCCCATATAGCAATAGATTTATATTTACTTCTGATGAGATTAGTCAGTCACTTGATCTTAAAATTAGGGTATTCATCCTATTAACTTTTCTCTCCAGTGTATATAGCTTTCTCTGGAATTCTCTTTAAAATTACATGTTCATTTTGTACATACCCTCAGCTTCTGGCTTTTAAAAACACTTTCAAGATGAGCAAAATCCTGATATGTCCAAAATGAGATGTTATTTTTCTTCTAAATTGGAAAAAGTAGCTTTCCTGTTTGGTTAAATTCTGAGATGTCCCACTTTCTTTCCTAGTTAAAAACATGCTTTTAAGTAGAAATTCAACAGGTATATAATCAAGATTATTATGAATGGTAATTGAATTAATGTATATAATATCCTATATTTAACATTATATATGACATATAATATGTATACTATTACAGGTATAATATGTAATGCTACACATATGTAATATCATTACATATATGTATACATGAAATAGATATATTATTGCATAAATCTCAATATTTATTGACATTCATATTATATATCTAATTATGCAAAACATAAGTATTTTATATAAATATATACTATTACATATGTACATATTGTATATCTACACAAAATTATATATCATATATATAATTATAGTTGCTATGTTGACATATGTATATGTGATAGTGCATGTATATATGTCACACATATTTCTTACATATATAATAGCATATATATATATATATATACATGTATATATACATAGTTTTTAAATACATATTTGTCGCTATGTTGACCCAGCAGTTTTCTCTCTGAAAGCATGTAGCTTTGATATATGCACTAATTATTTCATATGCACTAATTATTTCAACAAATTAGGTACACTAGAGTAATAGTAAAATTATTTTGGAAAAACAACTTGCTAAACGTGATCTGTATATATCAATAAAAATACAACCTTAGTTGCATACCAGATTCATCTGTGGAGGCTCAATCCAAACCTACTAAATAAACATTTCTTGGATAAAGCTCAGATATGTATCACAGATGGTTCGGATCTATAAAGAGAAATGAGTTCATCTAATGTGGTGCCAGAGAGCATACCTTTTGGAGTGACATGGCTGTAGGTTCTGAGACAGGGCTCCTCCATTTACCAAGTAAAAGCTTCTCTGGGCTTTGCCCTTAACTATTTGTCAGTACGATACCTTTAGAATCATATTCTAGTAGGGATAAAATTCATTTTTTGATTTAACTAATACAACTCTTATTATTATGTAAGGCACTATTCTAGACACCTTGGATACAGTGGTTTAAAACAAAGTCTCTGCCTCAGTCTGAAAAAACTAAATCAAGTAATATTAAAGTCCAGTTATAAGATATTCAGTAAAGAAAAGGAATGCAGGGTAAATTGATAGAGGCTTATCTTTCTGAGAAGATGGTATTTGGCAAAAATCAAGTAAAGCAAGCCAATGGGGGGACTAGGTGGCTCAGTCGGTTAAGCATCTGACTTCGGCTTAGGTCATGATCTGACGTTCGTGGTTTTGAGCCTGGCGTCAAGTTCTTGGCTGACAGCTCAGAGCTGGAGCCTGCTTCAGATTCTTGTCTCCCTCTCTCTCTACCCCTCCCCTGCTCATGCTCTGTCTCTGTCTCTCTCAAAAATAAATAAACATTAAAAAGAAAGAAAGAAAGAAAGAAAGAAAGAAAGAAAGAAAGAAAGCAAGCCAATGAATCATGGACATATGTGGAGGAAGAACATTCTAGGATGAAGGAACTGGCAAAGACCCCTGAGTCAGGGACACACTTGAGAGTTTCTAAAGCATCTCAAGTTGTCCAGTCTGGCTGAAGTGGAGTGATGTATATGATAAGAGAGGTGATTGATGCTGGAGATACAGTCAGATGCCAGATCACAGAGATTCTGTAGGTCTTTTATTCTAAGGCACTTTTAAATGATTGGATAGTTTTCATCAGGTAAGCAATTGATCTGAACTTAGTATGACTTGCATTTTATCTGGATTATAGGAGTCACAGTGAAAAGAAAGAACCCATAACTATGACTATAGTTTAGGCAAGAATTATCGGTGGTTTGGACTATGAGTAGTGGAGGTGGAGACACTGTGAAGTCATCAGATTTCAGATATATTTAAAAAAATAATGTCAGCAAAATGGATGTGAAAGCTCATTGTACTGTTTCTGACCCAGATTCCTTTTTGCATTTCTTTTCCACTATTGTTTTAACATTTTTGTATATTTCAAAAGAAAAATCTGAGATCTCCCACATCAACCCTGTCCTCAAACAGTTTAGGAAAGAAAATTTTGTTCAGTATTTAATAGATTTTTCATATTTCAAGTTAAATAACAGACCTTGAATGAAATATTTAAAAATTCAAAACATTAATCATTTCAACAGAAACATCAACATATTTAGCAATAAGTATACATTAAACACCAGCAACTTTCATCCGCTAGACCATGAAATTTAGTAGCTCTGGCTTCTTGTTTTCTCTGTTCATCATGATGAAATCACCACTCCTGCTAAGTTGTTGACACAAGGGGAGAATTTCAAATGTACTTCCTCCATAATGGGCGGTAGGGAAATAAAACCAACATCAGTAGTTTTATTGGAAGCCAAACAAATTCTTTAATACATTTTTTAAATGTATAGCTATTATATTTTATCATGTCAAATTTTGTTACAAAGTTTCTGGAATCTTTGTTCTGAAATTCTCCTGAAGATTTACTTTGGTTGTTCTATTTCAAGAATTTGCTAACATTGCAAATTACAATAAAGTTTTCTTACATGTCTCTACATGTATACACATATTTTGTGTGCATCTCTATCTAGCTTCAAACCCTTGCTTTGTGTTATTCTCTTCATAATTTATTTTGCTTAAATTGAGAACTTACTTTCACAGACATTTCATACTTATTTTCAGCCATTATAGACCACATTGAGATGAACATATTTGTAAAAAACTCTTAATCTTTTTCTCTGTTTTTACTTTAGTTTAAAAGTTCTGAGCACGTTTGTGGATCTTGCTATATATTTTTAAATTGCTTTCCAGAAAATTTCCATGAATTTATTGATCTACCAGCCATGTGTGAAAATGCCTGCTTCACTTTATTCTCAACTATAGAACTCATTAAATGTAAGTCACTATTCTTTAAGACCTCATGAGACTGTTAGTAGGTTACACAAAGTATTAAATATTTTTATCAGCTCTTTGAAAATATATCAGGGACATGGTGGGAAGCAGTAAAAATTCATGTAAATTGCATAGACATTCTCATTCTTCCCCTACTTAATAAATTTGAAGTCAATGTCAATGTGACTGAGTAAATCAAACTTACAATGCTTCTAACTTCTAACGAATTAAATTGGTGTTTGGTGCTTGTGAGAAATAAACCCGCTGACCCAATCAAAGGAAGGACACAGAGACTCAGAGCACAGTGAAGTGAGGCTTTAATCAATGTTCTTGGAAGAGCCAGTGTCTGATGGACAGGCACACTCTGAGCCAGCGGTGACAGCAGGCTATTTATCTCTTAGCATGCAAGTCCCTCCCCTGATGCCTCATTGGCTGAGTACTATAGAGGAAGTCTAGTATTCCCATGTAAGGCAAAAAGTAGTGTGATTGGAACAAATGTACATTCCTTGAGGTTACACAGAGATTTCAGTTCTTTGATGCAAAGCCAGTGAAAAGTAAACCCCCAAAAGGAAGGTGCGGGGGGGGAGGGAGAAGAAACAGGAAGGGAAGTATCTAAGGGTTTGGGACTTTGTTGTGAAGGGGTCGGTTCCTACATATTTCCATAGGTTGTAAACTTATTGTTGACTACACAGCACAGCTTTTATTTGGCATTTCTAAAAATGAATCATCTCCCTTCTCACAGTCTTTAAAATAATTCAAGAATCACTATTAGGAAAGAGAAGGGTCAGTTTATTATTTCTACTGCTACTACAAGTAAAGATCTTGGTAATGATTTGTAATAATAAATAAGCTGAAAAAAAATAGAATGTGGAAAATGTTTCATGATAAATTAACATATCAATATGCAGAATGTGAGGGCAGTTAGAAGTTAACAAAAAACAGTTAAGGTAACTGTTTAAACATCTCTGTGATGTTGTAGTAGCAAATAAACTAGCTCCCTGGATTGAGTAAAGTTGCCAGATATCTTCTCAGCTCAGAAAATGATTTGTTCTGAGATTTTAAGAAAAGAGAAAAGTCTCCTAAGGCCTCAACCTCCTCCTCTTGGAAGATATCTGAATTTATGTCAGCTCGAAAGTAGTGTGATCATACAATTCTTACAACTTGTACAATTCTAAGCATCCTTGTATGTTGAACTGTATGTATTAGAACTTTGTTAGTATTCTTTGAAAGACATATATGACATGGATTTGCTGGGTCAAAGTGAATACATGATTTTTATGAATATGTAAAGTCAAATTTCTGTATAGAAAGGCTACTTTCTTATACTCTCAACAATAGTTCATTGGAGTACCTATTGTTCCTGTCAAACACTGGGTATGATTGAATTTTTACTGGGTGAATAATGTTATCTTTGTTGTTTTTAAGTTGTTTCTTTTTGACAGATAGGAAAGTTGAACTTATTTTTTATTGGCCATTTATATTTCTTCTACTGTTACCTGGCTCATAACCATCATGCATTTACCTATTTAGACATTTACCTCTTAATTTATATTTACAGGAGCTTTTCATAGATTATACATACTAATTTATGTTGTGGGGTGCCTGGGTGGCTCAGTCGGTTGGGCGTCCAACTTTGGCTGAGGTCATGATCTCACTGCTCGTGAGTTCGAACCCTACGTTGGGCTCTGTGCTGACAGCTCAGAGCCTGGAGCCTGCTTCAGATACTGTGTCTCCCCCTCTCTCTGCCCCTCCCAGCTCATTCTCTGTCTCTCAATAACAAATAAAATGTAAAAAAAAATTATGTTGCAAGTGCTCCTTTGTCCATTAACTTTGTGTTGTCTTTGTCATAAAGGTTTAATATTTAGGTAGTCAAATTTGACAATTTCTCTTTTGCTCTAGGAAGAAATTTTTTCTTTACGGTATTTTCCCTGAATACTTTGATAACCCTTTGTGTGTGTGTGTGTGTGTGTGTGTGTGTGTGTGTGTTTAATGTGCATTTGTAGTTTATCTAGACTGTAATAAAATCTTGAGATAGAAATCTAATATTGTTTTCCCAAGTGGATAGCCATTTGTGAAATAGTCTAAATTTTCACCCACGTAAAAATAAATGCCCATTTACTTTCTATTAAATTCTCACGTTAACAGAAATCAGTATCTGTGCTCACCATTCTGATCCATTGATCTCGAAAGTACAAATACATGTTTTTATTAACCTGGGCCTTCTTTTGCTGCCCTATTATTTTTAATTTTCTAAATTAGCTGTTGTTGAATTTTTTTTCCTAAAGTAACTTTATAATTAATTTTCAAGTTCCATAAAAAATCCCTTAATATTTTATTTGGAATTACTTTGAATTCTTAGATTGTTCTTATAATATCAAATTTTTCCATAGAGAAACATGAGAAATCTCTACATTTATTTGTGGCTTGTTTTTTTACATCTTAAAAGATTTTTTAAAAATATTTATTTATTTTTGAGAGAGACAGAATGCGAGTGGGTTAGGGGCAGAGTGAGAGGGAGACAGAGAAGAGAAGCAAGCTTCAGGCTCTGAGCTGTCAGCACAGAGCCCGACGTGGGGCTCAGACTCACGAGCTGTGAGATCATGACCTGAGCCGAAGTTGGACGCTCAACTGACTGAGCTACCCAGGCACCCCTTATTTTTTTACATCTTTAAATGAAGCTTTATAGCTTTTCTGAAGGGGGGGAAGTTATCTGATCTTATCAGTTTTTAAGTTTATTACTTGCATTTCTGTAATTTTATTTTTATGGATTAGGAAAGGCAAAGGGAAAACTTTCTTTTTTAGTTGTCTTGCTTGGTTAGAAAGCCTATTCAATTTTTCATCTGTTGAAAAATGGAATAAAAATATTCACCCTCATATGATTTTTTATCGATTGAGATATATGAAAAGAATTTTACTTACATGAAGAATTAGGTAAATTACGGTGATGTTACTATGAGAGTTTTAAAGATAAGGACTAGGCCTATTGAAATGTTTTATGTTTAATAATATATATTTAATATATACTACATATAAATATATAATATACTACATATAAATATATAATATATATATATAAAATTTTAATTTTGAATGTTCAAACTCTTTATATTTGGACAGGTTCTATTTAACTATTAACTATTTCTCTCCTCATTTCCCATATTAATAATACTCAAGTAATAATGCCCAGGAGTCTAAACATTATAAATACTATGTTAATCCTGAAAATAAACAGTGTCAACTTACACTATTTGCTTGTCAGGTAAGTCAGTTTTAACAGGTTAGGAAACATGGCTTCAATTAACATAAAGTCCCAAACAATAGTTCCTGTTATATTTTGTCACATGAAAGAAATTTAGAGCAAGACCCTTGTCAATGTTGATCTCTCTGTAGCATAATTCCGTAAGAATGATGTGATTTGAAGTGATGTTCTGGGGCCAATGGCCAAGAAATAATTTTTAAGATGTTTTCAGTGCAAAAAAAAAAAGGTGTTTTTATTACAGCAATGTGCAGAACCCATGGGCAGAAAAAGCTGCACTGGAGTTGTGAGGAGTAACTGGTTATATAAGATTTTCTATCCTATAGAGGGATGGGTGATAGTAGGATTCCAGGAAATTAAGTCTATAGGTTTCTGGAGGTCTGGATATTGAGGATTCCTTTTTTCTTGTAAATCATTAAGACAGTTACAAACTGATGAAGATTCATGTCCTGTAAGTATGAGATCTCTATCAGCTAGCCATTGTTTTTTCCCCTTTGTTTTTGGGCAGCCAAGAGTGCCAGCGGAATGGCCACACATATCCCACCTAGGGGTTGCAGGGTATTAGCTAGTGCTTTGCCCTAGCTTGTCTTTTGTTCTCTCATCAGGAAGACCTAGGTCATCTCCATCTTTATGTTCTGCCATTACTGACTGTGTGATGATCTCTACTGTTCTCATTCAAGGCAAAAAAATGACACCCCCATGCCCAAGTAAAGACGATCCTAGCAGTATCCATATACTTTTATTGGGAAAATAACAGCTTTCCCCTGGAATCCTTCCTGTGCAAAGTGATGCCACATAGACAACCCTAGATTTGAAAGAAGACCAAGAAATGGGTTTTACCTTTGCTAGCCTTTGGTAGACGCAGATAAGAATACAGAGGTTTAAGGGGTTTCAAAATATGTTTTTAGATCAACCACTCTACATTTCCAACTTAATAAATTTGAGAGGAAATGAGCGAAAAAAAATAAGATGTTCATTGACTTATGATTTATTATCATAAATGACCTTTATTTTCATTATTTTAAATGTACCTGTATTTTTAGTAGGTCAAATGACTACACACAGAGAGCTTTATGACATTTTTCAAAGAATCACAGATGAATAAAAACTTTTTCAAATGTAGCAGCAACATGGGCCATCAGGAATCACATATTAGTACACAATTTCCACAATTTGTTCTTCTCTCAGCTATGATTCATCATTGAAGCTGGGAAATATTTTTATCTATTAAGAGTAAACCGAATTATCTGAAGGATGAAATAGAAAGCACATACATAAATATATTTTAATGGATAGTTATGAGACTATTCTAATCTTGAGTAATAACCAAATTAAGGGAAACTGTACCAAATATTCAGTGTCTATATTTGACAGGCAGTATCTTAGGCATAGTGGACAACATCTTTAGCAGTAGAGATAGAGTCCCTGCTCCCCCATAGCTTACTGTTCAGTAAATTAAATAGAAGAGTCGCTCTGTTTTAGAAATTTATATGCATAATATATAATCAAGGCCAAATTATAATGTAGGCATTATTAATCCCACCTTTTGTTTAAAGGAAAGAAAATGAGGCTTAGGAGAAAAAGTGACTTAGGCAACGACTTAGAGTTCAGAAAAGGTAAAATATTAGTTGAATAAGTCTGAACACAAATCTCTTACATTCCCTGACACCACCATCCAGTGCTAAGTTTATATTACACTGAGGTTTAATTATTTATATTTTACCCCATTATAGTGTTTACATCTATCAAAATGCTTCATGTATCAGCCAAATGTTCTACATCTATCAAAATGCTTCATGTATCAGCCAAATGTTCTAAGTCTTAGCTCTTAAGTTCTCTGGATCTTGATTTTGTCATTTATAAAGCAGATAATAATGTCTCACAAAATTGCTGTAAGATTTCTCTCTATCTCAAAAAAAACCTTATAAGGGACACTTTTTTTGATCCAACAATTGCAGTTTCAGTTTATCCTGAGTAGCTTATCAGAAATTCCATAAAATAATTAACATATGAGACTGTTTGTTGTAACAATATTTACATTTATGATTAATTAATTATATTTATAATTTAATTAATTATAATTTAATAATTACTATTTATGATAGTAGTGTTCTGAACTAGACTTAAATAGCTTATGGTTCACCCATACAAAATACTAATATGCAACCATTAAGTGAAATTATCTTAACAAATACTTACTAATAAGAGAATTTTTCAAATCTAGTATTAAATGAAAAAACACTACTGATTCAACTATCCAGGCACTATAGGGATCATGACCGTACTTGTGTAAATTAAGAACTTTATCAAGAAAACATGTAATGTCAGGAACCTGTATTAATTTCATGTTGCTGCTGTAACAAACTCCACAGAGTGGCTGAAAGCATTATAACTTTAATCATGGTGCAGAACCAACCTTACGTTTCTGGAAAAAAAAATCTCACTTTCTGTATGTTGCTGGATTTAATTTGCTGGTATTCTGTTGAGTATTTTTTGTGTCTATATTCATAAGAGATATTGTTCTGTAGTTTTCTAATTTATATTTTTTGTCTGGTTTGACTTCAGGGTAATACAGGCCTCAGTATGAGTTGGTAAGTATATTCTGTTTTCATGTTTCCTGAAAGATTTTTTTCAGTAATTGACATTAATTCCTAATTAAATATTTGGTAGAATTTAACAGTGAAACCATTTGGGTTTGGACTCAACTCTATGAGATTTTTTTTTTTAATTTTTAGAGAGAAAAAGAGTGTGTGGGTGGGGGAGAGGAGAAGGATGAGGAGGAGGGGGAGGGGAGAGAGAGAGAGAGAGAGGATCTTGAGCAGGCTTCATGCTCAGTGTGGCAGTGTGGGGCCAGACCTGGGGCTTGATTCAAGGATCCCGGGATCTTGACCTGAGCTGAAATCAAGAGTCGGGCACTTAAACTACTGAGCCATCCAGGCATCCCAGAGATGGTTTTAAATTAGTAATTCAATCTCTTTATTTGTATAGTTCTGGTCAGATCTTTGAGTTATTTTTTTGAGTCAGTGTCAGTACTTCATTTCTTTTTAGAAATTTTCTAATTCATCTAGGTTATCTAATTTTATTGGGATATAGTTGTTCAATCTTCCGTTATAATCTTTTCTATTTCTGTAAGGTGGTATTAATGCCTCTTCTTTCATTTTTTGTTTTTATTTGAGTCTTCTCTCTTTCTTCTCGGTCAGTCTACTAAAGGACTGTCAATTTTGTTGATCTTTTCACATAACTAACTTTTGGGTTCATTGATTTTTTTTATTGTTTCTCTACTCCCTTTTGCATTAATTTCTCCTTTTATCTGTAAGATTATATTTAAATGGATTTCTTCTGGATTGGATTATACTTTTTAATTCATTGGATTACACATTTTACTTAATTCTGACAATCTCTGATTTTCTTTTTTTTTTTTTTAATTTTTTTTTTAACGTTTATTTATTTTTCAGACAGAGAGAGACACAGCATGAATGGGGGAGGGGCAGAGAGAGAGGGAAACACAGAATCGGAAGCAGGCTCCAGGCTCTGAGCCATCAGCCCAGAGCCTGACGCGGGGCTCGAACCCGAGGACTGCGCGATCGTGACCTGAGCCGAAGTCGGACGTTTAACCGACTGAGCCATCCAGGCGCCCCTAATCTCTGATTTTCAATTAGAGTGTTTAATTACCTTTAAAGTATTCATCTTGTTATCATCTTGCTATTTGTTTCCTATTTTTCCCATATGTTTTTAGATTATCAGCTAAACGTTTTGTGTGTGTGTGATTTTGGTTGCTGTAGAGTTCAGTATAGATTTTTATAGTTTAGCAGTTTAGAGTTTATAACATACATTTTTAATTTATTACATGAATCATCAAGTAATATACAATTTCACATCTATTATCAGAAACAAAGCATTTTTTTTTACTTCTCTACTGCAGATCTTTGTGCTGTTATTGTCATACATTTTACTTAAATATATATTAGAAACACCACAACCTTCTGCTTTGTTTTAATCAGTCAATATTTTTATGTGTTCTTATTCTGTTGCTATTGCCATACAGTTTATTCCATTGTGCAGATCCACACTTACGTATGGTGCCATATTATTTCTCCCTGTAGGACTTTCTTTAATATTTCTGGCAGGGTGAGTCTACTGGTGATGAATTCTTCCAGCTTAGCCTTTCTTTTGGAAATATATTTTTGCTGTATGTATACTTCTAGGTTGACAGATTTTTTTCCAGTGTTTTAAGTATGTTGCCATATTATTCTTGTTTGACTCTTATTTTATGAGAATTGCACCTTATCTGTGTTGAGAATTGTACCTTATCTGTGATGCTCCTTACAATATGTCTGTGTTTTCTGGAGCTGTTTTAAATAGTTTTTTTTTTTTTTTTTTTCTATGCCTGATGGAAACCTTGGAGTTTCCCAACACATTTCTTGTAATTCAAGTTCATTAAACTTCTTGGATTGATAGGATTATAGTTTCATTAATTTAGTAAGTTTTGACCATTATTTCTAAAGATATTTGTTTCTGTCTTCTGTTTTCTCTGTTTTAGGGATTACAAATACATTTATGTTAAGCCTCTAGAAGTTGTTCATTTTTTAGGAGTTTTGTTTCTCTGTATGTCATATTGATACTTTTTTTATTGCTGTGTCTTCAAGTTCACTATTTTTTTTGCAATATCTATTCTGTCATCAATCTTATCCAGTATATTTTTCATTATAGTTTTCATCTCCACTAATTTAGTTTGGACTTAAAAAATATTTTCCAAGTATCTATTTAAAATGTTCAATCATTTTTCTGTCTTTTTAAGTATATAGAATGCAATTATAATAACTTTTTAAATGTTCTTGTCTGCTACTTCTAAAATTACAGTTAGTTATGAATTTGTTGGATTGATTGATTGTTTTCATTTTGGGTCATATTTTCTTGCTATTTAAAATGTCTGATAATTTTTTATTGGATATTAACATTGTGAACTTTACCTTTTGGGTGGTGGATAATTTTGCATTCCTACAGTTTTTGAACATTTGGGGGGAAGAAATTAGAAATAATTTGTTCTTTTTAGTAATGATTTAGTTACTTGGTATGGTAGACCAAAGCTATTTTTAATCTGGGATGAATTGTTCTGCACCACTGAGGCAAGAAACTTCTGTAAGTATTCTGTTCAAAGCCAGCTGTGGCTTGTGGGAGAAGACACTATTCCTAACTCTTCATGAGTGCTGGGTACACTCCCCTCTCATGATTTTGGGTGTTTTTCCCCCTGGGATTAGTCTCTTGCATGCATATTCTGATCAAAAATATGCAGAAGATATGCACCTATTGGCAGTTTCCTCTCAGTGAAACTCCTTTCATTGATTTTAACAGACTCTCATCTCTATCTCCTCTAGTCAGGGAGACCTCTTGGGTGCACCTCACTTCCTCCTCTCTAATTTCTGCCAGCAAATTCTCCCAAGGCAGGAACCTGGTACAACTGTAGGACTCATCTTGTTTATTTCTTAAATTTCTGGGATATTTCCCCTGATGCCCAGTGTCTTGAAAACCATTGTTTCATGTATTTTTGCTTGTTTGTTTCAAATGGAAATCTACAACCAGCCCCTTAGTCTTTCATAGCTGATGTGGATATCTCCTTATCTACTAAAATTTTTATCTAAGACTCTAATTTTCATCTCTAGAAGTTTGACTCAGGTCTTCAGGTTTTGTCTTATTTGTTTTAGGTCTCTACTTATTATATTAAAATTGTCCCCTAGGTTCTGAATATATGGAATCCATTTCCAATTGTTTTATTGTCCTTGCATGCTAATACCTTCACCCGAGTAATCTCTAGGTCAGATTTCCTCATTATGGGTTGTATTTTCCTTCTTTGCATGCCTGGTAATTTCTTATTGGATACTACACATTCTTTACTTTGTTGGGTGATGGATATTTTTAATTTCTATAAATGTTGTTGAGCTTTATTCTGGGACATCGCATGTTACCTGGAAACAGTTTGATATTTTAAGTCTTCCTTTTGAGTTTTGTTAGACAGGACTAATGG
Organism: Panthera leo; assembly: GCF_018350215.1. Lineage (NCBI taxonomy): Eukaryota > Metazoa > Chordata > Mammalia > Carnivora > Felidae > Panthera > Panthera leo. Next base: position 118,281,261 of record NC_056682.1, on the reverse strand, counting down.
TGTATGTATTCTAGGGGTAATTTTTTTCACTACTTATGGAAGATGTTTTTAGTACTCTAAACCATATCTCAGAAATCATGAATTATTTTCTACTCTGGTTGTTTGGAATAGGAACTATTCCAGGTTCTGTGTGATTTCCAGGCACTGTTCCTACTAATCCTTTCTAATATTCTGTCCCCACCCCCTACTGCCCAGCACTGCTTCCTGGCTCTGCATTGTTTTCTCACATGCATGTGCTAATCATTATTCAATTTACCACTTCAGGGTAACCCTCTGAAGATTGCTGGAATTTTATCCCTGTGTACTCTGTTCCTTACTTGTACCTGTAAAGGTATATGTTATATAGATCTATATCTCATTTACAAGATATTTATGTCATCTTTATGTTATATAGTTTTATATGTCATTTAGGAAATACCTATGTCTCTACCGTGGCTTATTGTCTGTATCACTGACATTTGAATACGTGCTATTTCAGAGTACTACATCTTCAGAATCATAAGCATTTTTGGAAAAAGGTACAGGTGTAACAAATGAAGAAGTATGTAAGTATGTAAAATGCTAAATTAATTGTTTCTCTTACTTCTTTATATCTGATTATTTATTTTACAAAAAGCTTAACATTTTATTCTATATAGAGTTAGTCAGAATTTTGAGATTGCAATAACCATAATTTGTATTTTTCATATGAAGACTACTGGAGACAAATGTAGACTGTCCATTTCCTGGAATTTTGCTAGATAAGGGATTGCAGGGGAATTATATGATCTGTCATACTTCATGACCACTCCAGCTGTGTTGCTAATGGACTAAAGGGTGACAAGGATGAAGTCAGAATAAGTAGTCAGATAGATTTTGCAACAATCTAGGGAAAACACGATAGTGGCTTCAACTAGGGTAGTAGTAGAGAAAGTGTTAAGAAGTAGTCAAATTCTGGACATAACAAGTAGAACCAGAAGATTTCTTATCTGAATACAGGCAAACTTTGATAAGAGTGAAGAATAATCTTAAGGTTTGGGTCAGAACAACCAGTTATCAGATCATCAAGTGATGGGGACCACTGAATGGAATGGATTTTAAAGAAGCTAACTTTAAATTTAGTTAAATTTTAAGAGAATTTCTTTTGGAATGATTTCAGAGATATAAGACTAGCTCATAAGTTATCTTTCAAGTATAGGAGTGAGGTAAAGGAGAAACCATAAGGCTAGAGCTAAAAATCTGAGGGGTTTCAGCATATATAGACAGTGTTTAAGATCTTGGAACTGAATTTGATCAAAGGAATGACTTTAGATAGAGATTTTATCCAAGGATTGCACTCTGAGGCACTCTAAATCAAGAGGTCAAGGAGAAAAGGGAAATTATCAAATGAACTTAGAGGAAATAGTAAAAACAAAAGCACAGAAATTGCAGTTTTCTAGAAAACTGTGTATGTACTGTGTATAAAGGAGGAAAAAATAATTGAAACCAAGTAATATGCTGCTGATTTATCATGTCCAATAAAAAAAATAAAAATAAATATAAGAAAAAAAAGCAACAACAACAAAAGTACTTAATCATTAGATTTAGCAATGTGAAGTGAGGTGATCTTGGTGTGTAATTCTATATTAAGAGAGAGATGATAGATTGATAGACTGATCAATAGATGCATAAACAGATCATATATAAATACAGATAGATGTATACATTAAATGTAAATAAATAGCTTTATTATAGAAATTTATCCTTATGCAATGGTGGTAGGTAAGTACACAGGGTAGGGAACTGGGAGAAAATGAATGTGAAGTGGAAAGTTCAAACTGGAACCTCCATAGGTAAGTGGAACTCAGTAGGATTGACTAAATCCCTTCATTGCTTCTCATGCTTCTAGCCTCCAACTTGGATGCTATAGGTGTAGTATAAGAGAAACTGGAGTTCACAGAGCTAAGCAAGTCCTTGGAATCAGAAACTGAGGGAAGATTCAGCGGGAGCTGGAGTTGCAGCAAGAAAGCTCACCAAGTGAACCAGCAAGTAATCAACAACTTGGACAAGTTACAAAGTGCTTCTGCCTTTCTCTGACCTTTATGGTGTATAAAACAAATATGTCTCCTATTTTATTTCCACTTTCCAAATTTGTGTACAATGTTTATTGTAACCCATAACTCGCAACAATGTAGGTAAGTATTTTCAGCTTAATTAATTTGATATGGTATAAATATACCACATTTGATAAGAGTTTCAATGCAATTATATGAAAAAACATAATTAATTTTAAATTTATATGGAAAAGTAGAATTGGTGATGCAATATAGGGAATTTTTTTCAAAGAATTTTAATCTACTAAAGAGAACAAGGAAATGCAGCAATGGTGGCAGGGGAAGTGGGGCAATAAGGAATTTTTTTAACTAAAAAAAATAATGTTTATTTTTGAGAGAGAGAGAAAGACAGAGTGTGAGTGGGGGAGAGGTGGAGAGAGAGAGAAAAAAAGGGAGAGAGACAGAATCTGAAGCAGGTTCCAGGTTCTGAGCTGTCAACATACAGCCAGATGCAGGGCTTGAGCCCACAAACTGTGAGATCACGACCTAAGCAGAAGTTGGATGCTTAACCTACTGGGCCACCCAGATGCCCCAAGAAATAATTTTTTTAACTATGAATGAAATAGAAGCAGGTTTGTATGTTAATGCACGTGAACCATTAAAGAGAAAAATTTAGAGAGACAAGAGGCAGAGGGTAGAGATGCTGGCAAAATGCCTTTGAATTGGGAAGTGGGGGATAAGCTCTACCTCATAAGAGAGAGGTTGGCCTTAAATGGATCTGTAACAGAAGAGAAGCCAAAGTATCTAAGTACAAGTACTTAGATGGGGATAGATGTAAGGGTGGGAGCTCGTAGAAGTTTTCTTCTGATTGTTTCAATTTTCTTACTAAAGTTATAAGACAACCATTGGGTAAGAGAGAAGATTGGAGTAGATGTTTTAGTTGTGAGAAGAGAAAAAATGAAACATCATTTCAGAAAAAATGGTAGAATCAGTAGTTTTGAGAAATATATTATCATTGGTAGGCAACATTAAAAGCTTTCTTGAGATTTAAGTTCATGAATTGAAAATGAGAACAGTCAGCATAATTGTGTCGCCCCTAGTTATGTTCTATTGCACATGGGCAAATGTAAAACCTAGGATCTACCAAATAGGTTTGTAGAAAAAAAAAACAATGATTCATATTATGGAATATAGGTGAACTTAAATGAGGCACCATACTTTTTGACAGAAACATGTTGTTTTATTATTTTTAATAATGAAAATGTAATGTTTTATATGTAAAGTTCTAAGAAATATAGAGGCATATACAAATAGAAAATGTAAGAGGCTTTGGATTCAAACACCTCTTTATTTGAATTTAAGTTATGCCATTTGCCTTTGTGACCTTAGGAAATATATGGATGCTTCTAAATCATAGGAATTAAAACACAAATTTGAAGGAAGAGTAGCTTTAAATAAATGAGATAATCTTTGGTCTAGTATCTATGAAAAAAAATCAATACACATTTTACTTTCCTATAGAAAATAGAGAATTTAATGAAAACATTATTATCAAATGAATTAAGTATATATTAACACAAAAAAAATTTGGAAGGAGGAGGTAATGTCTTTCATCATGGGCTGAATTTACTTTAATATGTTTCAATCAGACTTTAGAATTTCTGTCAAATGAATTACTTTCATAGGAAGTTATACTTTATCTTCATATCTGCATTTCAAGTTTGTAATAGATATTAAATATTATGCAAGAGAATTTAAGGGAAGGAACCATGTCAAAATGGTAATCAGAACTTTGCCTCGACAAGGTGAAAGTATATGCTTTTGTGAATCTTTCTGTACAGCAATAACATTTTTTTAAAAAAATGAAACTTATCCCTAATGAATACCACTTTATCTTTTTGTTCTTCCCTGAAATGGGAATTTGAATGAACTTACTGAATCCAAATATATTTTTCTTTTATGTTATTCTTTCTGCAATTCAGAGGTGATGTATCTCCAATTATGGGAAGAAGGCTTTATCAGAAAAAAGAAAAAACAATAAATGGCATAGAGTTCAAGAGCTTCTATTTATATGTCCCAATGAAAAGGAGACTGAGCAGAAACTAACATTTCATTAGGAGCTTTCAGCAAAGGACAAAACTCTTCATGCTGGGAAAAGTGCAAAGTCAAATAAGCACTTCTTAATATTATGAGAAACATATGTCCTACCTTTATATCAAAAAATTGCTAATAAGAGAAGAGGATATTAAACATTGGCTAATACCAAATGTGCAACTGTGCAATTGTTAAAGGTAAGTTTAAATTTGTTATGGATGTTATTTCTGTTTTTCCAGCATTTTGCTGGAAAATAAAGGATTTTCACAATTGTCTACATCTATTCTTCACAAAGAGATAAAATTATGTTAGCAATAGTATAAATGCTGGGAGAGGCAAATAGAAATACACTATTTTAAGTTCCTTAAATTTTATCACATAAGTGATATGTATGATTATGTAAAGGTATATGCTATAATCCCTATTTCAACTGCCTAAATAACAAAATTAGAATGATAGCTAATTAACAAAAGAGATTAACATGAATAAAGAATACTCAATTTCAAAAGTGGGCAAGAAAAAAAGGTAAAATAAACAAAGTAAACATGGGATAAAAATAAAACATAGGGTGCCTGGGTGGCTCAGTCTGTTTAGCCTCCAATTCTTGTTTTAGGCTCAGGTCATGATCTCACAATTTGTGGGAATGAGCCCTATGTTGGGCTCTGCGCTGACAGTGCAGAGCCTGCTTGGGATTCTCTATCTCCCTCTCTGTGTGCGCCTCATGCACATGTACTTTCTCTCTCTCTCAAAATAAATAAACATTAAAAAAAATAAAACCAATAGCAACATGGCAAATTTAAACTTGGCAGTATCAATTATTCTAAATATAAACATCACAATTCAAAGGTATAAACTGTCAGAGAGGTTGACAAACCAAGACCTGACTATATGCTACCTACAAATCTTATTTATTTTTTTAAGTGTTTATTTTTGAGAGAGAGAGAGGGAGAGAGAGAGCCCAAGTGTGGGAGGGGCAGAGAGAGGGAGGGAGACACAGAATCCAAAGGAAGTTCCAGGCTCTGAGCTGTCAGCACAGAACCCGACCAGGGGTTCGAACCCTGTGAGATCATGACCTAGCTCAAGTTGGACACTTAACCGACTGATCCACCCAGGTGCCCCTACAGATCTTATCTTAAATAAAAGACACAAGTTAAAATTAAAATGATGAGTAAAGTTCGACTATTCTAAAATAATCAAAAGAAAGCTGGCATAGCTATATTAATGTCAGACAAAGTAGATTTTAGAACAAATAATGTGAACAGGGATAAAACTGGGTCATTTGAAGATAATCGTGAGGAGGTAATAATCCTAAACCTCTATGGACATAATAATAGAGCTGGAAAATACATGAAGTAGAAGCTGATAGAACTGCAAGGAGTCATAAACTAATATATAATTGAGTTAAAGCTATAGTTAAATTATAGTTAAAGATTATAATTCTGGTTAAAGATTTCATAAACTAGTATATAATTAAGAATTAAAGATTATTGTTTCAATAATCAGTAGACGAAATAGACAAAACATCAGTAAGGATATCAAAGACTGAAACAACACTATCAATCAAATGAACTTAAGTGATATATATATAACATTCCACCAATAACAGAAGAATACACAGTCTTCTTGAGTTTATACAAAATCTTTTAAAGATAAACTATATTTGGATCCATAAAACGAGCTTAAGTAAATTTAAAAGAATTCAAGTCATACAGAGTTGTTGTCGGATCAAAATGGGGTTAAGATAGAAATCAATAACAAAGCTATGTGGAAAATTATAAAATAATTAAAACTTAGATAAAACACTGCTAAATAATTCATAGTTCATGTAGAAATAAAAAAAGAAATTAGAAAATATTTTTAACTGAATAAAAATAAAGACATCATATAAAATTGTTTGGATTCATCTAAAAAAGTACTCAACTGAGAGAAATTATCACAAAATGTCATTACTAGAAAGTTCCCAAATACATGAACTCAGCATACACTGCAAGAAAATTGTAAAAGAAAAGAAAAACAAAACAAAATAACAACAAAAAACAAATAAAGCATAAAAAACAGTAGACTAAAAAACCAGTGAAAGAAAAAAGAAAAAAAAACAGGATAAATAAAAACCAAAAGCTGGGTTTTTTTTTGAGAATATCGATAAAATTGATAAACTTCCTCTGACTAAATGGGAAAAAAAATGAGACAATAAAATTATCAATTCCAGGAATTAGATATCAGCACTGTAATCAACATAGATATTAAAAAAGAGAATAAGTGAACGTTATAAACATCGTTACACCAAAAAATTCTACAACTAAATGAAGTGGAAAAATCTTTGAAAAGCACAAACTACTAAAGCTCACTCTCTATGAAACAGATAATCAGAATAACATTCCACTAAGTAACTTGAATTTCCATAAAGAGAATCCATGTCCAGATGGCTTCACTTGTAAATTCTACCCAACATTTAAGGAAGGAATACTACCAATTTTATGCAGACTATTTCAGAATATTAAAGAAGACTAAATCCATTACAGTATTCTCTGAGGCCTGATTCCAAAGCCCCACCATAACATTACAAGAAAATAAACTACAGACCAATAAAGTCCAAGTAAGTAGATAAAATATTTTGTAGCAAAGTTTGGGCAAGTGGAATTCAATGATGTATCAAAAAGTTAAAACATCAATGGCTAAATGGGAATTATTACAGGAGATGATGTTTGGTTCAAGATTCATAAATCAATAAATGTAACTAACCATGTTAACCAGCTAAAGAAGAAAATCCAGATGATCATCTTAATAGATATATGGATGGGCATTCGAAAACATCCTACATCATGTCCCCAACTTGATAAGGTGAATTTATAAAGAATATATAGATTATATTATACTTAATGATAAAAACATGAATGCTCGTCTCTTAAGATCAGAATCAAGGCACACATGTTCACTCATCACTTCTACATTGCACTGGTCTGCATACTAACACAAGAAAAAGAAATAAAAGGCATCAAAGTTGGAAAGCAAAAAGACACAATGGTTTGTAAAGGAAATTTAGTATAAAACACTTTTTAAAGCTGCTAGAATTAAGTCTGTTTTTCAAGGAAACAATATACAAAATCAGTATAGAAAACAATTATATGTCTATATGCTAGTGATGAAAAATCAGAAATTGAGATTTAAAAAATATTATTAAAATAGCATCAAGTATAAAAGCACTTCCAGAATATCAGACTAAGAACTTCTAAAAATCTGCTCTTCAATAAAAGCAATGTTAACGTAGCAAAATTTTTTAACGGTTTCAAAACTCTAGAAATTAGCCAAAGGCTTTCAAAAATACAAGGACCATTTATTCAAGAAAAATGGCTGAATTTCATAAAGAACCTTCCTATCTTCTTTATGAATGGCAAGGAGGGGTTAGGAAATGTCAGGACATTTTGCTGAGGGAATGGAGGATAAGTAGCAGAAGCATTGACAACTCGATGGAACTGTGCCTTTCAATAATACATTAAGTAAACTGTGATAGAAAGCCTTCTGAAAAGGTAATTTCAGATTTTAGCTTTATATTTTATAGAGTATAACATACAAGTTCCAACGTAAGATATTTTTTAAAAGGCTAAAATCATATTAAGATAGACAACAAAACAATTGCTTGTAATGTTTTAATTAATTAGCTGGATCAATTATTTTGTCTCCATAAAGCTATGACTCATTCTATTTGTGGATATAAAAATTGCTTTAGGAAAAAAAAATTAAAAAAAAAAAAAAAAAAAGGGGGCGCCTGGGTGGCTCAGTCGGTTAAGCATCCGACTTCGGCTCAGGTCATGATCTCGCGGTCCGTGAGTTCGAGCCCTGCGTCAGGCTCTGTGCTGACCGTTCAGAGCCTGGAGCCTGTTTCAGATTCTGTGTCTCCCTCTCTCTCTGACCCTCCCCCGTTCATGCTCTGGCTCTCTCTGTCTCAAAAATAAATAAACGTTAAAAAAAAATTTAAAAAAAATTGCTTTAGGTAGCTAAGATACTTAATATGAATTTATGAATTTTTAAGTATCTTAAATTTTTAAGTATCTTATGAATTTATGAATTCACTGATATTAAGCATATACATAACTATTTTGTTCTCAAGCAAGACAGTTAGATATTTGCTGAAAAATATATTTTATAGGACAGATAGGTGTTACCTGATATACTGCAGTTTTTCCATTTTTAAAATTTTATTTTTGTCCAATGGTTAGCCTAGCTTAGAAGCTACAAATTGAGCTTAACTGTTTTCATAAGAAGCAGACTAATTTGGAGACTATGGACCTTACTATTGTTATTATTTTTATTTTAAAATAGCTTCCTACAGGTGTGTAATTCAGATCAATTATTTAAACCCTAAAGGACATAAACAGAATAGAGTCTTGATTATATTTGCTTTCTGAAGTTCTTATTGCTAAAAATCTAAAAAGCTGGAGAAGGGTGGTATCAATATATTGAATTTGTAACACATTACATTCTAGGAGATACAGACTTGGAATTAAAACTCAACTTGACATTTTTAAACTTTATTAAATTTACTATCAGTCAGCACATCCTTTAGAACAGAACATTTTCATTGAATCTACGGCAAACTATTTTGGTTTGGCATTTAGAACTCAATTACTTTGGAAGGACATTTATCCATAGTTCACTGATTCATTCATATACCCAAAGATATCATAGTTAAAAAAAGTAAACTCCATTCCTACTCCGTGTTATTTATTAATGCTCTTCATAATTGAACTTATGTTTCTGAAACAATAGCTTTTTTGAGGTTAGTTTTACTTTAGAAATATAGTAAATACTAATGTACTTAATTCAGAAATTAAATTAGTGACACCATGAGAACTCTCTTTTAATGCCCACTCATATTTAGGTAGTATTCAGCATCCCTAATAAAATAATTAGCCAATTAGTTCTATTGCTCTATCAATAAGTAGATTAGTTATGTTATTTCCATGGCGAGATGAACTAATACAATCAAGGATTTTGTTGAATGCCTAGGGAATATATGTTTATGAACATTTTCTTCTCAGATCTTTAAAACAAATTGGCCTTCTAAGCATTATAATATTTTAATTTCAATTCTTTATGAAAGCAGTCCAAAATCTTTATGGTGACTCTTCTGCAAAAGTAAATAACACCATCACATAAACTAAGAGGAAACACAGTTGATGTCTAAACTGAAAAACAAAACAAAATAGAAAATTTCTCTTTCCTGTTTGTCAAATCCTGTTTTTCACAAACCTCCATAGGCCACTTTATCTCCCAGGCCCATCCAACATGCCACCTATTAAAATCTCTTTGTCACTGTATTACAAAACAACAACAACAACAACGACAACAACAACAACAACAACAAACTCTGCAATGTTTTCTTGGGGTTCTGCAAATCAGATTTGCCTTCTCTCTTTAGGTTTCTGCCTTCTTGGAAATACTTTATATTTTCATTACTGTTCACATTGTTGCTTATGAAATGAAGTTTTTAACTGTCTTATCAAGAAAACCATCTTTTTGTGACATTTACATATTCTGTATCAGAGATTTTTAATCTTTTCTTGTGCTGTAGATTTCTTTGGCTTCTATATCCTTCTTGAGAATAATTTCTTTTTAACAAAGACTTTACTTTTTTAGAGAAGCTTTAGGTTCACAGCAGAATTGAGAAGGTACAGAGGTTTCTCACATATCCCTTACTCCCACACATGTAGGCTTCCCCGACTATCAACATCCTCCACCAGAGGGGTATGTTTGTTACAACTGATGAACCTATAATGACACATCCTAATCACTAAAAGTCCATAGTTCACTTTAGAGTTTACTCTTGGAATTGTAAATTCCATGGTTTGAGACACATGTATAATGACATGTATTCACCATGGTAGCATCCTACAGAATATTTTCACTGTCTGAAAAATCCTCTGTGCCCTGCCTATTCATCCTTTTCCCACACCCCACCCCCTGGTAACCACTGATCTTTTTCATGTCTCCACAGTTTTTCCTTTTCCAGAATGTCATATAGTTGGAATCATACAGTATGTAGATTTTCTGGATTGGCTTCTTTCACCTAATATGCATTTAAGATTCCTCCATGTTTTTTTAATGACTTGCTATCTCATTTCTTTTTAGCACTGAATAATATTTCATTGTTTGGATGTACCACAGTTTATTTATCCATTCATCTACTGAAGGACATGTTGGTTGTTTCCATGTTTAGGCAAGTATGAATAAAGCTACTATAAACATCCATTTTCAGATTTTTGTGTGGACATAAGTTTTCAACTCCTTTGGGTAAATACTAATATGTGCAATTACTGGAAGGTACAGTAGAAATATGTTTAGTGTTATTTGCCATAGTCAAACTATCTTTCAAAGTGGCTATACCATTTTGCATTCTCACCAGCAATGAGAGTTTCTGTTATTCCACATCCTCACCAGCATTTCGTGTCAGTGTTCTGGATTTTTGCCATTCTAAGGGCTGTGTTGTAGTATCTCACTGCTGTTTTAATTTGATAACATATGATGTGGAACATCATTTCATACATTTATTTCCATTTGAATATCTTCTTTGGTGAGGAGTCTTAATGATTGGCCAATTATTTAATTGGATTATTTTTTATTGCTAATTTTTAATTTTCTTTGTATATATTGGATAACAGTGCATCAGACTTTTGCAAATATTTTCTCACAATGGCGTATGGTCTTATAATTCTCTTGATATTGTCCATATGTATTCTGCTGTTGCTGGATGAAGTCGTCTATAAATGTCAGTTATGTCCAGTTGACTGATGATGTTGTTGAGTTCAACTATATCTTTACTGATTTTCAGCTTGCTGGATCTGTCCATTTCAAAGAGAGAGGCGTTGAAGTCTCCAACTATGATAGAGTATACACATATTTCCTTTGTATTTTCATTCATTTTTGCTGCACATAGTTTGACACGGTTGCTAGGCACATACATGTTAAGGTTGTTGTGTCTTCTTGGAGAGTTGATCCTTTTATCATTACGTAATGCCTGTATGTATCATTATGTTTATCCTTGGTACTTTTCCTTTCTTTGAAGTTTTCTATGTTTGAAATTAATACAGCTACTCCCACCTCCCTTTATTGTGTTAAAATGGTATATCTGTCTCCATCCATTCACTTTTACTCACAGCTCTGGTAAACAGTGACTGTATTCACCTGTTGTCTCTCCAGCCTTCAGGAAAAGGGGTTGCCTGATATCCTCCTCTTTTTTATGGATTTAAGAAGAGTTGTTGTTTTTCAGTCTATTCTATTTTTTACTTGTTTTTAGGACAGAGTGGTGATATCCAAGCTTCTTTCCATGTGGAACCAGAAAATGTAGCTCTAGAAAAAAGTTTTTATTTATTTAATTTTAATGTTTATTTATTTTTTAGAAAGGAAGCACAAGCAGGGTAGGGACAGAGAGAAAGAGAAAGAGAGAGAATCCAAAACGGGCTCCACTCTGTCAGTACAGAACCTGACATGGGCCCAATCTCACCTGCTGTGAGATCATGACCTGATCCGAAATCAAGAGTCAGACACTTAACTGACAGAGCCACCCACCCCAAAACTTTTTTAAAAAGTTTTTAAAGACATAGAATAAAATACTTTGGATTACAGAAGAAACAAATTATACTAAAATCTATTTGTCAAAATAGTAAAGAATAATTTTATGATGTAGTAATATATGCTTCATTATAAATTATTAATGTTATAGAGATAAGTTAAATAATTATTGTAATTTTGAAATAGGGATGAGATTAAACTATATTTTGTTATCTCTATAATAACTAAAGTGTGATATGAAAATCTGAGTCCAGTTGAAATATTGAAATATTGGTGACCAAGTCACTGGCATTGGTAACACTGTGGATTGATGCCTAGATTCATGTGATCTGTGGACCCCAGGACAAGGATCTTGCTTTTTTATCATCTTGTCTGCTGAACTAGATATCTAGAACAACATTCTCCTTTTACCACCTAAATCATTTCTACAAAGAATCCTTAAACATGAAGTCTTAACAGCTACAGGGTAGAAAGACAATTTTTACTTTGAATAAACCTACCTTTTAGTACTTTGTTGGCCTTTAAAGTTGCTATGAAAACTTTAAAAAACAAATCAGAATCTCTTGTCTACCTTAAACCAGCTTAATCATATCTGATGTGATTTTCTCTGTATAGATAGTCATGTTGATAAAGTAAAATATTTTAAAAATTACTTTTCTTGGTGCACCTGGTTGGCTCAGTCTGTTAAGCGTCTGACTCGGTTTTGGCTCAGGTCATGATCTCACAGTTAGTGAGTTTGATCCCCACATCAGGCTCTGTGCTGATTCTCTCTCCCTCCCTCTCTCTGCCCCTCCTCTGCCCATGCTCTCTCTCTCTCAAAATAAATAAATAAATACTTTTGGGGGCTCCTGGGTGGCTCTGTCGGTTGGGCATCCGACTTCAGCTCAGGTCATGATCTCACGGTCCGTGAGTTTGAGCCCCACTTCGGGCTCTGTGCTATCAGTTCAGAGCCTGGAGTGTGCTTTGGATTCTGTCCCTCTCTCTCTGCCCCTCCCCCACTCACGTTCTGTCTCTATCAAAAAATGAATAAACGTTAAAAAATTTTTAAAAATTACTTTTCTTTTTTATTCATATTATAAGAAAGATATTTTGATAGCTTTGATTAATATTATATTTGTCTTTTCTAGTATGGGCTTCTTGCTCCTGCCCTGATGAAGAGATAGTGGGAGATAGTTAAGGAGACAGTTTAAAGTAGGGGTGGAATTTTTGCAAAAGGTGTTCAAAGAGAAGTACAAAGGTAATTTTAATCTTTTAACAAACAAAATAACATTTTTCAGTAGAACAATAGCTGTAAAGCCATTCTTAACAAACTGAGAAATAATTTACGTATCACAGAATTCACTCACATTAGATGTACCATTAGATGAGCAAAACCATTCAATTTTAGGACATTTCTCTCACCCCCAAATGATTTCCTCATTCCTACCCTTAGCTCTAGGAAACTACTAATGTATTTTTTGTTCTTACCCTTTTGTCTTTTCTGAATATGTCATATAAATGGAATCATGCAATATGTGATCTTTGTGTCTTGCTTTTTAAACTTAGCATTATGGGGGCACCTGGGTGGCTCAGTCGGTTAAGCGGCCGACTTCGGCTCAGGTCATGATCTCACGGTCCGTGAGTTCGAGCCCCACGTCGGGCTCTGTGCTGACAGCTCAGAGCCTGGGGCCTGTTTCGGATTCTGTGTCTCCCTCTCTCTGGCCCTCCCCCGTTCATGCTCTGTCTCTCTCTGTCTCAAAAATAAATAAACGTTGAAAAAAAAATTAAAAAAAAAATAAACTTAGCATTATGTTTTGGAAGTTCATTTATCTGTCAGCATGTATCAGTACATTCTACCCTTGTAGTACTGAGTAGTATTCCATTTTATGGGTGTACCTTTGAATAATGCCACTGCAAACATTTGTGTACAAGTCTTTTTTGTGGCTTTACATTTTCCTTTCTCTCGGGTAGGTACCTAGGAATAGAATTTAACAGTCATAAGACAATAAACTTATGTTTAACTTTTTAAGAAATTACCAAACTGTTTTCTAAAATGACGGTACCATTTTACTTTTCCCTATAAATATATGAGAGTTTGAGTTTCATATACTTGTAATTTATAAACATTTGTAATTGTCTCTTTTTGATCCTAGTCATTCTGTGTGTGTGAAGTGGTATCTCAATGTGGTTTCACTTTGTATTTTCGTAATGACTAATGATGTTAGCATCTTTTCATGTGCTTATTGGCCATTTGTATATCTTCTTTGGTGAAATATCTATTCAAGTGTTTGCCCAGTTTTAACTTGGGTTATTTGTCTTCTTCTTATTGAGTTGAGTTTTTTATGTAACCTCAATAAAAAGTTCTTTATCACATATATTGTTTGCAAATATTTTTTCCCAGCCTGTGGCCTTTTATTTTTCTTTTTAACTTTCTTAAGGGTGTTTTCTGAAGCACATGAAGCACAAACATTTTAAACTGGGATGAAGTCTAATTTATCAATATTTTCTTTTATCACTTGTGCTTTTGATATCATATCTGAAAAGAAATAATTTTTTTGCCTAAACTAAAATTGTGAGAATTTACTCCTATGTTTTCTTTTAACAGTGTTATGGTTTTAGTTCTTATAGTAAGTGTAATTTTATTTTGGGTCATATATTAACTCTAATTAGGACCTAAGATATAAAGTCAATTTGAGTGCAGTATGAGGTATAAGTCTAGTCCAGCCTTTGTTTTTTTTAATTAAGAAAAGATTGTTTAAATTCTTTTCTCTCTTAATTTTTCAAAATTAAAAGTGGTCTGTATATAATGATTTGTGGAAAAATCCAGAGAGAAGTATAAAGAAATTATTTCTTTTTTCAATATCTGAAGAAAATGTGAGAATGAAAACAAAGAAGGAGAGAAACAGTTTCAGAATTGTGTTCTGTTTCCCCCCAGACTGGGCCTTGCCTTAATTGGGGAGTACGTAATGTAAGTGACGGTAACTGAGGGAAGGAACAGACTCATGTTGCCCAGTTTAGTCCCTGTTCGGGCGTGTTTGTGAGGCTTCTCACAACTAGCTGTTCTGCTCCAGCTCTAATGCAGCTACCTCAGAGTAAATTTGGTAGAGCAGCAGGAGTTGAGTGGCCAAAGGGAGATGGCAAAGTTGAGTCCAATGTTTCATTTCTCTTCCCTTTGGAAATCCATGTACCCATCTTTTGCTCTTCACGGGTCAGATTTTCAATGACCAGTTCTAGTATTTTAAACATGGATTAGTAATTGCAAATAATGGTTTACCTCACAATAAAGGACCTATTCCCAGTAGACTGTGTCTCTTTATGGCACAGATCCATTCCATTGAAAACTCCAGCTGGAAGTCCAAAGCCATCAGTGGACTCCCACTTAACAGCCCTCTTGTTCCATCACCCATCTCCCTGTTGTGATTATCCACTACCATAGTTGTGAAGTCTTTCATTCTTTGCTGTCTTACTAGTTATGACAGAAGTAAAATAAAATTTAAAGACTCATCTTAATACATGGCTATCTCATGAGCCACATTATTGTGCCTAAGTAAGTAAACACTTGTATAAAAAACTTGACTGAACCTTTTGACCTCCTTTAGGGGGTCACCTAAAAATTGGAGACCCACAAAACCTTTCAAAAATAACACCTCTTTCCTTTCAAGTTATTTCCTTCTTTTTGTCTTTCTCCCAAACATAAGAATTACCACTTAAAATAGATTCTTTATATAACTAACATTTTTGAACACTTTTTGTGTTAAACACTGTACCAAATCCCTTGAAGGGATTATCAGACTTAATCCCCACAATCATTTTATGAGATGTGGTGTCTCATTTTGGGCATCATTTCATTTGAAATATATGAATCTTTTCTCTCAAGAAGGGTTTGTGGGATTTTGACTTAAGCTGTTATTTATGTACTCATTTTAGCTCTCATTTCTGCCAGTATATGCCTTTATAGATAAAAATGACTATTCCTTCAGGAAGGAGACTCTTGTTAACTTTCCTGTGCATCTCCCTCAGTTGGTTCCAGTTTGCCTCACAGTTGATGAACAGACTTAAATTTAGCCTTGCTAAAAACAAAGAAGAATTACTTAAATATTTTCATAAGGAGGAATATATCTTTAAGAAGATAGAAGGAAGTAATAGCACTTTATAAATGATGGAAAATAACTGAGTTGCATACCTCATGTGGAGAAAGATTCATATGATGCAGTACATTTTGCTGTGGAAAATTGACTCATATAATAGCTCAGTTTCAAATTTCTATTATCAAATATGCCATTTCAGATGGTTTAAAATATGTCTTGTCAAAAATTTAGTACTTAATTTTTTTAGTTTTACTGATGTACATTGAATCAAATGAGTCTTTCTCTCTCTGTATATATACATATATACATATATATATACATGTATATATACATATATATGATTTTTTTAACATTTATTTATTTTTGAGAGAGAGAGAGAGAGACAGAGACAGAGTGCAACTGGGGGAAGAGTAGAGAGAAAGAGAGGGAGACACAGAATCCGAAGCAGGCTTTAGACTATGAGTGGTCAGCACAGAGCCCGACGTGGGGCTTGAACTCACGAACCATGAGATCATGACCCGAGCCAAAGTCAGACACCTAAACAACTGAGCCACCCAGGCGCCCCATATATGTATGTATATTTATATATATATATATATATATATATATATATATATATATATATAAATCAACATGGAATCCAGGAAGATAAGGGAAGATAAAGGTTAGCAGTTATTTGGAAAATTTGTATCTGAGTGATGGATGATTTTGTATACTATATAGTCTTAGACTATTTAGTTTATAATATTATACAGATATTTGCTTAAACTGAAGGACACCTTTTGTCACCCCACAGACTTTTTGTGAATATTTTTCAGAGGGGGGAGATGGATGTTGGCAACTATATATGATTTTGATCAATCATACACATTGGTAAAGGTGGCAATATTACCTTTGCAGGATTTTAGGCCTTGGAAACTGATATAATTTTCATTTTTGTCTTTTTTTCCTGCCTTCTTTCCTTTTTTTGGGTATATAATAGTTTCAGCCATTAAATCCCCAATAAGATTAAGCAGAGACTAAATATTGAATGAACTATTTCATGCACATATAAATGTATGTGAAAGTATTAAGTGCAAACATTGAACAAAGAACTTGCATGTGATAAAGGAGTTTTAGTTCTCACACAGCTAAAGAGGTTTGAACTTGATATTTGAACTTGATAAAATCCTAATTTTGCTGTGGTTTTTAGACCTTATCTATTTGTGAGTCATTGATATTCTTCCTTTTTCTTCCCTATGAGTAGTAGTAAACGTCATTGTAAATGTGCAGGATTTTGAGCTTGACTCTCTGAGGTTTTTATTGTATCTCCACGACTTGTTAGTTTTGTGGCTTCAGGCAAGAGAGTCCACCGTGATATGCCTTGGTTTTCCTGTGTAAAATGGAGAAAATAATACCTCCTCATAAAATTGTAAACCTTACTAAACTGTAAGGTATTTTAAAAAATAATGTAAAAAGTACCCCCTATTTTTTGATGTTCCAGATTTCACAATACCTAATAGTCTCCCTAATTTTAGAAATCAAGTTAAATTTATGAGGCCCATGCTTTTAAAATAATTTTTCAGGGGCGCCTGGGTGGCTCAGTCGGTTAAGCGGCCGACTTCAGCTCAGGTCACGATCTCGCGGTCCGTGAGTTCGAGCCCCGTGTCAGGCTCTGTGCTGACAGCTCAGAGCCTGGAGCCTGTTTCAGATTCTGTGTCTCCCTCTCTCTGACCCTCCCCCATTCATGCTCTGTCTCTCTCTGTCTCAAAAATAAATAAACGTTAAAAAAATTTTTTTAATAATTTTTCAGTTGAAGTAAAACACATTCATAGAAGTGCCAGAATTATATATGCTCAGTTCAGTGAATCATTACAAACCAAATATCTATGTTCCCTATGAGGGCCCTATGTCTGTCCTTCACCATTATCTCAACCTTCTTTCTCAAAGGTGACCTCTGTCCTGACTTACAATACTATATACTTACAGAGGTGTCTTATCTCTTTATATAAATTCTAACAGTGAACTTTAATGTTATAAGGAAGCTTCAGTTCCCACATAATGTGTATGTGTGTATGTGTATATGTGTGTGTATTTAAATGTTTATTTTGAGAAATTTCAAACAAACAAAAAGGGGAGAGAATGTTTCAGTGAATTTCTATGTACCATTACCCTGCTGCAAAAATCATTCACTCATGGCCAATTTTTAAAAATTATATCCCAAAGTCACTGCCTGCACAATTTGGAATCAAATCCAATACATCATATTTCATCTTGAAATATTTAGCCAATAGAGAATCTTTTTTGAAAACTGAACCAGATATTAATTATATCTAAGATATTAACAATATTTCCTTAATATCACAAATACATAATCATGCCACCAGATTATTCTGTTTCGTCTGCATAAGGGTGTGTGTGTATTTAATGTTGAATTTTTTGGGATAAGTTTTAGAAACAAGGCTTACACACTATATTTGGTTGACAGGTTTTCTTAGTGCTTTTTATTCTATGGATTCTGTCTGTTTTATTTTTCTCCTGCAACTTATTTGTTGAAGTAAATGCACCATTTATCCTAAAGTTTTTCACATTCTTGTTTTTATTGATTGAATTCCTGCAGTGAGAACCATGCTTCTATTAACACATGTATAATATCCTCAGTATAAAGTAAGAAGAAAATAATGCCATAACATTTCTAACTAATTGCACAAGGCCTGCTGTACCGAGAAATGAGCTCCAATGTGTAATAGTTCAAAAGAATCACATTCTTCTGAGGATACACCAAAGTTTTTTTTTTTTTTTTTTTTTTTTTTAATTTATTTATTTGTTTTGAGAGAGAGAGAGAGAAAGAAAGAGCATGCACATGAGCAGAGGAGGGGCAGAGAGAGAGGATCCCAAGCAGGCTCCTTGTTGGCAGCGTAGAACCCAATGTGGAGCTCGAACCCACAAACCAGGAGATCATGACTTGAACCAAAATCAAAAGTCAGGGGCCCAACTGACTGAACCACTCAGGCATTCCAACATGGAAGTTTTTGTGTGCACATGTATAATATATGGAAGTGCAGTTAGTTTGAAAATTCAAAAGTGCTAATTGATAGGCCACTTTAGTGTATTTCCAACGTGCTTTTTTTCTCTGCTGAAAAAGAGTTTATTTGAAATATTAGTATATTTACAAAATGTAGCTAGTCTCTTTTCTGACATGAATTGTTCTGGTGTTCAAAGGGCAATTCAGTATCTGCTTTAGAAAATACTGATGTTAAGAGTTTAAATGATTGGTGGATTATCAGTAAGATTCCACACTCATTGACATCATTTGGGCCAAACTTATAATAGTATTTTAATTTGCTCTTGTTAAATCCTCATAGAATCAAATCAAGACTTTAAGAAACTTCCACAAATTTAATTCCACATGTTTCCCCCATTCCGAACCTATGGCTTAATCCCTTACTTTACAGAGAAGATTGACTTTTCTTGAACTCTTTATATTTGAAGAAATAGGTAAGTTTTCTCAGAGAGATAGAGCACAGTTTTAGGATTAAGTGTGAAAGGGCCAGGTGTCAGTGATCTGAATTCACGCTGAGGGTATACCACTTACAAGCTAAGTGGCTTTGGATAAATCAGTAATACTTCGAATTTGTCTCCTTTTCTATAAAATGAAATTAAAATTCTACTTTACTCAAGTATTGATGTGACTATTAGTTGAGATAGGCTCACTATAAAGTGTTTGACACAAACTCAGCACAGAGAAGAGTTCTTACTGTTAACTAACAACATGCTATATTAACAATAATCATAATGATGCCAGTAGTATGAAAATCTCCTTCCCACTTCTCCAACATGCCACGCATAGACCAGTTTTCCAGAGGTACATATCTCATCACCCATTCACTAATTCACAAACGTATTATCTCACAGGTACTTCGTGTGAGTCATTGCTCTAGGAGCTGGAAGCACAGAGATGAATAAGGTAGGGTTCTATTGAGTGGCTTACAATCTATCCCTCATTTTAAGAAACTCAGGGATCCCTAATTGCCTTTGGATTGATTCTAAGGCCTTCATATTTAAGGCTATCCCTAATATGTCTGTTAACTGCCTATGTGACCTCATTTTATCACTATTCCTCTGAGATGATCAAATTGAGTTATTTATTATTACTAAACTTTAAAGCTTTTCCATCTTTAGGTGTAGGTACCTGCTTTTTACATGCACCTTCATGTCTGCCTTAAGATTTACAACCCATTTTTTTCTTTAATGTTTATTTATTTTTTGAGAGAGAGAGAGACAGAGGGAGAGAGAGAGAGAGAGACTGAATGCCTGGGGGGTGGGTGGGGAGGGGCAGAGAGAGAGAGGGAGACACGGAATCTGAATCAGTCCCTAGGCTCCTAGCTGTCAGCACAGAGCATGGGGCTCAAACCCTTGAACTGTGAGATCATGACCTGAACCGAAGTTGGACACATAACTGACTGAGCCACCCAGGTGCCCTGCCACCCATTCTTTAAGTAAATTTTATTGAGTTTTATAACTAAATGCTGTAAGGATAGAAAAATTTTCCCTTCTTCCCTTCCAGGTTCTTTGGCTGGTCTAATAATTAAATTGACATAGACAGATTAACAGAGGAAAAAACAAATTTAATTTTGTATGTACAGGAGCCCCAAAGATATGAGACCCAAGGGCAAGTCAGGCAGTTGAGGCTTAGGTGCCGTCCTGAGCTAAGGAATGGGACAAGGGTTTGGGGCTTCAAAGGGGAGGAAGGCCATTCACAGGATGGTAAGAACAGCATATGTTGGCTAATTACAGGTTTGCCCTGCCATGCACAATGGCTTTCAGATAAAAAGTTATCTCTGGTAATAGCTCTTTTTCTGGTATAGGCTCCTTATCTAAATTCTTTTAGTTAGTGAAGGGAGAGGTAGAAGTTTTTCCTGAGTCAGCTGGGTCTTGATTGCTTTCGGCTCAAAATAATCCACATGCCAAAGCAGCATATTTTGGAGTGGCATATTCTATTGCCCTTCAATGCAAACTTTGATTTTTCTGAACCCCACCCTTTAGCATCACTGTGTAGTTCTAATGGCCTTTATCAAATTCAGCCTTCTGACTTAATTAATTAAATACTTGTATTTGTTCTCTGCCTTCCAAGTCACATTAGACATTATTATAAACTCCTTGCTAGCTGTAACTGTATCTTATGTATTTTTGTGAGCTTTAGCACCAAGAGGAATGGTTGTACATATAATAGGATAGGACTTCTCATTTAAATAAAAGTAAATACATTCAAGTCACTATATTACATCACATAAATAGCAAATATTTCTCTTTTTTGATATATGCTTGAAGTAAAGGGCGGTTTTCTTCCCACATAGTTAAAGTATCCTATTCTTTTTTTTAATGTTTATTTATTTGAGAGAGAGAGAGAGAGAGAACACCTTGGGGAGGGACAGAGAGAAATGAGGACAGAGAATCCAAAGTGGGCTCTGCACTGATAGCAGAGAGCCCTATATGGGGCTCAAACTCATGAACTTCGAGATCATGACCTGAGCTGAAGTCTGATGCTTAACCAACTGAGCCACTAAGGTGCCCCTAAAGTATCCTATTCTTTATGAATGGTAGAGTAAAGGTCACTACTTGCCCTCTAATATTTATTCTTCCTTTATCCCTTAATAACAGAATTTCTGGCTGAGTACATGATTGCCCAATTAAAGTCTCCCTTGCTCCTCCGTGTGCTGAAATAATTGCATCTAGATCAATGAGGTATGAGCAAAAGTGATCTGTATGACTTCCAGGTCATGCCCTTAAAGAACAGATAGGCACACTGCTCCTTTTTTACTAGCTGCAGTGTGGTGGTGGTGATGAACCTCCTGAGAGTGATGGGAGTAACATCAAGGGTTGATGGGAACAAGATAGAAAGAGCCTGGTGTGTGATTTCAGGGAGTTAGCAAACCAGCTTGGACTTCTTACGCCCAAATATTTATGTGAAAAAAAAATTAACTCCTACCTCGAAGAATTTTCTGTTGTTGTAATTGTTTTTATTTTTATTTTTTAATTTTATTTTTTGAGAGACAGAGAGAGATACAGCATGAGTGGGGGAGGCACAGAGAGAGAGGGAGACACAGAATCCAAAGCAGGCTCCAGGCTCTGAGCTGTCAGCACAGAGCCCGATGGGGGGCTTGAACTTGTTGGGAAAATGAATACAGTTTTACCCCATAAGATGGCCGACTGGACTAAAACAAGCTCTGGTCTTTAGCTTGGAGACCCCTCTTCCGGGTTCTTCTTGCCCTGTTTGCCACGTGTGCGAAAACCCACCACAGATATGGAAGCTGGCAACTATAAGTTACCCTCGCTCCCTTCATTTGGGGCTCAGATCTTTGGAGAAACGGTCTCCTCTGAGCCTGCCAGTGTTGAATAAATCTCCGATCCACCAAGATCTCTGAGTGCCACTTGGTTTTTCTGCCAGCATTCCAGTCTGGTTCCATAACAAACTCATGAACCGTGAGATCATGATCTGAGCCAAAGTCAGATGCTCAACGGACTGAACCACCCAGACGCCCCTGTTGTTGTAATTGTTATAGCAGCTTAGCTCTATCATAAATAAAACTGCTTGTGTGTATAAACTTATTATTAAATTCACAAAATTTCTGTATTTTGTTTTAAACAGTAGAGGTAACTTTAGATACATAAGCCAGAATTCTAATGTAGAAATTTGAGAATAAATAAGCAGGGCATTTTCACTTCTACATATTAAAAATGAAAATACTTTCAATACAGAAAGAAATTAAAACAAAAAGAAGACATTTTTATGAAAAAAACTATTTTCTTTCAATCTTAAGTAACAATACATGAATATATTCAAGATATCCAAAATAAATGTTACCATATTTTTAAAGCTCTGTATACTTAAAGTAGAATGGTACAGAATATTATTGTTAATGACCTGAAGGTTAAGGTTATTACTAGTGAAATGCTTAGGTTTTAAACCAAATCATGTCAATTCACATATAACAAATATTAAGGTATTCTGCTTAATATGAAGATGACAAGGCAGCATAATTTGTGGTCCTGTGTTCTAAGGCTGACCATCAGATTCAGATTTGTGTGAGAAACTTTTTAAGAAAATATTTTTATGTTACTTATTTATATTTTTTAGCAGGGGGAACATAGCGGGAGAGAGAAAGAATCTTAAGCAGGCTCCATGCTCAGTGTACAGCCCGGCATGGGGCTTGATCCCAAGACCCTGAGATCATGACCTAAGCCGAATTGAACAGTCCTATGCTCAACTGACTGAGTCACCCAGGTGCCCTTTGTGTGAGGAACTTCTATGGCATCTTCCTGTGATCTCCTGCAGACTGATTTATTCAACATCTCTGAGGATGCCTCCAGCCTCCTGAGTCTCATTTGTATTTAAAAAATTCCCGGAAGGTTGTGATGATCAACAATGTGAGCACAATTACTGTGAAGTATAATTCTAGTGCTCCAGACAAAAAGTTAAAAACACAAGTCAAAGAAGGTCTTGAGGGACTTGTGATTTAATGTGAAGAGACAGAACAAAGACTGGATAGTAATTTGAAAACACTAAACCATTCCCAAGTTTCAGAAGATAGTTCTGTGCAGAAATTTCAACACTAAAACTGTTCTCTAGTTGTAGTTTTATAGAGTTCTTTGTAACTGTTCTTATTTGATTTCTCAATGCATAGTTTTTGTGTTTTTGGCTTCAATTACTTACCTTTTTAAGCAAAAGCTTTTTTGAAGTTTCAGGTAAAAAAAAAATTGTGTAACAGATGGATACAAATATCTTCTAGGTAAAAGAATGCAAGTATTAATTACCCTATGGCTATTGTTAACAATCAGGTATAAGCTATTTTTCATATTTTAGTAAAACAATGTCAGCATAAATATCAATTATGCAGCTTTGTAAAAAATATGACTATAAAAAATCCCACTTTTCAAATATGGTGCTGCAGGAATGTTTTTACCCCTAGAACTATCAGTTTAACAGCTTGATTTGCTAATTGCTTGAGTGGGAAAAACACAATTATCAGTATCTTTTGATTAAAATAATTGGTGATGGATTGAATCAGTCATCTTCCTCTCTTAAATCCTTCTTGTGAATTAGAAAATTACAAATTAATAAAAAATTAAAAATATCAGTTGTTTTCTTACACTAGAGCACATAGTGGGTGTTCAATATTTGTTTCAAATATATTTTAATTGAATCGAATCAGATCAAATGCTAAAGTTCTGAAGGAAAAATATTAAACTATCAAAAGTGTTTACCCCATTAGATTTTGCCAACCAAGGAAAGACAAAATAAAATGTGTGCATTTACTTGGGGTCTTGGTGTCTTGGGGATTGTAATTCGGGAGACATAGAGATCAAAAGCATGCTCTGGAGAGACAAAGGAGTTAGAGCTTTTAAAGAGGAAAGAGAATTTACATAAATTGCTTTGAATAAAATGTGATTGATGCTGATATAGCTACAGTTATGCTAATCTATATGTGATTAGTTGCTAGGGCTAATGTTAGGTGCAAAGTCCATTTACATCCATGCAGTAGGTGTCTTAACTTATAGCTGAGGTCAGCAAAAATTTTAAGGACGTGTGACAGAACACATACAGAAGCCCCACTTCCTCAGTGTCCTCCTGGCTCAATTTTAAAGAACCCTGTAAACACTGCTTACTCCATTTTTTTCCTCTCCATTATCAGTTTGTGAGTTTGCTGGGAACAAGGGCAGTATCTGGCCAGATTCCTTCCATAACTATGTCTAGAACATGGTTAAAGAACACCCACCAATAGGATTGCTTGCCATTTCATAATCCATTATAACTGCAGGAAAATTCATATGCAAGGCTAAAGATAAAGAATTTGACCATTTGACCATTCATTCTAACTATTTAAACTCACTAATTAATTATACTTCAACACGCATTGGTGTAGTAATTAAATTATATATATATATATATATATATATATATATATATATATATATATAAAACAGCCCAAGCTACCAGGTCAACTGTATTTTATTTGGATCATTTAATTGCTTACTCTGATTAAATGAAGATTTCTTTTCCTTCCATAAAATCCTTTGAGATGTAGGATTCCTGGCAAATCTTTGACCTTTCTCTCAGGTCCAAATAATACATAAACAAAAGAAATTAGTTTCAACTAAATATCAAAGGTCACAGTGATTTCAATAGCTATCACCAAGGGACTTTTTTTCTTCTCCTGCTCACAGTTAAGACCAAGACGGAATTAACATGACAAAACTAAACACATTCTTCTTTATTAAGTAGCAACTTTGAGTGAAATGTCTTTGTATTCTCCTAGTGAAATTTTGAACTCAGTACAAAGGGATTTACAGCTATAGCAATAATGATATGCCCCGATTTGAGAGACCCCCTGAAAACAAACCACCAGAGTCCAGAGTCAAAGCCAAGCGGCAAGGGTCGTTTATTGCAGGTTCGAACCCGGTCTTCCGCGCACTCGTTGCCGGTGACGCTAAGAGGCCCCGAGCGAGGATCTTACAGCTTCTTTTATAGACAGGCACAAACAAGTTAGGGATTTCTTGAGGTTACAGAGCTGTTATTGGTTGACATTTAGATTTGAACACTCAGCAGAACTTGATTGGTTCCCGCCTTTATTTCAAACCACTCAGCAGAACTTGATTGGTTCCTGCCTTTAGGTCAGACCACAACTGGGCACGCCCTGGCTGGTTCCGGGAATGGCTGGGGGGGGGGGGGGGGAGGTCTTTTCTTTGCAGTTGTGAGTACACCTGGTAATTTTTCTCTTAGTCTCTCAATAACTCTCACTATACTTGCAATTTTTCTCTACTTTGGAGAGATTTGAATTACAAATATGTCTGGGAAGAAACTCCTAAAATATTAAGACTTGTGATTTAGTGAATTTCTATGTGTAAGCAAACATATATTTATCTTTAGCACATGCTATGGCCAACCAGCTACTTGGCAGTATTAATTTTAACAAATTATTTTGTATGGAAAGAGCATTGTTAAGCCAGGAGTGCACTGGGACATGTTAACATTTTTAATTTCCTGTTGTGGAGGATGGGATTAATTTTCCCCTTATTCTTCTAGTTTCTTGGTTGAGAACTCTCCATCATAAAAAGTCAGATTAACAGGAGAAAAGTAGAAGTTTAACATGTAATCTTCCTGTATACCCAGGAAAACTGAATAAATCAAATGGCTTAAGCCAACACCTTAAATACTGTCTTCAGCTAAAGACAAAAGAAGATGTTTTGGGGGAGGGAAGCCAGTTATGGGAGATTATCAGACAAAGCAAGTAAACAATGGTTGTCATTTAAGTCCCATTGTTTTTTCCACTGATATGAGTTGTTCTAGGTTTAGTTATCCTCTTCCTCTTAGTATAGAGAAGACACCCTTATATAAATGGAGATTTGCCTCGTAAATGTCCCTTACAAAAGGGTAGTTTCTAGTAGGTTTTCAGAGATTCTCCTGTCACCTCTTTCCTAAAAATAACTGGCTCTAGATAATCCTTATGCCAAAGAGGCGTATTTTGGGACGACAAATTCTGTTTCCTGTCAGTGTATCAATCTGAAAATAAAGAGGCACAGTGTGAGTAAAACAAGTGTCTACAAGGGACCAAAGAATTGCAATTTGAGGAGCACAGATTCAGGTCAATACCCAAATAATGTTCCTGCTTCTAGGGTGAAAGAAAAGGATTTTTATGAGGAAAAAGAAGGGGGCCATTACATGAGTTGAAGAAAAGAAAAAAAAGTATTTCTTATGGGTGTTAACAAACTAAGCTACTCTGGGTTATATACTGATTAACTGCTGATTTTATCTCCAGAACTTCTGTAACTGTCAGTTTTGTGGTTAAGATGTGGTCAAAGTAATTGACAATTACTTAAAACATTTGTGGTTTTGCCCAGTCCAAAGGTTTTGGTCCAGTTCAAGCAAGGCAAGTAATGTGGTTTCTGTACAATGGCTATTCCAAGTCCATTTTAAAATGACTCCAGTCATGTCAGTTTTTCACATTTCCCCCTTTTGATCTAGATCTTTCTCTGAAAACATCACCCATTGGAAATTATTGTTGATTGACCACTGGAAAACATTGCTGATGAGCCATCAAGCGTCACAGATCCCTCCTTGCCAGTAAGACTTATTCTCAGTGTGTCAAATCCCTTGGGAAAGTGATTCCTTAGGAGCCTTAGGCCACATTTGAGCAACAAGAGTGCCAGAGCCAAGAAAGCCTTTCCTGTCAAGTTTCTTAAGACCACATAAATTCTGCAGTTTCTGGAAATGCCCCACTTCTTGTCTCATAAACTTTAGAACTCATTTCTAAATGCTGAGTGACCATTATCTACATGGTGTCCATTGAGCTATACAAAGGAGACAAAGTTTTGTGATGAAAAAATCCCAAAAAGAATAAATAAAATGCTAAGTACACATCGAAGGAGTAATCTGAACTAGGAAGCAATTCCTGAAGGTAGCCAGCTAAAAAGATCAAAGAACCAGGGGGTCTGCATTTAACTACTTGGTTTTGAGAGACTAAGAGAAAAATTACCAGGTGTACTCACAACTGCAAAGAAAAATTACCAGGTGTACTCACAACTGCAAAGAAAAGACCTTCCCCCCCCCCCCCCCCCGCCGGAACCAGCCAGGGCGTGCCCAGTTGTGGTCTGACCTAAAGGCAGGAACCAATCAAGTTCTGCTGAGTGGTTTGAAATAAAGGCGGGAACCAATCAAGTTCTGCTGAGTGTTCAAATCTAAATGTCAACCAATAACAGCTCTGTAACCTCAAGAAATCCCTAACTTGTTTGTGCCTGTCTATAAAAGAAGCTGTAAGATCCTCACTCGGGGCCTCTTAGCGTCACCGGCAACGAGTGCACGGAAGACCGGGTTCGAACCTGCAATAAATGACCCTTGCCCCTTGGCTTTGACTCTGGACTCTGGTGGTTTGTTTTCAGGGGGTCTCTCGAATCGGGGCATATCAGTTTGTGCCCAGATTTTATCTAGTTTCTGTTTCTACTTTGCCAGAGGTGTTCACCCAAGTACAAGATGTGTTTATTACAAAACAAACTTTACCTTGTTCTACTAGGAAGAATCAAGAGCAGTTCTGTTATCTTGTACAACTTGTGCAAGAGAGTCCCAAGATTTTTCTTGGGCGGCTATTGTTTTAGTGACAGATTTGGCAATATCCCTCAAGGTTTTAGATAGATTTCTGATCATATATTCCTTTACCTACCAAACTATGTTATACCCAGAGAGAATCAGGGAATTGCTTATTTCAAAACCTGTTTAATCTTTAGAGCTGAAAATGGATAATTTTTTTACCTTTTTTTTTTTTTTTTTCAGAGACTGGTCATTTACAAAATTTGTTCTACTATCTTTTTTTTCCTGAAGAGGTATTCTGACCTTCAAGTAGCATTTAAATTATACATGATTTCATAACCTAAAGTCTTGTAATGATCAGAAAGCACAGGCTGGAAGAAAAGGATCTATCCAATACATTACTGTGTGTCACATCTAAGACAGGTAGAAAAAAGGAACCTATAAATCAACACTGAACTTCAAATTAAAATGGATTATTGGGTAGAGGAGGAGGACAGATTATTGTTAAAGGTATGAAAATAAATAAAGGAAACCTCATTTAAAATGGAGTCTGAAGCACAAAGGGGGAGCTCTCACGAACTGCTCTGAGCCTGCATAACCAGTGGGAAGAAAGAAAGTAATTATGTCAACAAGAGAGGACATTTTCACAGAGAATTTATCTCCTGCCTTTAAGAAAAGGAAAGAAGATCCCTTCCTGCCCACATAACAACTACCTGCAGCCAATGCGGACTATTGAAGCCTCAAAACTTTCCTTCTCCAATAAATTTTTGTTCAGAACATTCCTCCTCAATTTTTCCTAAAACCAAGTAAAAACTGACCTTCTTCAGATTTGCCTATCGTCTGCCATAGCTTGCTTGTCTCAAATTACAATTCCTCTGCTTTCCCAAATACACTCTTTAAAAAAAAAAAAAAAGTTGCTCTTTGTCCTATTTAAAGTTAACAAAAGTATGGGGGCAGGACTGTATACTTTGCAATACCTTTTGTGCCGTCGAAGAAGAGAAGAGCTTAGAACCACACATATACCAACACTATACCTGACTACAGGTTGGAAAAGAGAGAAGAAATTGAGGGTACTGAACCAATACCAGGAGCATGAGGAAGGAGCTGGAGTTGACGAGCTGAATGCTATCCCAGAATTCAGTGAATGGTCTTATTTTCTCACAACTCTTCCTTGTGGTTTAAACTGGTATCATTCATCTAACTGAATGAGAAATTCCAAAGTGGAGCAAAGCAATTATCTTTCTAATTCTCTTGAGGACAACGCAAAGCATATATTGTTACTTTATTGAAAACTGCTATTTGCCAGGTACTAGGTTGGCCCTGGAAATTTCTAAATAAATTCACCACAGTCCCTATCCCCTAGGAGATTGATATTTTATTTGAGAGACAGAGGAATAATAAGTTAATAGTGATGGTGATTTCACAGGTTCTATACTTAACACAGTCTTGGAGAACAGAAAATATTTTGTGATGATCTGACAGTTCATAAAGGTTTGTCAGGAATTGTCTAGGAGAGTGGAGGCAGTGGGGATAGGAGTGGGGCATGGGAACAGAAGAATGAGATTGAGAATGGAAATATTTTGGCATCTCATGTTACAGATAAGAATTCTTATGCTAGTGTTGTTTTCATTCATTGTAAGTAGTGCTGTTTTTTTTTTTAAATCTGTAATAAGCTTCATTTTTGTTGTTTTTTGGAGTTGACAATTTTATCAGGATATGTTATCTTTTTTTTAATGTTTGTATGTTTATTTATTTATTTATTTATTTTTTTTTTTATTGAGAGAGGGAGAGAGAGTGCACAGGGGAGAAGTAGAGAGGGCGGGGGGAGAGACAGAATCCCAAGCAGGCTCCACACTGTCGGCACAAAGCCCAATATGGGGTTCAATCTCACGAACTGTGAGATCACAACGTGAGCCAAAATCAAGACTGAAACACTTATCCAGCTGAGCCACCCAAGTGTCCCAGGATGTGTTCTTTTTTAAATATATTGATTAATATCCATGTATTTTAACATATAATTTTAATCTGTTTGCACTATATTCTCTAGAAATCATTTTCTTTATTATTAAGATTATAAACTAAACTTTCAGCTCTCTTCATTCTCCTAGTCAGCGCTTTTAAAAAAGTTTTACAATAATGTTTTAAAGCCCATGAATTCATATTTCTTCATAAATTCAGTCTGTACTTGTGAGGCTTGGCTAATATATCCCATTCAACAGAACAACTATATTTTTTCATGAATTTATATCCAAAAATTTCTATATGTTTTGTAGATTTATATTCCCACATTCTTATGAATTCTATGTATGTTAATGAAAGCATTTTTTTTTCTATTCTTCAGAATCAGTCAGCCTAAATAACTAGTGCCAGGTTTAGTTGAAGAGTTGACATGCTTATGTTTCTTAAATACTAAATGAAAACAAAATAGAAAAGTTAAAATCTTGCTGAGGCATAATAGTAAAGGTATTGATGCATATTCTTGCCCTTGCCAATTGAAAATAGATGTTTTCTACATCTTTTTGTTGAATAAAGACAAATCACCATCATTTTAATAGCTATACACCGTTTGCTAGGAGATGTTTTGATATGTTTCAGTGAGAAAACCACATATAGCACAGCAGTGAAAATTGAAGATACTATTTGCTTGAGTGGATCATAATCCGTGCTTACTTTCTATACCCTGTCAATATTCTACATAATCCAAGCTGGCCAACGAGAGATAAATATACATTGAATTGAAAAACATTGCATGTACTCTTCGATGTGGTCATCAACCTCTCTGAATCTCCATGAATGAAGTGAGGTTTTATAACTAATGCTAGATTTTTGGTTGGGAGAGGGGGACCATATGGCTTCCAAACACACCTCCTTACCATTATATTTCCTTTTCCGTAACCAAAGAAGTCAGTAAAAAGTTTCCACAATTACAGAAGATAACTATTCCAAACCTATCCTGTGTAACTTGAGAAGTACAACTTGTAGTGTTCAGGATCCCACAATCATGTATTCCAGGATCCTATCTCTATCATGTGCCCCCACCATTCCCTACTCTGACTAGAGGACCTGGTTGCCTTGTGTGTTTAAGGAATTACAGTTGTTATCAAATAAGCTCTGACTTTTTTGTGTAGTCCTCTTCCCCACCCCACCGCCTTACCTTGTTATCTGAATAAATGGCGTAGATAACTTTGAGAAAAATTAGAGGATAAGATCAAAGTGTGCGTTTGTGTACCATAGCAAGATCCGCACTCAAGGATATTTGTCATACCTTCACATAATAACGTAACAGCTCATGACTGCATTTAAGTCAGAGAAATGAATGAGGGGTAGTAATTCTAGTTTTAGGGTTAAGTTTGTCTTCTATTCAATAGTGCTGAGTTTATTTTTAAGTTGGTGTTTTCTTGTTTTTGATTTTATTTTGTTTTGTTTTTGTTGTTTTGTTTTGTTTTGTTTTTGCTTTAATTTTGACCTTGGTATACTTCATGGTAGACTCAGCAGGATGGTAAAGACTACGTGGTGTCATTTTGCAAGTTTACTTCACCTGACATTTTATTTTATTTCTAGGAACTTACAAATTTTTAAGCATAGGTAGAAATCCATGTGACTTCATCATATGGATGAATGTTTTATCATTCAAGTATAAACTTAATGGGCTGACTTTTAATTCTATATCTAACAAGCTCATGATTTATTAACTATAGCCTGAGGTCTATGTTTATTTCATATCACTATTAAAGTGCTAAGTGCAATATATGTCCAGTTGACTGTTGTGGTAGCTAACCTATTTTATGTCTGGAAGTATATTTCTACTGCAAAAAAGACGCTAACAGGTATTTGCAATCACTGTCACCAATATTCCTCTCTCTCTGATAGAAGAGTTAACAGGCTGTTTTTAAAACATTTAGCTGCTCCAGTCCCCAGTCTATTCTTCAAAATCTGGCATCGGGGCCCTGTTGGGAATTACCGGGTGAGAAATAGCAAAGCTAGCATTTCGTCTTGTAATACCATTGAATTTATTCCTTTTTTTTTCTCATGATACTATTGAATTTCTTATTTTATATTTGATGGCCATAATCTTCAGTATAATATAAAAAGAGTTCTTGTTATAGCTACGATTGAATTATCTAACCTATTAAATTGCTAGAAATCAGAGATTTCCACCTGTGTTAGGACATCAAATGAGTTGTCTCTGTTAAATGCTGCCATATCCATAAATTCTTTATGACTTAAATTTGTAATTTTTTTTGATAGAGCGCTTTTTAAAACTCATTCCTAATTTGTTTCCTAGACATTTTTTTATGGTATAAGTTAGAAAACTCCTGTATTTCTTTCTTCATGTGAGCTTTTTCTTTATACATTAATTTTTAAGTCTATACCCAAGCTATAATGATAAAAGATTCATGTTACAAGCCTACTTACAGTCAGAGGTGAGAGATGAGAAGGTGTTAGTTTTAAAATTTTCTGCAAAGAAACTATTTTATCTGACAAACTCTTCCAATGAAGGAGCAGAAACCACTTAGTTGGTCAAGTACATAAAATAAGTTGTGTTTTCAAAATAATTGAGTAAGTGGATGCCACATTTCTTCTAAATCCATCTAGATGTCCTCTGGTGGATATTTAGACTATACTATTTTATATACAAGACATGACAAAGCTGTGAATTTAACTGATGCACTAATTCTGTACAATCCAACTCTGATTATTTGCGTGGTCTGAGCTTCATGACAAAATAAACAAGATATAACTACTTTCTATGATGCAAATTTTCTGAATTTTATCTGTGGCTTGAGGTGAGAATTTACAGATCTGAATTTTGTTGTTTCATTCTTTATGTTAAACACAGTCAGATGCAGCAAAATATTTACTTGCTGCCTTGTTTGCTTATTTATTTGTTTGTTTATATATATATTTATTTATATTCTATGGCAATAGCTACCTGGTTATCCGGAGCTTTTCCCTGATTATAGCAACAATTTAATTTACTCTTTTGATGTTGTACTATAAGCTTTTGGTCTCCTAATGTGAAATATCACTTGTTTCTCACTGCTCAATATTCTTTCTATCCAGGTACCAATTTGAGCACAACAATTTGTTCCAAGATACTTCCTAGAACTATGTCTTTTGAATGAGTTCCTTACTACTGAAGTTATTTGATGGCAAAAAATTTAAAACCATTTTAAATATTTTATTTTTATTTTATTTTTTTTTTTTTTAAATTTATTTTTGGGACAGAGAGAGACAGAGCATGAATGGGGGAGGGGCAGAGAGAGAGGGAGACACAGAATCGGAAACAGGCTCCAGGCTCTGAGCCATTAGCCCAGAGCCTGACGCGGGGCTCGAACTCATGGACCGCGAGATCGTGACCTGGCTGAAGTCGGACGCTTAACTGACTGCGCCACCCAGGCGCCCCCCATTTTAAATATTTTAAATAAAGGAGAAATCATTGGGAGAACATGGATTAGCTTACATAATTCAAAAAAAAAAAAAAAAAAAAAAGAACTAGGCTTAGAAACATAACAGTCTGAGTTTTCAAGTGGTGGGAGCTATCAGTTCAACTTTTTGGATAGTTTGGCATCAATCTATTTTCTGCCTTTTTATCATTTCTTTAGAGTCAAAATCTTGGGAGGGAGACTTTAATTATCCTAGCTTGCATCATCTGTCTGCACCTTCCTTGATTTTTATACTCAAGCTTGGATTCTAAGCATAACTTCATTAAACACAGTGTTTGATTGAAATTTTTACTAAGACGGCAAACAATGAGGGAGAAATAATTTCTCTGAAGAAAATCTGATGCTATTATCAGTAGAATAGGAAATTGATACAAAATGCCCCAAACTATTACACTGTATCCTGTGTAATTATTAATAGTCAAGTGTTTTATTTCCCATGTGATAGTATGATAATGGTGGATATGCCTTCCATCATTTCTAATTATTGGAGACAATTGTTGAGTAAATTATAACTTTTTGTTAGGTTTGAGGATAAAAGAAGCCAGGTTCAAGAAAACTAGAGATAAACAATTGTATTAAAATAGCATTTAAAATTAATTTAATATTATGTTATAAACTATCCTTTTTTCCTCTTTTTAAAATTTATTTTGTATTAACAAAGAGAATGTCCATAAACATTGAATACTAAAGATCTGTTCATGGCATTGTTTTACCAAAG
This sequence comes from Panthera leo, assembly GCF_018350215.1. Classification (NCBI taxonomy): domain Eukaryota; kingdom Metazoa; phylum Chordata; class Mammalia; order Carnivora; family Felidae; genus Panthera; species Panthera leo. The sequence continues at coordinate 118,247,293 of NC_056682.1, read as the reverse complement.
TTCTTAATGGAATGTATTTTATTTTCTGAAATATCCTTCATTTACTAATTATGAGGTAGATGAACTGAAGCAATTACTTAAAAAATAATTCCAGACAAAAACATCCATTCTCATTCTGAATCCGTTGATTAGAGTGAATTCAATGGTTACAATAGCACTGCTGGTTAAGAATCAACTCCCCATGGTAGGAAGCCATTCAGGTCCTCTCAACAGGTCACACAGGTCTTTCAGATACAGGTGCCATGTTTGAAGACTCACACAAAATGTCTGTGTCACTTGAATTACACAATGTGGCAGTATTTGTTCCATGGGGACATAATCTTGAAAGAAGGGGCAAAGTAGAAAACAATCTGTTAGTATGTTATATGTGAATACCTTATTGGACTGTGCATGGATATGAGGACATTGTAGCCCTTGTTAAAGAGTAATTCCACCGGTGAAGCATCTGTCAGTTCCCAGATGTTCCTGGTGCTGAGGGTGTCTCCTCATATCCCCATGCGTTGTAAGGTCAGGGCCCTCTTCACCTACCCATTTGGCTCAGATGATTTGAACTGAATTTGGTTGTCCTTCTCTACCATCCAAACTTTATTTTCAGCCTCAGGATACGTGGGATACTCGACCATTTGTACTTTCTCTCGTTCTTTGCATCTAGAATTAAATTAAGTATTGATTTGTGTTAAAATAATCAATGCTTATGCTTCCTCCCATTAGTCTGGCAAATGTTATAGTTAGTAATAATCATAAACCTATAGAGAATACACAATGTTTGTGTGAATTCTCTCCAAGCTACAGTAACTTGCCTTTATTTTTAATACTATTAGATTTTTAAAAATTATAGGTAAGAAATATGTGCTTACTGAGCATCCTTTAACATTGATTAATACAGAAAGAAAAACTTGCTGTTTTAGAATAAGAGACTCCCAACCTGGAAATTAAATGAAATAAGGGATGCAGATTACCTAGTACAGTACAGGGTACTTACTTAGCAGGCACTCAAAACATCTGTTATAGACAACTTAGAGTCAACTTAGGCTATATGTTCCAAAGACTAATAAAGTAAATTCACTGATGTATTTGTTATCAATTGCTGTGTAACACTATAATCACAAATTTAGCTGTTTGTGACCTAACATTTTCTGTTATGAATCTGAGCACAACATCGCTGGGTCCTTTGCTCTGGGGACTCAAATGGCTGCATTCAAAGCACTGGCCAGGCATAGAGTCTTATCTGAAGCTCAGTGGCAGAAAGATTCACTTCCAAACTCACATGGTTATTGGCAGCATTCAGTTCCTTGAAGTTGTATGACTGAAGGCCTCATGTCTTGTGGGCAGCCCTCATGTTAAGAGCTCCCTGCAGTTTCTTGCCACTTGGGGTTTACCCTCAAGGTGTCTTGCTTCCTCAAAATCAGAAAAAGAAAGAAGGATTCCAATAAGACAGGCCCTATAATCTTGTGTAATGTAATCACATGGTCATATACACATAAACCCATATATCCCTTCAACTTTTTTGTATTCTATTGCTCAGAAGTCACAGATACCATTGAAATTCAATGGGAGGGTATTTATTGCATGAGGACATGAGCACCAGGGATCCACCTTATGAATCTGGCTGCTACAACTGAATATAGAATATATTTACTTTATTGAGAGATTCTTTTGACATAGTGTAGTTAGTCTGGGTGGCATTTCCACTTGACAGATGCTTATACATTCCGGAGTTGCTATTATGCAGAAATGCAGGCACATGCTCTAGTATGTTATTAGATGTCAATCTGTTTTTCTAAATAGTAGTTCACTATCCATTTCTAACAAAAAGAGATTTAGAAGGCAAAGATGAACTTCTAGTTTATCAGCATGCTTTTAAGCACTCACAAATGAAAGAAACATTATGTTTTGTAGTCTCCTTTTCTCCTTCAAATTAAAAACAGTGGCAAAACATATTTAGAAGATACAGAGATATAAAATTCAACTTGCTAATTCACATGGTATTAGCAATATTTTATATTTATGCTGTGTTCATTTTATGCATATTTTAAATTGATTACTGTTGATCCTTTGATAGCTTTGTGTGTACCAATCATATGACTGAATTGATATTTATAATTTTAAAATTCTTATCCAAATAGAACTTTAATATCACCAAATCCAAAATTTTAGAGATGAAAAAACTGGTTCAAGTGTGTAATGGATTGAATTGTGTCCTCAAAATACATGTGTTGAGGTCCTAACCCACAGTCCCTCAGGATGTGAACTTATCTGAGAACAGAGGCATTGCAGATGTAATTATTCAAGTTAAAGTGAGGTCATTAGAATGGGCTCAGATTAAGTATGACATGTGTCCTTGTAAAAAGGAAAATTTTGGACACAGAGACATGCACATAGGGAGAACACCATATGAATGATGAAAACAGAAATCGAAGTAATGCTTCCATACATCAAGGAATGTCAAAGATAGCACCACCTCCAGAAACTAGGGGAGAAGTGTGGAACAGGTTCTTCCTCACAGCCCTCAGAAAGAGCCATACCTGCCAACACCTTGATCTTAGAGTTCTGGGTTCCAGAATCATGCGGGATACATTTCTGTTGCTTAAAGGCACCCAGTTTGTGGTACTTTATTACAGCAGCCCTAGTAAACTAATACAGAGAGTGATTTTGTAACTTGTCCAATAACCAAAGTGATTTCTAGACTACAAGTGTAGTAGGCGTTTATCAGTCTGTAGTGTCCAGAGAATGCCACTATTTCTGGCAGCATTCTTTTAACATTTTTAATTTTTCATTAAAGAAACAAATAAAATTGGTTATTTAATGAAATTGTTTCTGTACCATATGAGTTTTTCTAAAATACTCTATTATAAAAATAAACCAATATTTTACTGATTAGGAACCTATGACTCAAAGGAGTGTGTTTACAATGCTTAGTTCTTATTTTAAGTTGGACTAATGTTATTCTCAGGGAGGACATACATTAACTTCTAAATAAACCATGCTATAATACGTTTAAAGTTCTAGTTGTCTGTGAAGTCATATTTAGCTCAACATAATGGTTTGAGTGGGATTTAGAATATATCAGTGTCACCTAATCAGAGTTTCTTATGCAGGTTCCCCCCCCCCCCCACCATATTCTATTACAACAACATTCTTAATCAATGCCACATGAAAGAAAGAGAGAAAAAAAAGAGTAAGGAGCACTGAAGGCAATTTCTAATTTATTTATAGGTTTTGTATGCAAACGCACTAAGTCAGTCTTTTGATTTTAAAATGTATCTTCTTAAGGATTCAGTGTACAACCAATGATTAAGTTCCAAGATCCCCTGCAAAATCTATTTCACCCACTTGAAATAAGGCTAAATAAATATCATAATTTGAAGCCATCCACTCTGGTTCCTTGGCTTCAAATGTGGATTTAAAGTTTGGGGAAGGAATGACAGATTAGGAAAGGATAGATAGAAGGTGTAAGATAAGGGGTTCCGAGCCATTTTTTGGAATAACCCAGGATTATATTCATTTTATTTTCTTCCAAGGATTTCAGAGATTCTTACACCTCCACTGGCACTGTTCACTACTTACCAGAATTTGCCCCTCTACATGGCCTACTAAAGAGGAAAATTAAGACTTTCTCCTTCAGCCAGACTTTGAAGCAAGTAAATATCCATTAATTTTTTTTCTATATTTTTACTTCTGCGAACAATAGGAAAAGAACCTAGTATAAGGATTATCTGTTTGCTCCTCATATCCTATTTTTCTGAGATTATATAGAGAAAGAAAAATGTGGAGATGGAAAAAATGACAGGTTGTTAAGTGTTCCAAGTACTGAGTAAGATTATTTTGCCTTTCAGAAGAAGCTAGGGTTGAATAAATCTTGTGGGTATGTAATTCATATGTGGATGTACTCTCATTTTTGCCATAATTCCTAAAGAGGATGTTTATAGCTTTAAATCATCATAAGCAAGCAAATAAAAAACACATAAAACTCTACAAGGCACATGTGAAGAAAGAAGACTTACTGAAAATTTTATAGGAGAGACTAAGATGGGATTGATTCTGCCCAATATAAAGAACACGTCTTGAACAATCTTCCTTAAATACATTATTCAACTCTCTTTTCCTGGTCACTGGAACCTCTGCCCCATTTTCACTCTTTCTTCATGCAGCAAACCACTTATGCAGAATAAAGTAGCTTCATGCATGCTGTCTCTCCTTGGTGTCAGGTGACTAGTCTAACGGCCCAGATCAAAAGATGGCTAAACAAATAATCCACATACTCATGGTAGGTCTTTCTTTGGTGGTCAGAAATGAGGCATTCCTTTATCATCTGCTAATTAAAATAAGATATTGTAAATCTCATTATAGATATTTTGTGTGTAGTTTAATCACATTCACTAATGTAAAAAAAAAAAAAAAAAAGGAGAAGAAATTAAACAGTTTCCTGGACTATTGGCCTCAGGGCTGAGAAGGTTAGTGAGCAGAATCCCCTAGAGTAGAAGGGCAGGAGTGCTGGGTTCCTTGCTTTTCTTCAAACTGCTTTCCTGCCAGTGAAGTCCCTGCTCTGCGGTGAAGACTTAGGAGACTGGGAGAAGGGAGACCTGTGTCAACAGATAGTTCTCCAAGGGTGAGGTGAATGCAAGGAAAGAGAAGAAAGAATGCTTAAGTTGTAGCATCTAAGAAAGAAGAGCAATTTCTATAATCACTGGGAAGTGACCTTGTTTTGCAATACATACATACATGTGAGGAACACAAATACATGTATGGTAAGTTGGGAACTGGCTAGGGTCCAGCATTTTCTAATAAGACTTTCTCTAAAGCTAACAATGCTCTGTATCTGTGCTGTCCGATACAGTAGACACTAGCCACATGTGGCTACTTTAGCATTTGAAATGTGGTTAATATGACTGAGGGCTGAATTTTAAATTTTTTCTGTTTTTATCAGTTATAAATTTAAGTAGACAATATGGCTAGTGACTACTGCAATGGATAGTATAGGTGACGGTGCCTTCAGTCACTTTCTTTCTCATCTTTACCAAATGCAATATATGCCCAATACAGTGCAAATTATTGGGAATCATGAAAGAAGAAAAATCAGTCCTTGATTAGGTGCTTTCCTAGCACTAAAGACCCTTCTCTTTAGTGAAGGAATGGGAGACTGTGTGAGGGGGAACTTGTATCAGCAGAAAGTTCTACAGTGGTGAATCAGTCTATAGGAAATACATTTATGACAGAAGTTTGGTAACATTATCAATAAATGGATAATGAAAAAGAAAATTTTGATTTTTATTAAAATAGAAAATAGACTCGGTTGTTCAGAAATTTGGGAGCGGCTTGACTGAGAAATACTAAACAGATCTGTTTGTTTTAAACTACTAGGTTTGGAAGTTATTTGTTACCCAGCAATAGGTAACTAGTACAGTTAACCCTTGGACCATGTGAGGTTTAGGGGCGCTAATTCAAATGCAGTCAAAAATCAGCATATGACTTTGACTTCCCCAAACCTTAACTACTAATAGCCTACTGTTGACCAGAAGCCTTACCGATAACATAAACAGTCAATTACCACATATTCAGTATGTTCTATATATTATATACTGTATTCTTACAATAGAGTAAGCTAGAAAAAGAAAATATTAATAAGAAAATCATAAGGAAGGGAAAATACATTTATTGTACTGTACAGTATGTATTGAAAAAAAAATCCTCATATAAGTGGTCTTCTGGAGTCTAAATACGTGTTGTTCAAGGGTGAGCTGATCTATGTTCAAAGGTATCATCGGTTGTTGGTTGTTTGGCCAAGTCTGTCTCCATCCCCCAGTCCCACAGAGATCTTATGTGGCCTGGAGAATGCAGCATAACCACTCCGTACATGTATCGGTACTGGTTCTTTCTGGAGGTAGCATAGAAATTGTGAGAAAGGAGAGCAAAGGAGATGACACTCAGAACTGGTTTTCACCTGCTTAGACGTTGAGCTGTGAGATAAAGCAAATAAATAAATAAATAAATAATAAAATTATTTTTATCCGTTCATGATAGGATATGCTCCTAATGGAAAGAAATGATTATTCTGTTTTTTTGTCTAGTTAAGAAACATTTGGATGATTTTATTTCATATGACTTGTTTATCACTTTGTCAACAGGAGCTATAGTTTTCTAAGTTCAGAGGCTTCTGAGGACAATTGTCAGGAAAGTTTTAAAAGTGGATTTTGATATTGACACTCTTGGAACCCTGAAGATATGGTGAGACTGTAGGTGATATTTTTGCCATCCCTCTAAAGTTAGTGAAAATGTAGGAGAAAATCATATCTACCAGGCGTTAAAACCTGGGTTCTAAGTTCACCTTTGTATCTAACTAGCTGTGCAACCTTAGACAAGTACCATACACTTTTATTTAGTATAAGGAGCTGACTTAAAGATATCTAAAATACCATGTTATTTTAAAGTTTTTATAGTTTCTTGTTTGATAATACTTTAGTGAAAACTACCTGGATTAGCATTTTGGTTCTGTCTGCCATATTTTAAAAAGAATATAAAAAACACTGGGCTAAAGCTAATGGAGAATGGAGAATGACTTTTCAACTTATTACAGTGAATTTCAAAGATATTAAATAGTTTTTGAAAAATTATCATCATACTAGGACTGTGAATGCTGTCATATGAGGGAATTTTTGTAGGACGTCTTCAAAAAAAGTCAAAGCAAGATCATGAACAAGAGTTAAAGGTCAGGCACAAGATTAAGCTGGACAGCCTTGGAAGCCAACTGTTAAAATACAGTCATGGGACAATTGTCAAAAGAACATTACAAGTAAAACCTCAGTGAGGTACAATAGGCCCATTTCTATAAAGCTTTTAAATATGTTTTATCTATGACCCAGAAAATTGCCTCTTGGAATTATCCAACAGACATAACCATTACTGTAAATATGGTATATGAACTAATTTGACATCTATTTAAATTCTCAATATTTCAAGCTAAAAACAACATTTCCCAGAGCCTTCTATAGCTAGAGTTCTGGATACAAATTCTATTGCTAATTTAGGCTGTTATCAATAGCAAACAAGAACACAGAGACATGGGCTTCTCCAGCAACAGTGTTCCAGTATCTGGGCAGTTGTTTTTGGGGTGTGGTGGGAAAAATACACTCATAATTCTAGTATCTAGTCATCAGCTGTATAGGTTTCAGGTGATGAATATGGCCTCTTCCTGATCTTAATTTTTTGATTAGCTAGATTTTTGAATAGCTAGATTTCAGCTATGGTGGTGAAGTTTTTGAATTCAAACTGCCCCAATGGTGTTATTTGATTTCCCTCATTCCTGGTTGTGTCATAAGTGGTCTTTTCTCTGAAAAGGCAGTTCTGTGCAGCCTTTTCAATGATTTTACAAGCTTGTACATTCTCGTATTAAAATTGTATCTGCTCTTAGATTGCGTTTTTCAAAGGCAGACTCTGAGATAAGGATTCACACCCAAATAGTTTATTAAGAAAATGCTACCAGAGAAAAAGTGAATGGAGAAGCAAGACAGAAAAGGGAGAGAATCAAAAAAAGGGAAGCATCTCAGGCAAAGTCCTACAGAAGATAGTTTTAGCCTTCTTCCCAAGGAAACTTCACACAATACCTTTCACCCAGCTAGAGCATAAGATGTGAGCTTTCTTACTTCTCTACACCTGTCAATCATTGATTAATTGCTCTCCCTGACAGGAAACTTCTGGCTCTCTGGTAGTGGGCAAAGAGGACTCTACTATCCCATAGCAGTGTTCAGAGTAAACTACAGTTACTTGTCTTTGAATATATAATATACAAAATCAGGAACTAATAATACAAAAATGGGGAAAAAAAAAGGATCTGAAGGGATCTGAGATAATCTGCTACAGTCCACTCTTTATACTCAGACCACTCAATCTCACGTACGCTTAGGTTCACTCTATACAGTCATGCATTCTTGAAGATAGTCAATGGTCACAATTTGTGATGAGAATGTACAAAAAAGAGGATTAGTAGGATAACCTACAGGGGTTTCTGCTGTAGGAGGTGTCCAGGTCTTCCTTTTCCTTTTATATTTCCCTTACCTGTGGCTACCACTTGTGCTGGTCTAGGTTGCTTGATAATTGGGGTAGTCAAGTGTATGTCAGAAAGAAGTCTAAAGTGCTGGTTAGCATACCCATGGTAATTACTATAATAGCCTGTTTATAGATAGAACTTGATATAAAAGTACCAAAAATACCCCAGTGATTACTGACTTCCTAATGAACCACTCCTGTCTACCATATGAAGAAGAAGTGATCAGGGTGAATTGCTTCTGCCAGTTTGGTAACTTCTTTCCTTCAAAACTCTTCTACTGTCACAAAAAGTCTAAAATGACCTTGCGCCATCCCATTTTATGATTAGGAGAGCTCTTAGTGTCTCCTGGTGGAAGTATTTCTTCTCTGGGAAACAGAATCTCTAGAACTACAGAAAATAAATAGGTAGGACAGATTTCTGAAGTGGGTCATGTTGAGGGACTGAGAATGAAGCCACTCCTTTGTTCACAGACCCAGATATTCTACCTAAAATATGACAATATAATACTGTTTAGTCATGGTCTGTATTGTGTGGTGACTTTTTGTACAGGGTCATTTCTAAGATGGCATCTTTTAAAATCATTGAGGAACAGAAAGAGCTTTTGCTTGTGTAGAAATCATAACTGTGAAATGTTTAAGAGATTTGCTTACTAATTTATTTTAAAATATCAAAAATAAATTCATTACATGTAAACACAAATAGCATATTTTTATGGAATGTAACCAGATTTCCCAAAAAATAATTCTCTGAAAGTTTCTTGGTGACTCCCAGAAAGATCTTCCATGGGACTGTGGATGAGGCTTTAAGAACTCTTGCTCTAGGGTCATTTTTTGAGTCCCTTCTTGTGAAGAGTTCAATCAGACAGTCTCTCTGAAACCATCACCCATTTTATTTTTTATTTTTTATTTTTTTAATATGAAATTTATTGTCAAATTGGTTTCCATACAACACCCAGTGCTCATCCCAACAGGTGCCCTCCTCAATACCCATCACCCCCCCTTCCCTCCCACCCCCCCTCAACCCTCAGTTTATTCTCAGTTTTTAAGAGTCTCTTATGCTTTGGCTCCCTCCCTCTCTAAGTTTTTTTGTTTTTTGTTTTTTGTTTTTTTTTGTAGCAACATGGATGGAACTGGAGAGTGTTATGCTAAGTGAAATAAGTCATACAGAGAAAGACAGATACCATATGTTTTCACTCTTATGTGGATCCCGAGAAACTTAACAGAAGACCATGGGGGAGGGGAAGGAAAAAAAAGTTAGAGACCATTACCCACTTTAAAGTGGGATGTTTTCTTTTAATTTTACTAATTTATTTCTCTGGTTTATAATACCATACCTCTATGAAGGCATTCTGTTGATAGGCATTTCATAGCTTTAAAAAGTGTGAAAATCTTTGGTATCAGCTAAACAATTCATTTTATAATGACACTTAGATTAATATACAATTATAGAAAGGTTAATAAAAATATAATAGGACTATAAATATGCTTGAAAAAAGATTTAGTTTACTTTTTAGGGGTATTAGTAAAAGTATGATAATGGAACATATACACTGCAAAATGCTTAGAATTTAAATGTTCAATTAACTGAAATCTTAATAATGATGTTGCCAGTTGATTCTTTCAAATTATTAAAGTGTATACATCAGAGTTTAAGATAACAAATACTTTTTTAAGGTATGATTTGAATCAAAATATACTTATTCTGATGAGTAAACATTTAACTCTCTTTTCATCTCCAAAATAGAGGGTGAATTCCTCAATGGAAAAACCAAGAGCCAAAGACCATGAAAACCAAGAACATTGTTTGAGAGACAGACAGCTGTAGCTTCTATATTTAGTTTCTTGTTACTTCCAAAAAATTTTCTCATAAAGACAGCAAAAGAGGTAAAACCATACAAAAACAGTATTTTATTCATTCAACAAATATTTGCTAATTACTTCGAATGCACCAAGCATTCTTGTCAGCACAGAGCATTCACTTTTGTGAGATATACAATTTGCAACTTAAAATAAGTCCATTTTAATATTTGAAGGAATTGTCATTAACTACCGTAATCATGCTACTTAGCTGAAAATCGCAACTGGTGATCAACAGCATATGTTTTTCCTCCTGAAATTACAAACCTGTCCGGGGGAAAGAAGGCAGTCGAAGAGTGTCCTCTTCACCATGTCTGTCTTCAGGATCGGACACTGAGAAACCATCATGCTGTGAAAAAACATTTTTTGATTAGCCAGAATTATTTTTTAAAAGATGTTCGAAAATGTTTTAAATTTATTTGCCGGGGGGGGGGGGGGGGGGTGGAGGCAGAAAGAGGGAGAGAGAATCCCAAGCAGGCTTTGCGCTGCCAGCGCAGAACCAGACATGAGGGTCCATACCAGCAACTGTGAGACCATGACCTGAGCCGAAATCAAGAGTTCGATGCTTAACTGACTGAGCACCCTTGATTAACCAGAATCTGTAAAGCTATTCACTCTCAGATTTATCACCTTGCCCTCATCATAATTTTGGGGGATATAACAGGTCATAAAAGAGAGACCAGACTGGCAGTGTATGTCACAGACGTTTTATAAGAACAAATTACTTTTAGCAGATAGAGTCCAGGAAAAAGTATTTTATAACACAGGATCTGCTGTATGGTGCTAACATATAACCTTGAAAATTATATAGAACAAGAATTAGTAAAAATAAATTTCAATTAATTGCCATTCTCAATATGATTCAAAAGGCTCTTTCCTCCTTCTGGTTTATTGTGTATAGATACCATAAAATATGTAATCTCATTAAAAACAAGGCAGTAAGGTGGTTGATAACATGGGTTTAGGGGTAGACAAAACCTAACTCTTGGCCAACATTTTAGGAATATAAACACTACTATTTGGCAAATTATTCTCTCTAAGCCTCAAAGTTCTTATGTTGCCTACCCCACGGAGATGGTAAAATGACTGAAAGAGAGAATGCATACAAAGCTCCTAAAAGTTCATTGCACAGTTTAAACAATATGGTGGTTGCTATTATTATTGTTAGCTGTGATGATGTTATTAAAGAATAAATTTACATTTACTCTCAGTGAATTCATTTTTAATCTTTATAAAGCTACAAATTATTATTGCACATACACACACAGACACACACACACACATACTCACACACATACACCGGTTGTTTGCAGATGAGTATTATGGTAAATATTAGATATGTTTTCCTTTATTCACACCATCTTTCTCTGCTTTCTTAACAGGATTTATTTCTCTACAAATGCAGCCTGTATTTACTGTATAGGACATATATGATTCATCAAAGAACATTGAGAAATCGTTGACGTGTTTACATTCTTCAACTCTTGCTTTCATTTCTCTGCAGTGAATCCTAACAGCTCTGCCAGTCAGGTTACACTTTACTTCTTAGTTCTTTTTTTCTTTAATTTTTTTAACATTTATTTATTTATTTTTGAGAGATAGGGAGAGACAGAGCATGAGTGAGGAGGGGCAGAGAGAGAGGGAGACACAGAATCTGAAGCAGTCTCCAGGCTCTGAGCTCTCAGCACAGAGCTTGATGTGGGACTCGAACTCATGAAATGTGAGATCATGACCTGAGCCAAAGTTGGATGCTTAACCGTTTGAGCCACCCAGGCGCCCTTTTACTTCTTACTTCTATACACACTTTATTTCTCTGCTATGCAATTTTACTTAGAAGAAAATAAAATTAACCAGTAATATAAAAGTTACACTGAGAAAAGAGTTGGAATGAAGGAGATATTTCAGATTCAGCAACAGAGCTAGATGCGTGTACCCTATTGGGAAATTTCTTCTTCCAAAAAGAATTTCCATATTCTTAAAATATTGATCAAAGAAATTGTAGTATTATAATAGTAAGCTAAATCAAAAAGAGTACTAAATTTCCTTTACAGTTGCTTTAAATTATAAAATGACTATATCTTCAGAGAAATGATATAACCATCAAAAGCCATCAACTGGGATTTTTGAAGGGCACAAACATAAAACTCAAAGTCAGGTTAATAGCTAAGAAAGCAATCAAGCTTTAAAATAATTAATTGGGAGCATTCTATGTTACTACAAGTGTTCTGTGATTTCTGTCTCTGTCTCTACGTATTTATATATGTATGTGTATATATATGTATATATATGTACATATATATATTTGCAAATAATCCTCAGTACAACATTGTAAGGTAGGTACTACTTTACTTTACCTTTGGAGAAACAGAAATACAGAGAGTTTAAATAGTAAACTAGGACCAAACAGTGTGTAAGTGTTATGGGATGGATTTAAACCCAAGTTTCTTACTCCAGCACCTATGTCTGAAGCACTACATGAATAACTATGTGTTTTGTACATAACTATTGTATTTCACAATCTATTATGTGAAAATATCCATTATGAATGAACATTATAAAATTCACAGGAAAGATTTAATAAGTAGGAAAGCATGGATATGAGAGCATTAGTGGAAGTCAAAACCAGGAAACCAGGTAAAATTTCTCTTTATAATTAACAATGTACCTTAGTCAAAACATAAAATGCACTAAGTTTTAATCCCAGGAATGGCATTATTAGTATTAGATACTAGTTTAGAAACTATTCAACCATGTTTTATAAAAAGACACCTTAGCTGTCTGATTATTATTAACTATGAATATTAAAATATATAGTTGGCTAAATAAAATGTTTTTGTCTGGTCAGCATTATAATGAGCTAAATCATCTGTTTAATGAATGCATTAAATTGAGTATCTGAATGTCAAATCTATAAAAAATTATTATATGAATCCTTTAAAATAAAACCCACGTCTTTTGTGAATGTAAATGCATGATCTTAGTTTTGGTTTCACGTTCATGAATTAGGGGAGTTTTCTCCCTATTCTTAGTTCTCTTTTGTGTAAAACTGACAAGTTTATTTTTGATAATTAATTCTAAAATAACTTCTGTTATTTTATGTATGTTCTGTCCTGCAATTTGCCCATATTTTTCTTAAAATTAATACTGGGGGGGGAAGAATGTCAGAAATATTCATACCTCAATTCAATAAAATTTAGGGCTTATTTTTTAATGATTAAATGGATTAAAACTACCGATTACTATGCACTTGACTAAAATCAATATGCCTGAGTTGCAATATACTTTCCCCTTAGGACTGCCTTTGCTGTGTCCAAAGGGTTTGGACTATCATGTTTTCATTTTCATTTGCTTCCATGTATTTTTTTATTTCTTATTTAATTTCCTGGTCAACCTGTTAGTTCTTTAGTAAATGTATTTGAAGGCTTTCCAAATTTTTTTCTTGTAGTTGACTTCAAGTTTCATAGTATTGTGAACCCATATATAAACCCAAATAAGCATGGTATGGTCTCAATCTTTTTGTAATTGTTGAGGGTTGATTTGTGACCGAGTATATGATCTATGCTGGAGAATGTTCCATGTGCACTCAAGAAGAAGGTGTTTTCTGCTGCGTTAGGATGAAATGTTCTGAATATATCTGTCAAGTCCATCTGGTCCAGTGTGTCATTCAAACCCATTGTTTCCTTATTGATTTTCTGCTTAGATGATCTGTCCATTGCTGTAAGTGGGAGTGTTAAAGACCTCTACTATTATATTATTATCAATGAGTTTCTTTATGTTTGTTAATAATCGATTTATATATTTGAAGGCTTCCAAGCGAAGCCACTCTGGAGAACAGTATGGAGGTTCCTTAAAAAACTAAAATAGAGGGGCGCCTGGGTGGCGCAGTCGGTTAAGCGTCCGACTTCAGCCAGGTCACGATCTCGCGGTCCGTGGGTTCGAGCCCCGCGTCAGGCTCTGGGCTGATGGCTCTGAGCCTGGAGCCTGTTTCCGATTCTGTGTCTCCCTCTCTCTCTGCCCCTCCCCCGTTCATGCTCTGTCTCTCTCTGTCCCAAAAATAAATAAAAAAAAAAAACAAAAAAAACAAAAACTAAAATAGAACTACCCTATGATCCAGCAATTGCACTATTAGGTATTTACCCAAAGGATACAAAAATACAGAATTGAAGGGGTACATGCATCTCAATGTTTATTTCAATGTTTATAGCAGCATTATTACTAATAGTCAAACTATGGAGATAGCCCAAATGTCCATTGACTGATGAATGGATAAAGAAGATGTGGTATAGCTATACAATGGAATATTACTATGAAACTGGAAGTGTCTAATGCTAAGCGAAATAAGTCAGTGAGAGAAAGGCAAAAACCATATGGTTTCACTCATATGTGGTATTTAAGAAACAAACCAGATGAACATATGGGAAGGTGCAAAAAAGGAGAGAGAGAAATAAAACACAAGAGACTCTTAAAGATAGAGAAAAAACTGAAGGTTAATGGAGAGTGATGAGTGGGAGATGGGCTAGATGGATGATGGGTCTTAAGGAGGTCACTTGTGATGAGTACTGTGTATTTGTGTTTAAGTGGTGAATCACTGAATTCTACTCCTGAAACCAATATTGCACTGTATGTTAACTAACTAAAATTTAAATAAACAAAAAATAAATAAATAAAGATAAAATCAATATGTATATGTTTTTCAGCAAAATTTTCCCTTTGATAATGTTTTCAAACATCACTCAAATCAATATGTGCTTTAAGTACTTTTCAACAAATGTAATTTCCCCTCCATCTCTTTTGTTATCTTCTGAGCCAATTTGTCCATTTTTTTTCAGTTTCTCTGAATAAAAAGTATGAATAAACCTAGATCTTTAGACAAAATTAAAGTTTAATTCAGATAGTGAAATTAGAATTTTTCCAATATGCTTTCATCTTTAAATGGGATGTTCACAAATCACTCCATTGTTAATTTCTGAAAACAGGCAATTCTTAAATTCATAGACTAAAGTGGACATTTCTATCATGATGAGAAAATCTAGGAGCTTTGAAGACTCCTAATCTCTAGGATAAAGGCACTAAAGCTAAAGATTTGACAGTGGGGATTGCATTTTCTTTCTTTACAAATATATGCAGTTTCTATATTTCCAGCATGCATTTGGTAGCACATAAATAACTTGTTTTAATTTAATAATATTTCTTTTTTTATACTTATTTAAAAATTCTTTAAATAAAAATTTTAAATGAATAAATACTTACATTTATTTTGCTTTTTATGAAAAAAAATAATGTTTATTTATTTTTGAGAGAGAGAGAAAGACAGAACATGAGTTGGGGGGGTGGAGGCAGAGAGAGAGGGAGACACAGAATCCAAATCAGGCTCTGGACTCTGAGCTGTCAACACAGAGCCTGATGTGGGGCTTGAACTCACGATCAGAGAGATCACGACCTGAGCTGAAGTCAGATGCTTAACTGACTGAGCCACCCAGGCACTCCTCTTTATACTTATTTATGCTGTATTTATGTATTTATGTATATATATAAGTACCTAAATATTTACTCATTTATGTATCAATTTTTCTAATGATAGTCATCATTGCCAAATATATTGGAGGAAGAAAGTATTTTTACTTTGTTATCTCTTCCATGGAGAGGTTGGTTCTGTGCTCCTCTCCTTGAATCTATCTGGGTGGGCTCGTGACTACCCTGATGTACTGATGTGACACCATGTGACTTTTGGCCTTAGGTCATAAAAAGTAATGCAACTTCTAGTGACTTGCTTAGGACATTTATTATTAGAACCCAACCATCATTCTTTGGGGAAGTTTTAAGCAGCTACACAGAGAGGCCATGTGTTGGGGTCCATCAAGCAGGGAGCCTCAATCATAAGACATGTTGATGAGGAAGCCTTCAGATCTAACAGCTCTCAACTGTTATGTCACTTCCAGTCTTCTAGTCTTTTCAGCTGAAGCCCCAGCTATGGACCAGAGACAAGTCACCTGGATTTTGCTCCATTCAAATTGCTGACCCATAATATCTTTGAGCATTTTTTTAATATATATTTTTAAGGTTTATTCATTTTTCAGAAACAGAGACAAAGCTGCGAGTGGGAAGGGGCAGAGAGAGAGGGAGACACAGAATCCGAAGCAGGCTCCAGGCTCCAAGCCGTCAGCACAGAACCCGATGTGGGGCTCGAACTCACAAACCGCAAGATCATGACCTGAGCTGAAGGCGGACACTTAAATGACTGAGCCACCCAGGCGCACTCCCTTTTAAGGTTTAATATCTTTGAGCATTTTAAGTGGTTAGTTTTATGCCATTAAAATTGAGATGGTTTGTTTCATGGAAATAGCACATCTCAAGCAATTGAGTAATTTCATTAGAATTATTCATCTTTCATCTGCTTCTCAAAATATTTAAGAAAAACAGTTACATCAAACCATGCCTTGTAACACACATCGAATCTTCCTCTTTATCACTGTCTTGGAGTAATTCTTTTCCATCAGTTTTTCTAAAGATAGTCATCATTGCCAAATATATTGGAGAACAAAATTAAAGCTTGCAAGTGATTACATAAGTTTATATTATGTTACAATATATATTTAGTTATTTGAGAGAGAGAGAGAGAGAGAGAGCAAGTAGTGGAGGGGCAGAAGGAGGAGAGAGAGAATCCTAAGCAGGTTT
Source organism: Panthera leo (assembly GCF_018350215.1). Lineage (NCBI taxonomy): Eukaryota > Metazoa > Chordata > Mammalia > Carnivora > Felidae > Panthera > Panthera leo. Next base: position 118,230,718 of record NC_056682.1, on the reverse strand, counting down.
TACACTGTTAGCGCAGAGCCGGATATGGGGCTTGAACCCACAAGCTGAGCTGTGAGATGGTGACCTGATCCAAAATCAAGAGTCCGGTGCTCAGCCAACAGAGCTACGCAGGCGCCCCTATGTTATAAAATTATCTAACGAAAGTTAGACCAAGGTTACGTCAAATATTTTTTCTTATTTGTGATATCATCATATCTGAAGACCTAATAAGGGCATTTCAGCTCTGTTTAGTTTTACACATAAGTGAGTAAATAGCTGCACATTTTTCTTCATCCCTTGATAGATGTGTGTAGAATAATTATTATATATAGAATCTCTGTTACTTGATTATGCACTTCTCCGAAATCAAGACTACATGCTACATAACGCGTTTCTAAGGCTCATTCACTTTTATTCATGGGTCTTGGTGTGGTCTTCATAACATCTGACTCTTTTGACAGGTAGAAATCATGGTGCTTGCCTTCTGAAATAGAAGTCACCTGAGTATAAGGTTTTCTTGTATCTAAGGCTACAAATACTGCCTACCATATTTGCTCTCTTAACTGTTCACTTGACCTTCTAATAAAACTATTAACTTGACCTTCATTTTTGTCTCAATTTGTTCCCTCCATAAATCTCAACTGATAGCTTCTGACTGCTAGTTCCTTCTTGATCCCTAATTTATGGCAGTTCCAATTCTGAAGCTTCTTCAATGCCAGGACCATTATTTGTTTCCCGTTTTGCTTGGATTCTTTGGTTCTGGTCTCTTGCCATACAGCACTGACATAAATCAGATAGGAAGTCCAGTTAGGGAAGAAGCAAGGAAATTAAATACCATTCTCATAAAGATATAGTCTTAGTTTGTCAATTTTTAAAAATGTTTTATTTATTTTTGAGACAGAGGGAGACACTATGCGTGAGCAGGGGAGGGGCAGAGAGAGAGGAGAATGGAAGATCCAAAATGGGCTCTACTGACAGCAGTGAGCCCAATGTGGGGCTACAGCTCACTAACGGTGAGATTATGACCTGAGCCAAAGTCAGATACTAGCCGACTGAGCCACCCAGGTGCCTCTAGTAATCATTTTTTTTAAAGGGAGCTTAAAAGCTATAGTTTTTCCCCCATATCATAGATTCCCAATCCATGTTATTATTTACCTGGGCATGAGCACAAAACAAAAATAAAAGACTCATTAGGCAATGAAAATACATACAACTACTTTACACAGTCTTGCACACGTAGGTGAAAGTTGCCGTTATTAGGGAAATGACTCAGATGCCACACTACAGTGCTGTCATTCATGCCTAGCACCACGCTAGCTTTTCTACCATGATCTTTCTGCTTTCCAGTGGTTGACTGTTCTTTCTTCAATTGAGATGAGAAAATAAGCTTCATGTAATAAATAGCCAATGTTTAGAAATAGGAAGCTAGTATATTATGATAAAGCTGGCCTGGAAGCTTTGTGATGTTAGCTGGATACACAACTTCTGAGTCTTCCTCTGTAGAATGGACATGATCATAATTTCCTACCTCATAGGGTGTTTATGGGGATTAGATCATATAAACTATATAGAATGTTCAGAGAAGTCCGTGGCATGTTGGGGAGTTCTTAATAGTTTTGACTTCTTTTATTTCAGAGCAGCTAACAAAGCACTTTGAAATGTGACCCACTGGATCAATGGTTTCTTCATTAAGGACACCATATCACTAAGAACGAAGAACACCATACCACATCCAGGAAGATCTAGGGTCTGATGGCCTGTTTCATTGGCTCCAGTTGTTGGAATACAAACCCAATTCTTGCTATCCTCATATTGGATTGAGTCACTTCTTGCCTTTTTTCACCTGCACTGGCTTCTGAAACTACATGCTATCTACTTATCAGCTTTGCCTCTAAACCTCTATCTCTTGGATTAGCACTTTCTTTCTAGCCTGCAACACAAAATATACTTTCTTTTCATAAGGTTATATTCCTTGTAGACAACCAGGAAAGTTTGGAATAGAAAATTTAAAGTATAGATACTTTTGGCATTTTTGTTTTTCTCCCTTCTAATCTTTTTTCTTCACATATGTATATTTAAGCAATTTTCCTAAAATACTATATATACTATTATATATGACAATAGGATGTTATGATTTACTTTTTTGCCAATAAATAGTAAATATAGTTCGTCCTGACTTCTGCACCTGGTTAGCTTGCTTCTATTATTTCATCTGAGGTTAGCACTCTGGCTTGACTGTAGCTTGGACCCCCATGAAGGGGTCCAGCTTCCCCTTACTTTCATCCAAATGCCCCTCACTCTTCCCATTCATTGAAAAATGACTACATATTTTCAGGTTGAAAATATGCTAAGTGTTGCTGCTCTTTCTAAAATTAATACAGACTTGGCCTCTGTTGCCCTAGTTCCTTACCTGATATGAAGTAGATATTTGGAGTTCTAAGTAATCATGGGCAAGTAGGTGAACAAACAAACAAACAAACAAGCCTTCCTTAACCAGCAACCTGTTTAGATGGTAAACTCTTTACCTGAGGACCTTGGATGAACATCAGGGGGTTCCTATACTAAAGCTGGTGGGGAGGGGTGAGAAAGAATCCCAAAGTTTTTACCAGGTTCTCCACTTAAGGTCCATGACATAAGAAATTTCAAGACCTACCAGTCTAAATAATAATTATTCCCAAGTGAACAAGATTAGAAGTAAATTTAGTAAGGAGTCTGTGTAGCACCAAAATATCTGATAAAACTAATATATCACAAAAACAGTAAATGTATTATTAATGTATAAACTATAGTGGAAATCAAGAATTCTGAGATTAGATTAAATGTTCATAAATGTTGGTAGGAAGAAATGTCTCTCATTGAATTTGATTTAGCTAATCAATTCACATACACACATATACCATATATAAAAATGACTTAAAAATGATGTACCTTTAAATAGCTTACAGAGTAGCATAGGATGTAGTTGAATATAAAACTAACTGCTGGGGTGATACATGAGTAGGCTGCAGGAAGTGTTATATACAAGCAAACCAGAGTGTATATAGAGAGAAAGGATGGTGAGGAAATGTAATCAAAGCAAGGATAAAATTTGATGAAACAGGAAGTTAGATGTAGTTGCATAAACACTTTTTCATCACTAGGTGAGTACTTTCAAATCTATGGGTTGCCAGTATCGAAAGGAACTTTCCCAGAGAGAGGAAAATAGGAGAAGTGGAGGTGGGAGGGTGAGGAACTGGATGGTCCCTGAGTTACCCAGGTGTTAAGATGAAAATCAGCTAAAATTACAGTAAACTCTTCTTTATTCTTGCTACTAATATCCATCATGCCTCACTCATGACTCACTCACATTCGTTGAATGCTAAATGGATTTTGCTTCATTTTGTACACTAAATGCATAAATCATTCTTGTTCCTTTTATACCTAGACTGGTAACTGTTAGAAAGATGAATTTCTATCAAATAATTTTCTTTTTTTTAAGGTTTATCTATTTTTGAGAGAGAGTGAGCATGAGCAGGGTAGGGGCAGAGAGAGTGGGGAACAGAAGGATCGGAAGCAGGCTCTGTTCTGACAGCAGAGAACCTGATTCGGGGCTTGAACTCAAGGCGTGCCCTATCAATTAATTTTCTGTACTCTGCGCTGGATATCTAGTTTCCCTTCTCTTTCTCCTTAACATCACATTTATGATTATCACCCTTATCAACACTACCATGGTCAGTTTACAAGAATTTTATTAATAAAATGTTATTCAATTTATTGCACCCTTCTCTAACCACAGTGGAGTGTAAGATTGTTTCCGCAAACTGGTTGAGGTGGAATATCAATTCATTTTGACATTGTGTTAACTTTTATACTCAAAAAGGATATTTATCTAACATAGACTAGACTGGACAGAACTACCAACATCATAAAGAAAATTGCCTTACATATTTATTGTGCTTTATAAGATGTGTGAAATGTTTTCAGGTTGTTATTTTGTTTGATTACTATAAAGTCTTATGAGATAACAAAGTATATAATTTTTATTATTTCCTAACTGAGGAAACTGAATTTAGAAAAAAAAAAGCAATGAATATGCCCAAAGTCACATAACCTATATAAAAACAGAATCTTCTAATTTCAAGTTAACACAGTAATCTCAAAAAAAAATGATTATTAGCTTTATTCACTTCCTTACGCTCAGTACTCAATATTAATTTTCATTATCAGTCAAACCTTGTCTTGTCTCTTTTTAAAAAATTTTCTGGCCAAACCTTGATTTAACCTACTTTTTTCAATTCACTGGAAATGATATAAAATTAGAAGTATGAGTATTATGTAATAGAATTTTTAAAAACTGCTTTTGTTTGGTCCTTAAGACTATCACCTAAATTTGAATTGCTAAATTTGCCCTATGTCACACTCTCTGAAGATTGTAAAACCATATTGCAAACTAAAAAAGTTTATTGTGTTTGGGGCACCTGGATGGCTCAGTTGGTTGAGCATTCAACTGTGGCTCAGGTCATGATCTCATGGTTTGTGGGTTCCAGCCCCGTGTAGGGTTGTGTGCTGACATCTCAGATCCTGGAGCCTGCTTCAGATTCTGTGTCTCCCTCTCTCTCTGCCCTTCCCCTGCTTGTGCTCTGTCTCTCTCTGTCTCAAAAATAAATAAATGTTAAAAATTTTTTAAAAAGTTTATTATGTTTAACAGCTTCATCCAAATTCACCTAGAGATATCTCAACCCCAAATGATACATTGCTGGTGTTATATTCACGGTTTCCTCAGAGCTGAACCCAGTGTCAGGTGAACACCAAACATTGAATAAATGCTCTCGGTTTGTTTGTTTGTTTTCAATGACTTGTGTTGGATTTCTCTTGCATCATATTGATAAAAAAATACTGTTGTGTTCACACAATTGTTCATGGACTTCTCTCCAAACTTGGGTTTTGATATGATGAAACAAAATTTTAGTGTTTAGCACCTACCCATAGGATTATTATTTCCAAAATAAAAATCTGAGCTATTTGAGGATGGCCTTAAAATCAACATCCTAATATATCAACATTCATATAAATAATAATTACAAATAATTAATGGCAACATTATGGATTTAAGTAATCTTTGCTTCTAGGCAGGCTTGTCTTTCTCATTCCTATTCCTAACTGTAAAAACAGTTCAGTTCAACCTACACTAATCATCTTCAGAACTGGAAGCATGATGTTGGTTCCTTCTCAATTCAAATAGATGTTATAAAAATAATGTAAAAATATGGGCATGACTAAGACAAGTATGATATAAACAGAAGAATGTTGGTTTAAATGTAAAATACTTTGAGTTATTTAGTTCTATGGTGATCATCAGTTACCTCTTAGGCATTGATAACCTCTCCCGACCTCAGTAAATTTGATGCAGAGATTGTTGAGTGGCTTAGAAACATTTCCCTTTCTCTTCCTCCTTGTAGGCAATTAAGACACCTCCATGTAACATCTGAAAGCATCTTGACTTCAGTCATCTCCATGTCCCTTGGTGATTTGTCTCACTCCAGTTGTCTCTGAGGGGACAATCTCTGTGTGAACTCTGCCCATCTGCAACAAAGACAACCAACAGTTCATGATTCCAGAGAATACTTCTCTCCCACTGTACATTTAAAAAGTCTTAAGGGAAATTCTGATCTACTTTAAATCATATGATCAACATTGTGGTCAGGGTAATGAGTATTTTGATTGATCAATGTGGGTCACATGTTCAGTCTGCATCAGGGTCTGTGTGTTTGGTGTAGTGGAGAGCAGGGAGAGCTCATCCAAACTATATTGAATTAGTTCCTTACAGAAAAGTTGTGTTGCCAGAAGAATGAGAGAAAATGTAAAGAAAAAATTCAATATCAAAATCTCTCATTTCTGGTAACATAAGTAGAGAATGGAAACCATAGGAAAACAACGTTGTAGCAGAGATCACACATTCTGCCACCTGCATACATCAGAGATCTGATTCAATTCCTCAAACTTCTCTGGGACAATTCATCCATCGTGCAGAGAACCAAATGAGTCATGGTTGGTATCTGAATGGAATATTCTATTTCATTCCCTCACCCCATTCTCTCACCCCCAAATCCCAGTAATCACACTGTAGGTGAATTCTTTACCCAAACAGAGTGGGGAATATCAGATGGCATGCTCACTGGGAATACCCTATATTGTCAACAATGATGCAATAAGTGTCTAACACATACACAGGACTGGAATAAGCCCTCCTGTGAGTTAAGGAGTTTAGAGAATAAGTTGCTGCTACTTACTGTTGGAGCAGTTAAAGTAACCGAAGGGCTCCCTGTCAACTCTGTAAATGAATGATTAGTGAGACACTCTGGAGAAGCCAGAAGCTTCACTCTTGCAATCAGAGAAGACTAAACCAACAGTTAGTTATTTAAAAAAAATCACCTAGCACTTGATAGAGTTTAAGTGTAAATTAGAAAGTTATTGATTTCATATAACTTGTCCCTAATGATGCTCAGGAGGGCCTTTACTGACTGTTTGTCAGAGCCAGCAACCCTGTATTCACATCCTATTAGGAACACCTAACACAGGGCCATCTATGCACTGACCTAAGCTTTGGCATCGTAGAAACTCCACTCTAAAAGGATGGATCTGAGTCTCACAGAATCAAGATAATAAATAGGCAAACTTTTCTTGTCAGTGAGATAGGGAAACTGTTTTGTGAAGTAAACTTATAAGCAAAATTGGAGTGCTCATTATAGTGCTGAACACTATATGGAAATTATCAAAAATAAATAGATGATGATCTATTTGAATTTAAAAGTAATATTCATTAGATTTCTTATTACAATTACTCATTGGACAACATGAGGGGATCTCAGATCTGACATAATAACATTCAAACTTCTAATTGGGGCTTTTTTTTTTCTATGATACTAACTGTACTTCTATCTATAGTCATCCAAACCAGAAACATGTGAGTGATTTCCCTAATATCTACATCCAATAGTATACCATTCATTAATAATTTCGATGTGGCTTGTGCTATTGTAACAGTTATGCAGATTCTGATTCCTAAGAAAGAGTCATAGGACCCAAAATAGCAATGCTGATAATTCTCCAGTTTATTGCAGAAAAAAAAGGTACAATATAGACACAGCATTAAAATAACGATATGCATCACAGCCAAAGCTTCCTCACAGCAAAGTATCTGGAGAGGCTAGGCGTGAGCTCCCACTGTCCTCCATCTGTAAGGGACATCCCATGACAAACTTCTTTCTTCACTAGGACACAACCAACATGTGAATGGAACTCTTCAGAATAAAGGGACCCCAAATTCAGTCTTAGTTGGGTTCCTTACATCCTGCGATCATGCGGGCATATTCTTGATACATAATAGAGGGGTCTTACCAAGACCAGGGGCAAATCACTAGTCTCGTTGTTATCAAATGATGTTTAGAACATGGTGCAAACTCCCCTGCGACTTACGGCCTATGGTTACCAAGCAACACTTAATCAATATATTTCATGCTGTTTGGAAGTCAGCGCCAAGCGGGTACATTTACAAATGTACTGAAATGAGAATAAGTTCAAACCTGCTAGAGTTAACTCTCACAGCACAAGACTTCATCTCCTATCAAATAAAGTTTCAATTTCTTAGTATTTTATCAAGATCCACTGTGACTGGTATCTATTAGTTTCTTAACTCTTGATCTTATCATCTGTGCTGCCAAGAGGGACTTGCCTGTGGCTCTCTATGTATGTAATGCTGTTGCACAAATCCTTGCTCAGAATCTTTCCTAGTGTCTACCAGACTAAAAGGCTAGGTATCTTTCCTGTTTTTCACCAGGAAAACTCTGTAGGGCAATACTTGCTACATTTGGGTTTCTAGAGCGTTTACTATGTACCTCAGAACCTCCAGCTATGAACTTGACTTATCTTTGGTATATGCTCTAAGTTAAGCAGTCTGTCTTTTGGCCTTCATATAATAACAGATCTAATAGTATTCAAAGTATCTGTACTAGGTCAGGGTATCTCAAAGTGTCTATGGCAAGCCCTGGTTGAACATAGGAAACTCAAATTACAGATTTTGGGGTTCTTGGAACAAAAGTCTTTGGCACCTTTTAACTATAGTACTTTTTCTTGGAAAAAGCATTCCTGGTTAGATAATAACATTTGAAAAAAATAGACTGAAACTGATCTTGAAAGACCAGAAAGTAACTACGCAACTCAGAACCACCCAATATCAACTGGATATGATTTCATCTTCCTAGACAAAAAGTCAAACAAGCCTGATATCACCAGTAATGTTATATTCAGAGCCTGTCTGAATAGGGTCTGGGGTCACATGAAAATTGTATAAGATTATTGTTCAAAATCCCAGCATGCTTGAACCTACTCACTGCCATCTCTCTTTCATGTACAGCCAGCATGCATGGCCTCATGAAATTATCCCTAAAACAACCTGTATGAGTATGAAAAAATAAGATCCTGACTTTGAGATGGTCCTGCATGATATAATATCAATAGTCAGAAATGGAGAAGACAAATTATCCCAAATGACCATTTTGTTATCCACTTTGCATGGAATAGATGGACAGAGATAAGGATCTTCAGATACACGAGTATAGATCTAAATGTCAAAAATTTGCACAGTTAAAAGATGGAGATATTTGTGACAAGGTTTGGTAAAGAGGTGTGCGGAAGAACCATTTGAAACACTCCCAGAGCATGAAAATAAGTGCCCAACATGAATGCTTATCAATAGGACCACATAGAAGAATAGAAAGGATAACTCTCTTGTTCAACACGTCAGCCTCCTGTGCTAGATATTGCCCATTATTATGCAGAATCTCTCTTCAACCTCTTCAATATTTGTTCCTTATCACAAGAATTAGAAGGACGAAATTTACATGTTTCATATTCCTTAAAACTTGTGGCTGTGAATGAAAGTTTGGTTCTGTCAGGGAGATGCAGATTTGTGGTATTTGAAAGACAGAAGGGAAGTAGAAGTCCTCTTCTGATACCTACGGTGTTGACAACCAACTTCTCACAGACAGACAAGTTTGCAGTGGTGAGGCCCCATGTTGCGATGTTCAGTCAACAACTTTCTGAGGGTTTGGCGGTTGTAATGAAACACCAATGGAGTAGCACTTCCAGGTTGCAGCACCAGTGGTTATAGCCCCAAATCTAGGAGTCCGATTAATGTCCATGACTTTCAGTCTTCCATTTCTTTCAATGATTTTATTAACAGGTATTTTCTTGTTGTAGATCCTTTTCTCCTTGAAATACATAGGGTCGCTTCTTTTTCCTGTGTTGATTATTGACAAATACACATTCTTTCCCTACCATCTCAGGGCTTGTTCAATATTGTTTTTATTAAGCAAGTAGCCAAATCAGGGATAGAGAGTAAACATATGCTCAAGACGATATCTCCTTCTTTTCACAAGCTGCCTCCACTAATGAGTGCCCATTGCTCCAGTGGCTCACCTTAGATTCCAAACAATTCCCTTATGCAGAGCAGGCAGCCACCTGGAACACTATATTTCTTTCTTCGTGGATGGTCAGAAGTTATCCTTACATGGGGGCAAAACTAATTTTTAATTTGATTTTCTTTCCTGCCTCCGTGGTCTTCCTATAATCATCCTATTATTTTCCCTGCTGGCTTACATCAAACACTAGAAAAATCTTCGTAAATTGGATCATTCAAACTATATTAACTATTTTTGTTGGTACTTTTATGACTATTTATTTGTTCACTTATTGTAATATACTATTCACTGTTTTGTTTATATTTTCTCAAGGGTTGAGCTCTTCTGGATTTGTGTGAGAGAGAGAGAGAGACAGACAGACAGAAACAGAGACAGAGAAAGGCAGAGTGTGATGGGGATAAATTTTTTTAATTTTACTTTTAATTTTTTTACATTTATTTAGTTTTGAGAAACAGAGTGAGACAAAGCGTGAGCGGGGGAGGGGCAGAGAGAGAAGGAGACACAGAATCCAAAGCAGGCTCCAGGCTCTGAGCAAGCGGTCAGCACAGAGCCTGATGCGGGGCTCGAACCCATGAACTGTGAGATCATGACCTGAGCCGAAGTCGGACGCTCAACTGACTGAGTCACCCAGGAGCCCCAAGATAAATTTTTTAAACAGAGTGAAAAAATGCAGAGAATGTGGTCCCTTCCTTCAAATAACTTATAATCTAATAGGAACCATAGAACACACACACATACCCCAAAAAGAGATCAACCATTGAACAAATATTATTATGGTAAATAATTAAAGAATGTTAAAAAAGAAACAAAATACAATAGAAGTTAATTTGATTTGGCAAAGCCAAGTTTTTGGAGATTTTCTCCCATTTGAAGAAAGTAGGGGAAAATTAGCATAGACACATATATGCAAGGACATTGATCTCTGAATCCTAAGCTCATTCCTAATATTCAAACTTCACCACACTTTTAGTGTGAAAGAAACCAAAGATGAACAGGAAATTTCTGTCAAAAACTTTATAATCCCAACTCATTATGACTCTACTTACTTCAGTAACAATACACATGAACCAAAAAATATAACTCATCTACTTTGATATTATTTTCTCAGATTAGTTATTTTAGTAGAGTATAATTATAGTAATTAAAACTCAGAATGAAATTATAGTGGTTTAAAATTTCTATAGATATAGGCTTATTACTCTTGACAATTGGCACATACAGCATTGTTCCTAATTGTAAGTGCTATAATTAGTGCTATAAAAAAAAAAAAAGAAAACAAAAAACAAGGGCGCTTAGGTGGCTCAATCAGTTCAGCTCAGGTCACGATCTCATGCTTCATAGGTTTGAGCCCTGCGTCGGGCCCTGTGCTGACAGCTCAGAGCCTGGAGCCTCCTTCAGATTCTGTGTCTCCGTCTCTCTGCCCTCTCCCACTCATGCTCTGTCTCTCTTTCAAAAATAAAAAAAAAACATTTAAAAAATTAAAGCAACAACAACACAAAGGCTGATGGTGCCTTAGCATATCCTGCTAAGTACATTTGTCATTCTATGGTTTGGCTCTGTAATTTTTATTATTAATTTAATTAACTCTTTGTCTCCATGATAAAATAATATTTTTTAAAAAAATCTATAAAATATTTGGTAAGGAATTAAATAAACTTAAACACAGTTCTCCTGGAGAATCAATACTTCTGTAAAAATGTTTTCATTGAGTATTATACATTATCTTATCTTCTAAGAACTAGGTAGAATGGCAGACAAATTGTCTTCTAAGTATAGTAATAACAATACTGCTCTCTTGCACTTTGGTGAGCCAGAGAATGGCCTGAATTATTTTAAACAATGAAGTATTAAGAAGAGTTTTGTATTATTTTAAGAGAAAGAAGATATATATTCAGGGGAAGTATAGCTTTGGGCAAATTTCTTTTAAAAACAAACAAAAAAAGAAAGCCCATCTCATGAAATGTTTCATGCATGTCACATTAAATTCCCAGAACTCCATTCTTTTCTGTACTAAAACTATACCCAGAGCTGGAGTCCAAAGACATGATCCCTTTTCCATTAGTGGAGCATAAATGGAACCATTATTGGATGAACTGAAGTTTTATTCAAGGGCTTTTTAAACCTGGGATCAGTTACACTCAACAGTCCTTGTAACAACTACTCAGGATTTTCAATGTCATCTATTTTGCCTTGTCCTTTCCCATTAGATTTTTTTTATAGTGTCCTAACTCTGGATAATTAGCTTTTTAGGATAAACTATCTCCTTGAAGATTTTTTTTTTCATCAATAGTCTGAAATTTAGTGTATTTAAATCCGCTTTCCTCTTTCATTCTTCACATGTGCCAGTCACCAATATCTTACCTGCCTTGGAATTCTCTCCACTTCCTTTCCCTACTCCCACTGAAGATGTGCCAGTGAGCACTTTTTGTATGTTTCTGACTCTGCTCCCCTATCTCTTTTTGAGCATTCAAATGCTCTTTTTCTCAGGTCTAGTCCCAGTCTTCTCTCCTGAGAGGAAACTTCCTCAATTAAATTATTCCATTCAAGTTTTACAAAATCTTAAATTCTTAGTGTTGGTTTCGAACAAGTTAACAAAATTACTTAATCTTTTTATTGTTTTTCTAATTGTTGCTATGCATGATCCTTAATAAACCATTATAAGCTTCTGAAGGGTACAATTCATCACATATATGTTATATTATTATATATTATATATAATATTTGTATTATATATTACTTATATTTATTATTTATGTTTATAATAAATTATATATTACATATATTATATAATTAAATTATATAAATATATAATAAATATATTACAATATACAATATGTAATAATAAATATATTATAATATATATTTATTTTTCATTATATATATATATAATGTTTATTTTTGAGAGAGAGCACGAATGGAGAAGGTGCAGAGAGAAAGGGGAACAGAGGATCCAGAGTGGGCTCTGTGCTGACAGCAGAGAGCCCAGTGAGGGACTCAATCATGAACCCTAATATCATGACCTGAGCCAGAGTTGGACACTCAACTGACTGAGCCACCCAGGTGCCCCTCATCTTCTATTTCTTATATGGTTATCTTTACCTAGCAGCGCATGAAATAAAGGTGACTGTTGAATATTTTATTAGTATGACAATGATGTCTCAATTTTTACCACAGATCTCATGAGATGATAAAATGCCATAATATTTCTCAAAACTATATGAGTCATAGTGCTTGACTGATGATAGGTATTCTTTTTAAAGACCTTTTTCATTAATTTTTTTATTTTTTATATTTTATTTTAGAGAGAGAGAGAGAGCATGCATGAGCAGAGGAGAGGGGGCAGAAGGAGAGAGAGAGAGACAATCTTATGCCACCTCCACACTCAGCACAGAGCCCACACAGGGGTTGATCCCATGACCCTGAGATCATTACCTCAGCCCAAATCAAGAGTCAAGTGCTCAGCCAACTGAGCCATCCAACCCCCCACAGACAGATTATAGGTGGTTTATAAATATTTAATTATTTCAGATTAAATATTCATTCTGTCATTTGCAAAATGTCAATTGATTAGGGCCTATGATTGGGAGTAATAAAACCTCACATTTTACGTAAAAAATTGAGAGCATTTCATTAAAAAATTTCATTAAAATGATAGAATGTTAGAGGTAGATTGAACATAAAGAAGGTATTCACTACTATTTTGCTTATACCTGAAATCTTGATAGGGTCCTGATGTTCTTTTATATAATCTTATTTTTAAAATATCAATTTAAATTGTATAATATTTTTATTATTCCAAAGTGAATGCTTGTAAAATCTTGGGTGATAATAGCACTGTTGAAACCTTAAAAAAAAAAAAAAAAAAAACAGATTCAATAGCAACTGAATGTCAAATTCAGAAAAAGTTCAGGAACTATTGTTATGTGTTTATTCAGCCATTCACTTATTCATTATTTTATGAAGTCAACAAATACTATATGTGCTAGATGCTTGGTATACAATAAAGGGAAAAAACTTCTTTCTATGAGTTTTACCACCTAGTGAGGAGTTTTTTTTTAATTAAATATTCACTGAAATAAATATTCAATTACAACTCTGATAACTTCATAGGATTATTTTGAAAATTAAAATAATTTGTACACAAAAGTTATTATGTCTGGCACATAATAAACACTAAACAAATAGCTCAAGAATAAAGTCTTCTGTCCTATTATTGGATGGCTTGTACCTATGATATAGTACTGTTGTCAGGAAAGATTTCCCTGAGAGAAGTGCTGGTGAGATGAAATTTTAGAGGTAAGCACACATTAACCAGAGGTACAGTGGGGAAGTGTCTTCTGGGGAAAAGAAAAAACAAGTACGCCTTTCACTAAAGGAAGAAAGTTAAGTACTATGGAATGACAGAAGTTTAAAGATTCCTGGGCAGAAAGAAAGGCATGGGAAGGGGGCCTATAAAGGAGAAAAAAGAAGGTCAAGTTATATAAGGTTTTGTTGACTCTGCTAAAAAGTTTTTATGTTAAGAATGACAGGAAATCATTTAAATGCATGCGTATATGCATGCATGCTTACAACATGATCTTATTTGTATTTCAGATGAATTCCCTGTGGGGAATTCTGTGGGGCAAACCCACTGGAGCTAGGCAAGAAAAGCTCAGGTTATGATCTAATGGTTCATGACATCAAGCCCCATGTCTGGCTCCATGGAGCCTGCTTGGGATTCTTTCTCTCCTTCTCTCTCTGCCCCTTCCCCATTTGCAAGTCTCTCGCTCTTTCAAAGTAAACAAACATTTAAAAAAAATGAATATACAATTAAACTAAATGCAGAGTTTGAGAGAGAAGACGGTCACGTCATCTCCAGGGTCAAGTGTCATGGGTTGTAAATTCTGTCAGATATTTAAGAAAGAAACTATGCAAAAGTCCTTCAGAGGAAAAAAAAAGCAACATTTACTCACTCATTTTGTAACACCAGCATTAATTCATATATCAAAACCAGACAAAACATTACATGAAAGAAAAAACAGCGATATTGATCACCATTCCTCATGAACATAGACACAAAAACTCAACAAAAGGTAAGCAATTGAATGCAAGGATAAAATGATAGTGATCAAATTGATAATGCATTTTGATAGTGGCATTTACCCCAGGATTGCAAGATCACTCAGCATTTGCAAACCAATCAATATAATCCACCATATCAAAAAAGAAAAAAGAAAAAAGTATATGATTATTTTGATAGATACAAAAAAGCATTTGACAAAATTCAATAAAATATTTATGAAAAAACTCTCAGCAAAGTAGGAATAAAACAGATCTTCCTCAGTCTGATATAGGACGTATAATGAGAATCTGCAACTAAGATCATACTTAAGAATGAATGCTTTATTCTCCAACTTGTGATGAGGTTTTAATTCCTAGTGGAAGCAGTAGTGTGTGGAGCTTAAGAAAATGATTGTGGGATAGGGTTACCTGGGTTTGAAATTACATTCTATACCTAGTACTTTTTGTTAATCTTTGGAAAATTATTTAAACTAAGTTTCAGATTTTTATTATGTGAAATGGAAATAGTAACATAAAATACTACACTGATATTACATTTTTAAATAAAAAAAACCCATATAAAATGCTTGTTTTGATATCCAGCATGTCCACTTGTGGCCAACACGTTACTTAGAAGTAATATAAGATCACTGGATCTTATGCAGATTGGGGAAAACCCGACAGAAAAAAAAATAATGTATAAGAATCAAGCAAGTATGGAGTTTTTTGTTTTTGTCTCTCGAAAGTTATATTTGTAAACTTGCTGCCTTATTGCTAAATTGAAAAAGCCCAGGGGTGCCTGGGTGGCTCAGTCGGTTAAGCACCCAACCTTGGCTCAGGTCATTATCTCACAGTTTGTGAGTTTGAGCCCCACGACAGGCTCTGACAGCTCAGAGCCTGAAGCCTGCTTCGGATTCTGTGTCTCCCTCCCTCTCTCTGCCCTTACCCCACTTGCACTTTGTCTTTCTCTTTCCCTCTATCAAAAATAAATAAACATTAAAAAACATTTTTTTAAAAAGCCCAAGTTGCAATGTCTAAATAAGCTGAGCAGCCTCATTGAGTCGAACTGAGCTCACTTCCTCAGATGGGTGGGTGTACATCCTGTGAAATACTTATCTCCGAGTAGTCATGCTGCCATCCAAGTGACAGCTCAAAGGAATGAGATGACTATGTATTTATTATTGCATATTTCTAAATACAACTGTAGGTAAGAATATTTTATTTTTTACTTTTTTATTCTTTTTGAGAGAGAGAAAAAGTGCATGCGCAAGTGGGGGAGTCGGTAGAGGTAGAGAGGGAATCCCAAGCGAGCTCCATGCTCAGCATAGAGTCCGACACAGGACTCAGTCCCACAACCCTGAGATCATGACCTGAGCCAGTACCAAGAGTCAGATGCCTAGTCTACTGAGCCACCCAGGCACACCGATAAGAATATTTTAAAGTAAAACTTACTTACCTAAATGTTTTAATCTCAGAGTTTATGTTATGGGATGAATTGTG
The DNA here is from genome assembly GCF_018350215.1 of Panthera leo. Taxonomy (NCBI): domain Eukaryota; kingdom Metazoa; phylum Chordata; class Mammalia; order Carnivora; family Felidae; genus Panthera; species Panthera leo. The sequence goes on along the minus strand of NC_056682.1, from coordinate 118,214,741 downwards.
TTCCCCTAAAATGGATATGTTGCAGTCTTAACCTATAGTACTTCAAGATGTTGACTGTATTTGGAGGTAGGATCTCTAAGGAGGTATGGGGCCTCAGGGCCTCAGGCCCAGTTAGAATGGGGCCATCAGGTGGGGGCTCTGATCCAGTGTGCCTGCTGTCCTTATAAGAGGAACTTTGTACATAAAGCAAAGACCATGTGAAGATGCGGGGGTAAGATAGCCATCTATAAGCTGAGGAGAGAAGACTCTGAAGAAATCAACCCTGACTGACACCTAACTCTAGAATTTATATCCTTCAGAATTGTGAGAATGTAAGTTTCTGTTGTTTAAACCATCCAGTCTGTAGTACTTTATTATGCAACCCTAACAAACAAATACAGGACATGTTTTCTTAACTCGTTTATTGGATAATACATTACCTGTCATAGCATTTCATAATCCTTAATGAAATTCAAACGAGGAAGACTCATCATTTTTTAATGCCTCAAAGACTCATCTTGAGGTATTGGAAATGTAGTTTATTTACTTGATTTACTGAGAATAAATATTGGTATTTTTTGATACTAGGTGTTTAATTGAATTTTATCCACTACTGGAAATTCACTTCAGGGTCTGAGGAATCAATACTGTATCTGAGTAGGAATTTCTCTGAATTCTAGGCAAATTCATTATCTCACCATAAAAAAAGGCTGAGGATGATCAATGTCAAGTTCATTTATGGAAGGCAGGTACTATGATAATGAAGTAACATGACAGTGGAAAAAAACATTTTAAAGATCACTGCAATTCTTAGTGTTGCTAGCTGACTTCTTTTTTCTTTTTCACTAAAAGAAGCAAACTAGATGAGACAATAAGAAGTAGGTTCACATTTCTAATCATTGACCTTTAGGATGAATAAAAGGAAATGGTCCTCTAATGTGAGATAAAAATCTTAGAAGAGTTGACCAGCAAAAAAGGCATCTGGTTCCAGTGAGAAGATAGAAAAGAGTAGGTTGGGGAAAAGAGAAACACAAAAAGACAAAATTTGGGAGTCAGAATACTGTTGTTCATAGAGTGTGACTGATGGTTTGAAACCAGACCAAATCCCTTAGCTTTTCTGTCGGAACAAGCAACTGAAGACTGAGGACCAGAAGTAGTTAAGCCACGTTCCAAAGGGTGCTAAAATCACATCCATCACCATCCAGAGCCATCTCAACAGTTAATGCCCCATGGCAATGATTTCCTTTGCCCTAAATACTTCTTGCTAATTCAAGGGTCAAGTGGAACAGTATCCATTATAAGTGACACGGTTTTATAAACGGGCATTTCAAATGCCATAGACATTTGAATGAACATTTTCTTCCATCCATAATTACTTAATTATTATCAATTAAGAGTGTGGCATGAGCATATGGTAGCTACCCATCTGCTCATTTATTCCTCTCAATTGCCATTAATTTAGTTGATGGTGACAGTGTTTAACCAAATCAAACTAATTAATAACAATCCACTAGGTCGAGGCCTTTCTCTTTGCATCACATGCTCATTCATCAATAACTGACTACTACAATGTAATCAAATTTGAGTAGAATACAACATTTCAGGGACTTAGAAACATTCTGATGAAAATTATTTAAAGATTCCAAAATTTATGTCATTTCTGATTCCTGAAATTTACATTACTTTATTTTGAATATGCTAAACATTCTAAACATTCTTTTCCATTAGGTTTTTCAGGTTTTATTTTATGCAAATAAAAGTTATAAACTCCTCTGGGTGATACACCTTTTCTTGTCTTAAAAATTCATAAATGTTCCCTATGGTGCAGTACACAGTTAGGGGGAAAGATCACCCTTAAGTACTAGCTCTTTTCCAGTGAGAACTATTGCTAAGTTTTTATCTGATAAGATGCTACTTCCTCTTCTGGTGAAGAAAAGTGGCCGGGCTACTTGGCTGCATCAGTTGTCAGACGAAGTGTCAGGTGGAGGTATGTGGGTATATTTACTGGAAAAATAGACAAAATAATTTTTTTTACATTTATTTATTTTTGAGACAGAGAGAGACAGAGCATGAACAGGGGAGGGGTAGAGAGAGAGGGAGACACAGAATCGGAAGCAGGCTCCAGGCTCTGAGCCATCAGCCCAGAGCCCGACGCGGGGCTCGAACTCACGGACCGTGAGATCATGACCTGAGCTGAAGTCGGACACTTAACCGACTGAGCCACCCAGGTGCCCCTAGACAAAATAATTTTTATGTCTTACATATTTTGTGAAAGCATCATGAAAAGTAAAGTACTGATATTAGCTGTATCTATACACTAGTTCCTTATCTGAGAACAAAACCTTGAAATCAGAAAACTAAACTTAAATTGGGCAGACGGATAGCTGGGCTGAGCAGCCCCAAGTGCGTCTCCTGAGTTTTTTTTTTTTTTAACCCTTTCTCCAGGTTCTCTCATCCCAAATATCACTTCCAAATTCTCACCACAAACAAGATCCTCAGAGCTCTGGCTTTGTCATAGATAACACACGTCCCATGGAACTGATTGCACACAACTAAAACTTTTAACTAGTTTTATAAAGGTATAAGACTAGCAAAATAAATGCAAGTACAAGAGTGAAGTAGTATCATTTATTAAGTTTTTTTTTAGTGCTTATTTATTTTTTGAGAGAGACAGAGAGTGCAGCAGGGGAGGGGCAGAGAGAGAAGGGGACAGAGGGTCCAAAGTGGGCTCTGGGCTGATAGCAGAGAGCCCAATGCAGGACTCGAACCCATGAACCAGTGAGATCATGACCTGAACCGAAGGCAGATGTTTAACCATCTGAGCCACCCATGTTCCCCCACAGTCTTGTTTTTTAAAGACAGCACCTAGCTAGGACCCATGGGCCTCATTTCAAAGTCTCAGGTTACATATATACTAGTCCTGCACTTCTCAGTGTTTGGTTTCCAGACTCCTTCACCTTCTTAAAAGTTATTGAGGACACCACAAACTTTTGCTTATGTAAACTAAACCATCAGTGATTACTTTACTTTATGGGGCACCTGTGTGGCTCAGTCAGTTAAGCACCAACTTAGCTCAGGGCTCAGGTGACGATCTGGAGTTTCGTGAGTTGGAGCCCTGCAACGGGTTCTGTGCTGACAGCTCGGAGGCTGGAGCCTGCTTCGGGTTCTGTGTCTTCCCCTCTCTCTGCCCCTCCCACACTCATGTTCTGTCTCTCTTCCTCTCTCTCAAAAATAAATAAACATTAAAAATGATTACTTTAAATTAAATAGATATTCTGAAAATATGGAAGTGGCTTTGTTTTAATATGTGTTCCATCACATGTTGACATAAATAACACATATTTATGAAAAGTAATTGTATTTTCTAAAATAAAAATAAATGCAGTAAGAAAAGCAGCATTGTTTTGCATTTTTGCAAGCACTTTAACATCTGGCTTACTGAAATAGAATTGAATTATTATATCTATTTCTGCATTCTAATCTCTCACAATATGTTTGTTTGAAATATATGAAGGAAACCTGACCTCAGTTAGTCATGTAGATGGAAAGCATAGGAAATATTAGAATTTTGATATCTTTTTCAGATAATTATAAATATTCTTCTTTGATTCTACACAAAAATTGACAACTGGTAATGTCTTAAAGGGTTAGCTACAATGTACAATCTGAAACAACATAAATTAACTTTTTGTATATACTTTGTTATATTAAAACCTATTGTTCTAGTTTACACATTGAGTGGAACTTTCACTTTTCATCGTGAATAATAATAAAATACTATACATTAATTACTTGTAAAGTATTTGGTTCACAGAGTTTATGTAAAACTTAGGGATGACAGAAACAAATTTTCCACATTATAATTCACTCTGTTTCCTTTCCTTAGAGAATGTTGCTAGAACTCAATACCTATGTTTGTTGCCACTGGAATATTGTTGTTTCTGGGCCTTCTCAGTTGACAGAGAAAGGAACTATATGCGTGTATACAAATGTGTGTGTGTGTGTGTGTGTGTGTGTGTGTGTGTGTGTGTGTGTTTGCATGTGTAAACATTTATGTATCGAAGGTAAACATTAACTCATACCAATGTTCTTAATTCTAATCCATTCCCACACAGATTATTCTAGCCTCCTCACCTTCCTTATCTGTGCACTCATTCTTCACCAGTGAGAAAACTCCTTTCAACTCCTTGACATTTATTTACTTAATTGCTCAATACCAGTATTCAAAATTAGTAGCACCATAATTGTTAACTGGATCCCAATGGGAAACGACTTCATAGAGTACAGAGCTTTGTATCATTTCCTTTGCCTTTAGTCTTACCAGATCTATTTATTTCCAAAATTACTTAAGTTAGCAGTTTTTTTTAATCCCATCCCTTTAGTGAAGTTAATTCATACATTAATAAGACAGTTGGATTCTCTTGTCAACAAAGAATGCATTCCATCCTGAAATCTCCTGACTTCCTTTTAAAAATATCATGCATTAAGGTTCTCTCTTTGTGCTATAAATTCTTTGAGTTTTGACAAAAGCATAACTTTATCCCAAATTCTATAATACAGAATAGTTTCATCATCCTAACAAAAAAACCTATACTTCATCTATTCAATTTTCTTCCCTTTCTCCCAAGCCCCTGGAAAAAGTGATTATTTGTTACTATTACTATATTTTTGCTTTTTCTAGAATGTCATGTAATTCGAATTATACAGTATGTAGCCGTTTTAAGTTAGCAATATCTATCCTTGTCTTTTCATGTCTTGATAGTTCAATTCTTTTTGTTACTGAATATTATTCTTTTGTGTGGATGTACCAGTTTGCTTATCCATTCACTTATTGAAGGACATCTCCTTAGCTTCTAATTTTTGCAATTACGAATAAAGCTGTTATGAATGATCATGTGCAGGTTTTTATGCAGATAAAAGCTTTTAACACTTGAGGTTTATGGTCTGAATGTTTATGTTTCTCTCAAGTTCACATGTTGGGATCTTATGGGTCAGTGTGATGGTATTAGGTGATGGGGCTTTTGAAGATGATTAGGTCATGAGAGCATGAATGGGTTTAGCACTCTTCTAAACGAGATCCCACTGAGCTCCTTAGCCTCTTTCACCATGTGAGGACACAGTGAGAAGTTGGCAGCCTGTAACACAGAAAAGGACCTTCACCAGAACCTGATCTTGCTGGCACCCTGATCTTCCAGCCTTCTGAACTATAAGAAATAAATGTTTGTTACTTATAAGCTGGACAGTCTACAGCATTTTGTTATAGCAGTCCAGATGGATTAAGACAGTTGGGTAAACACTCAAGAGTGTGATTGCTGGATTGTATGGTAAACCTACATTTACTTTTATAAAAAACTGCCATTTGATGTTTATAAAAAACAAGCATTTGATGCTTGATTTCGGCTCAGGTCATGATCTCATGGTTCATGAGTTCAAGCCCTGTGTCAGGCTCCATTGCTGACAGCATGACGCCTGCTTGGGATTCTTTCTCTTCCTTCTCCCCTTGACCCCCTGACCCCTTTCTTCTCTCTCCCTTTCTCTCTCAAAATAAATAAATAAACTTAAAAAAAAAAAACCAGAAAGTATCTATCAGAATAGCCATGATACATAGATGAGCTTTGAGCCACTGTCCCAAAACTAATGAAAAGTAGCACAATTTGTTATTTGTTATTTTATTGCTAACATTCTATTAAATTGTCAAACACTATCTTAGGAAAAAAACAGAAGTTTGAAACATGGCTTGCACTCTACAATTATGTCATTTTAAAATCATACTGGTGATATATGGACTATATAATGAGAGCCACAGGCCCAGTTTGGGGCATATCTCTGCAATGTGAAGATAGGGTGAAGAAATATACTTTTAATGTTGAAATATGCTAAATAAATATAAAATGATATGATTAGATGATTTTAAAATATATTATAATGCTACATAGAACAACATATTTCTCCAAAATTTCCATGTTTCCTCAAATTCTTTCTTAAAATGTTACCAGGAAAATATAAATAGTATAAGGTTATAAAGGCCAATTTTTTTTAATACTTGCATCATGACATAGTTAACAAATCAATGTACTGACATAAGCTAATGATAATTGACGCGGCTTTTGAAGGAAATGAGTGAAAAACAAAGTTATCCTGGTAAATATGATCCTTTAATGACAAATAACTGTTTTAGTACCATTAGTAATATGGAGTGAAGCTAGAATAAATCATTAGGTTCTAATTGCAGTCCAAATGCTAAATCCAAAGAGCAAGCTCCACTCATTTTCTGACTGACTCAAAACCTGTCTAAAAGATGATGTGTGGAGTAAGCAGCGGATAGAAGATTCTAGTCATTGATAAGTTTTATTCTGTATTCTACTTTAATATATTGGCTTTGTAGTTCCTGGAATCCTTCCTAATTAGTCTTTTGTCATATTAGCTTTTCATTTCAGTTTTGCCATAGACTTTATGCTTCGATTTCATTATTCTTGTCTTCAGGCTTATGATCCATTTGTCTAAATTACTTTACATATTTTTAATTCTTTATCCAAAAGCAATATTTAATTAAAAAAACCCTGAATGTTGGGGGAGCCCTGGTAGCTTTGTTGGTTGAGCGTCTGACTTGATTTTGGGCTCAGGTCATGATCTCACAGTTCATGAGATCAAGCCCTGCATCAGGCTCTGTGCTGATAGTGTGGGGTGTGCTTTGGATTCTCTCTCCCTCTGCCCTTATCCTGCTTGTGTGCTCTCTCTCAAAATAAATAAACTTAAAAAAATTAAAAAAAAAATCTGAATGATTTTTTCTCTCTCAAAATAAATAAACTTAAAAAAATTAAAAAAAAATCTGAATAAAAAAAAAATTTCTTGTCAACAAGAAAATATTGAGATTATTTAGACTGACACAGCTTAGTAATAAGTAATTGAAATTCTAGCCCAGATTTTGGCAAAGACTGTTGCTCTTATTTTAGGATTTGGAACAGGGGATCTTTGTTCACTTAAAGAAAAAAATTAACAATAGAGAGCTATATAGTCATTGCCTTGCAAATATGTATTTTTATTCCATTTATAAAATGCTGAATTTAGTAAATATTAATGCAACTTCACCTTAAGAAAACAGAATACAATTTTTTAGTTAACTCCAGCTCAGTAAGTTGGATTGATATATAAAATTCCATAATTCTGAATTTCAGATCCAAATGTTTCCAGCAATATTAAATTTATATAAATATATAATAATAACAATACCCCACACCATGGTTTATTGGGGTACCTGTTGCATTTGAGACTATTTTGCAAAATGCAGAGATCTTTACAAATACTAACTGTAATTTATTTTCCTTATCATAAATCATGGCAATAATAATAGACTCACAGGCTTTGGTCATGTGAAGATACACTGCTTGGATTCATAGCCACAGACCAGCTATCGATAGATCATCATTACAGAATGCTACTGAAATGTTGTCAGGTGAATTGGGGCTAACTGCATGTTCCCAGTGAAATTTAATTTGCTTATTATCCTTCAAACATAATCAGAAATTTGGATTGTATTAAGGCGAGAATTAGCTTGGAAGACCCCAAATACAGGAGAGAGAAATAATGAAATTTGCAAATTGCCATATAGAAACTTTACTGCTTCTGAATGCGTTCTTGTCGATCATGAAAGCTTATATCTGTGGAATATATTCTTGTCTTTTTAGAGGAATATTTCTAAAGATAGTAATAGATATGAAAAAAGATATTTTGTCTGGGTACAATGCTTAATATATAGCAAAATGTTGGCTTACAATGAAATTTAATTAAAATAGTGCTGATTCTCTTCCTTAGCCTTGTCTGAGCGTCTTGCCACAATATGTCTCATTGTGGTAGTACCAATACAGCTAATTAAATAACTTTTCATTAATTTTATCTTTATAACAATATTCTTTACTGGGTCTTTCACATGATTTGTATTAACTGTAACATTATATAATCATTCTGATGACATTTTTATCATTCTATACCAAAAAAATGTTTATAAAATTGCATTAAAGCAGCCACAAAAATCCTTGTCCACAAATAGACATCACTCAAATCTTTGAAAAACATACTTTCAGTAAGTAAAATGGTCTTTAAATTGAACTTCATTTCTTTTATAGTTTTATGTAAATTGAGCTTCTAAAAAGTTATATGCTTAACATTCAGTTGAGGGATATGAAAACAGATTTCAAAGATTCAAAATTATATCAAAGACAGTAGGAAGTGCATGTTTTGACAAAGAAATATTAACCAGTGGCTTCATCTGACAAGAGACTCCTGATCTTTTGAAATTATAACATAAAGTGCACATATTTGTAATGTCAACATGTAATATAATTAGGCATTTATAATGACTGACTCCATCAATTGGCAGATGTTGATTTTGCTTTTGAGCAAAACCATTATTTATTCATTTTCCCTTTTTTTCAAGGTAAAAATTCATAATAATTTAATGGAAAAAGATAAGATTGTTGTACATTATTTTCCTGCAAATTAGTAATTTGGTACAGGAGTCAGTGAGCCTGACACAATGTTATACTCTTGATGTAATATTGAGTTATCATGAAGTAGATTAATGCATCTGTATGGATCACAACTTTTGATGGTTATGCGACCACATAAAGATTTGTAAATTTTCCAGTTCTTTTCTTTTCCACCCATCCCATCATAGCTCTTTATAATCAATGAAATAACACTACATATTATTTACCAAAGATAAATATCTACCTGAAGAAATTTATTAAACCCATTATAGTAGATGTTTATATAGGAAAAAGAATGGTTGTTTGAATGAAGAATGAAGAGGAAACAAGAAACAATAAAATTAAATAATAGCATTGTCTAGAAAGCATCATAATAGTCTGCTATGAATTTAGGTACAAGTATAACACAATGCTGAATGTCCAAATTAAAAAAAACAACATATAAAAACTAAAATATTATGAAACTGACAAACTGAAAGGTGACTCAAGACCCTACCTTACTTATTATAACCTCTTAGGAAGACTCCACTAGCTATATAGCCTGGAGGAAATCTCAGGTGGATCTGAAGCTAGGATACACAAAGAAAAGACAACAGGAATAGACATGTGGCCAAACCATTTGTAGAAGGAGGGAGAAAGAAAATAAAGTGCTCAGTGACAGAAGAATGCTTATTGGTTATTGGTTTCCTTGGTAATAGCTACACATTCTCTGCTTGTCCTGTAAGAGCCAGTCAGATCAATCAAACTGAACTCTTTGGCACAGTAAGAATGGTTTGCCCAGGATCCCTCGCTGTGTATGGTGCCCAGTTGGTAGTGCTGACCTCTGGGGAAGAGACTGAAATAGTGAACTGATGCCATTCAGCCTGTCTAGGAAAGGCTACCTCTCACTGTTTACACTTAGGAAACAAAAAGAAGTTCTTCCACTTCCCCATAGCAGAGAGTCATTTCCCTCTATTGCGACAGACCAATTGCAGCAGGCCTCCTACTTTGTATTTTATCACGTACATGAAAGAAACCATCATCCTGAAAGGATTTCTGAAAAATCACATCAATTGACACGAAAAGTTAAAGAAAAAATACAATTTTATTTGGAGGATTCAATAATTCTATGGATATAAACCAACTCAAAAAATAAGAATAGACAATCAGTTAAAAAAATTAAGTTTATTTTGAGAGAGAGAGAGAGAGAGAGCATGAGTGGGGTAGGGGCAGAGGTAGAGGGAGAGAATTCCAAGCAGGCTCTGGCACAGTAAACCCAGAGCCCAATACAGGGCTCAAACTCAGAATACTGAGACCACAATCCAATCCAAAATAAAAAGCTGGATGCCCAACCAACTGAGCCACCCAAGAGCCCTGAGAATACACAGTCTTGATGGAACAAGTCATTAGAAAATGTAGGAAAGAGGAATGCCTGGGTGCCTCAGTCAGTTGAGCATCTGACTTTTGATTTCGGCTCAGATCATGATCTCATAGACCTGAGATGGAGTCCTGAGCCAGGCTCTGTGCTGAGCATGGAATCTGCTTGGTATCCCTCTCTCTGCCCCTCTCTTACACTCTCTAAATACATACATACATACATACATATTTTTTAAAAAGAAAATGTAGAAAAAATAATTGTAAAAGTTATGAAAAATTTTAAGGAGACAAGTACAAAACAAAAATACTTTTTGGAATTCAGAAACATTATTTTCAAGTTAAAACACACAACTGACAAATTTTATTTTATAAAAATAAATTTTCAATAACCCATGTCAATTTATTCTAGTATCTGAAGTTTTCTCCTGTTTCTCCCTCCTGTCATTTCTGTTTGTTCCCAGACATCGTTCCTTATTTTCCTCTGCACCCAATATCTTTGACTTTATGTTGACCATTTCAAAACCTATTTATATAGGCTTTGCAAAACCACAGCTACTGTGTTCTAAGGGCCATAGTAATCCTGAACTTCTTTAAACTTCCCAGATCATACAAACACAAGCTGTATATTTGCATGACAGTTGGATTAAACTTGGCTTTTGCTTCCATTGAGGGTGTACAGCTTTGGATTACTAACTCATTTTATGATGAGTTCAATCCCCAGCATGGGCTCTAGATTTTTTATTTAGGTCCACTTTTATGTCCAGGAAGGTAATCAGAACCAGTCCCAATTTATTGTAATTTTCTATTGCTTCTTAGGAAAGAAGAGGGGTGCTTCAGTATTCAGTAGTGTTCTGTTTCCTCTTTACTTTTGACCTTAGAATATGGTGACCTTAGTATATATTTCAGCCACTTTGTGACAAGATATTTTTAAACTTTCCCCATCATGCTTAATTATTTTTATGATTAAATTTGATCTTAATAATCAAGACCATTGTCAGAAATTAGAAGCTTAAAGCTTTAACTTTTCTAGGATTTCCTTTGACCTATATTATGAAGTATTTCGTAATATTTTCCTAAAATGAATAGCTGGTTATGTCAACATTATGTTGTTATGTTGAGATGACTGTTGTCCATTATCTTTCCATTGTATTTCATTTCTTATGTATTACATAAAATGTATCTATATATGCAGAGGTCTTTTTCTGAAATTTCTCTTCTCTTAAATTGTTTTATTTTTTATTTCTGTATCTGTAATGTTCTTTTCAAATTACTGTCAATTTAGAGTATTTTAATATATATTTAATCAAGATCTTGTCATTCTCCTTTTTCAAAATTAACTTAGCTCTGCTCATGTGCTAATTTTTCCCAACAAATTTTAGAAATAACTTTTAGAGTTATGTAAAATTGAATTTGAATTAGGATTTTTGGATTAGAGAGAAATATTACCTTTGTAATCATGAGTATTCCAAACCATTATATATGTATATATATCCATAATTATATACATATATGTGTATATAATTTGTATTATTTAGTTTTATTTAGTTTGTTTTTATATTTTTGTTGTTCCATGCTTAATATTTTAAAATAGCCCAGTTTAGGATTATTAAGATGATCCTTTGCATAGTAGATGTTATGAGAAATCTCATGTCTTCTGGGAAATAGGTCTATGAATTTTTTTGTGTGTATACACAGACATGGACTCACTGAATCATTTGTTATATGTAAAACGTTAGTAGATAATACCAAATTGTATTCCAAAGTGGTTAAATCAGTAAATTTTATGACTTTCAGTTGCTTCATATTTAAAAAAAAAAGAATGTTTATTTATTTTTGAGAGAGAGAGAGACAGAGTGTAAGTAGGGGAGGGGCGGAGAGAGAGGGAGACACAGAATCCGAAGCAGGCTTCAGGCTCCAAGCTGTCAGCACAGAGCCAGATGCGGGGCTCAGACCCACAAACCGTGAGATCATGACCTGAGCCAAGTTGGATGCCCAACTGACTGAACTACCCAGGCGCCCCTCAGTTGTTTCATATTTAACCGACACTTGATATTATCTTTTTTTTCTGGTAGCTATTCTGGTGGGGTGTAGAGGTTTGTGTTTTAAATTATACTTCTATGATAGCTAACAAAATTGAACACCTTTTTATATGCCTATTTATCATTTGGGTATCATTTAGTGTGAAGCGTCTGGTGAAGAATTGTAACAATAGAGATTTACATTTCAGCGTGTAGAACTTTTTGTTAATCATGGATGTCAAATGTATATATCCCAATATTTGGGATTTTTTTCACTTTTTATTATAAGAAGTTATCAACATTAATGCATCCAGTTTTGCAGTTTTACCTTTATTAACGGAGCTTTTGGCATAATCTTTAAGAAATTTTTACCTACCTCAACATCATGATCACCCATTTTTTTTTCTAAAGGCATTAATGATTTTACCAATCAGACAAATATGCATAATTCATTACAAATTATTTTTTCCATTTGAATATACAATTTACCTAGCATTATTTATTACATCCCACAGCCTTATATCAGATGAAGATACATGCATTTGTTTCTTGACACACTCTTCTGTTCTGTTGGTATCATTGTGTAGCATTGTGCCTGTTTTTTCTTGATTACATTTTGTATAATTTTTAGATCAGTTTGTCTACACACACACACACACGCGCACACACACACACACACACACACACACATGCTCATAACGAGCTACAATGTTCTGTGGGAGACAATTGAGTTTACCCTTCACTGGAGAAAACCACATCTTTACAACACTGAGTCTTTCTAGCCACAAAAGAGCATCACTTTAAATTTATTCTGGTCTCTTTAATTTTGCTAAATATTTTTTTAATAGATTTTTAGCATAGAAGTCTTTCAGATCTTTTGTTAGATTTCTCTTTAACATTTTTTTGTTTAAGGTAAATGCTATTTATTTTTGTATTTAAAGTTTTTCTTTTCTTATTTTGATGCATATTTATAGATGTGTAATTGATTTTTCACACCAAGTGAAGTGTATAATTTAGTTAACTCACTAATTAACTTACTAAATAGTTTGTAAATTCCGCTGGAATTTTCTATGGGTATAATGATGCCATCTATAAGTAATGACAATTTTGTTTCTCCCTTTCAAATACTCTATCTATATTCCTTCCTTCCTCCCTTCCTTCACTCATTCATTCTTCATTTTTGGCTTCCCTTCCTCTCACTAGAATCTCTACTATAATGCTAAACAGAAGTGGTGATTTTAGGCACTGTTTCTTATTCCTCATCTCTGGGGGGCGTAATTTAATAAGTTGTCCATTAGTTATGATGCTGATTAAAAATATGGCAAATGCTTTTTATCCAAGTGAGAAAATATTTATCATGTAGTATGTAATGGTTATCATGAGTTTTTAACATGTATGTGATTTGAATATTAGCAAATGCTTCTCCATCTCTCATGTTGAAAATGATTTTCTTTTTTTCCTCCATGTGTGTGATAACACAAAGTTTGGCTTTTCCAGTGTTAAAATCAACTTACATCCCCACAGTAAAAATAATTTATTCATGATGTGTTAAATGAATTTGGATCCAATTGCAATAAGTGAATAATTAAAATGTGTAAATTTAGGGGCACCTGGGTGGCTCAGTTGGTTAAGTGTCCAACTTTGGCTCAGGACATGATCTCACGATTTGTGAGTTTGAGCCCCATATCAGGTTCTGAGCTAACAGCACAGAGTCTGCTTGGATCTTCTGTTTCCCTCTCACTCTCTGCCCCTCCCCCTCTCGTGCATGCAATCTCTCTCTCTCTCTCAAAAATAAATTAACGTTAAAAAAATAAAGAGTGCAAATGTATGTTTTGGCAAAGTATCTTCCTGTGAAAACATCAGCACAATCAAACTAAATAGCCATCACCCTCCCCAAATGTCTAGTATTCTTTGGTGATCTCTTTTCCCATGACTTGAAGCCTCATCCCACCACCAGAAAATCACAAAGATACATTTTTGGTCGCTATATATTCTCTAGAATTTTATACAGATGATATCATACACCAAGTACTTTTTTGAGGTCTAGCTTTTTGTTTCTCTGAGGGTAATTATTTTGAGTTCATCTATGTTACTATAGGTATTGATAGTTCATTCTTCATTGGTTGCTAGGTAGTATGAAAATGCCACAAATTGACTTTTGACTCACCTGTTGAAAGGCCCTTCAGTAATTTCCAAGTCTAGGTTTTTGTAAATTGAATTCCTATAAATATTGTGCACATCTCTTATATAGACATGTGCTTTCATTTCTCTCAGGTGAACACTAAGTGTGGAATGGCTTCATCATCTAGTAGGTAAATGTCTGAGATTTTACAAAATTGCCAAACGGTTTTTAAATGGTTATACCATTTTTAATTCTAACCAGCAGTTTATTGGAATTCCTGCTCTTTCTTTTCTTGCCAAATTTTGTATGGCCTGTCTTTTTAATTTTAGCCATTTTAATGGGTGTGTAATGATATCCCACTGTTGTTTTATTTTGCATTTCCCTTATGCATTTGACTAATCGTGCTGAAAACCTTCTCATCTGCTCATTTGCCATTCATATATGACCTTGATTAAGTGTGTATTCAAATACTTTGCCCTTTTTAAAAATTTCTTTTGGGGGATTTAGACTATTTGCATTGAGGGGATTAATAGCTTGGTTAGTAGGAATAAAACCGTCATGGTGCTATCTTTTTCCAGTTGTCCAGTTTTCTTTGTTCCCTTTTCCTTCTTTTTCTCACATCTTTTAATTATCTATTAATTATCTATTTTATCACTCCATTTTATGTCCATTGTTGTGTTATTAACAATAACAGTTTGTTATTTTGCTTTAGATTTTATAATGTGCATCTTTAGTGTTTCACAGTCTACTTTCAAGTGGTTTTATGCCATGACGTGTGTATCATGGAACTTGTAATATTATACTTCAGTTTCTTCCCCTCATTGGCCTTCATGCTATTGTTTTAATATATTTTACTTTTGCATAGTCTATATACCTCAGACCTAACTGTTATTATTTTTTCTTAAAATTCAACATTTAAGAAGAGATTGAAATAAGTAGAAAAGAATAATAGATATTTATTCATAGAATAAATAGGTATTTAGAATAGAAATAATAGAAATAGAATAATAGGTATTTATTTCTGGTGGTCTATATTCTTTTTTGAAAATTCATGTTTCTATCTAAAATCATTTTCTTTCTTCCTAAAAAACTTCTTTACCATTTATAATAGAAAAGAAGTATTTCCTTTTTACTTTTTAAAAATATTTTCACTAGTATAGAATTGAAGTTTTAAGATGTTGTTTTTCATTTAGTCCTTTAAAGATACTAAAGAATGAATCTGGACCACTTTATTACACCATACACAAAAATAAGTTCAAAATGGATGAAAGACCTAAATGTGAGGCAGGAGACCATCAAAATCCTAGAGGAGAACACACGCAGCAATCTCTTTGACCTCGGCCATAGCAACCTCTTACTAGACACATTACTGGAGACTAAGGAAACAAAAGCAAAAAGGAGCTATTGGGACTGCTTAAAGATAAAAATCTCTTGCACAGTGAAGGAAACAATCAACAAAATTAAAAGGCAGGACATCTGGGTGGCTCAGTTGGTTAAGTGTCAACTCTTAATTTCAGTTCAGGTCATGATCTCATGGTCATGAGATCAAGCCCCATGTGGGACTCCGGGCCTGTACATGGAGACTGCTTAAGATTCTCTCTCCCTTCTCTCTCCCCACCAACTCTCACGTGTGCTCTCTCACTCAAATAAATAAATAAAAACACCCACAAAAACAAAAACTGACAGGCAACCTACAGAATGGGAGAAGACATTTGCAAATGATATATCGGGCAAAGGGCTAGTATCCAAAATCTATAAAGAACTTATCAAACTCAACACTCCCCCAAATAAATAATCCAGTAAGAAATGGGCAGAAGACATAAACAGACATTTCTTCAAAGAATACATACAGATGGCCAACAGATATATGAAAAGATGCTCAACATCACTCATCAGGAAGGAAATACAAATCAAAACTACAATGAGATATCATCTCATACCAGTCAGAATGGCTAAAATTAAGAACACAGGAAACAACAGTGGTTGGCAAGAATGTGAAGAAAAGGAATCCTTTGCACTGTTAGTGGGAATGCAAACTGGTGCAGCTACTCTGGAAAAAGGTATGGAGGTTCCTCAATAAACTAAAACAAAGAAACAAACAAACAAACAAAAAACCTATCCTATACGAATTATACAGATTTGAAGGGGTATATGCATGTTTATAGCAGCATTATCAACAATAGTCAAACTATATGTCTATCAACTGATGCATGGATAAGGATGTGGGAAAAACTGCTCTGAAACACACAGATACAATGAAATATTATTTAGCCATCACGAAGACTGAAATTTTGCCATTTGCAACAACATGGATGGAGCTAGAGTGTATTATTCTAAGTGGAATAAGTTAGAGAAAAAAAAAATACCACGCGATTTCACTCATATGGTCTGTTCCATTAAAAAAAATTTTCCAGCACCAAAACAGAGTCTAGTACACTGATGGAATCTGAGACATCTTAAAATATAGGTATCCAGTTTCGAGCTTAAAATAATATTCCTTCCCTAAGCAATTTGATTTTTTTTATAAGTGTGGGGTCACATTCTTTTCCCACACTTTAAAATTAAATTTTATTTTATTTTTAAAAAATTTTAACGTTTATTTATTATTGAGAGACAGAGAAAGACAGAGCATGAGCACGGGAAGGGCAGAGAGGTGGGGGAGACACAGAGCCTGAAGCAGGCTTCAGGCTCTGAGCTGTCAGCACAGAGCCTGACGCAGGGCTGGAACTCACAAACTGAGAGATCATGACGTGAGCAGAAATCGGAGGCTTAACCGACTGAGCCACCCAGGTGCCCCTAAAATAGAATTTTCTTAACTCTGTGTAAACAGGGCCTGACTGGAGGAAAATGTGAAAGAATCAGATATTGGGAGAACACTTGCTACGTGTCTAAAACTAAGTTCTAATAACGCCCCCTTCCATTTTTTTATTTCCTCTGCAAAATCTGCCCTGTTTTTGTCTGTGCACACTGAACCTGTGGTGCCTTTGTGGTCTGTCTGAAAGTACATTTCCTTTCTACTATTTTTTCTCTTCCATATTCCCAGATGCTTCTTGCTCCTTTTCTGCATCCACAGCTCTGATCTTATTTATATTTTATAGAAATAGATACGACAGTTCCATGAGTGGCACATTCCAATTCATTTCATTATTGTATGTCTATTACATCCTTTACCCTGGGGGTCAAAAGAAAGGACAATGCTCACTTTGGAAATACATATACTAAAATTGGAATGGTACAGGGAAGATTAGCATATCCTCTGAGCATGTGCACACGTAAGTTTGTGACACATTCCATATTTTTCAAACAAGTGTATGAAAAGGTCTTCGACATCATTCTTCAAAGAATTGCAAAGTATGCGACGCCTGTGTGGCTCAGTTAAGTGTCCGACTTCAGCTCAGGTCATGATCTCATGGTTTGTGGGTTCGAGCCCCACATCTGGTTCTGTGCCAACAGCTCAGAGCCTGGAGCCTGCTTTGGATTCTGTGTCTCCCTCTCTTCTCTGCCCCTCCCCCACTCATGCTCTGTCTCTGTCTCTCAAAAATAAATAAACATTGTAAAAAATTAAAAAAAAGAATTGCAAATTAAAGCAACAATAAGATTGTTCCCACTACACGTACATTAAAATGACTAAAATCCAAAACATTGATGACATTAAATGCTGGCATGGATGTGGAGCAACAGAGAAAATACAACATTCATGCTGGTGGGAATGCAAAATGGTACAACTACTTTGGAAGACTGTTTAGCAGTTTTGAACAAAACTAAAGATATCCCTATCATATGACCCAGCAGTTGTGCTCCTTGGTGTTTACCCAAATGACTAGAAAACTTATGCCCACACAAAAATTTGCACGTGAATGTTTATAATAGCTTTATTTATAATTGCCAGAACTTGGAAGCAACCAAGATGTCCTTCAGTAAGTGAAGGATAAATAAACTGTGGCCCATCCAGACAATGAAATATTATTCAGTACTAAAAAAAAGCTGTGAAACCTTGAAAAAACATGGGAAAACCTTAAAGACGTATTACAAAGTGAAGGAAGATAATCTGAAAGGCTGCAAACTGCATGATACTAACTATATGACATTCTGGAAAAGGCAAAACTATGGAGATGGTGAAAAAGATCAGTGGTTGCCAGAGTATAGGGGGAGGAAGGGATAAATATGTGGAACACGGAAGACATTTAGGGCAATGAAACTATTGTCTATGATACTATAATGTTTGATACATGTCATTATACATTAATCAAAGCCCATAAGACATATAACACCAAGAGTGAAGTTTAAGGTAAACTATGGACTTTGAGTGATAATGATGTGTTACTATTGGTTTATTGATTGTAAGCAAATGTAACTCTCTGGTGGGGGATGCTGACAATGGGGTAGGCTGTGAGTGTGTGGGGGAAGGAGGTATATAGAAATACTGTACTTTCCACTCAGTGTGTCTGTTAAGATAAAACTGCTCTGAAAATAAAGTCTTTTTTTTTTTTTTAAGAAAGTATAAAGAAAGTACTTTTCTTAATTGGACTTCTTGAACCAGACACAATTTAGCGATGGTAACTTTAAATAATTGCTTTGTGAAAAGAATCCCCCAATTTCTCTAAATCAACAGAAGTCTGTGATCAAAATAGATGAACTATATTTTTAAAGAAATAATATATGTATTTATTATAACCAGACAGATGGCATGGACTGAATAGACATGCTATTGTCAAATTAACCTGTATATAATATAAAACATTTTTTATGGGGTGCCTGGGTGGCTCAGTCGGTCCAACTCTTGATTTCGGTTCAGGTCATGATTTCATGGTTTTTGAGTTTGAGCCCTGTGTCAGGGTTCATGCTAACATGCAGAGCCTGCTTGGGATTCTGTCTCTCCCTCTCTCTCTACCCCTTTCCCACTCATACTCTCCCTCTTTCAAAATAACTAAACTGAAAAAAACCCATAATTTTTAATAGTGTCACATGTAAACTATGCTTTAAAAATGTCACAACCTACACTTAGAATGAGAAAAATCATTGTAAGTGAGTCATATTAAAAGATTATACATGATATCTACACTACAAAGGTCATTGGGAAATTTTAGCCAGGTTGACAATAATCTAGAGTAAAAATTTGGTGATCCATGGACAAAATTCAGCCTATTTCTTTATATTTTTAGTCCCTAAGTAATTTGTTCAGTGGATTTGAAATTCTTGACACGGAGCACATATATTTTCTAGCTCATCACTTACCGTTTCACTCCCTATTTACCTCCTTCTAGGCTGCTTCACACATTAACAAATCACCTGGGTTTTGAAAACAAGCATTGCCACCATTTCCTCATCTAATCTATTTTGTGATAATGTTCAGAAATATTGAAAAGTCAGTATGTTCTAAATCTTTGGAAATAAAATTCAACTGAAAATAGAAGCAATTAAAATTTTTATGTGTGACTTCAGCAAAACCAATGGAGTGGGAAACTCCAAAATCCTGTCCCTCCATAAAAGTAGTGAAGAGTATGGTGACAGATGGTGACCACACTAATTGTAGTGAGAGTTGAATATCAAATCACTATACTGTGCACCTGAAACGAATATAACATTGTGTTCCATGAAAGGGAGGCATACGTAAAATAACCTACAAAGACCAAAAAAAGCCATAAGACCAAAGAGGAAGGCTGACATGTTCAGCCTGACAAGAAATGATTTGTTAAGGGGACTTATGAAAAGAAGTATGTCTGACAGGCCACAAGACAAGTAGACCTTTGCAACCCCACTTCCCATAGAACATTCTTTTATTGCCCTAGGGGCCTAGGAGTACTTGCTGGGGGACCACTTGAGAAGAAATGTTTGAGAATCATAATCGTATCTCCATAGCAGATCAAGGACGTTATGCCCCAATGGTGTGGTTAAACAAAAAGAAATAATATTGGGGGGCAGCTGTGCTCAAGAAGTTAACCAACTACTTTTAAAAAAGGAGTGAACGATCTGGCGAACTCTGTAAGAATCAACTTATCAGTCATAAAAATGATGTACTGATACGTCCTTCAAAGATCTTCCAAACAGGTCAAGAGAAAAATCACACTTCTTTGAGAATATGATCTGTTGTGCCCCCTTTGTCACTAGAGACCTATCCTGGGAAACTTGAGGTGTTGTATTCAAGATCATGGCAGGGCTAGGACATACAGTGTTGGGTCAGCACAAGTTAATGCACCACAAAGCTCCTTTACTGAGATTCAGGTCTTTTTCTCTTGATTAGTATTCCCCTGACAGTGTGAACTTCTATTAGTTTCCACAAAAACCCTACACATTGTGAAGTTACATTTATTTTAAATGTCCAAAATAGGCAATTCACAGAAACAGAAAGCAGATGAGTGGTTGCCAGGGTATAGGGGGAAGGGACGATGGTAACGACTGCTTACTGGTACAAGGTTTCTGTTTACAGTCATGAAAGTGTTCTGGAATTAGATACTGGTGATGCTTGCATAACACTGTGAATGTCCTAAAGGCCACTGGATTGTACACTCGAAGGTGATTAAAAAGACCATTTTTGTTACGTAAATTTCATCTCAATAAAGAATGTGCTTTTTCTAATCTTGCCAAATATAACTGCTACACTCTTTTCTCCAGCAATTATATATCATTTGTTCTTCTGTGCTTAGCTTAAACTACATTTCAGTGTAGACTGTTCCCTATTCATTTATTTCATTATCTAGACAAATATTTATAAAATACCTAATATTTCACAGGTATTGTTCTTTTCATTGGGTCTACAGCAGTGACATAACAGATTGAGTCTTCTCCTTATGGAGCTTGACTCCTGATAGAAGAGAGTCAAAAAAAGTCATCAAAAATTAAATAAAGTGCTCAAGTTACATTTTATTCTCTCTTCTTCATACAAAAGAATTTTTCTTATTCTTTCTCTCTCCTTTGTACACCCACCAATGCATGAACATAAACTCACAGATACACACACACACACGCACACACACACACACACACACACACAAGCATACATGTAGGTACTCATAGACTTTGAGACAGATATCACATATTCTCATTGATGGGCCTCAGAAAAATAATGATATCTAAGGACACAATCTCTGCTACTTTATGCCATGGATAATTTCCTTCTCAGTGACTTATTTTCCATTGAGATTCTTTGCAGTGTGCTGCTTCTTGGAAAAAACAAACATTTGTGAATGAATGAGAGACAGAACAGGAGCATATGAATTGTGAAGGACACTGGGTAGGCTATTTTCTGTGATTTGTTTCAACTTTGAAAGTGTAAACCATAATTTGTAAAGTCACAAGAATATTCTTTCTATGAAATTTTAATATTATAATTCCCTCCAATTTATGCCTTGTTCTTAAAGGGATAAGCTTTAAGCTCTTTGTCACTTGTGGAAATATGAACCCGAACTTCTATACTAACAAAATCAATAAATATTTAATTCCTCAGCAGTGCAAAGTGTTATAATGCTAAGTTCAATAATTTATCTTGTTCTTTACTTTTTGGGTTTTGTGAAATTAATTAATTCTTTGGAGGCCAGAGATAGATTACATAATGAGACATGTTAGAAATATTGAGAAATTACTGCAAAAAATCTCACAATTGTTGCCGACTTACAGGAAAAAGTTATCCCCAACTTTGCCGATACTGTGTTCTTCTGCAGCACACTGGTAGGGTGTGAACCCCCAGCCAGGAGAGGGCTGTTGGCAGCAGTAAGGAAAACTGGTGATGTAAGGTGTCAAGAAACTTGTTTCCTTCCCCACCTTCCTCTCCAATAAGACATGATACCCGCAAGATAAGAAGTGTCTGCCATGTCTAATTTAGAGTCACCTAGCTTGGTTGAGCAGAATGACTATGATGCTCCCCCTGCTCCTCTATCAGAGGAGAACCAGTCTTATGTACCAAACTCACTCTTCTTAAGGGTTAGGACCAAGGGTGTTCAATCACTTACCACTTTTTAAGCAAAGATAAATAGACTCATAAACAAACCAGAAAACAATGCGTAAATAAGAACTAACAAGCCCTCTTTTAAAATTTTTTTTAATGTTTATTTATTTTTGAGACAGAGACAGAGCATGAGTGGGGGAGGGGCAGAGAGAGAGGGAGACACAGAATCCGAAGCAGGCTCCAGGCTCTAAGCTGTCAGCACAGAGCCCAACGTGAGGCTCGAACCCACGAACCATGAGATCATGACCTGAGCCAAAATCAGACGCTTAACCGACTGAGCCACCCAGGCGCCCCTAATGAGCCCTCTTAAGTCCAAATTTATTTCTGTCTCTTCCCCAAGTCTCCCTTTGATCTCCATTCCCATGCTCATCCTACTGATATTTTAAAATTATTTTTAGAATATAATGTTAATGTCCATAAATCCTATCATTCCTGGTAAAAGACATGTTACAATCTGTTGACTGTTTTCTTTTTACCCCTCCCACAAAAAATGAGAAATTGGTATCATATGAATAAATAGATGCCAGCATATTTTTTAAATGTTAGAATTACTGATTTTACAAATCAGTTAGGTGAAAACATTACTTAGAAAATAAGATGGATAGAGTGATACTTGTCTTCATGCAATTCTCAGTTGATTGTCTCCTTTTCCACTAGAAGGTTCATTCTTCCTAATCCACCGCAGTGATTGCTTACTGCAGTTCAGAGTTGAGAAAATCAATTTTTCTAACAAGAGGGGCACTGAATGATTTAAAAATACAGTCAACCAATGTAACATTTTTCCTTTTACTTACCTGAAAAAGCAGCTGAAGAATCATTTGTTTGTTCTTCAAAGCACCAAATAAGTCAACATGTTCTATGGGGGAACAGAAGTAAATTTTGTGATTGAAACATCCGAACATTTTCTCATCCAGTAAAAGGAGCTGAGGACTGGTCGTTGTATTTGCTTTCTAGAGCTGTCTTAACAAACTACGACAAACTGGGTGATGTAAAACATCGGAAGTTTATTCTGTGACCGTTCTGGAGGCTTGAGTTTGAAATCAAGGTGCCATCAAGCTGTTACTCCCTCTGAAGGCTCTAGGGAAGAATTTTTCCTTACTTTTTCCAAGCTTCTGGTCGTATCTGGCAATGCTTGGTGTTCCTTGGCTTGTAGCTACACCACTTTACTCTCTACCTCTGTCTTTACATGGTCTTCTTCCCGTGTGACTCTGTGTATTCATCTCCTCTTCTTACAAGGTCACCAGTCATTGGAGTCAGGGTCCACACTAATTCAGTATGACCTGAGCTTAACTTATTACATTGGCAAAGACCATATTTTATTTTATTTTATTTTATTTTATTTTATTTTATTTTATATTTTAATATATGAAATTTATTGTCAGATTGGTTTCCATACAACACCCAGTGCTCATCCCAAAAGGTGCCCTCCTCAATACCTATCACCCACCCTCCCCTCTTTCCCACCCCCATCAGCCCTCAGTTTGTTCTCAGTTTTTAAGAGTCTCTTATGCTTTGGCTCTCTCCCACACTAACCTCTTTTTTTTTTCTTCCCCTCCCCCATGGGATCCTGTTAAGTTTCTCAGGATCCACATAAGAGTGAACACATATGGTATCTGTCTTTCTCTGTATGGCTTATTTCACTTAGCATAACACTCTCCAGTTCCATCCACGTTGCTACAAAGGGCCATATTTCGTTCTTATTGCCGTGTAGTACTCCATTGTGTATATAAACCACAATTCCTTTATCCATTCATCAGTTGATGGACATTTAGGCTCTTTCCATAATTTGGCTATTGTTGAGAGTGCTGCTATAAACATTGGGGTACAAGTGCCCCTATGCATCAGTACTCCTGTATCCCTTGGGTAAATTCCTAGCAGTGCTATTGCTGGGTCATAGGGTAGGTCTATTTTTAATTTTCTGAGGAAACTCCACACTGTTTTCCAGAGCGGCTGCACCAGTTTGCATTCCCAACAACAGTGCAAGAGGGTTCCTGTTTCTCCACATCCTCTCCAGCATCTATAGTCTCCTGATTTGTTCATTTTGGCCACTCTGACTGGCATGAGGTGACATCTGAGTGTGGCTTTGATTTGTATTTCCCTGATAAGGAGCGACGTTGAGCATCTTTTCATGTGCCTGTTGGCTATCCAGATGCAAAGACCATATTTTAAAATCAGGTCACATTCTAAGGTTCTGGGTAGGCATAAATTTTGGAGGGACACTATTTAACCCACTTCAGTTCTCAAGGTAAATCCCAAAAAAGGTAAGTCTGGCTGCCAAGGAACTAAGAATAATAAGCAAATTTCTTGTCCTCCATGTGGGAATAAGTGTCCACCATTTGGGAGTAATTTTAGCATCAAAGGAAAAATAAGCTTCACCATAAACTCCATGGAAAGTGTTTACCAGTGCCTGAAAACATAACAAGATAACTTTACTCTGTTAACATTTTATAGAGGTTTTATATTAACATATATTTAATTAAATTACTAATGTGGAAAAATGCTTTAGTATCTACATAGACCCTATTCACCTATGAAAAACATAATTGGATGCCCATTAACTGCATATAGATTTCTTTTCAGTTCTTCTGTTTGTCTAACTAATTATTTTAGGCATCACCCCATTGCTAATAATTTTATGGTCATTCTAGTCTCTACAAAGGAATTCAAAGAAAATGACACAGTAAATAGTAACCTTCACTCTTTCTAGAACGAAAAATATTCAACCTGACATCATCAAAAGTAGGAAAGCAAATCCTGACTCCCCAAATCCTCTATTTTGTCCAAGTGATATGGCCTATTTACTCCAGATAATACAAAGAAATTTGATTCTTGAAATTATGTAAATCTAAAACTTCCTTTCTGCAGTCCATCAGTAAGAAAAGATTTTGTGATATCTACTGGCAGGTATGAATTTTATTCCATGTTTCTGGAAGATAATAATTTCAACAGCAACAAAAAAATACTAGTTTGCTTTATTTTTCTAAAATCAATTAAAATCAGGTTCTTAGTTCTTATCATTTGGTATGTGTTGAAAAATCCAGTTTATCTCTCCTTACTTCCTTCCCCACCCAAAATGTATGCATTGGATCTGGGATCCTCACAGAGTCCAGAAGATACTTGGGATTTCTTTTGCTTGTTGGCACCCCAGTACTTACCAACATGCATTCATTGTCCAATCAAGCACAGTCTTTTGAAACCGTTTACTGGTTCTTCTCCTTTCCCTACTTACGCCCAGCAATTGCTCAGAACCTTAATCACAGTGCCTTAAGCTGAATTCTCTCATGAGCATCTGGACAAACTTCCTGCTTAAAGTCCTGTCTCTTCCATTGCAAAAGGGTAGTCAAATCCGGAAACTCCTGTTACCTTAATAGTACACCTCCTTCCTCATTGACAATGATCCTCTTTTCTGTTCCCAAAGAACTGACCCTTCTATACCTTCTCCTTCAATTCTTGCCTTCATCTTTCCTTCTCTGAGCCACTCCATGTTGTTTTCTACATAAGGTAAATGATTCTTGCCCAAGGGAGAGGGTCTAGTAAGAAATATCCAGTCCAGTAAGTTATCTTTTAATTTTAAAAATTTTTTAATGTTTATTTATTTTTGAGAGAGAAAGAGAGAGAGAGAGAGAGAGAGAGAGAGAGAGAGAGAAAGCATGCAAGTGGGAGAGGGGCAAAGAGAGAGGGAGACACAGAAACCAAAGCAGGCTCCAGGCTCTGAGCTGTCAGCACAGAGCCTGACATGGGGCTCGAACCCACGAACTGTGAGATCATGACCTGAGCCAAAGCCCGGTGCTTAACTGAGTGAGCCACCCAGGTACCTGTCTTAATTTTTAATTAACTTCTTAAACTTCTCATAATTGTAGATTTGCATGCATCTGTAAGAAATAATACAGAGATACAGTATATCCTTACCCAATTTCTCCAAATGGCGACACCTTGCAGAAGCATAATACAGTATCACAATTATGATGTTACATTTATGTAGTCAACATACAAAACATTGTTATCACCGCGAGCATCTCTTATGTTGCCCTTTTGTAGACACATCCATCTCTCTCTTCTACCCCTATCTCCTTGTTAATCTCTGGCAACTGGTACTCTGATCCCCATTTCTATAACTTGTTATTGCAAGAATGTTATATAAATGTGATAATATGGTATATAATCTTTTGTGATTGACTGTTTTTTCCACTGAGCATAACTCCTTGGAGATTATCCAAGTTGTCTCATGTATCAACTTTTGGGGTGTTTTTGTTTTGTTTTTTTGGGGTTTTTTTTTTGGTTGTTATTGTTGCTAAGTACTATCCTGTAGTATTGAAGATCGACAATTTTTTTTTACCATTTACCTGCTGAAGATATCTGAGTTGTTTCCATGTTTTGGCTATTATGAACAAAGCTTCTATAGACATGTATGTACAGGTTTTTGTATGTATGTAAGTGTTCAATCCTTTGTGACAAATGCCTAAGAGTGCAATTTCTGGGTCATATGGTAGCTGCATATTTGGTTTTCAAGAAACGGCCCAATTGACTTCCAGAATGGTGTACCATTTTACATTCCCACCAGCAATGTATGTGTGATCCACTTTCTCCACATCCTTGCCAATATTTGATATCGTAACTTTATTTTATTTTAGCCATTTGGGTAGGTATATAGTAATTTCACATTGTGGTTTTAATTTTCATCTCTATAAAGACTAATGATGCTGAACATCTTTTCTTTTGCATGATTTTCATTTGTATATATTTTTGAAAAAATATCCATTAATGTATTTCCGCTGTTTTTTAATTGGATTTTTAAAATTTATTGTTGATGGCCAAAGAGAATTATTCTCAAGCCTAAAATCCAGTGAAATCTTCCCTGCTACATTTTACATTTACCTGGGACCTGTGACCCCTTTCTTTTTTCTGACTTCTTCCTGTTAGAATGCGAATGTCTCTCCTATGCTTATCCCATTATTGTAGTTTGAAAGTAGACAACTTATCTGATTTCACAGGTTTGCAGCTGGAGAAGAATTTTGGCTCAGGATGAATCATACCTTGAGCATCACTCATGTCTGATTTGGATGATAGTAGATGAGATTTTGGACTAAAGGTTGATGCTGGAACGGGTTAAGACATTTGGGATTTTGAGATAGAATGAATGTATTTTGCATATGAGAATGACATGAATTTGGGGACCAGAGGCTGGAGAATTATACATTTAATTGTGTCCTTCCCAGGTTCATATGCTGAAGTCATAACCCCAGTATCTCAGACTGGACCTTATTTAGAGATAGAGACTTTCCAGAGGTAATCATGTTAAAATGAGGTCATTAGGGTGAACCCTAATCTAATATGACTGTTGACCTTATAAGAAGGGGCAATTTGAACATAGAGACATGCACAGAGGAAAGATAATGTGATGTCACAGCAAGAGGATTAAGAAGAGGGCCATCTACATGCCAAAGAGAGAGCCTAGAACAGCTCCTTCCCTTATAACCATTGGAAGAAA
This sequence comes from Panthera leo, assembly GCF_018350215.1. Lineage (NCBI taxonomy): Eukaryota > Metazoa > Chordata > Mammalia > Carnivora > Felidae > Panthera > Panthera leo. The sequence continues at coordinate 118,187,350 of NC_056682.1, read as the reverse complement.
AACCCTGCGGGACACATTGATTTCAGACTTCTGGTCTTCAGTGAGAGAAAAAAATTTCTGTTGTTTATGCCACCTAGTTCACTGTCCACCCACTAGCAAACTAATACAGTTAAGTTGTTTGTTGCTGGAGAGTCTTTGAGGAAATATTTTTAGCCTAAAAATTCGATTTGACAAAATCTAGATAGGCAGGTATTAACATGTTTAACTTTTTTAGTGGGCTTTGGTAGTTTGTATCTTTTGAGGACTTTTTCATTTTCATCCAACCTGTCAAATTTATGGTCATGATGCTTTTTTACAATTTTACTTTGTTATCATTGTTATATCTCTAGATTATGTAGGATGTCTGATGCTGGTAATTTATTTCTTTTGTCTTTTTTTCCAGATCAGGTCTTGCCAGGGGGTTATCAAATTTATTGTTTTTCTCAAAGGTCTCATTAATTTTCTCTGTTTTCTTTCTGTTTTCTATTTCATCAATTTTTCATCTGAGCTTATTATTTTCTATCTTATACTTACTCGTGCCTTCATTTGCTCTTTTTCTCTTCTAATTTCTTAAGGTGGATGATGATGAATTAATGGATTTTTTTTCTTTGGTTCTAATGTAGGTATTAGTGCTATACATGTTCCTCAAGGTAATGGTTTAGGGGTGCCTGTGTGGCTCAGTCGGTTGCGTGTCGACTTCGGCTCAGGTCACAATTTTGTGGTTATGAGTTCGAGCCCTTCATTGGGCTCTGTGCTGACCTTTCAGAGTCTGGAGCTGTGTCTCCCTCTCTCTCTGCCTCTTCCCCACTTGTATCCTGTCTCTGTCTCTCTGTCTCAAAAATAAATAAAACATAAAAAAAAGTAAAAAGAAGTAATGGTTTAGCATCGTACAGTTTTTGATATGTGGTGTTTTCGTTTTCATTCAGTTCCACATATATTCTAATTTTCATTTTGTTTCTTTCTAGAACCATGGATTATTTAGAAGTTTGGTTTTAAAAAGGTTAGAGAGGGAGGGAGCCAAAACATAAGAGACTCTTAGAAACTGAGAACAAACTGAGGGTTGATGGGGGATGGGAGGGAGGAGAGGATAGGTGTTGGGCATTGAGGAGGGCACCTGTTGGGATGAGCACTGGGTGTTGTATGCAAACCAATTTGACAAAAAAGTTCATATTAAAAAAAAAGAAGCTTGGTTTTGTTTTCACTTTTTTGGGTTTTTCTTTTGTTTAGTTTAGTTTCAAAATAATTAAAAATTTTCAAAAATCTTTTTATTATTGATTTCTAACTTAATTCCATTGTGATCAGGGAACATACTTTGTATGACAGAAATCTTTTTTCTTTTGATGAGGCTTGTTTTGGGGGCCACAATATTGTCTATTTTACTGCATATTCCATGTACACTTGAAGAGATTATAATCCACTATTGTTTACTGTTGTGTTTTATACATTTTACTTTTGTAAATTTAGTTAACAATTTTGTTTGAGTAATCTATATTTTACTTATTTTCTTTCTTCCTCCTCTTCTTCTTCTTCTTCTTCTTCTTCTTCTTCTTCTTCTTCAGTATAGATATCCAGGGTAATAGTATTTCTATTTGCGTTGTTTTTAAATTATAATACTTAAAGATTTTTCTCCACTGGTAAAAATATCTTCCGGTGTGCAGTGTTTCCATCAAAAAGCATGCTATCATTCTAAATGTGTTCTTTCCTATGTACTGTGTTATTTTCTCCCAGGTGTTTTTAAGATGATCTCTTTATCATTTGTTTTAAGCACTTTGATTATGATTTGCCTTGATGTGTTTTTATGTTTGTCTTTTTTCTGGAGTTTATTGATCTTGGATCTGTAGGTATACAGTATTGATCAAATTTGGGTAGTTTTCAGCCATTATTTATTCAAATGTAATTTTAAAGTTTATTTATTTATTTTGAGAGAGAGAGAGAGAGAGAGAGAGAGAGAGACAGAGAGAGAGGGCATCCAAGCATGTGAGTGGGGGAGGGGCAGAGAGTGAGAAAGAGAGAGAAAGAGAGAGAGAGAGAGAGAGAGAATCCCAAGCAAGCTCTGTGCCATCAGCACAGAGCCCTATGCGAAGCTTGATCTCACAATGTTTTTCCTTTTACTTTTTGGACAATTTCTGTTACCCTCCTTTCTACATCACTAATCTTTTCTTCTGCAGCCCTATATCTGCCTTGAATCATTTTTCTCTTATAGTGTATTTTATATTCCCCATATCTCTATTGAACAGGCTCAGTCTTTCTTCTGGCTCTTAAATATACAAATATTAATAAATACATATGTATATATTTTAATATATAAAAATATTCTGGCTCTAAAATAGTATGGATATTGTAACTTTAAAAATATTATTGTTGGGGCGTCTGGGTGGCTCATTCGGTTGAGCGACTGACTTCAGCTCAGGTCATGATCTCATGGTTTGTGAGTTCAAGCCCTGCTTCTGACTCTGTGCTGACAGCTCAGAGCCTAGAGTCTGCTTTGGAATCTGTGTCTCCCTCTCTCTCTGCCCCTCCCCCACTCATGCTCTGTCTCTCTCTGTCTCAGAAATAAATAAACATTAAAAAAAATTAAAATTATTGTTTATAATTTTATCATCTGTGCTATTTCCAGGCCTTTTCCTATTGGCCAATTTTCTCTGTTATGGATTTATTTTCTTACTTCTTTGAATATTTGGTTATATCTGATTGGATAATAAACCTTGTGGGGTGCTAAATTTTGTGTTCTCAGAAATATGCTTGAGTTTCTTTCTGGGATGCAATTATATTACATAAAATTCATTTGCAATTCTCGATTTTGAGAAATTTGTAAAAATAAATCCTTACTTTTTTCCTATATTTGCAACAAAGTTCCTCTCATAAGGGGATATAAGGACTGCTACTTCAGCTTGAAGAGACATGGATCCTGATATCTGGAGACACTAAGTGCATATTCTAATGCTTAAAAATAAACCTATGGGGTACTTCGGTGACTCAGTTTGTTGAGCAGCTGACTTTGGTTCAGGTCTTGATCTCATGGTTAGTGAGTTCCAGCCCCACATGGGGCTCACTGTTGTCAGCACAGAGCCCACTTAGGATCTTCTGTCCAACCCCCCCCCCCCCCCCCCCCCCGTCCCTTCCTCACTTGCGCTTTCTTTCTCAAAAACAAATAAGTCTTTAAAAGAAAATAATAAACCTATGGACCAATGGTTCACATGACCTACTTCAAGTTGTCTGAGGAATCCATGGCTGTTGAGCGAATTTTCCAGTGTGGGATTCAGGCTCCCTCTTGTGGTCTTTTGATGGTACTTCATTGCAAAGGAGGCTCTTCAGATCCCATCTAGAGATTCCTCCTACCTCCAGTCCTATTGAACTGAGGCAATTTGCAGAAAGGAAGAGAACTCGTGCTTTCAAAAAAACAAGTCAAATATTGTCTAAACACTAAAACAACATATTTGAATCTGAATCCTAAGTTCCTTGGAGGTGATGGGCATCTGTATTACTTCTGTGGTGATGGTAACACAGTGTATACATACATTCCAACTCACCAAATGTATACACTAATTATGTGCAGTTTGGGTCTACCAATTATACCTCAATAAAGCTGGAAAGTTATCCTAAGTTTTCTGATAATAAAAGTAATAAAAGTTAAAAATCATGGGATTGTGTAAGTTTCATTGCTGATGCCAAAAAATATACAAATTCACCTCAAATGAAATGTCTACAAAGTTAATGACCACAGTCTGCCTCCTTCTGAGCTGGAACTGAGTGAATTATCATTCACATTAAAACAAATCTTTGTTCTGTCTAAGTCTCAACCTCCTGATATCAATATTTAAAACAAAGTGTTATTTTTTAATTCGCCAGATATTAAGTGACATCTGCTTATTTCATTTTTTAATGAGATATAAAAAGTACATCTTAAATTTAAAAAGCAAGCAAAAAAATTACTTTACAAAGTAACTTAAAACCACAGTTGAAGTTGATGGTTTAACTCTGAATAGGAAAAGCCTAATCATATATCCAGATTTGACTTCATCAGCAGCTCATTAGCATTATTTTCTGGCTTTGAAGAAACAGTTATAAGTCAGTGGCAAGGTATCTATGAGGATAGGGCACCTCAATCACTAGTAGTCCAGAAGGTAGACTTTCTGGCTCTACCAAATTTTCACTTCAGTCTAGAATACCAAGAATCTTCTGTGATCCCCTGCTATGAGGACCTAAAAGTACCATCTTTCTGGTTGACTCATAGGCTAGCCAATTAATGAATTGATTTGGTGAGCATGGGAGGATAAAGATAAGGCTTTACATTTAAATATTAACAAACCTAGTAATTTCTGCCTCCACTATGGAGGGCTACATTAGGGCTCTAATGTAGATTTCATGGTATTTATAGAAAACCTGAGAGGTAGGTATAATCAACTCCAGAGTCAGGAAAAGTAGTTCTACCACTTACTTGCATAGTAATCTCAAATAAGCCCCAGCCCTGATCCTCATGTTTCTTAACTGTCTAAATAATTAGAAATATACACTCTTGGGCTCAATTTAAGCTCTAAGTTGGAAATAATTACCATATCTATATCATAGTGTTAAATTCAGAATTACCTTACACTGGTGTGCCTGGGTGGCTCAGTCGGTTAAGTGTCTGACTCTTGGTTTAGGCTCGGGTCATGATCTCATGGTTCCTGAGTTCGAGCCCCACATCAGGCTCTGTGCTTGGAATTCTCTCTCTCCCTCTCTCTCTGCCCCTCTCCCTGGCTCACCACCCCTTTGTCTCTCTCTCTCTCTCTGTCTCTCTCTCTCACACTTACAGTGACAGCCATATGGACAACATTTATAAGTGTTAGCTAATGAGAAATGGTCAAATGAAATACAAATGCAAATATTAAAAAAATCATTATTAGTTATATCCAGGAATGAATTCTAACATGAAAATGCATGTTAAGAAGAATCAGATATTACATTATTTTCATCTTGGCCCTTATTGTTAAATTTACAATATGTAAGAATACTTATTTCCTAGAAATAAATATAAGCTTAGAAAATAAAAATTTCATGGGGCGCCTGGGTGGCGCAGTCGGTTAAGCGTCCGACTTCAGCCAGGTCACGATCTCGCGGTTCGTGAGTTCGAGCCCTGCATCAGGCTCTGGGCTGATGGCTCGGAGCCTGGAGCCTGTTTCCGATTCTGTGTCTCCCTCTCTCTCTGCCCCTCCCCCGTTCATGCTCTGTCTCTCTCTCTCTGTCCCAAAAATAAATTTAAAAAGTTGAAAAAAAAATTAAAAAAAAAAATAAAAAAAATAATAAAAAAAAGAAAATAAAAATTTCAGGTGGAAGAAATGGACAATAGCAGGATCCAGACAGGATCTGAGAGACTATCACAGGAGGTCCAAGTGTTTGGTGGGCAGTGAAAGACACTGTTGCATAAGCTTCAGTGCAGGACTGTATCCCATTCGTATGTGCATAAGGAAATTTCAAAGTGTAGGGCTTATAGTAAGAGTTGAGTCATTATTTCTTGATTGAACTTATCCTAATGTCAAACACAAGAAGTGTCTTTTCTCGTTCAAAGAAAACAGCAAAATTCAAGAATAGGAATAAGGCTACCTAAACAAACATGCTTTATAATCTCACAGGGATTTGATGGGAAACATACCTTTGACCACTGGTTTGGGCATGAAACAAAACTTTCAAAGACAACGAAAAAGTTAAGTAAGATCAAAGGTGAAGCTCAAGTTGTTTGGTGACTACCTAACTGTATGTATACTGTGATAAAACATCTGATTTGTCTGCAAGGTATTATAGTTACTTTGCTTTGATTTCTAGTCAAATTCTGCCCTCTAGTGGCAACATTACCCTTTGGCATTGAAAATAATAATGAAATTAGATATAACTGATCCCACCTCCCACCCTTATCCCCAGCCCCCAACCATAACGCCATAAAACGTATTGTACTTCTTCCTGAGGTAGAAAATTCAGGTAGATGTTGTAGATATCTGTGAATTTGCATGTGTGTATGTATGTGTACTTGTCTATCAGGCATCAGATATTTTATTCCATTTCTGTAATATTTGTGGAAAATATTGAGCATGAAGAGAGTGAAAATTGAGCATATCAGAAAGTATAGTTAGGGATTTCTACTAATTTTCAGGTACTTTAATGCTGAATATATTGTTTATTTTAAAATATTTAATTTGGCTCATCTTAGATTTATGTAGTTTAGTTATTCTACCTCCCAATACAGACTTAATCAATGACAGATTTGTATTTATTACTTTTCTTATTTTAATCATAATATAAACATCTCTTTAGCATGAGGAGGAAGAAGAGTTGGTAAACTTTTCTCTTCACAAGGATGTGAGATCCTAATCAAGCTCCAAAGGAGCTTGAGTTGAGGTAAGAGTCTAAGTTTCCCGGTGGTAGACCAAGCTATTGTGCAAACTGCAAACCAGCCAGTAGCCTCAGGCAGCAGTTTGCCTAGTTCTGTCCTTATGCAACCTCCAGGCACAAGCAAAAGTGTCTTTGTGAACAACATGCTGTCTAGTCTTATACCAAAGTAATATTTTTATTGTTATTAGAGAATTGACACAGACAAGGTATCCCAAATGTCTGAAAGTTAAATTAGAACATGCAATGAAAGAATGAGAGGGGAAAGAGAGAAAGAGGAGAAACAGTGCTAACAAGCAGGAGAGGACACAACACTTTACAGAAAAATAACTTCCATTCCAAAAAATTCAAAAGAAATTTGGTATCATCATATTAAAAAATTGTACTTATAAGTGAAGAGGTCCATTAAGGTAAAATACATTAAAGCAAAACCAAACAGGGGCATGTGGGTGGTTCCATTGGTCGAGCATCTGACTCTTGATTTTGGCTCAGGTCATGATCTTATGGTTGATAGGTTTGAGCCCTGATCAGGCTCTGCGCTGACAGTGCAGAGTCGGCTTGGGATTCTCTCTCTCTCCTTCTCTCTCTCTGCCTCTTCTCTGCTCATGCTGGCTCTCTCTCTTTATCTCAAAAATAAACAAACTTTAAAAACAAACAAACAAACAAACAAACAAACAAACAAAAACACAAAGAAACCAGGGTAGTGTAGGTAAGAAGTTGGTGGTAATGGTGGTGATGATATTTTCTCAAATTTTTTCCTAGTGTTTTCCAGGAGTAAGAACACACTGAAATGCTGATGCTAATATCCAGTCTCATTATATATTTAGTAATATATTTCTCTAATGCATGTGAAGGAATCAGACTATCAGACTCTAAGGTCAATAAGCATTAAGAGCACATTACGTATTAGGCCAATTCTCTTAAGCCAATTTCTGACTTACCAACTGATCTAATTTTTTGGCTTCTCATCGTTTTCCTTAAATAAGAAACTGAAATTAGCTTTATTGATATGAATATCTGACCTCTTTGGAAGTTATATTTCTCCCTGCAAATCAATAAATTCATATTCTGATTAATATATGTCTATTTTACATTTAACTAGACCCACGTGGTGTCCCTGAGGCCGACCAATCCAATATATCTGTCTCCTAAGACCGAGAACCCAAACACAGGCCAAGGAAATGCACCTTATAAAGTCAGTCCGTGGGCAGTTAGCAATCTCCTTTGTGGTGACGGCTATTAATCACTGAGCACCACCCCATCATCCTTCCCTTCCAGAAAACTCTGCTACACTTACTAAAAGCTTAGTGTCCACATCTTCTATGTGTATCTGCTCTCTATGAAATTAGATAAGGGCATTCAGTTCCAATTAAAATGAGATGAACACATTCAGTTCTGAATAAGGAAAATTCTACTCAGAAGCTTAAAGAATTAGATGGAGCAAAATGATGTTTCTGAATGCGAAGTAAAATAAAACCTGAAAGAAGTAATCCGTGAGCTTATAAGAAGTGCAATAATTTCTCCCCTCTTCCTCTTTCTCCTTACTTAATTGACTGAGGAGTATGCCATATGCTATCAGAGCGATCTTACTGTAAAGAATTATTTTGTCTTTTTACAAGAAGAGAACTCGTGGAGAGGGAAGTGCTATTGGTACATGATGTACCAAGCCCAGTAAAAAGGTTTCAGCGTGAATCTTCATGCTCCAAAATAGTTGACAAAACTTAGCAAAGTAGCATCTAGTGAATCGTTCAGTCTAGAAATTTATCACCTCTGTGATAAAGGGGAATCTGAGTTCATAAAATTGTCTGAATGTGACATAATTGAAGTATTTAATCGATACATCAATAGCTATACACATGAAGAAAAGACCAGTTCTTCCAATAATGAGGTTATCTTAGTTCTCCATATTGGATTCAGCTTAATACATCGTTTTTGTTATATAAAATTCAGCATGTAAAGATGGGTAAAAAAACACCCACAGAAAATACACACTTCATTTACAAGCCTTTTAAAAGTTAAGGTTTTAGGGGTGCCTGGGTGGCTCAGTTGGTGAAGCAAACAACTCTTGATTTCAGCTTAGGTCTGCACTGAGAGTGCAGAGCCTGCTTAGGATTCTCTCTCTCTCCCTCTTTACCCCCCCCCCCCCCATAAATAAACATAAAAAAAAAATAAAACCAATAATGTGTAATTTTGGGAAAAAAAACAAATAAAAAATAAAAGTTAAGGTTTTAATATTTTCAAACTAGAGGGATTATTTATAAAGCTGATTAAAAATATATACAGAATATATATATAAAATATTTTCTATCAGGTATAAAAAACTATCTAATGTATTACATACACTTAGATATTTAAAAGCTTTCATCCTGAATTCCAATAGTTTTATTTTGTACACAATTTTATGTAATGTAAATAATGATATTTGTTCAGGTATCTTACATGGATCCCAGCTAAGAAAACCTATAGTTACTTTAGCTTAATTAATATCTACATGATGCATATTCATTATTTTTGAGAAGTTCTACAATTTCTGGTGAAATTTTTGTTGAGAAGTAAAAATCTGTTAAAAAGAATGTGTTGGGAAATGCAGTAACAAACTCTGAAAACTGAAAGGAAAACGGATGAGGCACATTTGGGGAGCGGAACACAGAGACACTGATTACACATGAAGGGCTCAGAGAATCCAGAGGGAAAAAAGAAAAAACAAAACAAAACAAAATTTTACTATCATAAATAGAATATATGAAAGAAAATTGGTGAGGAAAACAGAGAAAATGATTAAAATTAAAAAAAAAAAACATTGGTGGGGCTTCATTGAGTGAGGATTTCAAAAATCCAGACAGACTTAGTTTCAAATTGGATTAGTTCATTGAGAAGATTCAGCAACTCAAAATTCTGGAATAGTAATCAAAGGAGGAAGGACACACAAAAATGAGTGAAGATTAAGAAAAAAGACACACAGCAAATGGCAATAGGAAGGAGATGAGTCAATAAATCCTGGAAATGCCTGTTTTCAAGAAATAGGCAGAGAGAAATGAGTTGGCTATGATGCCATAGGGAGAACGTGGTGACTGGAGAGTGTTTCAGAAATGAAATAGGATAAATTACAAGCCAAGTATAGAGAAATAAGAGGAAGAATACTTGAAGGGGATGCTGAACATTTTGAGGCCGAGGTGCCTCGCTATACTTAAATATCCAGTTCGCAGCTCCATTTATAGGCAGTATCTGGGGAGAAGGAATGCAATGTAGATAAAGACTTGGAAGAAAACTGCTGTGGTCTGTAGTTGGCTGTGCAGATGTGGGAAGGACCACAGGCTTTCTGAGTTTTATTTTCAATTTGTTTATAGCTCCCTCAGCAAACCTTCTTCCTGGTAACTATACATAACACTGTCTAGTTTAGTTTTTTTCATCTACCTTCTAAACAGTTCTCAAATAAATCCCTTTATGTTTGGCTCTACCACCACAGACTTTGTTTAGATTCTTATTTATTTATTTATTTATTTATTTATTTATTTATTTATTTATGAGAGAGAGAAGAGTATGAGCAGAAGAGGGGCAGAGAGAGAGAGAGAGGGAGACACAGGATTCAAAGCAGGGTCCAGGCTATGAGCTGTCATCACAAACCCAGATGAAGGGCTTGAACTCACAGACTATGAGATCATGACCTGAGCTGAAGTCAGATGCTTAACTGACTGAGCCACCTAGGTGCCCCTAGATTCTTTTTTTTTTAAGTTTATTTTTATTTATTTTGAGAGAGAGATAGAGAGCAATTGGGGGAGGGGCAGAGAGACAGGGAGAGAGAGAGAACCCCAGGCAGGCTCCTGGCTGTCAGTGCAGAGCCGAAGTGAGGCTCAAAGGCACAAACCATGAGATCATGACCTGAACCAAAATCAAGAGTTGGATGCTTAACTGACCTAGCCACCCAGGTGCCCCAAGATTTTCAAAGCATCTAGTTTTAATTTTTATTACAATTTTAACCTGATTACTGAAGATCATCCTTCTTTAAGTTTTCATGCTGTAATTTGTTGTCCATAATATGGATTGATCACTTGATCTGTTTAAAGTACAAATAAAATCACATCCACAACTTTAAAATCTTGTGTGTCATACACATGTCTCAAAGGCCTAGAACCACCTAGAAGACCAGCCTCCTGGCACTTCACGCTTGCTATCAGAATGCTCTGACTGCTCCTACACCTTACTGTTTGATGTTTTTATGCCTTTGCACTTGCTGTGTGTTTTGTCTCAAAAACCTCCCACACTCTCCATGTCACTTTTCAAAGATTTGGCTCAGGTGCCATCTTCTCCAGAGAGTCTCTTAACGCTTCCCCTACCCGCAAAATACCACTACTTTTAAAAACATCCTCCACGTACTTTTCCCATAGTGCTCCCTCCTACCTCCCTTAACAGGCCTTAACTCCTTATTCCGTGGGGCCATATCTTATAATTTACTTGAACCTCAATACCAGTAAATGTTTGCTGGTACTGATTCCTTGTAGACAAGAATATTTATGAAACAGGCTGGGCAGCAAAGAAGTAGAGAACTTGACAAAGGAAACTGAGTAAGTCAGAAATGTGTAAAACTGTCACCCAAACACGATAAAGTGAGAGTAATAATAACTGTCCTATATGTGCCATGGAAGTTAGAATTAGAAAATGCGTATATTTTATGAGGGCATAAAATACACTGCATGAAAAAGTCATTATTGTCACACTTGCAAACTGAATAGCATTAACTGTTAACTCTCCTGGGCTCAGAAGTTAGCCTGACTTCTCACCTTGATTCTGAAGCCTTCTTCAATTGGGATTTCACATAGCCACAGGGCTACTGTCGCAAGCCTGTCATGTAGAGGGCTGGAGTTTTGTCCTGGAGGAATCTGTGCTAGTCTCCAGCCCCTGTGGCACTGCCCAGAGCACTAACTTCATGGACTTTAGTCCTAGTGGAGCAAAGCAACTTTAACTGGGTTAAGATACACATCTAAATGCAAATAAATTGCATTTTGCATGTTTACATATACACAGGGGCATATTTATTTAATAATACCTACATCAGCATTTTTAATTACCCTATAGGGCAGCAAAGCCACTTTGGCCATGATTCTGTAGCTAATGACTGTACTAAGTCTAAGGAACAAGTGAAAATAAAGCATTTTCAAATTCTGAAGGCAAATCACAAATTAAGTCCATTGTATTTTATTGGTTAAAATCCTAGTTTATTTGTCTTTTCTTTTTTTTTTTTTTTGAGAGAGAGAGACAGAGAGAGAGAGTTCATGCACGTGCACATGTGTCCCCATGCATGAGTGGGGGGAGGGGCACAGAGAGAAAGAGAGAGAGAGAATCCCAAGCAGATTCCATGCTGGCCATGGAGCCCTACTCCGGACTGTATCTCATGACCAGGAGATCATGACCTGAGCCAAAATCAAGAGTGGGGAGCTTGACCAACTGAGGCTCCCGGGTGCCCCCAAAACCCTAGTTTATAGTAGAAATACTGATATTTTAATCTAGAATTTCAGTGATTTTCTCAAAAATGGTTTTATATTTTTGTTAGTGTGGGTAAAGAAAGCAAAGTTCATTTCACTCTAAAATTTTCAATGAAGTTCAAAAATTAATATTAATAGTATGATATTTTCCAAAAGCATAGTTAGTAATTACCCTGCAAAACAATTTTGAAATTATGAGATTGTATCTTGACAAGGTAATCAGCCCTGTCTTTGAAAGTTCATTACATTCAAATATAAATAAAAATATGGACAAAGTGGATAGGCACTTTATAAATGTTTTATTTGGTTATATTTATTTTTATCATAGTAAAATATTAAAAAGTGAAATATTTGTCATTAGGAATGATCAATGTGATTATTTCACATAAAAGAATATTAATAGTCATTCAAAGTGATGAATCAGATCTATATCTATCGTGATGAAAGATGTTTGTAACTTACTATTGTGTGTTGTTATCCCACAAAAATCCCTCTTACTTGTGGTACAACCTTTCTCACAATGGTCACTTGAAAACATAAGGAAGATGGTAATTACAACACAATCTAGAATTCCCTCTCTTTTCCCAACTCACTCTACCTTTGCAATGACATTGACCCTGATGTAGCAGATATGAGAGGCTATACTTAACATTTGTCCTTACATATCTTCAGATATACACGTATCTCTGGAACTCTGGGTAAGATAAAGATGGATGATCCATCCCAGCCCCTCTTATTTATTTACTTGTTGATAGTCATTCAAGCTCCAACTCCTCAGAGATTCAGACATTTATAGTGTCTGATGAGGATGAGGAAGCCCAGGCCACCTGGTCATTTATTTGTATGAGTGCTTTCACTGGAGAAATAGAGCTTGCTGATGACATACTTACATTTGGTACCTGAAATCTATAAAAATGAAAAACAAAACAAACATGTAAACACATTGCAATTATCCTCTACCCAATTGCAGTGACTAGTAGTGAGCACTGCGGAGAAAAGAGCTATGCCAGTTTCCACGATTGGAGATGAAGATGGCCAGGAAGGAAGCCCAGGATTTAAGTGACAAGTTTTGCTCCAGGGTGTAGGGGACAGTATACTACAAAGTCAAGGAAGAGAGAATTCTATTTCTGGGCAGTTTGAGAAATTCCAAATGCCATTTCATTTGGCACCTGAACACCTGAAGTTTTGGGAACCACTTGGAAACAACACCTGGGCAAACAAATCACACTCTCATTCAGGACGTTCATACCAGGTGATGACTGATGGAGAAATCATGTGACACACTGAATTTCCTGGAAGTGTCTGAGAGAGGCTTAGAGGTCTGACAGAACATAAAAGAAGAACAAACCAGAGGGATCTGCTATATTCCAGTCAATGTAACTCCACTTGCACCATAGATACAAGGGTTAGGATACATCAGTTAATACTTATCTATCTTCCTTTATTTTATTGAGAAGTATTTCAGGGCTTTTTTTTTTTTAAGTCCCAGGACCTAGCACCATTTCAACCATGTGATGTATGTGCCACAAACGTTCATTGAATTAGATCGTGAGTGTTGGCACATTGAAAAAATACAAGGGTCTTTTTTTTCTTTTCTTATGCAGGTTCCATTCTCAGCATGGAGCCCAACATGGGACTCCATCCCATGACCCTGGGATCGTGGCCTGAGCTGAAATCAGGAGTCAACGTTCAACTGATTGAGTCACCCAGGTGCCCCAACATTGGATGCTTTTATGAGGAATATCTACAAATATATTCTAGGACTAATGTTTTACAGAACATAGTTAGGGAAATACAGATTTAGGCAGATTTTAATTATAATACTTTATTTTCTTTGAACATATGTTAATGGAAATAATTTTCCAGAATTTTATAAATCATTGATATGTGAAATCTGTGTGGAGGATAGATATTGATGAGGGTTGGCAAAGAAGCTTAGTCTGGATTGAACACATAACACTGTGGTAACAAACAACCCCCAAATGTGACTCACTTAACATAGTAAGGGTTTATTTGTTTTTCCCCATAACATGTTCATTGTCAAGAAGTCTCTGGTCATCATAGCCAGTTTGGGACTCAGGCTGAGGGAGCTGCTATCAACTGATATGCAGTCGGTAACTATGTTAGAAGGAAATGAGGTAGATTTTGAAGGTCTCCACTTGCTAATTAAATGTTCAGGCCAGAAGTACCAGCATGCCTTCCACTCTAAAGTTATGGATTGGATTTAGATTTAGAACTCCATTCAACTTCTAGGAACCAGGAAGTGCAATCATTTTATTGTGTCCAGGGAACAAGTACGAATATTTGTTCCATCAGAACTAATGATCACTGCAGTCAGTGGTAGTTAATTCTAATGAAGTGGAAATGTAAAGGCCCTAAAGGAATGAAAACAATCTTTTTTTTTTTTAATTTTTTTTAACGTTTATTTATTTTTGGGACAGAGAGAGACAGAGCATGAACGGGGGAGGGGCAGAGAGAGAGGGAAACACAGAATCAGAAGCAGGCTCCAGGCTCTGAGCCATCAGCCCAGAGCCCGACGCGGGGCTCGAACTCACCGACCGCGAGATCGTGACCTGAGCTGAAGTCGGACGCTTAACCGACTGAGCCACCCAGGCGCCCCGAAAACAATCTTGAAATAGAACAAATTTGAGGAATTCACACTATCAGTATTTGATGTTTGCCATAATACTACAATAATCAAACCAGTATAGTATTGGCCTAAGGATGGACGTATAGTGGCCAGAAATAGACCCAAATCTAAATGGACAATTGAGTTTTAAGAAAGATATCCTAAAGATTCAATGGAGTTTTGAAAGTATTTCCAACAAATGATGCTAAAATAACTGTGCAAATGAAAAGAAGAAATATTCAGCTCATGATCTATCTCATAGTCTACATCAAGTCAAATCAAGATGTGTCCTAAACGTATGTCTAAGAGTTACAGCTGTAATGCTTCTAAAAGAAAACAAAACAGGATATTGTCTTGGTGACCTCGGGGATAAGTAAAGATTTTACAGTTAGTACCTAAAAAGCATAACCATAAAAAAGGACAAAGTGGAATTTAGAACTAAAACTCAAAACTTCTCATCAAAGACACTGTTAAGAAACTTGAAAGGGAGAAATATTTCCATTAATTACATCTGACCAAGGCTTTGTATTCAGAATATGTGTAGAACTTCCACAAATCAATAATACAAAGATAAACAATACCATTAAGAAGTGGGAAAGGCTTGAGCAAACACTTTAATGAAAATAATCAGTGGCTAAAAATGTGAAAAGATGATGAACATTATTAGTCATCAGGGAAATGCAAATCAATACCACGATGCATGTATTTTCATACCTGCAAAAATGACTAAATGAAAAAGAGTGATAACACCAAATACAGGTATCCCTCACTTTTTGAAAGTTTGCATTATGCCATTTTGCTTTTAGGAAAGAACTACATTAGTACCTTGTTTTTCCTAAGCAAAAGAAATCCAAAGAGGATTTTTGCTTCTACAAGAAAGATGAAAGGCAAAAATAGTGTTGGGTGTTCGTTTTGCAGGGAGCCACCATGGAGGCTGTGTCAAGTCCCTTCTCCAGGAACTACACTCAGCATCTCAGCTATCAAGCGCCATAGCTTTGAACTGGTCTGTGAGCATCTGTGCCTTATGTTGATTTATGTTGTACATCTATTAGCAAGATGTGTCCTAAGGTAACAGAAAAGCCAAAAAGAGATGATTTTCTAGGTCAGGGAACACTCACATTTTTTCCTTATACATTGATGGTAACTACTTCTTTATGTCATTATGTCATTTTGGCTTATGAAAGGTTTCATAAGAATGTTTTTACTTTAGGATAGCGAGGGAAACCTGTGTTGGCAAGGATTTGGAGCACCTAGAACTTTCATATGTTGCTGACAGGAGTGTGAGGTGGCATAATCTATTTGAAAAACGTTTTGCAGTTTCTTACAAAGTTAGACATGTGTCTAATGATACAACAATTCTGCTCCCAGGTATTTATTCAAGAAAAAAAAAATAAAGCATCTATTCACAAAATGAATTGTACAAAAATATTTATAGCAGTTTTTTCATAATCCCCAATCTAGGAATAACCCAAATGACTATAAACAAGTGAACGGAGAAGGTATAAAACATATTCCTGAATAGAACCCTGTTGAGCAATAAAATGAATGAAGTTCTGGAATACATGACATTGTGGATGAGTCTCAAATTATTCTGCTGAGCAAAAAGATACCTAGATCTAAAAGAGTGTATACTTTATGTTTCCATTTATATGATGTTCTGGAAGAAGTAAAACTAATCTATGGTAAAATACTATTTTTTTTAAAGTACTGCTTCAGAGGGTATAGATTGTTTGGAAAGAGGTAGGCAGTAACTTTTGTGGTAATGCAAATGTTTAATATCATGATTAGGATGTTAATTACACAGGCTTGTATATTTATCAAAACTCACAGAGTTATATACTTAAGAACATTTCACTTATACTTAAGAGCATTTCACTATATGTAAATTAAAACACACACACACACACACACACACACACACACACACACACACACTATGATACCATTGCATTTACCTGAATAGCTAACATGAAAAAAATTTAGATGGTATTAAATGTTGGCGATAATGTGGAATAATTGGAACTCATTTATGTCTGGGTATGTTATTTGCAGCAACAACTTTGGATAACTTCCTCAATACTACTCATTGTGCCTGAATATTTGCATACTTAATGTCAAAATTATATTTCTAGGTATAACAAAACTTAAAAACATCCATATTAATACAAAGGTATGTACAAGAATGTTCCCAGTGTGTTTTTTTTTTTCCAGAGTAAAAGATGTTCATTTTTATGAAATACTATGTATATTATTTCGTTTATGGTTTTTGTTTTTTGTGTACTCCTAAGAAAATTTTGCTCAAAAGTCATTTTTAAATATATTTTCTTCTAGAAAGTTTATAATTTTCCTGCTACCTTTAGGCCTATGATACATTTCAACTGAATTTTTGTGCATGATGTTAAGTAAGGGTGAGATTTATTCTCTTCCAAAGGAATACCCAGTTGTTCTACCAAACTTTGTTGAGATGCCTGTGTCAAAAATCATTTAACCATATGTTATGAGGGTCTGTTTTTGGAGAATCAGTTCTGCTTTATTGATCTACATATCTATCTTTATGACAACACCACACTGTATTACTGTAGGTTTATATTAAGTATTTAAATATATAAGTTTAAGTCCTCAAATTTTATTCCTTTTCATAATTGTTGAATTTAAATATAATATTTAAAATTGGGCAGCAACTATGGGAAATCATGCTTTACTTGATTTTTTTCATATGCACTTGAAAAGTATTTGTATTCTACTGTTGAATGGAGTTTGGTGAATGAATAAAATAAGTAAAATTGACTGATTTCCTATACAATTCTGTCTAATTCCTGATTTCCTATACAATTTTTCTATCAGTTTCTGAGAAGGAATGTTGAAATACAAATTGCATTTGTTAATTGTTGTATTTCCCAATTCAGTTCATCAGTTTTGCTTCGTGTAATTTGAAACTCCATTATTGTTTGTATACACATTTAGGATAGTTATATATACTTGATGAATTGACCTTTTATCCCTGTGAATTGTTCCTTTTCATCGCTGGTAATATTCCTTTTTCTGAAGTATATTTTGTCTGATATTAATATATAGCCATTCCAGCTTTCTTATCGAGGAACTTACACAGTATATCTTTCCTATCCTTTTACTTTTTACTGATCAGTGTCTTTATCTTTAAAGTGGAAATCTTGTAGACAGCATATAACTAGTTCTTGTTTATCATCCAGTAGGACAGTCTCTGCATTTTAACTGGTTTGAAGCACATACTTTTCCTGTTATTATCAGTATGGTTGTGTTTAACTCTCCCATCTTGGTATCACCACCTATTGTCCTTTTGTTTCATTCTTAGTCTTTTTTCCCCCTTTTTAGACTTTTTTCCTATTCCATTTTATATCCACTATTTATCAACTATACTCATATATATATATATGTGTGTGTGTATATATATATATATACACACACACATATATATATATACATATATATATTTAAATTTTTTAATGTTTATTTATTTTTTGAGAGACAGAGAGAGACTGAGTGTGAGTGGGGCAGGGGCAGAGAGAGAGGGAATCACAGAATCTGAAGGAGGCTACAGGCTCTGAGCTGCCAGCACAGAGCCCAATGTGGGGCTCAAACTCATGAACCATGAGATCATGATCTGAGCCAAAGTAGGACGCTTAACCAACTGAGCCACCCAGGCGCCCCAACAATTCTATACGTTACTCACTGTTCGTCATGCTAAGTGTACTCTTTAATCTCCATCACCTATTTCACCCATCTCCTCACCTACCTCCCATCTGTTAAACATCCGTTTGTTCTCTATAGTTAAGAGTCCATTTCCTGGTTTGAGTCTCTCTTTTTTCCTTTGTTCATTTATTTTGTTTCTTAAATTCCACATATGAGTAAGATCATATGATATTTGTCTTTCTCCAGCTGACTTATTTCACTTAGCATAATACTCCAGCTCTATCCATGTTGTTGCAAATGGAAAGATTTCATTCTTTTCTATGGCTGAATAAATTCCATTGTCTATATATACATCCCGTATTCTTTATCCATTCATCTTTTGATGGACACTTAAACTGCTTTCGTAATCTGGCTACTGTAAATAATGCTTCAACAAACCTAGAGGTGCATATAGCTTTTCAAATTAGTGTTTTTGTGTTCTTTGAGTAAATACCTGGTAGTGCGTTTACCGGATCATAGTATAGTTCTATTTTTAATTTTTTTGAGAAACCTCTGCACTATTTTCCACAGTGGCTGCACCAGTTTGCATTCTCACAGTGCATGAGGGTTCCTTTTTCTCTACATCCTTACCAAAACTTATTTCTTGTCTTTTTATTTTAGCGATCCTGACAGGAGTGAGGTTGATTATCTCATTGTAGTTTTGATTTGCTTTTCCCTGATGATGAGTGATGTTGAGCATCCTTTCATGTGTCTGTTGACCATCTGTATGTCCTCTTTGGAGAAATGTCTGCTTATGTCTTCTAAGTACTCTTTCTTATATTTTAAGCGGTTGTTGTAATGTTTACAATATGCATCTTTACTTATCACAGTGTGCCTTCAGGTAATGGCATATTGTTTCATTTATAGTAAGAAATTAACAACAGTATGCTTCCATTTCTCCTTTCCATGTTTTCTTCTATTTTTGTCATCTATTTTACTTCTACATACATTACAAACCCTGTAATATAATATTATTAATTTAAGTATTTAGTTTTCTGTTAAGGACATGAGAAAACGAGAAAGAAGATTTTCTACTTTTATATTTACCCACACAATGACCTTTCTTGGCACCCATCTTTCCTTTATGTAGATCCAGGTTTCTGTCTTTTATCATTTATCTTCCACATGAAGAAATTTGTTTATCATTTCCTCTAAGGCAGGCCTACTAATTGTGCTCGCTTGCTAGTTCAGTCATCAGTAACCCAAATATCACCCAGGTTTCCTTTGGTTTATTGATTGAATTTTTCTGCTTGTTATGACTTGAAGATTTATGAATCTCCAAAATTCATGTATTGAAATCTAATCCCCAGTGTGATGGTATTTGCAGATTGGGGCCTTTGGGAAATAATTAGGTCATGAGGGTGGCACCCTCATGAATGGGATTAGTGCCTTTATAGGAAGAGGCAGAGAACTGGCTGGCTCTCTTTCTGCCTTGTGAAGCTGGAAGAGGCTTCTCATCATGCTTCCAGCCTGCAATACTATGAGAAATAAATTTGTTATTTGTAAGGTGCCCATTCCATGGTAGTTTGTTATAGTCATCTTAACTAAAACTGCATCTTGACATATCAAGTAATTTGTTTTATTAAATGTTGCACATTGTGTTTTCTCATTAAGTGTCTTGATTTTGTTATTATTTTTTTTTAGTGGTTATTGGGCTTTGTCTTGGCAAGCATATATACAACCTGTAGAATATTTGATTTCCCTACCCCATGTGAGCTCTGTCAATTGTTCAGTGTATAATTTCTGGTCACTATTTCCTGATCTTTTGGCATTTCTATGCACGTGTGACCTAGTACATATTTCTGGACACTTTTTCTGCATGATTTTTTTTTTTTTTTATTTCCAGAATAGTACTTTGGAAATTCTAGGTCACTCGGCATTCCTGACTCTGATCTCATTCTCTTCAATGCAGCATGTCCAGAAACAAGTTCTGTTTGGATTTTTTCTCCCTATGCCTACACTTAGAGTTGCTTCCATACAAATTACTGGGGCAACTATGGGATTCATATTATTTATTTCCTTTTTTTCAAAAGTCACAGAAATGTGCTGGTTATTGCATAATGTGTATAAACACATCTGTCAAGTATTCTAATTTTTTTGAGAGAAGTTAAGTCTGTGTCTAATTACTCATCATGGTTGGAAATGGGAGTCTCTCTCCCTCTCTCCCTCCCTCCCTCTCTCTCTCATATAATATTTATATATATATTTATATATATTTACACTTATATACATATATATATATAAATACATGCATATGTTTAATTTCTTTATTCAATCTTTTTATTTCTTTAATCTCTACACCCAATTTAGGATTCTAATTCACAACCCTGAGATCAAGAGTTATATGCTACTCTGACTGAGCCAGCCAGGTGTGTATATATATATATATATATATATATATATATATATATAAATATAAATATAAAGTATATCTTTCTCAAGCCTCTCTGCTTAATAATAACCTAGTTCTTTTAATACTCCCTTTCCTCACTGTAAAATATCTTCATAAGAATTATTTATTCTTAAATAAAAATATAGTCCACTAAATTGTGTTCTCAGTTTTTTATGGCATTAAATTATACATCAAAAAAAGTAACAAAATCAGTGTTTCTTTGGAACAAATTTATGGATGATTAAGAATACATGTGGATATCCCATGGAGCAAAGTAGGGCTGCAAGTTCCTCTATAACTTAGTTTCATTAACCTATCCAATTTTTTTTCTGTCAATCCACTGTTGCCATTGGGATGGGTTATCACTGGCTCCATCCCCATAATAATGACATTAACTCAAATTATTTCTGGTTTTGGATTAAAATTGTATGCAATAATAGCACTGTACTACATTTTTATTAGACTGTAAATAATCCTTATTTATTCTGGGGTACATACCATTTTAGTTGTCTTTACCTATGCTGCTTAAATTAAACCTCACCAAAAAATTCTGTAAGGTGCATAGTAATGACTGGATGGTACAAATGAAGTTACGGCTTTTAGAAGCTAAGTGACTTGCTCAAGTTTATACAGTTAGTTAATAATTGAGGTAGGATTTACAAATGATCTTAATTCCAAGTCTGACCCCTAATAATAATTTTAAAAGGGCTTTTATGTTAAACAGATTTAATTTAAAAGCCTCTTCTCTGACTCATTAGACACATGACCCTGAACCAAATAGATAATGTATTTGTCACAGTTTTCACTTCTGCAAAAAGGGCAGTAATGTTATTAGCCTCGCAGGGTTGTTTTAAGAGTGAAGTCACGTAACATTAACGAAAGTGTCCAACAATGTTCCTGGCATACTCAAAGCATTTGATAAACAACATTGTGCTGGGTTACACAAGGTCTACTCTTCACTCTTCTGCTCTTAACTCTGGGAGATTGATATCCATTAAAAAAAAAAAAAAACAAAAAACAAACACCAGAGCTTCAGTTAAGTTAATGTTGAATGACAGCCTTAAAAAGATCAGAGAGAGACAAACAAGAATCAGGATATTTATTCTATTCCCTTGTTTCTCTAACTGGAGCCTCTTTATTTATAGTCCCTCAAAGTAGCTTCTTGTAAAGATTCCTCCTCTATTCTGGTAACTTCTTAGAGATTTCCTGGTGCCCAGATTTTCTGCACTATCCCTATTGGTTTCCATTTGTATTATCCATTCATTTGTAATTAGACTCTTTGTAAATAAATATCTTTGAGTTGTTCTGATTTGAGGCTTCCATTTATTTCTTGTTGGGTACAGAGCTGACATATTTTTCTTGTCTTTCTTTTTCCATTATACTGCATTTCTTTCACTTTTCAGACTTTTGAATGCCTTAGGTCATGACAACTAATGCTCAGGTTACTTGTAAAATTAGGGGGGATTAAAATCCTGGTTGTGAGAATTATGGTGAGAACCTAAAGAGATAAGGTATGTGAAATATGTTTTCTTAGTAGAAAAAATAGTATTTTATCTTCTTATTGCATTTAATATTAGTAATGCTTTAGTATGTCTTAGTAATGTTTTACAACAGTACATATTTTTGTATGTATATAAATGTGTGCATATATATGTACAATTACATAAGCATGTATGTAAACATGTATACATACATGTATGCATCTATCTACTTATATGTATTTATCTACCTATCTACTTTGAGAGAGAAAGAGAGAACGAGAGAGAGTGAGAGAAGGGAGAGAAAGGGAGGGAGAGAGAGAGAGGGATTGAGAGAGAGAGAAAGAGAATTACTTGGGGAATGTCCTAAAAACTATCTTTAGCCAAACTGTTTACTGTGGTAGTTAATTTTGAAATTAGTCATGCCTTTCCTTTTGCTTTTAATCAGATGAGAAAAACAAAAAAAATACAAGGAAATCACATAATTCCTATATCTTTATTTCAATATGAAGCCATAGAAAAGGATGGCAATAGGTAAAAAAAAAAAAAAAAAGTAAATTAGGTTAATGTCTGAAGCTAGCACAAAAGTGATACAAGTGTAATTGCATATTTTTAGTTTTTATCTGATGTTATAAAATATTCAGTTCATAATTTATCATTAAAATATGCTGGATAACTTTTTTATGATAATACATTAGAAGCGAGTCTCTTGTTTTCATTTATTTGAAGAAACCTCCCATCAATTGCCATTTGTTTCAAGTTTGCTATCCTATCATTAGTAGGAGACGAGTGCCCTCTTCTGGTTCTGTAATAAAACTGTTGATCAATTAATGCTACCTCTGGCTGAGTCATTTTCCCTTCATAGTCTTCTTTTTGCAGAGATATTTAATAAAATCATGTGCATTTTGCCATGTTTTATCCTCTGCCACAGCAGCATAATAGACAGCCATTACTTCTAAGCAATTGTCACTTCTTGGTCTTCATCTTGTTAACCTTTCTCTAGGGCACAGCTATAAATGGTTGTCTCTTTAATGTTTTTATTCCTGGGTTAGGGAAACAGATTTTAAGTATCAGATTCTGAGCAAGAATGTCACATTTTCTTGTAACAAGTTTGAAGTAAACAAAAAGAAAGAAGGGAATTGGAGAGAAGGTTGGTATATTTAGCAACTCAAGGCAGTCTTAATTACTTGGATGATATAATGGGAGGATACTAAGAACATGCCTTCTCTCTGTCTGTCTCTCTCTCTGTGTCACACATAGGCAAACTGACCTATCAGATGCCTAAAAATACTTATTATTATTCTTAAAAATCATTTTTGACTAGTAATTTGTTCACTCTATATGTTCTTTGTGGGAACCCTATGTGCATTTCTCTCAGCCGGCACTTTAAGAAAAAAGAAAAACAACACAAGCAAAAGGCAAGCAAAAAATCTAGACCGTGGGAGAGTAATGTTTTTAAAAATAAGGATCTATTTTGCTTCTCTTGTCATCTTTAGAATAGCCATGGATTCCTCTGACTTTGGTTGCTGATCAACAGTCAGGATCACAGCCAGTTTTGACACGATCTGAATATGCTGTCAAAACAGTGTTGAGTCAGGGTCAAGAATTACATCTCCAGTAAGCTATCTTTTGAACACACGTATTCCACATGGGAGGCTCACTTTATTTTAATGTTTAATTGGCAGGTCAAGCCAGAAAGGGAATGGACTTTCCACATTTTGCTCTTAAAACCTAGATTTTTAAATCAGTGGTCTTTGTCTATGCAAGGAAAATGATCTTACAATTTAGAATTGAAAATATTATCACACCAAGGTAGGAGGGGTTTCTTGCCCCACAGAATCACCTCCTAAAGAATCAAAAGCATCAGATGGTCATTCAAGTCCATTTTTCTCTTTGTTCATATAAATAAAATACTGGTGCTAACACAACTGCTATAGGCAAGAAGGGAGAGAGGAATTTATTTGCATCAAAGTTTTAGGCAATATTTTAGGCAATTTGGATAAAAATTCATTTTTAATGGAAAAATAAGAAACCATTATTTCCATATTTTCCCTTGCCAATATTCTTAGATACTTTAGAAGAGCCAATATTGATGTAATAATTTTTAATTTTAAAGATTGATTCTCTCAGATTAGAGAATTGATGTAATTATCCTGATAACCCAGATCTAAAGAGGTTTTCAGAAATAAAACAAAACAGAACTGGGATTACCCTATCTTAGTCCCACTATAAACCAAGATCGTGAATGAGTATCGTTCTCTTCATTTTATGTAGCAGAAAAGCATTGCTGGAAATCCCTCCACATGAAATGAGAATCAACTGACTCTGTGTTTTTTAATATTTTACCTAATCATTTAAGACAAAAAAAGTCCTGAGTTGCTTAGGCTTTTAAAAGATTGGCTATGAATGTCAAAAATCAGAGCAGCAATAGATGGCACTAGAAGATCAAAAGTCTCAGAGGCAATCCTGCTCTTTATTTCTTTGGTCTGTCCCCAAAATGCCTTTGACAGGATTGTCAAAGTTGGGGGAGGGGTGAGGTTGGAGAGAGAAGCAAAGCCGCAGTGGCAAGGGTACTGATTCTCTTGCCTACTTTTTCTGGAAGGAATCCTGGAATGCTTTGGGGAAAAGCAAATGGCCAATTTCCTACTAAGATTCTGCTAAAGGCACAACATTAACTGTCCCATATAGTTCAAATCAAAAATAAAGGAAGTTCCACCCAGATTTTTATCAGAGGTTTCTGCTGTTTCACTTGCTGCAACTGATAATTGAAGTTTTGCTGTCTAGAGAAAGCTCAATGAATGTTATTTGTCATTAAGGCAGTTATTACTTTTTTTTTTTTCCATAGATGACTCACAATCACTTAAAAAAATACACGTTTCTATTTTTTTCCCAACGAAGCTGACACAGTCCTTAAAACATTCTTTCCTTTCTTTAAACCTGGCATGGAGTCTATGTTATGGCAATGGATTTATTTAATTTATTTTTTATTTTATAAATCCTTCAAGGCTGAACCCTGTCTGCACAAAACTTCGCCCTGCCTCAGCTTGACTAACCCACAGCCATGACTCATCTTTAACAGTGGCAGCTTTTGAAGCACATTCCAGCCCTGCTTTTTCCCACAGCTCTCCTAATCCTCTTTCACATGACCATGAAGCCTGCCTTTAAATCCAACAGAAGATGTTTCTGACGTTTTTTTCAAGGCTATAAAAACTATTTCCAGGTCCAAGAGTGGGGAATGATATGTGGATGTTTGGAGAAAGTCCAGGGTTATCGTTTCTCTTTCCAGCTAGCTACTAAGAAGGGTCTTAAAAATCTCAGTATTCTGTAAAAATGCATCCAAAGAAGGATTGCATTTCCAATACAGTATTTTCAGTGGCAAAAAAAAAAAAAAAATTAAGAAATCATCAGTTTCTGAAGATAAACTTTAATCAAATCTGGATTTAGAGAATATTTTTAAGAAATATTTAATGGCTCAGAGAAATAGTGTAGAATATTTCTGCTTTATTTTCTTACTAATGGGATTTGTTTTCTCTTATTTTATTCCTCTTTATTGGTGACCAAGAGCAGAACAGATTTATCTAAAAGTAAAATTTAGTAACACATGTGATGTTAAAGAATTTCTATTATCAGGGATCATCACTGGTCACTACCATAGAAACCACGGATGTGAATGGGAAACATCTTTCTCTCTTTTTCTTCTTCCTTTCCTCCTCCCTTGCTCCTGTCCCCTCTTTTTTCTTTTTTCTTTCTTTTCTCTTTTCCTCAATCCTCCCTCCTCCTTCTCTCTTTTTCTTTTCTTTCTAATATACAGTCCATAAGCATTTTTGAATTCTTATTCTGTTCTTGAGCATTACCCACACATTGTTTCTTCTAAATTTCCTAATTGTATCTATCCATTGACTTTTAACAAAGAAGAGTGGTCTGAGGATATGTGTATATATAGAGAAAGTATTCTGTGTTTTGAGAGAAGCAAGAATATTAGGATGTTTTCTGCTTATTTTCCAAGTTGGTGTGTTCAAAGAAAAATGTATATGGATGGTATTATATAAAACATTAGAACTGAGATGGATTCTCCTTTGCACATAGAATGAAATTAATTACGCATCAATATTAAGAAATTGAGTGAAGCTGGGGCGCCTGGGTGGCCCGGTGGGTTAAGCGTCGGACTTCAGCTCAGGTCATGATCTCGCGGTTCGTGAGTTCAAGCCCCCCGTCGGGCTCTGTGCTGATGGCTCAGAGCCTGGAGCCTGTTTCGGATTCTGTGTCTCCCTCTCTCTCTGACCCTCCCCCGTTCATGCTCTGTCTCTCTCTGTCTCAAAAATAAATAAACGTTGAAAAAAAAAAAAAGAAATTGAGTGAAGCTAAAGAATTGATTTGAATCATTTTTCCTGCATTAATTTTAAGTAGTCTGCCTTTGGAATTTCATTGTGCACAGCAACATTACCTGAGATTTTTTTCCACAGAGGGATACAGGAACTAGATTTCTTGTTGAGAATTTTTCTGGTCTAATGACTATGGCATTTAAAGCATTCAACCTCACTTTTTCATGCAATGAAATTATGGCAAAAGAAGACTTGGTGAGATTTGAACTAGTAGCTGGAGAAAAAGCCAGCTGTCCAAAAAGGATGTAGAGACAGTAGTCTACTCCCCAAGGTAGGGGGAAAGGAGAAAATAACAATCCGTTTCCTTGTCTATAATAAAACTGACATTTTCTCTTCCAGGTTACTCCAGGAAAATCATGTTTTTTTAATAGCAGTAGCCAGAGGCTTCTTATTATAACCTAGAAAATCCTGAAGATTGCATTTAATCTTGCATTTAATGCTATCACAGATTTCCCTCCAAATTATCTTACATATTAGAAGAATCTTTTAAATCTCGACCCATCTATTAAAGGAATTAAGAAGACTCCCAACAAGATTTATAGGCTCAAGTCTGGAAAATTTTAAGGACACAATAATAAAAATCTATGCCAGAACAGATTTAGTGATGTACATCAGCGATTGTCAAGTTTTTTACTCTTCACAATGCTTTTATTAAGGGAGTCCAGCAGGCTCTATCTTACTCATCCTAGTAAAGATGTTAGAGGCAAGTGTAATTATTGGCATCTTCCTGTCACTAAGAATAATTATCATATCTATGAAGACAAAGTTTTAAGCCTCAATTCTAATTCTGCCCTTCCTTACTTACGAAGCGCATTCTTTACCATATCTTGCTTTAAAAAATAAAACCAACAAAAAATATTCACCCAATTATTGTATAGGAAAAGAATGAGCACATATATTGAAAGTACAGAGGAAGAACAACAATTGGATGCCATAATTTACAACTGCAAAGATGAAGCAGCTTTCTGGATTGTAGCCAGTAGGAAGAATGTGTGCAAAGGAAATATGGGAAGCAAGAATGATCTGAGATGTGGGCAGACAAGAAGGCAAGAGATGGACTGCAGAGGTCCTCATAGAGAGTGCTCAGTCTTTATTTGAAAATGGATGAGACTCTACTTCTTAGTTTTTTTCAGGCATGAGATTGGAATGATTAGATTGAGATAAAAAAATTTTTTGGAATATGAAATGGCAATTGGAAGAGGAAAAGTAATTTCATGGAGGGCAATTAGGATGACACCTCAGAAATTCAAGTAAAAATATCAGAATTGGACTAGGTTGATGGTTGCAAAGATTGAAACCGTAAAGTTATTTAAAAATATAATGAATAAAATGTAGGAAGTGAAGGAGATTATGGCATAGTGTGTGTTATGATTATGGTACCCGTTGAGTGTTGAGCTAAGTTTCAGGTATCCAGGTAAAGAAATTGAGTGAGTTACTGGATATCTGCTCCTATACATTAGCACAGAAGATAGATCTGGAGACATAAATTTAGAAGACAATATCACACTGGTGTTAATTTATGCCATTGGCATTTATGAGGGTATGAATGGGATAGTTATGACCAGGGCCACATGGTAAGAAAGGTAAGGAAGAATTTTGACATACAATTTATGAGTTGTATGAGGCAAGAGCAGTGGAATGGTGGTTCAACTGAGAATCAAACATGAGGCAGTTAACGTGAGAATGGAGTCATCCTTGCAGCAGATTTATACCAAAAAAGTTCTATGTTAGTGAAATAAAACACATGCGTTTCTCAAGACTATAACTTTAGAAGTCCAGACCAACTTTGGCATTTATTTCACATGGATGTGAATTACCCTGAACGGAAGGGATCCGCTCTGTATTCTATGGAGACTGGAGAATTATCAGGTTAATCTCAGAAGCAGTACAAGCTGATCTTTCAGTGTTGGAACTATATTTTGGAGAAGTCAGCAACTGTGGCCAAGGGGCACTTTCTGGGTACTTCCTGGATTATTCTACCTAAACATTAAGGCAAGAGTAAAGGGAATCTTTGGGGCTGGGTAAGTATTCATGGGCAAATTAACAAAGGCTTTTTCGGGTGCAAATTACTAAATTCAAATAAACCTACTTAATCAATATATAGTAGTTGCTGGTGTATATAGCTGCCTGTGGCTCTCTGATATACAACATGGTTAGATTCTATTTTTTAAAAATGTTTATTTATTCTTGAGACAGACACAGAGCGTGAACAGGGGAGAGGCAGAGAGAGGGAGACACAGAATCTGAAGCAGGCTCCAGGCTCTGAGCTGTCAGCACAGAGCCCGACGTGGGGCTCGAACCCACGAACTGTGAGATCATGACCTGAGCCAATGTTGGATGCTTAACCGACTGAGCCACCGAGGCGCCCCCAACATGGTTAGATTCTAAGTCTTGAATATTATCAGAGCCCATCTTCTCTTTTGATATAAATTTATATGTCTCTGATTATTTCTCATAATAACTCCATAGTTGAAGTCCCAAGATAGGGACTCTGAGTGGCCTGGTTTAGATAATGTGTCTATCTTAAACCACTTACTATAACTAGAGGATTATATATTGTGCTGGTCTGGGTCATGTGTATAAGCTTTTAGCCTAGAGAGACAGAAAGTTCCATAGAAAAGAGGGATTCTGTTGTTATAAGAAAGGAAAAGGGTTTTCTTAACAGATAGAAAATAATTCAAGTCCATAAAACTGGGATCCTTACTATACCCTAACACCCCCTGCTCTGACATTATTTTTGACCATTTTTATTTTCTACTCCTCTCCAGCCATCTTGCTCTTCCTTGAATACTCAGAGGTTATCACAGGTCAAGACCTTTAGAGTGCTGTTACTTTTGCCAGAAAGCTCTCTTGTAGATATTTTCACAGTTGAATTTTTCTCAGATTTCAAGTTTTACCATCTATGATCATTATAATAAAAAATGGTAACTGCTTTAAAAAAATTTTTTTTAACATTTATTTATTTTTGAGAGACAGAGAGAGACAGAGCATGAGCAGGGGAAGGGCTGAGAGAGAGGGAGAAACAGAATCCTAAGCAGGCTCCAGGCTCTGAGCTGTCAGCACAGAGCCTGATGAGGGGCTTAAACTCACAAACCGTGAGTTCATGACCTGAGCTGAAATCGGACGCTCAACCAACTAAGCCACCCAGGTGCTCCTACTCACTGCTTTTTTAAAATATATTTTATACAGAACAGAAAATAAAATAGCATGCACTTTATTTACAACTAACCAAGTGCTGATTATATATATATAAACACATATATACACATACATATATATACATATATACATGTATATACATATGTATATACATGTATGTACATATGTATATACATGTATATATATGGATATATATATACATATATATATGTATATATATATGTGTATATATATACACATATATATATACATATATATATATATATCACTGCAGCTGTGATTCTACATCAAAACTTAACAATAGGAATTGGGCATTTAGTCTGCACATCATGTATCAGGCAGCCCTGGCAGAGGAGGACAACTACCTCCATCAGAGTCTTAGGAAGAAGAGGCCCTTATGGCCAAGAGTGAGAGCCCCTAGATACCTTGATTCCAAAACCAGACAAAGACACCACCAAAAAGAAGAATTACAGGCCAATATCCCTGATGAACATGGATGCAAAAATTCTCAACAAGATACTAACAAATCAAATCCAGTAGTACAATAAAAGAATTACTCACCACATTCAAGTGGGATTTATTCCTGGGCTGCAGGTGTGGTTCAATATTTGCAAATTAATCAACATGATACACCACATTAATGAAAGAAAGGATAAGAAAAATATGATCCTCTCAATATATGCAGAAAAGGCATTTGACAAAATAAAATATCTTGTCTTGATAAAAACCCACCAAAAAATTGCTAGAACCAATACACTAATTCAGCAAAGTCACAGGATATAAAATCAATGTACAGAAATCTGTTGCATTTCTGTACATCCATAATGAAGCAGCAGAAAAAGAATTCAAGGGATAGATCCTATTTGCAATCACACCAAAAACCATA
This sequence comes from Panthera leo, assembly GCF_018350215.1. Lineage (NCBI taxonomy): Eukaryota > Metazoa > Chordata > Mammalia > Carnivora > Felidae > Panthera > Panthera leo. The sequence goes on along the minus strand of NC_056682.1, from coordinate 118,156,894 downwards.
AGATACCTGGGAATAAACCTAACCAAAAAGGTAAAAGATCTGTGCACTGAAAACTATAGAACACTTATGAAGGAAACTGATGAGGATGCAAAGAAATGGAAAAACATTCCATGCTCACGGATTGGAAGAATATATATTGTTAAAATGTTGATACTACCCATAGCAATCTATGCATTTAATGCAATGCCCATCAAAATACCACTAGCATTTTTCACAGAGCTAGAACAAACAATCCTAAAATTTGTATGGAACCACCACCACCACAACAACAAATAACCAAAGCAATCCTAAAAAAGCAAAGGAAAGCTGGAGGAACAATGATTCTGGACTATGAACTTTATTATAAAACTGTAGTCATCAAGACAATATTGTACCAGCACAAACACAGACACACAGATCAATGAAAAAGAATAGAAAATCCAGAAATGGACCCACAACTATATGGTCAACTAATCTTCAGCAAAGCAGGAAAGACTATCTAATGGAAAAAAGACAATCTCTTCAAAAAATGGTGCTGGGAAAACTGGGCAGCAACATGCAGAAGAATGAAGCTGGACCGCTTTCTTACACCATACACAGAAATAAATTCAAAAAGAATAAAATAACTCAATGTAAGACAGAAACCACCAAACTCCTAGAATAGGACACAGGCAGCAACCTCTTTGACCTTGGCCATCTCAACTTCTTACTAGACACGTCGCTGGAGGCAAGGGAAACAAAAGCAAAAATGACCTATTGGGACCTCATCAAGATAAAAAGCTTCTGCACAAAGAAGGAGACAATCAACAAAACCAAAAGGCAGTCTACAGAATGAGACAGAAGATATTTGCAAATGATATATTGGACACAGGGTTAGAATCTATAAATCTATAAAGAACTTATCAAACTCAACACCCCAAAAATAGATAATCCAGTTAAGAAACGGACAAAACATATGAATAGACACTTTTCCAAAGAGGACATCCAGCTGGCTAACAGATACATGAAAAGATGCTCAACATCATTCATCATCAGGAAAATATGAATCAAAACCAAGATGAGATACTACCTCACACCTGTAAGAATGGGTAAAATTAACAACACAAGAAACAACAGATGTTGGCAAGGATGCAAAGAAAGGGAAACCTTCTTGCACTGTTGGTGAGAATGCAAACTGGTTCAGTCACTCTGGAGGACAGTATGGAGGTTCCTCAAAAAGTTAAAAATAGAACTACCCTATGATCCAGTAATTGAACTACTAGGTATTTACCCAAAAGGTACAGAAATACATATTCAAAGGAGTACATGCACCCTGATGTTCATAGCAGCATTATCAACAATTGCCAAACTATAGAAAGAGCCCAGATGTCCATCAACTGATGAATGTATATCTATACAATGGAATATTACTCAGCCATCAAAAAATTGAAATCTTGTCATTTGCAACAACTTGGATGGAGCTAGAATGTTTTGTGCTAAGCAAAATAAGTCAGAGAAAGACAAATGCTATATGATTTCACTCATAATGGGGGATATAGGAAACAAAACAGATGAACATATAGGAGGGGGGAGAAAGAAAACAAAGAGAGAGGGAAAAAACATAAAATACTTTTAAAAATGAGAACCAACTGAGGGTTGATGGGTGGTGGGTGGGGGATAGGCTAGATGGGTGATGGTATTAGCAGGGCACTTGTTATGATGAGCACTAGGCAATGTAAGAGATGAACTATTGAATTCTACTCCTGAAACTAATATTGCACTGTATGTTAACTAACTAGAATTTAAATAAAAATTTGAAAAGAAACAAAAAAAAAATAGAACAAAATGAGGCCCTATGTGGAAATGGGCCAGCTGGCCAGCTGACCCTGCTCCCCACAGAGCATGTGAGCAAGAAGGAGCTGTGGTCTATATCTCTGGTATGTCTCTCTATGTTCCTCCTCGGCCACTGAGGGTGGCACATGGGCAGAGCCATGATCAGCACCAAAACGTTTATGCTATTATCCTCTCTTATCTTCAAGGATTAACACTATAGCAAATTAAGATATTAATTAGTTTATTTGCATACTGTCTTCTTTCTCTAAAACACTTAATTGATGAAAACAAGGGCTGTCTACCTCACTTGATTCTGTATCTAGCACCTATATTAGTGACTGTCACCAGTAGATAAATGTTTGTAGAATTAATGAATATGAATGATTCGCCAGAACATTTTTTCAAAACCTCTATTGTTTACTCCTAAAACTTTGAGACAATTAGCTCAAATCTGCACTGCAGTTTACTAGGATATCCATATTACTGTGATCTCACTTATCATCTCTAATTCCAGAAACCAATCCACATGGACACCTGAAGCAATGCTGTTCTTTTTTCTTTTTTCTTTTTAATAGGCTTCATGCCCATTGTGGAGCCCACCAAGGGGCTTGAACTCACGACCTGAACTCAAGACCTGAGCTAAGATCAAGAGTTGGATGCTTACCACTGAGCCACCCAGGCACCCTGTTGCTGTTCTTTATTCTTAATGTGTTCCTGCAATATAGTACTTTATGAAGATGGCAAAACTACTATTTTGGAAATGACCTTGTCTATATTTCATAATGAAAATGTCACTTAGGTTATTGTACATATTTACATACAGTGAAATATAAGAGGCAGCTTTATCAAGCATTTATATTTATCTGTTTCCATAAATACACTTAATGTTGAGTGACATTCTCTCCATGGGTCTCTTACATTAATGGACATCTGTAACTATAAGTTCAAGGATATTTCTATAGTAAATAGCCATTTAAGATAGAGCAGAGGGCAGGGTTTTTCTTCCTCTGTTTGGAGCAGAGGGCAGGGTTTGTTGTCTTCTGAGTATAATAAAAAATAATGTCTCCCTTTGGACAAAAATTGGGCAGACTTCCTGGCCAATTTATATTATATTCTAAAAGACCGAGGATTCATAAATTTAGGATTTCACAGCTGTGACATAAATCCACCAAGTGTATAAGATCCACCTGGGCGGCTCTGCATCATCCCTGTGGGAATTGAGGGGCAAGAGACCATAATACAAACAGGAAATTCTTGCTGTTTGCTGTTCCATGAGTAATAAGTCCTTTGTCTTTGACCTAGTAGTCTCATATCTTTGGCCAGCATCTGTGAAAATGTGGCAGGCTGGCCTGTTTGCTTACAAGTAAAGTTTTAAACCCGTTATAGTTCTTGGCACTTATTTTTAGTATCAGCTTCTAGTCCCTGCTTGCTAATGAAGTGTTGATAGCCTTAACCAAAGTTATGGTCACTGATTCATTCTGCATCCACTATGGCATGTTTCATGCCATTCTTGTCCCATTCAAATCTATGCATGAGTGTCTAGCTTTAGAGACCTAATTCTTTAATCACTGCTTTTAATTCATAAAATAGCTTCCCCATGCTTTATCTCTGCCTAAGTAAATATGACATACAACAATATCCTTTTATAAGGACGATGATGGTGGTGGCGAACTTGTCGGTCTAGTGGTGTATTCAGTAAACTCTGAAAATGGCAGAGGTTTTTAAACCTATTTTGTTAGAAAACATCTTTTCTGCCTTACAGAGTAGTTGAAATCAATTACTACTTTGCACTTAACACCATTTAACTCTCCTCCCTCCCCCAGCCAGCATTTTAAATTCTTACAGTGTAATCACTTAATGCTCAATAGTGTGTGGGTATAGCCGAATCTCTCATTCTCTTTTTCTAACATTTGATCAATAGACACTCAAAATGCCAACAAAAAGTTGGTATTATTGTTATGGTTGTTGTTAATATTCCTGTTTTTCCTTTCCCAAATATCCTTATCATACTAAGTATTTATAATTTAATATTCCACTCTTCTCTCTGCACACTTCTCATAACCAGTTTCTTAATAGATAGATCAAGTCTAATTAATAGCAAGCGTGGTTGGGTGTGTGGGGAGAGAGGTGACAGGCTGTTATTATTTAAATTCATGTCTTCTCAAACTGTCACCAACATTGCTTACCTGTTCTGCAAATAAAAAAAATTATCATTGTTTAAGATTATCCAGCCACTGCCCATATTGAATATAAATGAACATTTTTGGGGTGCCTGCATGGCTCTCAGTTAAGAGGCCAATTCTTGATTTCGGTTCAGGTCATGGTCCCACGGTATGTGGAATGGAGTCCCAGCTTGGGTTTTCCATTGACAATGTGGAGCCTGCTTGGGATTCTCTCTCTCTCTCTCTCTCTCTCTCTCTTTCTGTCCCTCCTTCTCTCTCTCTCTCAAAATAAATAAATAAACTTTAAAAATTTAAATAAACATTTTATGGCCAGCTCCATTCTGTTTCCTTCTTCTTTTGAACAACATATAGGATTCACCCCCATAACTCTTTCATGCCCATGAATTAGGGTATTTCAATTAACAAGAATTAAACTATAGTATCCCTGCTACACTAACCTAATGTTGAAAGTGTATATGTTCAAATCAGCTTGCATCTGTGGTAGCTACTTCTTTCTCTTAGAATGACAGTCAATTTGCAAACAATCAATGGTGCCACTGAATAGGTATTATGATTTTACTATTAAGACAACACAAATTGCTGACCAGGTAAATCTTAATGAATAAATCAGAATAAAAGTACAGCAGTTTGGTTAACATTTGTCAGTCAACAACTATAGGGACAAAATGAACAACTCTTTCCAAAAATACCACATCTGACAAAGAATTGGTTGCATACAGTGTAAATTCTAGTTTCTAAGGAGATCAGGTAATGATAATTTCTCTAGACTTAGTCCAATCAACCACACTCTAGCTGGTAGTAGAGTCCACTCAATAAACAAGACATTGTGATGTCATGTGAAAAGGTACTCCAAATCGATTTTTTAGTCACGTATTCTGAAGTACAATTTATATAAAGTAAAATTCACCTTATTTTGTATATAGTTCTATTTTTTTCACAAATGATGCTATCATTTAAAAATTGCCACATTCTGGATATAGAAATTTTCCATTACCTCAAAGAATTCCATTATATTTCTTTTTGCTGATAATACCTTCTGCTATGTCCAGCCTTTGCAACCAATGACCTATTTTCTATCCTTATAATTAAGCCTTTTCAAGATTTTCTTATAAATGATTTCTTCCATTTGGGACATTATATTTGAAATCCATCCATGTTATGACATGTTGCAGTAGTTTTCCTTTCTTTAGTAAGTGATATTCCATTTTATGTATGTATGCACCACGCAGTTTATGTATTTATTTTGGTTTTCTTGGATCTTTTTCCATAGACAGTATCCAGTTTTTTCTGCTTCATTTAATGAGAAGACTTTCCATTTTCCGTTTTTATTGCCTTGGTGCCATTGCTGAAAATCAATTGACCTTATAAGTGAAGATCTACTTTTGTTCTCTCTATTTTGTTACATTCATCTAAATGTCTTCTTTTGCCAGTTCCACAGTTCCCAATTATTGAAGGTTTATAGTGAGCCTTGAAATCAGGCAGTTTACATTCTCTTCTGTTGTTCTTTTTCAAGATTTTTACAGGTATTCTAAGCATTTCCATTTTTATTTGAGAATCAACTCATCAATTTCTACATAAAAGACTGTTGGAATTTTGAATGGGGTTTCTTTGTATCAATAGGTCAATTTTTAGAAAATGGACAACTTTACAATATTGTCATCCAATCCATAACCATAGTGTATCTCTCTTTATTTAGGATTTAACTTTAATTTCCCTTAAACAATGTTTCTGCTTTTCTATATAGAAGTTTTCACCACCTATTTTGTTAAAGTATCTCCAAATATTCTAAGTTTTTGTCAGTATTATAAAGTGATGTTATTATCATTAAATTTCAGTTGGTTATTGGCAATATAAAAATTATATAAACATTTTGGAAGGTTATTTTTTTCTTTAAATTTTTAATGTTTATTTTTGAGAGAGAAACAAAGAGACAGAACCTAAGTGGGGGAGGGGCAGGGAGAGAGGGATACACAAAATCCAAATCAGGCTCCAGGCTCTGAGCTGTCAGCACAGAGCCCAACACAGGGCTTGAACTCACAAACCACGAGATCATGATCTGAGCCAAAGTTGCCTCCTTAACCAACTGAGCCACCCAGGCGCCTCAGAAGGCTATGTGTTCTGATTAAATGAACTTTTTATCATGATAAGAGTTCTCTCTTCTCTGCAAAATTCTATGACACTCTGTTTATGGTTTATCTGATATTAATGTAGTCACTTCAGCTTTTTTAGGATTAGTGTTTGTGTCATATATCATTTGCCATATTTTTAAAACTAAGTGCAAGCCTTGTAAAAAAACATATAGCTGCAATTTTCATTTATATATAGTGAGACAATCTTTGCCTTTCATGTGGAATGATCAATTCATTGAATTTTAAATATGGCTATCATTTCATGAAGTTGTTTTCCATTTATCTTTATTTTGTCTTCCATTTTAATCTTTGTTTTCTTTTGATGAAGAATTTTGCATTGTTATTATACTTACTTTAAATAGTCAATTGTATATTTTAAATTACAAAGAAAAAAGAAAACCTGGGGCGTCTGGGCGGCTCAGTTGGTTGGGTGTCTGACTCTTGATCTCGGCACAGGTCATGATCAGATGGGTTTGTGAGTTGGAACCCCATGTTGGGCTCTGCACTGGCAGCACAGAGCCTATTTGGGATTCTGTCTCTCCCTCTCTCTGCCCCTCTCTCCCTCCCTCTCCTCTCACACTCTCCTTCTCTCTTAGGATAAATAAACTTAAAAAAAAAAAAAGAAAAATAGAAAATCATTTTCTATTTATTCGAAGATTTTCATTTTTGGTGCTCTTTATTCTTTTGGTGCAAAGGTTTTCATATGGTATCCTTTTTCTTCAGCATGAAGAATAGCTATTGAAATTTCTTGAAGGGCAAATCTGGTATGCATCCTTTCACTTTTGTTTATTTGAAAAATGTATATATTTTATCTATGTATGTGATGGATATTTTCACTGAAATATAGAATTCTCTATTGACATTTTTATTTTAAAAGTTTATACATACCTTTTTAATTTTTATTTTATTTGAATTGTGTGATTGGAAGTCACTAGTTGTTCTTATTATTGGTCCCCTATATATGTGTATTATTTTTCTTCATATTCTTTGAATATTGCTTCCTCTGGCTTTTATTTTCAGTAATTTATCTGATTTGTTTCAGTTTGTTTGTGTTTAACTTTTTATCTAGTTGACATCTAGTTAACTAGATGCCTAATTTGATATTTGAAAAATTCTTAGCCATTTAAAAATATTATTTATTTTACTCCACCCCCTTCTGAGATCACACACAAAATAGGACACCAAATTTAGTGAAGTGCAGTCCCACAACTTAGCAGCTATGCAGCCTTGATCAAGCTATTTGAGTATATTTACCTCAGTTTCTTTATCTATAAGATGCATAAAATAACAGAACTTAAACTTACTTAAAATTGTAATTCCATTTAATATACTCACATAGTACTTACTATGGTCCAAGAGATATTCAAGGTACTTTAAAAGGATTAACTCCTTTAATCTTTATAACAACACTATAGGGCAAATACTACTATTATTAATCCTATTTAGTAAAGGAGGTAATTTATCCAAAGCCATCCTGGTAGCAAGTGACAGACATATGATTTGAATCAGGCATTCTGGCTTCTGGGTCAGGCTCTTGATGCCCATACTGTGCTGCTCATTGAATGAGTTAAACATGTTACACACTGAGAACCATACCTGTCACACAGACAGTATGAAATACATTTCAGTGTTTATTATTAACAAATGTATATTTTAAATTTATTGTTGGATCCACTGTATTTCTGGAAAGGCTTTCTAAAACTTGGAAGATTAGAATGTATTGGATTTGAATAATTTTAGTGAAAGAATCTGTAGTCTAGCAAAATATTTCCTCAGTACTCTGTGGGTCATCAGGCCATAAGGAGGGCAAGCATTCAGTGCCTCCATGGCTATGTGTCTTGTCAAAGGCCAGCCGGGTGTGCGGAACTTGTCTGATTGATAGCTATGGACAGTCAGTGCACTACTATATTTAGCTGAAAGTTAGTCAAAAAGAATGCGGTCCAGAGCAGGGATTCTGTGGATTTGTAGAAACTCAGGACCTCCTCATTAAGACAGTTAAGAATGAAAACCGATTCTTCCAGATCCGGGCCATAGTAAGGCAATGAGAAAGCAGGGGAAGGTTGTATTTACAAGTTATATTGCCATTCCTGTTTTTAAATAATATCTTTTTCCTTTTTAAAAATTTTGGTTGAGGGGAGTCTGGGTGCCTCAGTAGGTTGAGCATTCAACTTCGTGTTGGCTCAGGTCATGATCTCACGGTCTTGTGAGTTCAAGCCCCATACAGGGCTCTGCGCTGACAATATGGAGCCTGCTTGGGATTCTCCCTATTCATGCTGTCTCTGTCTCTCTCAAAATAAATAAATAAACATTAAAAATATTCTTTATAAAAGTTTTGGTCAAGAAATACATTTGGGTTAAAGCGGAAATAATTTTAATACAAAGTATTTGTGGAAAAGAAAAGAGGAAACTTTGTTAAAAGAACTTATTCTGGTGAAATTTGATTATTAAAAATGATCACAATGTCCTCAACTCTAATGATTTTTCTCTCTTTGTTTTCCTTTTTCTTATCTAAAGTGGTAGGGACTTGGCATTTGGGATATTTAAAATAAGCATATGAACCTTTTACAACTAAGTTTTTTTCATGATGATCTTTCAATTATCTTGACTTTCCTCACCACTTAAATTTTTTTAAAGGTTTATTTATTTATTTTGAGAGAGAGAGAGAGAGAGAGAACACGCATGCACAAACAGGAGAGGGGCAGAGAGAGAGGGGAGACAGAGAATCCCAAGCAGTCTCCCTGCTGTCAGCCCACAGCCCAATGAGGAGCTCAAACTCACGAGCCTTGAGATCTTGACCTGAGCCAGATCAAGAGTCAGACACTCAACTGATGGACTCAACCAGGCTCAACCAGGTGCCCCAACTTTCCTCATCACTTAAGTTACATGCATTAAATTTGCTCTTTGTCCTCACAAATGCTTATGTCCTTCAGTAGCATTATATTTTTTCATAAGGAAGACTTTGTTCATCATGAATGTTGGCGTGGTGGGGTAAGTGGTCCTAGCATTTAATTGGGAGTTTGAAATTTTAATTTCTTTTTTAAACATTTATTTATTTATTAAAAAAATTTTTTTAACATTTATTTATTTTTGAAAAACAGAGAAAGACAGAGCATGAGTGGAGGAGGGGCAGAGAGAGAGGGAGACAGAATCTGAAGCAGGCTCCAGGCTGTCAGCAAAGGGACAGATGTAGACCTTGAATTCATGGACTGTGAGATCATGACCGGAGCTGAAGTCGGATGCTTAACCGACTGAGCCACCCAAGTGCCTCAAAGTTTATTTATTTTTGAGAGAGAGAAAGGGAGAGAGTGCAAGCAGGGGATGAGTAGAGAGGGAGACCCAGGAACAAAAGTGTTGTGCTTATTGCACACAGCCTGACGCAGGCTTCAAACTCAGCAGAGCCGTGAGATCATGACCTGAGCTCAAGTTGGATGCTTAACCAAATGAGCCACCCAGGTTCCCCCGAAATTGTAATTTCTAATCGTTCACTGCATTTGGATTCTTATATGACCCTGGCACAATTATACTCACATGATTGCATTTGACTTCTTATATGTCATGTGTCCTCATTTGCAGAAATTTGCAGTTCTTTCATTTGTAAAGTGAGAGGACTATGATTAAGAGATCATCTTCAGGTTCCTTAGTGAAGTGATTCTCCTTCAGGTTTACCATTCTTTGCCATCTGGGTTACCATCACTTTGAGATTAGACAGTGTGTCCTCTGCATCTTTAAAGAAAATCCTCTATATCATGAGTCATGTGAGATAATTGTTTGAATAATCAATAGTTAGTTATTTTAGCATATGTCTTGGTTTGGAAAACATTGTAGAATAATGAAATGAGAACTTTAGATATGTTTTATACTTGCTATTCTAGCACAGATGTTAGGTATTATAGATATTAGAGGTTAAAATGTATCAGAGAGATTATAAGCTTAACACATGATGGTTATGTGTGAAGGGGGTGGATTCAGAAGTATTTTGCAAACACATTTTTTTTTTGTTCCGGTAATGTTTCTTTTTTCCTGTGTTATTGTTTAACAATAACAAAATCCAACAACCCACAAAGTAATATACAAAAAAAAGGAGAGGGGGCAATTTTCACCCATTGAAATCAATTTTATTTTAATTTTTGGCTTTCTGTCAAAATTTCTAAACTTAAGAATCTAAAAAGTTGGATCATTTTTTAATGTCCATGTCATGATAAAACTCTTTAAAAAGCTTTTTATTAAAATACTTTAATTGGAAAAATTTGAGTTTTTAAACTTCAATTCAGCATTACTCTGCATTAATAGTCTCTTACCCGACTCTAACTCTTGTTTTATTTTATTCATTAGTTCATTCATTTTTCAAGATACACTTACAAACTTATTGTGGAACCATCATTGTTATTGACTAACCACTCTAGGTGGGGTTCTTGATCTTTGTGTATTTACCAGTGTGTTAAATTTGCTGGAAACTTCAGGTGATGGTCATGGCTCCTTGTTGTTCGCAGCTGCTGAGGGATGGAGTTAAACAGTTTTGTCTACTCACCCCTCTCCCAATTATCCCTGTGGCAACAGACTTACCTTCCTGACTGTAAAGGTAAACCTATGGTTAAGCTTGAGTCATTGCTATCTCCTGTATCAATGACCGGTTCAAGAATGGGTATGTGACCAAGTCAATCTAATATGAGTCATTCCCAATATTATTTACAATGAGAACTGGTGGGGAAGATCCTTTTCTTGTGTCTGATTATGAACACATATGGAGTAAACCCCAATGCTTTTTAAGGACAAATTCCCTGCTGTATGAAAATGTAAGACCCCACATTCATATGACGAATGGGTGAACAGAGGCTATATGGTGTTTGAATCCCTGGTTCTCAATTAGAAAGACCATTTCTCCTTCTATTCTTCATGGTTATACCAATTAATGAATTATCAACTGATTTACTTCAATTAAATCAATTTCAGATTCTGTCACTTGTAATCCAGAAGTTCTGACTAATTAAAACAGCTACACACATGACTGTGTTGCAAGATAAATAGAAAGTACATCTGTCTTCTCCACTTCTCCAGCACAGCTATATACATGTGTAGGAATGCATAAAGGGAGGATTTCTTTTCTCATTGCAGCTATTTTGTTTTTAATTCTCCCCATTTCAACATATCTCTGCTGATCCTAATACCTCAAACATGACATAGAGATAAAGTTTAGTATTAGTAATTGATATTGCATTGTAGTTTGATATTTTTGCAAATTTTTCAAAAATTTAGGAAACATATTTTGACCCTTGTCTTTTATTTTACCACATGCTTTATGACTTTTATTCACTGCTTCATTCATTAATATCTCCACCAGAGGGTGGTTATGACAAAAAAGCTACAATCCTACTTTGGTCCTTTAAAGATTTGGAGCTTGAGGCTATTGGATTCAATGAATGTGAATATTTGTGAATAACTATGTATTTCTATTTTTAATGTACTTGATTACAATTGGAAATTGAGGGTAGGCAGAAATTTAGGATTGTGGGTTGTAATGACAGATATTCCTACTTCTAAAATACTCAAGACATAGCAGCATGTATATGTTTGCTATGGCTGTGATAACAAAATACCACAGACTGGCTTAAGCAATTGAAATATCTGAAATCAAGATGGCAGTGGGTTGTTCTAGTGCCTTTCTTGTTGCCTTGTAGATGGCTTTCTTCTCCCTGGATCTCCACAGTCTTTTCTCTGTGTGTCTATATCCTAATGTCCTCTACTTGTAAGGACTATAGTCCTATTGGATTAGAACCCACTCTAAGGGCCTCATTTAAACTTAATTACCCTTTAAAGACCTTTTCTCCAAAAACAGTCACCTTCTGAGGTGATAGGGTTAAGACTTCAATGTATGAATTTTGGGAGACAAAATTTAGTCCATAACCTTGCATAACAAAAATTCGGTCCTCTGATCTAATGTCACCTCCTCGAAAGTGCACCTTCACTTGATTTTCAGTCAGAGAACGCTGTTTTCATTTCCCCATAGCACTGAAATTATCTTCTGTGTTTTTCTGATTGCTTGTTTATTCTGTCTCTCCCACAAGAGGACAGAGTCCTTGCAGGGCTGATTCACTGCTGTATACCCAGTACCTAGATCAATAATGGCATGTAGTAGGCATTCAATAAATAATTGTCAAAATAAATAGTATTACTTATACGATAAAGATTCAAAATACTTTTATTTAAGAAGTGATATTTTGAAAAAAAATGTTTCAAACTTAAGGAAATTTTGTTACATCTAATATAAATTTAAAACAAATCTCTTATTCAAATAAGAACTTGTATAAGAATTTACAAAAGTCTTTCAAATATTCTAGCAGATTCTGAAATATAGAGTAAAAGAAAACCATATTTTAAAAGTAGTAGAACATGTAATAGTTCTGGTAATTTTAGTGTATGTGGATTGGTAAATGACTATAATAGGAAATTTGCATCTGACTTCACAGCAGGCCATAGGGCTTAATTGAAATTTATAACAAGACTCATTTTTCTTAGTAATCACACAAAAAGAATGTAATCATTATTCTTAATCTCTATTTAGAATTTGTCCTTGTAAGCATAGCATAAATTTTAGTCTCATGAATTTTTGAACCATATGAAAGAAAATTTTCTGAAAATGGACGTCCATAAAAGAATTGTTAAAGAACAGGCAGAAGGCATGGCTCCCCAGCACTATTGTGCCTTTGATTGGTCCCACTGTTTCCAATATCATGGATTTAAAAAGTCAAGGAATGAAAATTCAAGAGGTTGGCGCACAGTAGCGTAAACAACAGTGGTAGCATTAGAAATGTCATCCAGATTGAAATTATAATTACTCAATCACGTTATAGTCCAAGCATTACGTGCTCATGAATATTGAATGTTGTTACTTGGACAGCACTCTGAACCAGCAGACCAGGAAATACTATCATGAATGTCACCAAGTATTTTGGCCAAAATATGCTTTCCAGAATTGAAATTATATGTTGGTAAGGGGCCGGGGATAGTGAGTAGGTTCACTCTTTTCCCTTTATTTCTCACTGCCTTATAAGATATAAGACTGTCTGGCTCAGTCTACCCTTACACTTATCTTTGCCAGGACTCTTTTGGTTGCAAGTGGCAGAAACCTGACTCAAAATGGCTATAGCAAAAGGGAGTATAATTGGATCATTTAACTGGAGGAGACAAGGATGACTAAAACCAGCAGCTCAGATGATGGAATTGGGACCTACTTGCTTTCTATTTCTCAGTTCTGCTTTCCTTGTGCTAAATGTTCCAAGGATCTAAGTGGCAATTCCCAGAATTTCCAGGTTTATGTCATCATACTGTTTATACTTTTAGTGAGAATATTGTCCTTTCCCAATATTTCCACACAAAATATCTGGAATTGGATTGCATGGATTCTGGCTTGTTACATGAATTTTCTTACACCAATCATTCCATAATACCTGCCCCAGCCCCACAAGAGGCATGTGAACTAAGAGTGAGGTAAGGTAGATTTCAAATGGAAAACCACAGGGCTATCAATGTAAATACTGAAAATTGATGCCAAGCAGTTAAAATCCTTAAATGTCCAAGAAAAGGCCCTTTGCCATTGAGTGTATGGTGAATCTGATATGAACCTTTTAAATAATTGAACTTTAACACTGATGTGTTTGGAACAATGTGGCCTATTAATTTCCATATTTGGCCTCTTTGTATTGTCCACTGCCTTATATTACAGGTGTTTATGAACTTAACTTTCTATATTATGAGCATTTTGAAGACAGTGACTATATCATCTTTACCACCACAATCCCTTCAATGTCCAGCATCAGAATTCAATACATTTTCAATAACTGCTGAACTAATGATGTTTTAAATAAATCTTTATGTTGTTATAAAGATAAGGAAAACATGATGGACACTATGAAGTTCAAAGTAATCAATTCCCACCTTATTAATAAACGATGTTTATACTATTTGGATCAGTTCCTCCTTTGTTAAGAATGTCTTAAAAATAAATGGTGGGAATACCTATGGCCATGCTCTCTCTCCTTAGAATGTTTTAAAGCAACATTGTGGGTGGTAGAATGCATATTTAAGGAAACTAGCAGATGATAGATACAAATATCTGAAGATACTGAGTCCAGAAATATACAGGATGGCCTTTTGGTAAATATTGCTATACCCTTTAAGTTTCAGATCTGAGTAAGTTAATAATGTCTATCACTTTCTCCTCTGTTTTCTCTTCTTGCCTCATAGATCTTTTGAGCCACTTTGCCTTAACATAACAAGAAAATCTTATCATTACAAGCTATGCAGCTGAGTTTTTCTTAAAATTTATCTTGTTATTAAAATCTGAGCTATTTCATTAATGTATTATATGCCTGAAACTAATATAACATTATATGTGCATTATACTTCAATTAAAATAATTAATTACTTAAAAAAATTCATAAGGAAAAAAGATTGGAGTTATTTCAGTTTTTAAAAATAATGATGTTGCATTTAAGTTTATCATACACATAAATTCTCTCATCACCTTCTATCCTTAGAAGCTTAGGGCTGCTTTTTGATAGTCTTATCTTGTCACTTAACATTGTTTGACAAAGGAAAAATACTGAGGTAAACTCTAAAAATAGCCATCCATTTATTAATGTTTATTAAGTTCCTGCTGTCTATAGGCCCTGGAGATACCAGCAGACATATGATATAGCCACAGTGCTCTAGGATTGTGAACGTGCATTAGAGTAAAAGACATGTACAAATATAGTGCTTCATTTAGTTTTTTTTAAGTTTATTTATTTATTTATTGCGGGGGAGGGGCATTTAGTTTTTTTTAAGTTTATTTATTTATTTATTGCGGGGGAGGGGCAGAAAGAGAGGGAGAGAGAGGGAATCCCAAGCAGGATCTGCACTGTCAGTGCATAGCCCAATGTGGGGCTTGAACTCACAGAACTGTGAGATCATGAACTGATCCAAAATCAAGAGTTGTTTGCTTAATGGACTGAGACACCCAGGCGCCCCTGCAGGTCCATTTCAAATCCAACACACTAAGTAATAAAACATTGTATTAGGCATCAGGAGATAGGAAAACTATCTGGGGAAGCAGTTTCTTTCAAGGCAGTGAGAGGAAAGAAAGAAACAAAGAACTTGGCAAAATCATTGGTTTGATCATCACGCATTTCCCTGGAGCATCGATGGAAATGGGTCCCAACAAAAAAAATTAAGGAGGGCAGTCAGTGTTTAGCATGTATCTATATATATCACCTGAATCATGTCTTTCCTCTCCACTAGCCTTGCATCAAGGAACCAACAGAAAAGAAGAACAATTCTAGGTCTCAATGGTCAAGGGGAAGAACAATTCTAGATCTCATTGGTTGAGGGGTGCTTCTGTAGCTCTAGCCCTCTCCTGATTGCAGAAGTTAACACACTTCTTATAAGCATATCTCAAGGTGGGAAATTACAGACAATAGAGATGAAATACTCAACTTATTTATCTCAACATTCTTTCACATTCCTAAGGTATGTGACAAGGAAAAGATGCAGGACAAGAGAACATTTACACTAGCTTGGCTTCTCCTTATAGGGGACTGCATGCTTGTGTCTCTTACACTAATTATTGGTCATATCTTATAAATATACCACCTCCAGTTTTCTTTGGAAATATTTCCATTTGCCATTGGATGTAGTCTCAACAGGATTTTTCGTCAAGGACTCATACCTTTCCCCTGGTAAACGGGTAGGCACCTGACCCCACCTACATCAATCATGAGCAACTTGCAGAATTTTAAACTGGGTAAAAGGAGATTCAAGGTCTGAAAGAAGTTGAAACTAAATAATTTTGATGACAGCACTTTGAGAAAAGACAACTGTTTACTAGTTCCTGGTATTTACATGCCAGGAAACATTTTGGTCCCAGAAATTTCAGAAACTTGATGCTTCAACTTCTTTGGGCCACCCACATCGGTCACATATAAAATTATCCAAGGGTGGTTTCTGCTGACTGCAACGTCTTCTCTCATTCTACTTATTATGCCTTTTCTTCTTTACCTCATACTTTAAGGCTTAGTGCAAATGATGACCTCTGTGAAAACTTCTTAATGCTGATTTTCCCCAGAATACATTACTCCCCAAACTCTCTCTTGTGTCATTTTTTAATATTTCTCTCTTGTGCTTTTACATTATATAACTGTGGTTAGTTAAATACGTGGATGGTGAGTTCTTTTCAGAGTAGTTAACGTATCCTTATAATTTTTGTAACTCGTATGTATCTCAGAGAGCTGTTCATATAGTGAAAACACATAAAGGTTATACACATGTTTTTATTATATTATATATATTTATGAGATTATATATGTTTTTATAAGTTTTTATGAAGATATATATTTATATATGCATGCATGTATGACTGGGGTGTCTCCAAGTGACAGGTGGCTATTTTCCCAGACTGTTCTTTAAACTGAAATCAGAAACTAATCTGAAGTAAACATATCTTACCTTTTTCACCATTATAACTAACATTTCATTTTGCATTTACAAAGCTGTGTGGGTTATTTGAATAAACACAATCATGAAGTTTGAAAAATAAATAAGCATTGGCTCAGGAAAGAGTGGAAGATGTTTAGAATATTTAGTTTCCAATGAGGGTAGCCAATATTTTTCAGAGTTCTACAGATTTTAAAGGAAAAAACAGAAAGAGTATGAGGCTTCAGCTGGCCTCATTCTATCGTGTGATAACTTATTTATAATTTATACCCTGCCTACTTCCAGGATATGAATTTTGAGGTTCCTTAAAATAAAAACGTACCTAATAGAACTGGATAAAGCTAAAAAAATCACAAAATCATTAAACTTGGGAAAATAGTTACTCTGATAATTTAAGTTTAAACTTCTTGCACCAACAACACGGAAACATGATGGTTTGTAAGTTTCCATCTGCTCATCTGAAACTAATTTAACAGTATGTGTCAACTATACTCCAATACATTTTTTTAAAAGAAAGTACGTAGTTATTCACTAATTTATGAATGTTTGGCTTTACATTCTTGACATTTATCACAAAGACTTTTTAGTAAGAAGAGCTGGAGTTACACAAAAGACATTTTGTAGTCTTCCAGTTATACAGTTCAAAATTAAATGACAAAAAAATTAAAAAAATAAAGTAAAATAAGATTCATTGACAGTGATAATGGACAGAAGAGTACCGGAAATGCAAAACTTGTTGGTGTTTCTTTGATATTTACTTTTAAGAAATAAATTGTTGAGGTTTGTTTTTTAAATGAACCATATTCTAAGGTTCTAATTCTGTCTTAACTGTTTTTTGGGGGCACAGTCATTTCACATTATAGAATGAAAAAAAAGTATAAATCCAGCCAACAGAAACAACAATCCTATATTAACAATTTTATTAAGCTAAGAACCAAGTCGTAAAATTACAGCAACATAATTAAACAGTAAAATGTTACCACTTACATCCATAGTAAGTGTTCATCTCTCTCCCCCTCTCTATCGCTCTCACTCTTTCTCTCTCTCCATATGTCACATATATATTCATTGAATGCCCAAATTAAGAGCAAAGTACAGTAAGGGCAATTACATAGGAATTGATGTTGGTATATTCAAGTAGAAATGATTCTTTACATTTGATACACATACACTGGTTTTGGTTGTGGATGCTCTCGATTGCTCAGCCCTGATCGTTTCCACGGGGCTGCACTCTCATGGTGCAGGTGCCACAAGTGTGCATTAGTGGGCTTTCATCTCCAGAGAAATGCCCTTGGCCTGGATATGCGTGGGAGATTGCAATATTCCTCTCCTCACAGGACCAATGTCGGACATATGTAGAACACAAGGGGTAGAAGATCCCGGCCCTTGCTTCTCAAGGCAGGACAACTCTGCTGGGCAAACTGCAGTGTTTACGCCAGACTCCCGTTCCCCTCAGTGGATTAGACCAGTTCTAGACTTGATGAGAAACCACATCCTTGCTCAGCGCCTTTCCTCTCCCTGACCTGTGTCATCTTTCAAAGTGTTTTTCCTTCTGAAGTGTGCCACTAAGGTAAGTCCCTGCCTTGCGTTCCGCCTCTGGAGAACCTGCTCTGGGGCCATTTGGGATAATATGCTATCTTATGCATTTTAACATCGAAAGCCTTATTTAAAGAAAAAAGTTTAAATGCCAGTGCTGCAGTTGCTATCCTTTTGAAGTCCAGGTGGACTAAAAGCAGGCAAATTCCATCAGGTTCGGTATCAGGTGTGTACTAACTGCCGTGTAAAGGTCTCTTCTTGGAAAGAATCAAAGGTGGTCGACCGTAAGAGCAGTCATCAGAATGGTGTAATTTTTCACCCACTCCTGTACTGAGTGTTTATTTCCTGATAAAATGGAAACTTGGTTCTTCAATTTTACATCCATTATTTAAAAAAAATCTATACACCTTATGAATAAATTAAATATAGTTTTGCTAAACTCTTAACTAGCCTTCACTATAACTCATGCGCATAGCAACATAGGATAGGAATTATTTAATTACAAATACCTTTTTATCCAGATTTGGTGAAATATTCTAGCCATGGATATTTACAGACTTAGTTTTAGCCTAGGTAGTCAATATTTTTCTTTCTCTACTCCTCTCTATACCCAACATGGGGCTTGAACTCACCACTTGGAGATCAAGAGTCACACGCCCTTCTGACTTAGCCAGCCAGGCACCCCTACCACAATGTTTTTTTGTTTTATTTAAACTGGCCCAGCAGCGCAGAGCCTGATGCGGGACTGGAGCTCACGAACCATGAGATCATGACTGGAGCTGAAACCATGAGTCAGACGCTTAACCTACTGAGCCACCCAAGTACCCCAACAATATTTTTAAATTCCAGATTCAGATGTGCTAAGATACTGATATCTTTGTGTTCTAATAAGTCTGTTGACTTTTGCAACTTTGGACATTGCTTTGTTGCACTCCTCTATCTGCTTTCACAACCTGGTATCTGTACATTCTGCTGTTGCTTCCCTGCAAGAATTTGTTTGCTTCTACTGCAGAAGTTACCTCTCTGTTAGCCTTCTGTGTTCCCTTTTAGCACTGTGTGCAGTGTTTGCCTCTCCAAACTATACCCTAGCTGGCCACCTGCTTGGACTATACTTGTGTGTCTTTCTTTTTTTTAATGCTTATTTATTTTTGAGAGAGAGAGAGAGAGAGAGGGAGAAGACAGAGCGTGAGTTGGGGAGGGGAAGAGAGAGACAGAGACACAGAATTTGAAGCAGGCTCCAGGCTCTGAGCTGTCAGCACAGATCCCAAAGCGGGGCTTAAACCCATTTACTGTGAGATCATGACCTAAACTGCAGTCGGAAGCTTAACCAACTGAGTCACCAGGCGTCCTGGATTATATTTGTGTCTTAATGGACTCCACCTTAGAAATAGTCACTACGTCAATAACTTCATCGATCCTTTCTTTCTAGCCTTGGTTGACCACCCCATTTAGATTGATTGACAGCCTCAAGACCAATATTAAGCATCCTAACCACGAAAACTCTTCAACTTCTCTGTCTTTTAGTTCTCAGTAAGCCCTTTCTGTGTACTGGGAAAATCTACTTATGCTGCCTTCACAAGAGTACTTTTCAGAATACTGTGTACCTGGCAGCGACAAGCATCTCCCTCTGTGGTCTTTTCTTGTCTCTACCCCGCACCCCCCGCAATTGTACCAAAAGGAAAGAAAAAGTAAAATTGAGGCTCAGGTTTAGACTTTTAATGAGTTATTAGATAATTCCTTTCTTATATGTATTTAGTTAGCAATTACTTGCTAGCAATTAGTTGCTGGGCACTAGGAATAGAGGGATTTCCATAAAAAATATTCTTACCCTTTAAGAGTTTAATTTAAATGAGAACATTCTTATTAAATATTTATAACAGTTAATTAAACAGCTAATGTTTAACAGGGGTAGGAAAGACTACATAGAAAAGGATGCTCCAGTACTTATGGAAAATTTGGAGCCAGGTACACAGACAAAGTGACATGAACTGGGTCTTGAAAGACAAGAATATTTTTTATCAAACAGATAAAATAATGGGGATAGGAAATCCAAAGTAGAGACTGACACGTACAAAGGCACAGAAGAATAACAGAACATAGGTCAGACAAAAACTGGGGGACTATACTAGATGGGGATGTAGTGAGACTTGGGAAGGGAATTTAGCAAGATGAAATTCTAAAACTAAGTTATTTTGTAACAATCTTCAATGGCCCACTAATGCCTTTGGACCTCTTTTTACAGATGAGTGGTAAGCAACTTTTGTGCAAGTGGAAAAAATCAGAAAACATTAAAACCTTTATAGGCCACATTTTATTTTTCCAGTTCACACTGAAAATAACATTGAGTCTTATGATGGGTGGTGTGTGTATGTATGTGTATATATGTATATATATGTGTGTGTGTGTATATATATGTGTGTATATATATGTGTGTATATATATATGTGTGTGTATATATATTTATAAGTTATGTTACTTATTTTGATGAATATATAAATAAGATAATTAGTATTCTATTTTAGTCACTAAAACATTAATATGCAGAGGCATTTATGAATTAGCAGTGCAAAACAGCTTTCCAATGCTTGCTACTTTACATTTGTATAATAATGTAAAGAACATAAAATATATTCATATGCATTACTTCACTTTATTCTCAAAGCCACTCTAAGAGAGGTATTGCCATTACTTCTATGCAACAGAAAAAGGGAGGCATAGAGAATTTTACCCAAAATCACACAATGATTTAACAACAGAATTATATCAAGAACAGTACAAAGCATTGGGAAATTAGCAAGATGTAAAACATTGTTTCAACAATATGGCTCCTCTTCCCATAGTTTAGATTGACCAGTAGCCACAAAGCCAATAAAAGTCACACCCTAACCATGGCAACTCTTGAATTTGCAACCCAGAGAAGCATCATTGTCCCTAGTTCTTAGAACATGAGGGTTCCTGATTCTTTCTGTTATACTGCACTAAATGAGACAGATTCTGGCATTACCATCTTGAGGCTCTGCCCTGGCTGTTTTTAAGGGCAGTGTGCTCTTTCCACAAGGCAATTCCACCACCATTCCCCAACCTCTGCCACTGCAGCCATGATCATCAGGCCAGATGCTCTTGATTTGGCACACGATTTTTTTTTTTTTTTTACTTTTTGAGTCCAGAGGGTTTGCTGTGAAGAATTTGTCTACTTATTTCCATGCCTTGGGCCAGCAAGGAGAACAGGCAGGATGCATGCCCACTGCAACAGAAAGTTGCATGCATTTTTATAGGCAATGTAGGGACATTGAAAGCTGTACATTTCTGTTTTAAGAAGATAACTCTGGTGGCTGTTATCTTTTCTGCTTCAGTACCTCATTCACTAAAAATAAAAACCCCATAGGTTTAATGTCTTTATTTCAGGCACAGTCCAGGACATATTTGAAGTTGGCACCTTTTAGAAAATATTTCTCCTTTAAATATGCAAATGTGGCTAGAGGGACAAATCCTCTTGGGGGAGTCCTATCACCTTCTTCCTCTCCTCTCAGTGGACATGTCCTAGTGGTTTTTGAAGCCCAAAGAGAGTCAAGTGTATTGCAATCAAACAATAAAGATTTGCAGTGAGTTTAATGTCATTTAAATGAATGAATAAAAGAGATTTATTAACTTATATGGCTGAAACATGCATTGTTTGTGAATTAAATCTATGGAGAAAAACGGGAGTAGGGACTAGAGTGTAAAGAATCCTGTGAAGAAAGATGTTGACAGCAACAAAATGAAATTGTTTCAGAATTGGTATTAACTGGGTGATTTGAGTATCAGTTAGGTAATTTGGGTATTAATTAGATAATTAGTTTCTGCTGCAGAATCTTATGAACTAGAAATGAACCTATAAGGATGGTTTGGTTGTGTGCGTGTGTGTGTGTGTGACTATGATACTGGGAATGGTGCCAAACTGAAGTCCCCAGAAAACCGAAGTCCTCAATTTACCTAGAGAACAGGTTCAGTGGTGTTAGCAGAAGGTTAGCAGTAACAGAGATGAATTATATTCAGGATGACCTAATACAGATATCCTCAAGGCTGGAATGTCCTGTTCTCTTCTTCACATTGAAAAGAGAGTCAGTGGCTATTACTTCAAGGAAAATCTGGGTTAAAAACCCCTAGTTTTAGGGATTTGTCATTTTCATGGATTACTATAATTTGGGAAGATCACTGAAAACAGAGTCAGCCAAATTTACAAGGGCCAAGAATCCTCAGAAGTGAATTTTGCACCATTTATTCAATTTGGTTGACACTGGCTGACAGAATAAGTTAGCATTTTCCAGAACAAAGATTCAAGAATCCTTGTCTTCCCCGCTAGAAACGAAACTGAAATACAGTCACATCTACTGTAGACTATGAAACACCACAGTTCAGTTTCCTCATTCTTTAAGGGAAAATTACTTGATTTTTTTAAGTTTATTTATTTACTTTGAGAGAGAGAGAAAGAAACAGAGAGAGAGAGAGCACATGTGAGCATGGGGAGTGGCAGAGAGAGGAAGAGAGAGGACCCCAAGCAGACTCCAAGCAGCCTAGATCCCCACATGGAACTCCATCTCATGACCATGAGATCGGGACCTGAGCACAAATCAAGAGTTGGACACTCAACCAACTGAACCACCCAGGCACCCTGAAAATTACTTTTTATTAAGATTTTACTAGCTAACACTTGCTTATCTAGAGTATTTGTTCTGAGAGAATAAGGAAGTTTTCTTGTAAATCGCTATGCTTAAAACACTGCCTTATACATAGCAGACCATTGGTAAATATTAGTTGCGTATATAAATGATGCAATCAGTAGAATTAAACAGCTGTTGTAGCCTCTACCTCAGTTAGAAGTGTTTAAAGTTATGAAGTCAAATTACCGTGAATGAAAATATTTAAAGTGACCAATTACTAACTAATGTCAGCAAGGAAAAAAAATACTCCTTACTCTTAACTCCTTAAGGCCCTGAAGTACCACCAAAGTGGCTTTAGTTCAGTTTGAATATATAAAGGTTGCCTATTTACCACTTGCCAGCAGATGGCCTAATTATTCCATCATTTGCCAGGCATCAATGCTGTTCTATATAAAGAAGAGCACTGGATGAGGACTACCTTTCACGCTGATTTTTTTTTTTTAACAGAGATGATGTTTTAGTATATTTCCCATTCTTTTTCTCTGGATTAAACAATTGATTAGAAATGCTGATTTTAATATAGCCTAGTCTAACCAATAAGGAAAGTATATACTTTTTTTTTTATATATGCCAAATCACCTATAAAGATCTATAGAGATGACATACTAATATCATTGCCTGAAGGATAAATTGGCTCATCAACATCCATGAGTAAATGAAGATTTTTGTTTTCCTCTAGATGGTCCTTACAAGTCATATAAAACATTATCTCATTTAGATGACTTTACCAACTTTCCTGAAAATCAATGTAAAAGAACTGTTAATGTTCAGACTCAGTTTACCCATAATGAATTTCTTCTGAGTTCTGAGGTTATTTAAAAATTATATAATTTGTCTATAAGAGAAAAGTGCTCTTTCATGTTAACTGTATATTGAGTTGGGACGAGCACTGGGTGTTGTATATAAGTGATAAACCATGGGAATCTACCCCCAAAACCAAGAGCACACTTTGCACACTGTATGTTAGCCAACTTGACAATAAATTATATTAAAAAACACAGTATATTGAATTTGTTATTACTGAGTTAACATGAAAAAGATGCTATGAAGAAAAAAACAAGAGCAAGAGGAGGAAGGTGGAAATTTTGATTATATATAATATTGTCTTGTTTGATATTTTATTAACTCTACCAGTATAAAAGCATTCATTCCATTAATTTTTTTTTTTTTGAAATATTGTCTCTTTGGGACTTTAAGTATTCATTTACCTTCCTCTACTTGAATGTTAACACTTATGAGGATAAGTGCTTTGTCTCTCTTGTTGATTATCTTTTATATACTGACTATCAATAACAGTGCTTGACATATGGAAATAATTGGTTTAATAGTTATGGAGTGAAAAAAATTGATTCTGAGTATTTTTTTCTGGGGTAAACTAATAGGACATAACAATGAAATTTGGCATCAGGAACAAAAATCTCAATTTTGGGACATTCAGAAATTTAAAATAAAATAATCTGACAAATTATTTTTCAGACACTTGCCCCATCAGATCTAGTTATAACTTGCAACACGCCCTTCACTCTCTTTGATGTATTACATATTAAATATGTTACCCAAGATAAAATATTGTTTTTGTAGAAAACCAATGATCTATCTCCAATCCTAAAATGTCATCATAAAAAAAAAAAATTAGAGGAGAAAGTATTAACACAAATAGTATCAATAGGCACTCTTAAAATTAGGAACCAGGTTCACAGTGTTTGTTTTATTATTCTTTATAAGCATAGTAAGTCTTTCTGGACATACTAAATTTTACAGAATAAAGATATTTTTAAAAGAAAGTGAAAAGGAGGTAGAGTGATTTAATCATTTTGTCCTTGCTACCTCATTTTCTTTCATTTGTGGTTTTACCACGATTTTGAAAGAAGGAAAACAGGCCCTTTTACCCTCATAATGACATCTTTCTGATTAGTCTTCTTAGATGTATTTCATATTGTATGGATATTGCCTTATTAATTAGAAGAGAAAGTCATTTCTGCTTCCCAGTGGAACTGTTACTGCATTCTTTTTTGACAGTTTACAATATTGTTTTATTTTTTGCTAAGCAAATCATTGGAAAATTATTTCTTGTTAAACATGAATGTGGTATTTGGGGTTTATGATTGTGTCATTTTTAATTTGTATTTTTGAAGTAAAAACTCTCATGGAAAGAACATGCCATTATTAAATATATATTGAAACTGATTTCACTGATATAAATGCATATTTTTAATTAGTAATAAGAATGTTAAATTTTTTTTAAAAAACCTAGACATCTTAAGAGAAAGTTCACAGATCTCAGAATATTCTGGAAAAATGCTTGGTATTGTCAGGCTGATTTTTTATAATTTATTTATTTATTTATCCATTTATTTATTTGATTTCACTTCAGAATTGTATCTCCTTTAATCAGCGCTTTGAGTATGTAATCAAGAAGGAGTCTGCACAGTTTGCTATTTTAAAAAAGATTCGTAGAAAATTTCTCAAGTCTGCTGCAGAGTCTTTGGGCATTAGTAACAGTAAAGACATAATGTTAGCACTTTTATGGTCTTAGCATTTGGATGCTTTTTGATTTCAAGATTTCACTTATATTTTGGAGATCTAGCACATCTATGCTCTGTTCACTTACTATCAACAAAGAAAAATCGGTTTAGATACTTCACAATGGATATTATTTTATCTAAATTTTCTAATTTTTAAAACAATTCAAAAACTATACTGTAAACAATACTTGGAACTTGAGATTGCCAAAAAACAATAAAATATGGTGGGTGTAATTTCTTTTTTATATAAAATAGATATTTTATACAAATATACAGGAATACTCTCTCTAGAGATATAGATATAAATACATAGAGACTGGGCTTACTAGAGGCCAGAAAGGCCATGTATTGTTCTAGGCACAATAATGAACAAAACCAATTAAAATCTCTGCCCTTAAGAATTTACATTCTAGGAGAGGGGGAAGCAAAGGATACCAACAAAATGTATATTACAAAATGGTAAGCAAGAAAGCAAAAAATCTATCTGGCTCTATTGTTTACTAGCTAGATGATATTGGTCAAGGAATTTATTCTCTCTAATGCTCACTTTCTGTATTAAAAATGAGCCTAAAGCTTACTACAAATGGATGTCATAAAAAGCAAATGAGATAATAAATATAAAGTGGTTATTTAAGTGCTTGATATATAATCACATCCAGATTAAAGGTGCAATAATAATTTTAATTATCAATATCTAAAAAATTCTATTTAATTGGGGAGATAGCATATAAGCAAAACATTGATTGATAGCTATATAGAGTGTTCAAGGAGAAGAAGAGATAAAGAGCTTAATTTCAATAAGATGGATTTATGGATGTTGTGGTTTTTAAACTAAATTTTACAAAGTTTGTTTTTTTAATTGAACATTAAAAAAATCACAGTGAAGAAGAATTACATATATGAAAAAATGACAAAGGATTTCTCAAAAGAACCTTTAGAGCATAGACACCACAGGAAAGGACAGGTAGACAACATCCAGTACTAGGCTTTAGATCAACTCTTGATACTTTTGTTGATTAAAAAAAAACCACATTCGCTAGGCAAGTGTGTCATCCAAGGAGATATTAAAACAAAAATTGACAACAGAGATTTACTAACTGGATAGAAAGGAAAATTAAGAGCAACCAAGGCTTGAAACAAAGTAGTGAACATGTATCTGTTTCTAGATGTGATGAGAAAAGAATACTAACGTGGCCAGAGAAGGCTACTCTTGCAAATCCCGGTAGCATTGTGACTGACGGTGGGTGCTCTATCAATGAGCATCTCTACTCCAGTTACCAAGCTGTGGGCGGTTACTGTTCTCCGATCCCTGAAAACAGATCAAATAAACAAGGGTAATAATGGCTTCTAGTTGTAGAAGGTGACTCTTGTATTCAGAAAGTCACTAAAGCATGGTATCAGATTTTTTTAAAGGTAAACGTAGCGGATTAAGCTCAATTTAAAGAAATAGCGCATAGATAATGGAAGCTAGATAGAAAGAAGTGAATTGAGAAACAGAATGAGGCAATGATGGGGGTTCAGAAATGACAGTTTGTTTTTCATAACTGAGTTCTTGGTTTACTTTAGAGTTTTTGAGCATTGTTTAGGGGAAAATTTGACTTCTTTTCCTAGAATTTTTCCTGGAAGTCTAATAGCTGAGAGCCAGTGTGTTTTTTTTTACTGTGAGAAAGAAGAAAGAAGAGGCAAAGGACAAGATTGAAGCAACAAAAAAAGCTTGAGTGGAGGAAAGAACCAGTAATGTATGGAGAATTATCAGGCTAATTGTTACGTGAAGATATCCAATTCAAACAATATCCTTTAGAGCTTTGTTGAATAAATTGATCTAATTATTTTTACATTCCTACTTTATTCTCTACAAACATAAAAGAAGACAATAGCCAAACCATAGGCCATCTTTGCCATTGCTCCCCTGAAATGCCTGCCTTTCATCTTCAGAGGGCCTTCATCGGGCAGGATAAGAGATCCATGGAAGAAGATAGGAATTTTGCATTAAGACCAACAGGTATTTTCTATCATAATCTAAAATGACAAATGTCTGTAAGTCTAGGGGATAGAATATAAAAAGTGGGTGTTTTAGACAGTACTTTCCTAACAATCTTAGTATTTGAAGGGGATTACTGATCTACATTCTATGATAAATGAACATGAGTAAATACTTTAAACCAGGTATGTTTGGCCAGAGCCACTGTGTTATTCCTTTTCTGTGATGTATGTACTAATAGTTATAATGAATGAAAGTATAAAACACTTTAAGTATTCATGTAGCTATTAAATTTGTCTTAATGCAGAAATTTTAAAAATACACAAGAAATAAACATTGTATGTATATATGTATGTATTTACAGAGAGAGAGAGACAGCACAAGCTGGGGAGAAGGGCAGAAGGAGAAAGAGAGAGAGACAGAGAGAGAGAGAATCTTAAGCAGACTCTATGCTCAGTCGCTGGGCTTGATCCCATGACCTTGGGATCATGACTTTGGCTCAGGTCATGATCTCACAGCTTGTGGGTTCAAGCCCCGCATCAGGCTCTGTGCTGACAACTCAGAGCCTGGAGCCTGCTTCGGATTCTCTGTCTCCCTCTCTTTCTCTGCACCTCCCTTGCTCACTCTCTCTCTCCCCCTCAAAAATAAAGAGTAAAAAAAATAAGTAAACACAAAAAATCATATATACAAAAAACGTATATATTTTAATTTCTACTTTCTTGCCCTTTGCTGCTGGTAGATAACCTTAGTATTTAAAACTAACAGCAACAAACACGATGGAGTGACAGACATCAGAGGATACAGGAAGAGGTCAAACTACACAAACAAAAATATAGAATAGAGAGTACCTCCTGCTTAGATATTTTAATGGATGTCTGAATACTTAGTCAACCATGTGTGCAATGAAATAACCCATTATAACTTAATTGCGCTATATAAACACAAATGCACACACCACAATGACAGGACTCACACGCATGCGCATTATGCGGTGTAAACATTCGGCACCTAAGTTAAACCAGTATTTATTTCATTCGAAGCTTATGTTAATTACATTCGAAAATATTCTGTAATATTTAAATTATACATATAAAGTTACATAAAGCTTATTTTATGAAATTGGGAATCTTAAATCATATACAGTTGTATATGAATTACATCTGTGTTTATTATGCTCCATATAGCAACAGATGGGGCATGAGTCTATCAAAAGTACAATTCCATTCTTTGCTCAAAGGATTTAGTTAGGATTCTGCAAGATACCAAATACACACACACACACACACACACACACACACACACACACCAATTCTTAAGTTTTTTCTTGCTTATTAACCCTCAGCCATTTGGCCTAGTCTCTCACGTTCACTAGGCCTCAACAAAGACACTAAGTGCTTTCCGGAACATAGATTTAAATGAGGCCCCTGCCCAGTGGGCTTACAACCTAATTAGACAGAGACAGTTGACCAACATATGCCCACAGACTACAGTTGGCCACTTATTTATTCTCTAATTAACATAAAGCAGCAGGGCAACAGATCCGCCTGTGCTCAGTGAGCAGGAGAGCGTCTATGTGCGCTGTAGAACTCTGCGGGAAACGAGGCTGCTTCTTTCTGCGGGGCTTTTCAGTGTGCATTCTCTTGCTTCTTGCTTGTCTCCGTAATTAATATTCCTGTGCATATCTTGCTGTGACTATATATGTCCAAGCAAACAGACTCTCATGGCACAGCAGAACCATTTAGTTCAGCCGTCTTGATGATCAATACAGGTCACTGGATGGTTGACTTTATGGTTGCACATGTAACTGTGCTGAAAAGATAGGCCAGAGCAAGTCCAAGTGCTTATTCCATGCTGTGATTTAGTCTTTTCAGCCAAACAAGGAAGATTTTCACCTGATGGCATTAGATTGTCAAGGTCCAGTGGCTTCTTTCTGCTATTCTCACTGCCCTTACTAAACACTCTTGCGATCTCTTCAATTTTTGAAATTTCTCCCTTCCTAAGTGTGTTTGATGTGATTCTAGAAAAGTATTTGAAGTGACATAAACATGTACAGTGCCACACCGTTAAAAAAATAAGTACATGTGAATATTACGAGGAGAGAAAGATAAGCACGAGGACCCATCAGATAAAGTTTGAGAAAAAGTTGGTACCTGAAATGCATGTCACAAGCTCACAAGTATTCATTAAACAAAATCCTTCATGAAGATGGTAGATGAGTTGAGAATTCAATCATTGTTTATCCAGAGAGAAGAATGCAAGCAGGAAAATCATATTTTTTCCCTAAGTCTAAGGATATATTTAATGGTGGAAAAAGGTAAAACTCATTTGTTTTAGGTTACAGACACATGTAATTGCCAGTTACTACCTCTCTTAATGTTCCCTTTAAAATTCTATTTAATGCTCTTGACCTATTATTAATCCTGATTTACATCTTCTGAGAATGAAAACCTTCACAGATTTGTAGTCATGAGTTTTTCACCCTGTGGTTTTCAATCTGTTATTGGGGAAACTGATTTTTTGGGGGGAGGGGAGAGGGGTATTGTTTCTTTCCTCATTCTATACTAGGTCCTAAAAAATAGTGTAGATATTGGAGAATATAATTTCCTTTGATATCATTCTTCCTTTGTTTAATTCCAAATTTTCAAACACACATAATTGCCATGGGGTAGTCAACATCATTTTTGTTTTAAAGTGTTTCTCAGATGAACTTGAACATAACATAGAAGATATTTGGACTATTGGGAATTTAATACTTATATAGACTATTCTCATATTTCTCTATAAATTGTGATCCTGTAAACTTACTACTATGCTGCTGAAGTAAAGAAATATAAACATTTAAAGTATAGTTTAAAAAAATTTGGGCGCCTAATGACACTATAAAGGAGACTTGCTTTCACGAGTCAAGTAAAAAACAAAAGGCCTGAGTCAAAATATGAGAATCTATATAACTCATTATATAACTGCTTCTAAAATAGAGTCCCAGAAACACCAGCAATATTGTTTTTGCATGATAAATGGAGTTGGTACAATCAGACTGATCACATTTTAGAATTTAGGTATTCTGATAAAGATTCTTAATCTTAAGCATCTTATGGTTTAGAAATAAATGGTCATTTTAGTCTCTTTGAGTCAAATTGTTGCTTTAATTATTTTTTAATGTATATGTGAACATGCTCATCATGGTGAAAGTAAAACCCAAATTGAAATGAGTATCTAAAGCTAATGCAGTTTTACTTATTTCTACCAAAAACTCTGTATCTGGAACTTAAAACAATGCAATTTTGTGTGGGTTTTTTTTTTTTTTTTGAGGGGGTATCCCTTTTCTCTCTCTCTCTCTCTCTCTCTTCTTCCATCTTCCATTTTCATTGTGAAAATCTCGTGCAGCAAAATAGGAAATTCCATCCACGATGATCTAACCTCAGGGCCTCCTCTAAGCATGCTGGAGAATCAGTGCTCTGTCACCTCTGAGAATAAAATTCATTTTGGATTCTTGTATTACCTGCCTCTGGTACTTGGGCACTTATTTCCTGACTGACTGAGTTATTGTAACTTTGGTATGATGTAAATGTCCTTTATTGCACAGTTTCCAATTTAGTATTTTTAAAATCAAGATGAACTTGAAACAGTGCCAGGTATTGTGCCCCCTCCCAAACAATAAAGTACTTAACTAAACATTTCAAAGGAAGAGTAATAAATCAAAGCTAGGAAGCACCATTTAAGATGGAATTATAGTGTCATAATTCTCAAAATTCAAATTATAGAATATTTTCATTCGTTCAAATACATTTCCTTAAGAAATACAATGATTTGCAAATGATCACAACTATAAGCAACTTAGTGCAATAAAAATATTGATAGTTGTATCAGCATCTGTAGGATTTAGTTGTTTTGATGGTACTTAATAGGTAGAACTAGTATTTCTGGGCTCCTGCCAGTTGACCATCTGTCTAGGTAGTCCGTGGAGAATCAGAACAACTGAACTTGTGGCACATCCAATTACACTGAGCAGCCACCAACCCTGTTTTAGGTTACAACAGAAGAGAGCATCACCAAAAGAGTATGTTAATTGATTTAATGCTGAGAATTTGGGGAATCTGGAGGTAGTCATGGGAGCATCTCCGCCTTAGGGAGTTGAACCCATAAAAAACATAAATTAATTAAGGGCTCTTTCTCTTATAGGTGTTTTGCTATAGGCATTTTGAAGACTACAGTGATAACATAATCCTTGTCCTTTATTGCATACAAAATGATATATGATATAAAATTTATGTTATACATATCTCTTAAGGAAGGCAGCCAAACATGTCAAAAATATCGCTACTTTTGTTGTTGGAGTACTGGGAGGGCAAACTACTTCCATATGGAGATCAAGAAAGTGGATCATGAAAGGCATGTCATTTGTGTTAAGTCTCAAATATGGACATGCCTCTGAGAAATAAAATTAGAGGTGAAGGTTTTACCAGGCTGAGGGACAAGTAGACTAAAAATAGTGAAGTGAGTTAGGGAATTAAAGCAGACTAAGATTGATTGGGGCCAAATCAAACTGAGAAATCATTTTTGAAATCCAGATTTATGTCATAGAGAGTCAGTAAGGAATTCTGAGCCGTGGAGCCATAACATTGTGTTAAGTATGATACATAAAAGAAAGCGTAGTTAGAAGAATCTGGGACGAAACTCCTACAATGATGCAACTTGGAAGAAATAGTGCCTTCTCTGGGGCAAATGGAGAGGGAAAGAAAAAGAGTGTTGATTCATGAGATGCAGCTGAGACAGAAGTGAAATATTTCATTTGAGTTTATGTAAAGGGAAAAAGAGGAAACAGATCAAGATAGTTCTAATGTTTTTGAGCAGCAGGGACTATAGTGTTATACAATCAAATGAGGTACAGAATTCTGCGAATGGCACAGGTTTTGAGATATGTTATGTGATCATTAAGGCCATACAAGTGCCTGGAAGGATAAATTTTGAAAAGTGCCACTACTGAAGAGACAGAGGAAAGACAGAGAAGAGCCTGGGAAAGAGAATGAGGAAAGGAAAATATAGGAGATTCAATGGAACTCAGTGAAATGAAAAGTATTTGTAAACAGGTGGTCATCAAGGTTAATTGCTTAAGAGATGTTAAGGAGAAGGAGACCTTAAATACAGTCACTGGATTGAGAATACAGAGGTCACAGGGGAATTTCAGGGGAATAATTGTAGTTGAGTAGGTAAGTGAGAAAGTCATATTATATTCATTTTACTTCTAAAAGAAGTGTCAAGTTTGCTAGTGAAAGAAATTGAGATAAAAGAAAGAGATTAGATAGATGATAAATGGTAGATATTGACAGATAATCAGACAGACACAAAGACAGATATAGAAAATCATCCCATAAGAAAATGGTTAGGAGTCGTGTGTGTGTGTGTGTGTGTGTGTGTGTGTGTGTGTAAATGGGTAGTCAGGGAAGGCAAGACAAACGCTAGCATTTTATCAAAGAATGTAAAATAAAAGGACTGTTACACAGAAGTTTGAGTAGGGGTAAAGAAACCAACAAAGGATGTTTACCCTCTTCTCAGTCCTAATTCTGAAGAGGAAAGCAAGGAAATAGAGGACCCCAGTCACTGCAAGCAACGTGGTTCGCAGCAGACAGGGGATGTAGAAGAAAGTCACACTTCTCCCCTCCCCCCAAACTCTCCCCCCAAGCCTCCTGTCTCCTGTCTCCTCTTCCTGCCTTCTGTTAGCAGAATGAAATATAAACCCTGTCAGCATTGAGCTTTTGTTGTACAGTTCTTGGGAGTCCGTTTCTTGAAGCATAAATCAAGGCACAACGGGTATGGAGTGGACAGTGGGAGACAAGCATATTCTTTTTTTCTTTACGTTTATTTATTATTTATTTTGAGAGAGACAGAGACAGCATGAATGGGGGGAGGGGCAAAGACAGAGGGAGACAGAGAATCCAAGCAGGCTCTGCATTGTCAGTGTGGAGTCCAATGCAGGGGCTTGAACTCAGGAAATTGTGAGATCGCAACGTGGGCCGAAATCAAGAGTTGGACGCTGCTGGGTGCCCAGAGAGACAAGCATATTCTAAGCAAGGAAGAAGTCCCAGGAGAAAAAGAAAAAAAAAGTGTAAGAAAGAAGATGAGATAAAAAAGTGGAAAACAGTTCAGGATAAGATGAAAGAATACATAGAAAATTTAAATTAAAAAGTACAAAAGAGGAAAAGATGGGATGCGAAGCACTTTTGAAGTGGGAATTGGGGCTTGTGTACAATGGGAGTACAGAATTTGCCTTTGCCAACCTAGACATACAGGAATGCAAACAGTTACAAATTCACAACGTTATCAGAGCTTAACCTTGATTATTTTTGCAATGCTTAACTAATACTTTATAATTATTACCAAGTGAAGACTTTATTAAATACATTTACTATTAAGTTTAAAAACATCTGTAAAAATAAGTACACTTAATGACTGTAACGTACATATAAATGTGTGTGTGTATATATATATGTATTTTATATATATGGAAAATAATATTTCAGTAAGTACAGTGATCAGGTGTTTTGTTAATATGTCCTATGGAGTAGACTAGAAAGGAAAGTTTCACAATAGTTATTTTCCAGTCATCATATCCTTGTTTCAAGCAGTGAGATGGAGAAGGGGATAAAAAGGGATACGTTTGTTCACTTTTTAAAGGTTTCCTGAAAGCCCACAAGTGTCTTTCTGTGTATAACTTAGTCACATGAGGCTGCCTAATTCTGAGGAACAATGGGCCTTCTAGCTGAGTGTTAGTGTCCTAGCAGGGAATCAGTATTCTGATCACTAAAAGATCGGGAAGACACAGCTTTGTTAGGCATCTACATTTTCCTCCTTCCTGTGTTAAAATGAAGATGTTCTTCGAAAGACAATGCTTTTGTTACTCATGTAGAATAAATTCATAAGTGAGTATTGGAGAAACTAAGGACACTACTCCTGATTTGAAACACTACTCTAGGGGAGAAAGCACTTGAACATCGAACTCTAGGGGAGACAGCATGAAGTAGGGAAAAATGTAAGTCTGAAATAAAAAGGTAGGCTTGGAGAGTATCAAAGGCAATGTAGAACATATTCCTGGAATCAGCTCTACCTTGGAACTTTAAAATAATTCTGAAAGTCATCAAGGACAGAAAAGATTTTAAAATACATATCCCGAGATGAGATCTCTTTACTTCCCTTAAAGAAATTCTTTTTGGAGGATATTAAAAATAATGCACTGATTTACAGAAAACTCTAATCCATAGTGAACAATGTCCTAAGTGAACATTTTCACTAATTGGCAATAATGGCAATGGTCTCATTCATTAATCAACATATGTAAATGGAATCAGACTGGGGTGCCTGGGTGGTTCAGTTGGTTAGGCGTCAGACTTTGGCTCAGGTCATGATCTAACGGTTCTTGAGTTACAGCCCAGTGTCAGCCTCTGTGCTGACAGCTCAGCGCCTGGAGCCTGCTTCGGATTCTGTGTCTCCCTCTCTCTCCCTCTTCCCTGCTCGCGTTCTGTCTCTCTCTCTCTCTCAAAAATAAGTAAATATTAAAAATATTTTAAAAATAAGTGGAATTAG